>NW_023416354.1:555000-1155000 GCF_014108235.1 Myotis myotis | reverse complement strand
GGGAAACCAAGGCACGTTCAGCCGAGGACCGGCTTGTGTGCACATCTGTCTGTCGCATGGTGGTAGGAGTCCCATCTCAGCCGTAAGCACTGAGGGAGGCTTTCCCCACGTCCTCAGTGGCACCTCAGCTCCCAGGGCTGTGTCACTCCCCAGGGCCTCTTGGGACCGGGGGAGGGAGGGGTAGGGGAGGGGCGCTCAGTTCTCAGTCGGGCCTGGTGCTTGTGGGCCTGGTGTCTGCTGGGTGGGAGGCGGGTCTGGCCTCCCTGCAGCCTCCCGAGGCCGGGGTCCCCGGGCAGCCTGCCTGGGTGTGGGCTGAGCTGCTTGGGTTTGGAGCCTGGTTGTCAGGTTGAAGCCAGCCCCCTGCCCGGGAAGTCCGGGGGGAGCCGTGGTTTCCTCTTTCTCAAGTCGCTCCTCATGCTTTGCAAGTGGCAGCGCTGCTCCGACTGAGGGCTCCAGGCCGGGCGCGTCTGTCTGGAGGAAGCTGGGCCAGGCTGGGGTTTCCACAGCTGGGAGCTGGGCGCAGCGGTTTCCTCTCGTGCAGGAGCCGGGGCCGGGAGGCGCGGTGAGGCCAGGCACGTAGGCGGCTCTGCCAGAGACGCCTGCCCTTCAGGAGCTGGAGCAGGGCCCCGCGGCAGGAAGCGGGGATTTGTTTTCCTCCAGCAGCAAACGTGACCTCGGGGGCGAGGCTGGGAACTCAGCGTGTGCTGCCTGCCTGGCAGCGCGGGGCGCACTGAGAGCCCCTGGCCCCGTGGCCCTCACCGCTGCCTGCTGCCCTGGCTCTCTCGTGAGGGGCCAACGGGATGAGGAAAGCGGTCGGGCTGGGCACTTAGGCCGAGTGTCAGTCATCACCGGATCCGCTGTGCCACCCGGGCCTCTCGCCCAGCCTCCCAAGCGCCCCTGGGTGCGTGTGAGAATCACATGGCACACCCCTGTAGGGTGCTCGGGACATGGTTCCCATCCCTGTCCCCGCTGCTGCAGCCCAGCACCTTGGACAGGTCACTTCCCTGGACAGGTTCCCCCCTACTGGCTGCTTCCTGGGACTGAGATGGGGTGGAAGTGCAGGCTGGCTCGGACCCTCTCTTCCCAGTGCCCGCGAGGCTGCAGGGCTGTGGGACGTGCACCCAGGTTCCTCCAGGTGGGGAGGGCAGCTCCAATGTTTGCCACCGATGGCAGCGATCTGCGGGTGGGGGTTGGGGGCGTGGAGGAAAGGGCCAGGCACGGGCACAGCCAGGCCTTGGGCGTGGCCCAGCCCCGTGCTTGCTCCAGAGGCCATGTGGCGCCCAGACTCCTCCGCCTCCTCGGCATTCTCCTGAGAAGACCAGCGTGTTGCTCATGTGTTTCCCTCCTTCTCCGCAGAACATCGACATTACAAACTTCAGCAGCAGCTGGAACGACGGGCTGGCCTTCTGTGCCCTCCTGCACACGTACCTGCCAGCCCACATTCCGTACCAGGAGCTCAACGGCCAAGACAAGGTGAGGCAGAGCCCCCCATCGCTGGGCCACGCGCGGCTCTGGTGGCCGGCCCCTGCTCTTATTCTGGCCCTAGAGCATCAGTGCTGAGCCAGCCTCACCCTCCTCGGGCGGGCATTTGCGGGTAATGACTTCCCCGGCGGAGCCGCCCGCCCTTCCCGGGCGACATGTAAGATCAAGGGCTTCACGAGCACTGGCAGAGGGAGGTGCCCAAGGTGTGAGCAGCACCCACCGTCCCAGCCCGTCTCCGCCCCACCAGGCCCAGGATGGCTGAAGCAGAGCCCCGCGGACCAGGCAGTGGTCTGAGCGTCCCGTCAGGCAGCTGCTTGGGGACAGGTCAGGGGACAGCTCTCCTCCGGCCCCTGCGCACCCCACCTTCAGCCCCTCGTGCCCTTCAGACAGCCTTGAAGTTCCCACAGGGAGGAAATTCTCAACAGGGGCTTATCTCTGTTCAGCGTTTGGGGCTCCGGTGGCTGAGGGCTGATGGTTGGGAGTGACCTTTTCTGTAGTGAGAAGGCACACGTGCGTGGCCGGGCCTGTGAGGGGCGGTCAGCACCTTGCGGGCCCGGCGTCCAGCGGGGTCCTGAGGACTCGCCTGGATGTGCTTTGGTGGCACGTGGAGGCCGGCTGCCCCAGCGCACCCGGTGCAGACCCTCACACAGTCTCTTTTGCAGCGAAGGAACTTCACCCTGGCCTTCCAGGCGGCGGAGAGTGTCGGCATCAAGTCCACCCTGGTGAGCCCCCGCCCCCAGTCCCGCCGGGGCCCCTTTCTGTGAGGAAGCGCTCGTTCCTCGTGAAGGGAGATGCCTGTGGGCGCCGCGTCCCGGGCCCCTGGTAGAAAGGGAGCAGGCGTCCAGCCTCTGAGGGGTGATGGGCTTAGCCCAGAGGCCTCCGAGGCCTGCCCAGCCCGAGAGGTGCCAGGGAACTCTAACCAGGCCTTCCCTTCTCTGCCAGGACATTAATGAGATGGTGCGAACCGAGCGGCCCGATTGGCAGAACGTGATGCTGTACGTGACGGCGATCTACAAGTACTTCGAGACCTGAGCACCCCCGACGGCCCCGGCCACAGGCGCCACCAGCACCATTCGCTACGCCCATGAAGCTTTCAGCAACTCCAGGCGGCCCCAGCGTGCGAGCCTGCAGCCCAGGCCTCCGGGGCGGGAGAACTCGGGCCTGGGTGGCCAGACTCCAAGCAGGCTCCTCCCCTTGGCCTGTCCCGTCAGCAGTCAGCGTGGGCCCAGACGCCACGCATGCCCGTCGGCGCTGAGTTTCCCCGGAAGAGAACGCTGAGCTGTGAGGCTGGGCGTGTAAACCGAGGCGCGTGCACAGCTGCACGGGGAGGGCAGCTCCGGGGTAAAGCTTCCGCCAGCTCTGCCCCCAGGGCAGCTTCCTGCTCCGGCACCGAGTGGGCCCCGCTTGACGTGGGCTTGGTTTCCAGGGGTGTCGCCCAGCAGCGGGGCGCAGGGCTGTCCCGCCAGCACCGTGCAGTTCTCAGACGGAGCCGGCGGTGATGAAGTCGGGCTCCCCCGCCCTCTGCTGCCGCCGGGCCCCCGATGCGGGAGACAACCGCTCCTCCGGCCTTGAAGGGGCGTGGAAACTCAGCTGTGACTTAAAAGACCTGATCGTAAGGAATTCTCTAGTTAAAAAATGTGGTTTTTTTCCCATGAGCAATATCGAGGGAAAGTAGCTCCTGTTGTGTTAGCACCAAGGTTACCTGGTTTCCTAAGCCTGGAGATGAAGCACAAACTGGACGTCAGCGTGGCGACAGCGGAACGAAGGTGGACGCGGCAGGAGAAAACGGGACGGCTCGCAGGGGCCCGGGCGGCGGAAGGTGGTCACTCCGCGCTGCCTGCGTGCAGCCTCCTGGGTGGAACGGGAGGAAGTGCCTTAACTCCTGCGAGGGGAGCTGCCGCCCGGAGGCCCAGGCCCTGGCCGGGCAACGCGGTCACGTCCCAGGCCACAGGCAGCCTTGCGACCCCCCTTCTGCAGTTTGAACCAAAGCCTTGCTCCCCCGGGCATTCTGTCCTGTTGGCGCGACTCTGGGGGGACTCGGTCCTTCCTGGGACGGGGAGCCCAGGTCTCACGAGCACGGGCGCAGGAGCCGGGGTCGGATGCACCCGTTAGCACCTGGGAAGTCGCAGGGGAAGCAGGCTCGCTGCCCCAGCCACGCTGCCAGGAGGGGCACACGGAAGGCCACCCGCCGGCCAGCGGGCCCGGGTCTGCATTCGAGCACGCTCTCGACCAGGAGCGGGGCGTGTCTGTAGCCGAGAAGAGAGTGATGGTGACGGAGCAGCTGGGCGTGTGTGCGGCTCGCTGGCCGGGTCACAGGTGGCTGTGAGTCTCCTGCCCTGGCTGCTTGGCTGCTGCCTGGGGGGCTTTCTGTAAGACGCCCCCATTGGGCTAAGAAAGGAGAAGCCGGGGCGCAGAGCCCAGCCCCGCGGACACACAGCCCTGAGTGGGCGCCTCCCGCCCGTCCTCCCGCCGGTGCTGCTCCTGGTGGCTCTGTGGACAGGCGCTGCCGCGGGGCCTTTACCACCCACCTGGGTCTTCCCCTTCCCTCACGGGCCTGTGGGCACCCGTGTCCGACTGCAGCCTGCGCGTTGTTATTCATGACATTGGGGGAGCCTCTAGTCCAACGAAGAGGAGACTTTCTTGGTCTGCAGTTCACACCTGCCCCTTCCCAGCCGGGTGAGCCGGCCCTGGCAGCTCAGGCAGCACCTGCTGATGGGCTGTGCACACATGGCCGGCCACATCCAGGTCATGCCCTGGGGCCAGTGGGAAGGCAGAGGGTGGCCAAGAGGAGAGTTGGCCCCAGGCCCGCCTGTCTAGGGGTCCACCGTCTCCCTGACAACAGGTCATGCAGGGGCACCTGGCCGGGCTGCCCACATCTGCACGTGGGTCTGCAGAAGATTCCAGAAGCGTGACTTCGTGCTTTTTTCCAATAGGATCCTATCACAGAGTGGTTCTGGGTGGTCACACGCCTAAGCGTGACCCTCAGGTGCCGTAGCCCAGCGGCACGTCACAAGAAGCTTCCAGAAAGCCGGTTGCCTCGGTTCCTTCCGATCATGAGCATCCCCGCGAGGGGCCAGGGCTGGCGCTGGCGATGCTTTTACTTTGTTGTATTAAATGCTCTTAAATGTATTAAAGTTGTTGAAACACGTCCGGCTGGGCTGTCCTAGTGCACAACCTCCTGCTGCCCTCTGACCTCACGTGGGAGGGACCCCGGCCGCCTCCTGGGACTGGCTGAGAGGGGACCTGGGAGAAGCTGGGGCAGGTCGCACCCTGGGCTGCGCTGCACAGCCACGGCCTTGGCCGATGCCCAGGCCCAAGGTGGGGCCTGCCCAGGTAAGTCAGGTCCTGAGACCCCAGGAGCACCAAGCTGTCCTGTAAGATGGGGGCCCCCGCCTCAGAGAGAAACCTAGAGATCGACGATTATACCCCCAGGGGCACCCAACCAGTCAGGCCTTTTTCTCCTGCATCTTGCGTGGAATGATTATGGATCCGTGAGCACAGCCGGGAACGGCACAGCATCTTGGCACGGTGCACATGTCACATGTCACACGTGCGTGTGAGCCGCCTCCCACACTGCATGGTGACCCGGGGCACCCTTCCTGGGCCTGCACCCCCTCCCCAGAGTCGGGGGTCCATCCGGAGGCCCAAACCCCACCACCTGAGTTGGGGGGTGACAGTGCTGTTGAGCCCGAGGTGGCCTGACTCCAGAACACAGCGCCCCCATCCTGGGGTTGGGGCTGGGAGTGGGGGCACCAAGCCAGGACCGCAGGGCTCTGGCTCCTCGCCACCCCCCGGGCCAGGCTGTGGCTGCGACCAGGAGCTCGTGTGCACTTGGTGTGCGCAGCCAAACTGCTGGCCCTGCACGGAGTGGACCCGGTGGCAGCGGCAGAGGGGACCTCGCCTGCACCCGGGCAGTGGGGGCAGCACTGGCTGGCGTAGCTGATGCCCCTCGGGTGGGGGTGCCCCCCAAACACCTTCCTGTTGGATGACTTCCTGGCCTCAGAGGCGGTGGTGCCCTCGGGCGACAGGTCACCTGGCTCCCGGCAGAGCTGACCCAGGGCTCCACTTCCTTCAGCCTGACACTCTGCCCGTCCCAGGGCAGCACTTGTGGGAAGGGAATCCTTTTAACCTTGACTTAGGGAAGGTTCTAGATCTAGAACCTTTTTGGGCCATGGCTTTGGTGAGTAAAAGCAGGAAGGCATTCCTCAGGGCGGAGAGAGATCCAGAAAGGACCCCACACCCTGTCCATCGCCTCGGACTGGGCGCGCACTGTGTCCTGGTGGCACACAGCCAGCGCTGACCCCGGCCTCACCCGCCAGCCACACAGGTCTGCCACCAACATCGGTGACAGGTCAGGGCTGTTCCCACCTCTGCAATAGGGGAACCCCGAGAAGGGGTCTCCTGCTGGACTCTGCTCCCACCCCCCTGCTCTCTGAAGTGGATGGGGTGGGGCCTGGGGTAGGGGTGCAGGGGGGGTGGGCCTGAGGGTGGCGGCTGCTGCCAGTGGTGTCGGGGCTCCTGCTCAGGGCCACCCTTCGGGTGTTGAGTAGAGGCCCCAGCACGCACAGGGCTGTCCCTGCCCCCCACACAGCCCAGGCTAGGCCACGCCCCTGGCCTCAGTCTCCCATCTCTGTGGATGGATGCGTCAGATTCGCCTGGGGCTCGGGGTTCCTAGTGGGTCTGCTGTTTGAGCCCCGAAGCCAGGATGGGCTGGAGCATCTTCCCTGGGCGGGGCTGGGGGTGGCCTTGCTCCTGAGGCTGGGCGCTGGGGAGCGTCTAGGGGGTGAGTCGCCTTCTCGGGGCTGCCTTAGTCTGGACAGCCCCCCCTGCGAGCCCCCCACTTCCTCAATCCCGGAGCCCCAGGAAGTGCCCGGGGCCCCTCCCCTTTGGAGAAGTTGGTCAGCACCCACCCAAGCTTGGTCCTGGGTCTGGCATTTCTTTCTCCAGGAGGCGGCCCAGCTGGCCCTGCAGCAAACAATCCGGGGCCAGAGGCCACCCAGGTGCATCCTGGCCAGGAACAAAGGCCCCGGTGGGGAGGGGGCGGGGAGCCCAGCTGGTCCCGCCTGGCCCCAGGAGCCTGGCCTGGGCGGAAGGGCGGGTGCCCACAGCCTTCAGAGCCTGGGCTGGGGCCGCTGGAGCCGTGTAGGGGCATCCCGTGCCCACCGAGGGGCAGCAGGCCTGTGTCCCCACCATCGGGGCTCCCTCTCTCCTGAGAGTCTGGCCCAGGTGAAGACCCCTGCACAGGGTCTCTGTCCGCCTCTCAGGACGGGGCACAGGGCTGGCGAGAGTGCAGCAAGACCAAGGTCGAGGAAGTGACCTCAAGGCTCCGTGCCAGGGTGCGGCCTCTCAGGCTCTGGGGGGCGCAGCAGCAGGGGGTCTCCCAGGAGAGCCCGGAGCAGGTGTCAGTCAACTGTGCCCACGTCCACGTGTGTCTGCTTCCTGGCACCACTGAGCCGGAGGATCCCTGGGCAATGGCTACACCGGAGGCCTGGACCAGGTGTGTGACGGACAACAGAGGACCATGGGAGCAGCCCCTTCCCTATGGGGCGGGGCCTGGCTCTCCCTCCCGGGGACACGGGTTCTGGGGCCACTCTGGCGCGAGGACACAGCTGCCCAGGCCTGGGGAACCCACACCGATGTGGAGGGCTGTCCGCTGGGCCCCAGGGGGGAACGCTGAGGGCTTTGGCACTCTGGCCCCGAGGGTGGGGAATGGCCAGTGTGGGGCAGGTGTGGCCTGGCCACACGCGAGGTGGTCTGGGTGGGAAGGGCATTGGGCCCCAGAATGAAAATGGCAGGGAGAGCATCACTGGGCCCATGTGGGGGGGGGGGGGGGACAAGAGTGACCCTGAGGTTGGCCGGGTCTCTGCCCCATGAGCCCCCATGGCCCCTTCCGGGCCCCCGGTGACGCGACACGCTGCGCCTCGCCTGCTTGTTGAGTTAGGACTTGAATGACTATGGGCCCAATCAGGGGGCAGGGGGCTGTCCCCCGGTTGGCGTTTATCCTGCTCGGAGTCCCAGCAGCAGGGCCCCCAGCCGGTACCCCCCGGCCTGACGCTGGCTCAGGAGGTGCAGGGCAGAAGCAAGACAGCCCACGTTACAGGGGAGGCGAGGCCGGGGGAGCCCACACAGGCAGCCCAGCCAACGCAGGGCAGTGTCCCCACCCGGGGCTGGGGTGCTCCCTCACGGGGTGAGCAAGAGCCTGAGGAGATAGGGGTGGCTCCTGCGGTCCCCCATCCCCCTCAATGGAGGGTGTGGGGGGTGGTATATGCAGCTGGGACTCCACAAAGGCCTCGATGGGGGGGGGGGGGGGAGTTGGGACAGGGCCAGGCTGGAGGTCACAGGGCAGTCCCCATGAGAACACTGTCAGGCGCCTCGCCCCACCAGGTGTGTTGGGGCCCTGGCTTCTCCCCGTTTGCCCTCCTCACCCCTCCCCTGCCTCAGAGGGAGGACCCACAGGACATTCATGGAGGGCGACCTGGCCCCATGGGCACAGGCGCCAGGCACAGCCCGGGAGCTGCCAGGGGACCAAGGCTGCCAGGAGTCAGGGCAAGTGGTGGGCACAGTCCAGGCTCCGGCTCCAGATGTGCGGCCAAGCACCTGCACCCCACTTCCCACCTGCTGGCTCCTCCCAGCTGCTGTGCAGGGACACCCCCTGGCCTCAGGCCTGGGGTCCAGCGGCCCTGGGCAGGCCCCTCCGCCCTGGCCTCTCCCTGGGACCCTGTCGCCCAGGACAGTCAGTGCAGCGTCCTGCAGCCCTGGGCCACCCGCGCGCAGCTGGTGCCTCCGCCACTCCAGTCTCCAGAGGCGAGGGTCAAAGGTCGTCCCTTGCTCGCTGGGCTGGGGCCGGATGTGAGGTTGTTGCGATTTGCAGTCTCCAGGACATGGGCCTGGGGCTTGCAGGGGGCGCCGGGGTGGGGATTGGGGGGGGGGGGGGCACCTCTCCTGGCCCCAGGGTCGCGATCGGAGCAGAAAGTGACTCCCCGCCCTTTGCTCCGGGACCTGAGCGCGGAGGGGCCCTTGGAAACGGGGGCCAGAGGCATCCTCTGAGCCGAGGGGCCACCCCCACTTACACCCCAGCCCAACGATATTCGGGGAGCGAGGGCCAGGCTGGGGGGCAGGCGGGGGCGTCCCGAGGCCCCGAGCTGGGCGGGGAGGCGGGGCGGCCTCCAGGCCACGGAAGGGTGTCGGAGGAGCGGGCACTGGGAGGGGATGGCACAGGCACCCCGCCAGCAGGACTGCGGGGCCTCCAGGGGGAGAGCGGGGGCCTCCGGGCGGGGCGGGGCGTCTGGGGCCGAGACACGTCGCAGGGGCGCGCGTGTGGCGCTGGCGGAGCCGACGGCGCCCCGGGGAGCAGGCCGGGCTCCCCTGTGGCATCGCCGGGCTTTCGGGCGGCGGCACCGCCCCCCAGTCCCCCCGCGATTGGGGCCTCGGTTTCCCCGCGCGGCGGGCGGGGCGGGGACAGCGCAGCCTCGGAGACGCCTGCAGGGGGCGCCCGTGAGCGGCGCGGCCGGAGCCGGAGCCGGAGCCGGAGCCGAGCGGCAGCCGAGACAGCGGAGCGGCGCGCAGCGGCAGGTCAGCCGGGTCCGGGTCCGGGGTCCGGGGTCCGGGTCCGGGTCCGGGGTCCGGGGTCCGAGGGTCGCGGGCGGCGGGGGCAGGGCCGGCGGCTCCGGTCCCTCCCACTTGGGTGCCCGCCGCTCCGACCTCCCCACCCGCCGCCGGGAGGGAGCCCGCGGGCTGGGGTCCGGGTGGCGGGGGCGGGCGGCTGCGGGTCGCACACCCTGAGCCCTCGGGCGCCCCGACTGTCGGGACGGTGCGCGGCGGGGGCGGGCGGACGGGCGCGGGCCCCGGGCGGCGAGGCACCGGGTCGGCGTCCGGACCCGCGGGTGACGGGGAGCCGCCCTCGGTCCGTCCGGGCGCCCGGCCGGGGCTGGGGGCGCAGAGCGCGGCTCGGGGCCGGCGGGCGGGACGCGGGACCGGGGCCTCGGGAGGCGGCGCTGTCGGAGGGGGCGCCGTGGGCACCCGCCGGGCACCCCGCACGCCCGGGGCGGCGAGAAAGCGGAGCGCGGGCCCGTCCCGTGAACGGGGTGGCGGGGACCGGACTTCGGGGTCCAGGAGGGGCCGGGGGCGGGCGGGTGGGGGCGCGCCCTGGGCGCTGCCCGGCGGAGGGGGGCTGGCGGCGGTGGGCGCGGGGCAGAGCCCGCTGAGTCCCGGCGCGGCCCCGCTTCCCTTCCACTCCCCCGACTGCGATGGGGGTCGGGGCTCCCACATCGGGTCTGGGGCCAGCGGGGGAGAAGCCAGAAGCGGGGAGGGGGTCCCCCCTCCCCAGGCCCGTCCACCCGGGGTCCTGAGCTCCCCTGGCCCCTGCTGTGCAGCCCAAGCTGCACCTCAGTCTGTCACCTCTGCGCCCCCAGTCTGTCACCTCCGCGCCCCCAGACTGTCACCTCTGACCCCAGAGCTGTCCTGTCGGCTCCGGGCGGACAGGAGCTCTGGGCACAGGGGCCGGGAGGGTGCGGGGTCTGGGGCTGCCGGCCTGGTGCCCCCTGGGGACTGGTGTGCGACCTCCCTGGTTCTGGCCCCTGAAGGGCAGGTCCCCCCCCTCCTGGTCCTGCAGCCCGGGAGCCCCTCAAGGACAATGGCTGCTCCAAGGACAACCAGTGGACCCGAGAGCTCGCCGCCCCCCCCTGGGTTCGGGCCTGACGGGGTCACTGCCCCCCCCATCCCGTCTTCTCAGGAGCAGCCTCGCCAGGCGGAGGGAGAGCTGGGCACGGCCGCGGGGGCAGGGGCAGCGGGCAGACCAGGGGCAGGGGCTGTGCTTGCCCTGGGCCCGCGGAGGGGCTGTGAGCCCCATGGGGTCAGGGGACGCCACAAGGGCCGCTGCCAGAGGGACCTGTGGCGTCAGGGCCTGGCACCCCGCGAAGTTCAGGGTCCCTGGTGGTCCGGACAGTGCCCGCTGTGTAGACCAGTGATGGCGAACCTACGACACGCGAACTCATTTTTTTGGTTGATTTTTCTTTGTTAAATGGCGTTTAAATATATAAAATAAATATCAAACATGTAAGTCTTTGCTTTACTGTGGTTGCAAAGATCAAAACATTTCTATGTGTGACACGGCACCAGAGTTCAGTTAGGGTTTTTCAAAATGCGGACACGCGGAGCTCAGAAGGTTCGCGGTCGCGGGCGTAGACCGTGGTCGGAGGGTCTGCAGGGACCGTCGCCCGGAGGAGCTGGAAACGCCGACCCGCCGACCTAGGCGCCTGGCTTGTCGCCTGGCTTGTCAGCATCAGTTCCGACGACGCTGGAAGGTGTGCGCCGGAGGGGGGGGGTGGCCAGACCGACTGCGGGCGTGGAGGACGGGTGGGGAGAGGTTTGGGGGGGGTCGGGGTGCTGAGTTGACCGCAGAGTCAGGTGCCCAGTTACCAAAAGGGATGCGTCCTCGCCCCCGGGAAGGGGTCTGGGCCGGGGAAGCGCCGGCGGCCACCGGAGGGAGGGCTGCTGGGCAGTGGGTGCCCGGGGCGGTGGGTGCTCGGCCTCAGGCAGGTTGGCGATGGCGGGGGAAGGAGATGAGCAGGAGCTGGGGCTGGGTGGGAGCGGAGCCCTCAGGAGCCTGCTCTCTGGGCCGGGCGGGGGCCCTGCGTGGGGAGGGGCGGTGAGTGGTGGGAGGTCCCCAGCCCACAGTCCAGGGAAGGCCCGGGCTTGGCAGCCATGGAGCCTGCGGGGACAGGGGTCTGGGCGGAGGGAAGGGCAGCCTCCCCCTCCCCAGGGAAGGGGCCCAGCTTCCCCGGCCCCCAGGCCTTCCCTGCCACACGGCCGTGTTCTCTGCCTGGACGCCCCCCCTTCCCTGTCCTCGCAGGCCAGCGACGCCCCTGCTCGGAGAAGCCGGCCAGGCCCCTTTGGGCCCACACCCCTGCGGACCGGCCTGGGCAGGATGGCCGGCAGGGGCTGGGCTCCCACCTCCCCATGTCGGCAGCCCAGCGGTCACCGTGGGGGGCGGGGGGGGCGGGCGGGAGCATCACGTGGTGAGAGCCTCGGGGTCTGGGCTGGGGTCTCCGCCCTCGGCCCTCAGGGCTGCTGTCTGGCTCCCAAGTGGCCTCTGCAGACTGAGTGGGGTTCGAGGGTCCGTGGAGTGGGCCAGGCGGCACTTGGCACTGCCCCTCCCACAGCCCAGGCTCTGCTAGCCCCCCCCGCCCCCCCCCCCCGGCTCCTCTCCAGGCACCACAGGGCCCATCACCCTGCCCTTAGTTCCTTCTAGGGAGGCCTAGGTGTGCGCCCACCCCCGCCCCCGGCCACACAGAGGCGAAGGGTCTCAGGGGTGGACCATGGGTGGGGCCCCGTCTGGGCTCCTCCCGCTACAGGGTGGGCACCCAGCACCCTGTGCTGAGGACTGGCCCCTCGGAGAGGGTGTCAGGTGAGGCAGCCAGGGACGGGGTGAGTGGCCACCTCAGGCTGGGACGAGGGGGCCTGCAGCCTCTCTGGCATCTGGCCTGGACATGGGGGGTTGGGGGGACTCTGGGTGCCCAGTGGGGAGAAGGGAGCTGGGGAGGCCCTGCGCCCTGAGGGCTGACGATGGGGCGTCTCCTCGGAGGCCAGGCTCCGTGCAGGGGGCTGAATGCCCGCCCTGTTCCTGCCCACATCCTGCCCCTTGGGGCTGAGCACAGCCACCACACACCCAAGGGGCTGTGGGGGAGGAGGCACCCCTGGGTGCCTGCCCGGGGACCAGGCCCTGCCTGCACCGAGTTCCTGAAGTTGGAGCCACCAGCAGCCCTGCAGGGAGGGAGGGAGGAAAGAGGCGACCGTACTTGGTGGCTGCTCACACCTGCCAAGACCAGGGGGGTCAGGGGTCAGGGGGCCCCCAGGCCTAGGGTTCTGGGAGTCAGGGCAGGGCCAGGGCCGGCAGGTGGCTGTGGTTGGGAGCAGGAGCCGAACTGCCTGTTGCCCTCTGCACCCTCCCACGGAGCCCCCTGACCCTGTCGCTGCTCCTCGACCTGCCTTCCCTGCCCCGCGACTCTCCCGGGGACTCCGTCGCCTGGTGAGGTTCTGTGAGTTGCCCAGGGCGGCCGTCACACCCCACCTGCCCCGGAGCGCGTGCTCTCTGCCTCCGTCCCTCCCTCCAGCTTTCGCTTCTGAGATGAACGTCTCGCTGTGAGACGATGACGTGGTGCTGTTTCGTGGGTCACGTTTCGTGGTCCATACACCTGTCTCATTTCTGCCCGCCCATCCGTAGTCCTCGGGCTTGGTTATGAACGCTATTCCTTTCTTTATCTCTTTGACGATCCTCAGTGTCTTGGGCAATCGCCAGGGTGGCCGCTGGCCCTCAGGACACTCTCTTGGGGCAAATCCTTCGTCAAGGCCCCCTCCTGTCGGCTCAGGGCCCTGCTGGCACCAGGCTCAGCAGCAGGTGGCACAGGGCTCCCGGGGGCCGGCGGCTGCCTGGCGCTGAGTAGGCGCTTGGGAAACATCTGGGAGGAGAAGGTGGCACCGGAGTCCGAGGCCGGGACGCGGGAGCCCAGGAGCGGGCCCAGTGTGGCTGCGCCAGGTCTGAGTCGCCAGCGGGGCTCAGGCTGCCCTTAGCTGCCCCCAGGTCAGAGGTGTGGGGCCAGCAGGCTCCGGGGGCACAGCCACCATCTGGCTTGTGGACAGAAAGCCTCGCTAGCCCGACACACAAAGAGCCAGAATTGGGCCGGGAAAGATGTGGGTTTTGATGAAGTGGAGTTTTCATTAAAGCCGCCAGGCCAGCGAGGGCGAGGAGGAAGGCGGGACGCCGCGGCCGCCTCCCACGGGCGGTCCTTCCAGGCTCCTGCACGTGCCCCGGCATGTGCCTCCCGCGTGCGTGGGACAGCGCCTGACCCCGCGCCGGCCCCAGCGAGGGACCATCGCGGGGAAATGATACGTGATTAATATTCACTTTCTCCTCCCGGCTAGAGCAGAGGCTGGAGGATTACTTACCAGAGGTGGGCAAACTTTTTGACTCGAGGGCCACAATGGGTTCTTAAACTGGACCGGAGGGCCGGAACAAAAGCATGGATGGAGTGTTTGTGTGAACTAATATATATTCAAAGTAAACATCATCACATAAAAGGGTATGGTCTTTTTTTTTTCGTTTTATTCATTTCAAACGGCCGGATCTGGTCCGCGGGCCGTAGTTTGCCCATGGCTGACTTAGACGGACAGAGCCACAACATGGCCCACCCAGCCCCTCCCCACGCCCCGACCCCCCTGCGGCCGGGGGGCCTGGGAAGGGAGGGGAGGGAGAGGGCCCGGAGGCCCCAGGAACTCCCCGCTGCTGTTTCCCGGCCAGTTCCACCCAGTTACGCTCACGGTGAGGCCGGGCGAGGTCGTGAGCCTCTTTGAAGCTCAGCTCCTCGTCTGTAAGATGGGGTTCGCAGGACAGTGAACACACAGGACCCGACGCCGCCAGGCTGCACGGAGGGCTACGGGGGGCTGGGGTACAGCCCTTTGTCCAGGCAGGCAGCCCCTGCCACAGCTCAGGGTTCGGGGCCTGTGGGGCTGGAGACGCGTCTCAGACGGACTGGCCGTGTGCAGTGACTGCTGGTTCCTGTCCGTGACGTAGGAGTCGCCATAACTGGACTTAATCAGAGCGTTTACACCACAAACGTCTAGTAAAGGTCACAGTCATGGCACCTCCTCCCCCAGGCCTTCCCTCAGGGCCCTGGTGGTCCCTCCCGCCTCCGCCTCCCCCACTTCTCCCCCCACCCCCCAGCCTCCGGCTCTGTGCTGTGCTCACGCTGGGAGAGCCTGGTCCAGCGATGCCCAGGTTGTCCGTGGGCCAGGCCAGCCTTGCCTGGCACTTCTGGCCACATCTGCAAGGGCCTGCAGGACCGCTGTGGGAAGGATGGGGGCGACCCGCCGTGCAAAAGGGCGGCCTTTTAGGGCCCAGCTGGAGGGGCGTGTGGTGTGTTTTTAGCTCCTGGCAGCGTTGGCCTGGGCCAGGGGATCTGTGGCCTCCAGGGAGACTTGGGGTGGGGGCCCCGGGCCTGTGGACAGCAGGAAGGGTGTTGGTACCAGTGCTGCTCAACACGGCAGCCAGACGCAGAGGGGCGGGGGGGAGACCCTGAGGACTGCGGGGGGGAGGGGATACGCAGGGTGGCATGGGGCCGCTGGGCAGAGGGCTGGGAGTCAGCCTGGCATCCAGGGCAGGGGCCAAGGCTGGGACTGGGCAGCAGGCCTCAGCTCCTAAGAAATGTGGGGCGTGCTTTGGCCGGTGGGTGGCCGGTGGGTGGCCGGTGGGTGGCCAGGTGGGTGGCCAGGTGGGTGGCCGGTGGGTGGCCAGGTGGGTGGCCAGGTGGGTGGCCGGTGGGTCGGTGATGGTCCATCATCTGGATCCTGCGGTTCCTGGAGGAGAGGGACTCCTCGGCCCGTGTGCGGGGGCCTGCAGGCTTCCAGCCTCCTGTCCGGGCCGGCGGCAGGCGCTGCCCGTGCACACCTGGGCCCAGGGGAGCCGGGACTGGAGGGGGGGTGGTTGGCATAGAGGGGACCCCACGAACCTACATACGTGTGACCGGTTGAGACAGAGGCGGTGGGAAGAGGCACTGGCTCAGGGGGTCCACTGGGCGTTGGGTTGGGGATACCGAGCCCCCTGCCTCTGCTTCGGGGGTCAGTGACCCTCACATGGCCGTGGCCTTCTGACGCCGGGAAGCCCTTTCAGAACTCTATTTCCTCCTCCTAGAATCAGGGGCGAGCGCTGACATGGCCCCGAGGCTCTGCGGGTCCACCCTCCGCACGTTTCTTGTCCACAGTCTCCCCCACGTCCTGGCTGGGCCCCATCTCTGCCAGGCGCCCACCGCGGCACCGCCAGGCAGCCGAGCAGGTTGGGAGCGGGCGTGGGAGGAGGGAGGTGAGCTGCTGCCCCGCCCCACGTGCAGGCAGCGGGCGGGGGCTGCAGGGGCGGCTCCCGGGGGGGCCTGCTCCACCCCCTGGGGCGGCAGGAGGGCTCAGCTGCCGCGGGGGGTACAGGACCAGACAGCCCCGCTCCTTCCAGGGAGCACAGGCCTCCAGCTGCTCCGACCTGGGCCGTGCGGGGAGGGAGTGCCAGGCCGGCTGAAAGGGAAGGTGGGGGCCTGGGAGAGCGGGGGTGGGGGGCGGTGAGGGGGCCTCTCTGGGTGGCTGTAGGGGGGCAGCGAGCTCAGGGACCAGGGACTCACAGGCTGCCATGGGTTTGAGAAGCTCAGGTGAGGGACGAACGTGTGTGACTTCACTTTGAAAGGTTCTGCTCCCTGGGCTGAGGCCTCTGGGGGGAATCCAGCGGTGCCCCCCGCACCCCTGCAGCGGCCCAGCCCCTCACGAGGTCTCTCCCCTGCAGGTGCTGGGGGAACCCTGACGCCGAGCTGAGCGAGATGCCGCCGGAACCCCCGGGGGCGGCCTGGTTCCTGGAGACACCGCCGAGTCAGCCTCGCAGAAGCCCTTAGGGAGCCCCCCAGGCGCGCTCGGGGCTCCTGCGGGGGGTGGGGGCGGGGGGCGCGGGGCCTGGGCGCCGGCTGCGCTGCAGCGATGGACCGTGAGCTGGCCCGGCCCGCGTGCTCGCCGCCCCCGTGCGCCCGCAGCCATGTCCGGCATGGACTCCTCGGTGTACATCGTGGTGGAGCTGGCCATCGCCGTGCTGGCCGTGCTGGGCAACGTGCTGGTGTGCTGGGCCGTGTGGCTCAACAGCAACCTGCAGAACGTCACCAACTTCTTCGTGGTGTCGCTGGCGGCGGCCGACATCGCCGTGGGGGTCCTGGCCATCCCCTTCGCCATCACCATCAGCATCGGGTTCTGCGCCGCCTGCCACAGCTGCCTCTTCCTCGCCTGCTTCGTGCTGGTGCTCACACAGAGCTCCATCTTCAGCCTCCTGGCCATCGCCATTGACCGTTACATCGCCATCCGCATCCCCCTCCGGTGAGCGCCTGGCGCAGAGGCGGCCGGGCCCGGGTCTGGCCGGTGCCGGTGGTCGGGGTGAACCCACGGTCGGTCGGGGTTTTGTCTGTGGGGTCAGTGTGTGGAGGTGACAGGGCCACGGAGCTCCCCCTGGGGCTGCCCGGGCTTGGCACGTCGGCGTACCAATCTAGCTGGTCCCTGTGGGCACCGGGCACCCTGGCCCTTCCCAGACTCGCCCGGGGGAGGAGGCCGCCGTGCTCCGGCTGGTGGCAGGGGAGCGTGGCCCAGGCCTGGGCAGTGTGCTCACACAGTGGGGGCGGGGAGGGGGCACCCCGGGAAACCACAGGATCTGAGCTAGAAGCCTGCCCCCCTCCGCCAGCTCCTCGGCCAGCTGCTGGGGGGCAGGTCTGAAGTCTGCACAGGAGGAGAATGACCCGGAGGGGAAGTAACTGGCCGGAGGCTGCAGGAGTCATTTGCATATGAACCTCTATGCAAATTCTGTGCTCCTGGGGCCACCAGTGTGTGTGTTGGGGGAACCAGCCGTGCGTGGGGGAGAGGGGGAGCTGGCGGAGGGGGTTTTACGGTGAATCTTTTGTGAAGGGACTCCAGTCGCGGGTGCAAGGGAATACTCCGGGAGGCTGCGTTTACGGGTGGCCTCCATCTCCCCAGCCAGGGATGCGGCTGGAAGTGTCCTCCCGCCTGGGGCCTCCTGCCACCTCCCTGCCCCTGGCTCCCGGGGAGGTCTCGGAGGATGGGGGCACCCCAGCCCCAAGCAGGTGGGGCGTCGGCGGGAGCAGGAGGAGCGGCTGGATGAGCAAATGGAAAGTTAGTGTCGAGCCCAAGGGGGCCCTTAGCGGTCATTTCCTCTTCTTTTCTGGACGGGAAACGGAGGCCCAGGGAAGAGGCCAGCTCGGGGCCACACAGCGTGCGAGCGGGCAGCACAGCTGGGCCGGGGCCTGGGAACCAGCAGGCCTGCCACCCACTGCGACTCCGTCCTTGGGGAGCTGGTGGCCCTGGTCCCCCAGAGCCCGCCCCAGCTCAGCGTTCCTGTCCCCCAGCTCAGAGGAGAGCGGGCAGCCTCGTCACGCGGCTCAGATGAGGAGAGGACTGGCCGTGTGGCACAACAGGAGGCTGCGCCAGGAGAGCCCAGGACCCTGGTCCAGCTAGAGGGCCGGCCTCAGTCAGGGCAGCATGCAGGTCCAGGCCGCGAGGGTGGCTGCAGACCAGGGCGGGTCTGTGGGCTCCCAGGTGGACGGAGAGCGGAGTGTTGGCTCCCACTGCAGGTCAGGCTGCACGTGGGCTGGGCCTGGCTGGGCCTGATGGGAAAGCCCAGCCGCACTTTCACACCCCCCCCCACCCCCCACCCCCGCAAAGGGCAGCAGCAGGCGCGAGAGCGAGGCTGTGGTCGCCACGGAAGGGCCCTGGCTGCCTTTTCCTGCTCCTGGTTTCTGGGGTAGGAGGAGGGGATGTGCTGTGTGACCCTGGAAAGTCCGCTGTCCCCCTCTGGGCCATGTCCTCGTCTGTAAGAGGGACAGGCCTCTCTGATCTGAGCTCACAGAGGGGGTGAGGGTCCAGGGAGCGGCTGAGTGGTGAGCCCCGGGGGGGGGATTCGGCTGTTTCTTGAGCTTCGGGGGGTTCTGAAGGGGCCCTGGATGCAGCATGAACCTGCCGCCATGTCCTCCGACTCCCACCACCTTCCGAACAGGCCCTAGCTCCGCCCACACCTTGGCCTTTGCGCTCTGCCTGCCGAAGGCCCAGGTGGGGCTCCTGGTCCTTGGCGCCCACAGAGGTGAGGAGGGGCTGCTCCGCCTTCCCCTGGGGCAGAGAGCGCACGGCTGCCTTTGACCCCCGTGGGCACTGTGGCCGCTGGGCTGGGGTGACCCTCCTGGGCAGAGGCCGGGGGAATGAGCCTGTGGGCTCCACCAAGCAGAGGTGGCGGAGCAGGCAGGCAGGGGTGGGCGGGGCCAGCCCAGGGCTCACAGTGTAGGGCAGATGTACTCTTGGGGTGAGCCCTCCCTGTGGGTAACGAAGCCCCCAGGAAGGGGCAGCTGTGAGCTGGGAGACCATGGAGGCAGCGGGTCCTCCGCCCCGCTTCCTGACCCCTCTGGGTTCCCTCCCCTGGGTGGTCCCATCACTCCTCCCCCAGGTGGTCCCCAAGAGGCCACCATGTGACGCTCTAAGTCCAGGGGCTGTGGCAGTTGGGGCTTCGGTTCAGCCATTGTCCCCTTTGGGCCAAATTCTGTTCCATTGTCCCCTTTGGGCCCAGTGCTGCTCCGTTGTCCCCTTAGGGCCCAGTGCTGCTCCATTGTCCCTTTTGGGCCAAATTCTGTTCCATTGTCCCCTTTGGGCCCAGTGCTGTTCCGTTGTCCCCTTTGGGCCCAGTGCTGTTCCGTTGTCCCCTTTGGGCCCAGTGCTGTTCCGTTGTCCCCTTTGGGCCCAGTGCTGTTCCGTTGTCCCCTTTGGGCCCAGTGCTGTTCCGTTGTCCCATTTGGGCCCAGTGCTGTTCCGTTGTCCCCTTTGGGCCCAGTGCTGTTCTGTTCTCCCCTTTGGGCCCAGTGCTGCTCCGTTGTCCCCTTTGGGCCCAGTGCTGCTCCGTTGTCCCCTTTGGGCCCAGTGCTGCTCCTTTGTCCCCTTTGGGCCCAGTGCTGTTCTGTTCTCCCCTTTGGGCCCAGTGCTGCTCCGTTGTCCCCTTTGGGCCCAGTGCTGCTCCGTTGTCCCCTTTGGGCCCAGTGCTGTTCCGTTGTCCCCTTTGGGCCCAGTGCTGTTCCGTTGTCCCCTTTGGGCCCAGTGATGCTCCATTGTCCCCTTAGGGCCCAGTGCTGCTCCATTGTCCCCTTAGGGCCCAGTGCTGTTCTGTTCTCCCCTTTGGGCCCAGTGCTGTTCCGTTGTCCCCTTTGGGCCCAGTGATGCTCCATTGTCCCCTTAGGGCCCAGTGCTGCTCCATTGTCCCCTTAGGGCCCAGTGCTGTTCTGTTCTCCCCTTAGGGCCCAGTGCTGCTCCGTTGTCCCCTTAGGGCCCAGTGCTGTTCCGTTGTCCCCTTTGGGCCCAGTGCTGCTCTGTTCTCCCCTTTGGGCCCAGTGCTGTTCTGTTGTCCCCTTTGGGCCCAGTGCTGTTCTGTTCTCCCCTTTGGGCCCAGTGCTGCCCCGTTGTCCCCTTTGGGCCCAGTGCTGCTCCTTTGTCCCCTTTGGGCCCAGTGCTGTTCCGTTGTCCCCTTTGGGCCCAGTGCTGTTCCGTTGTCCCCTTTGGGCCCAGTGCTGTTCTGTTCTCCCCTTAGGGCCCAGTGCTGTTCCGTTGTCCCCTTTGGGCCCAGTGCTGTTCCGTTGTCCCCTTTGGGCCCAGTGCTGTTCTGTTCTCCCCTTAGGGCCCAGTGCTGCTCCGTTGTCCCCTTTGGGCCCAGTGCTGCTCTGTTCTCCCCTTTGGGCCCAGTGCTGTTCTGTTCTCCCCTTTGGGCCCAGTGCTGCTCCGTTGTCCCCTTTGGGCCCAGTGCTGCCCCGTTGTCCCCTTTGGGCCCAGTGCTGCCCCGTTGTCCCCTTTGGGCCCAGTGCTGTTCCGTTGTCCCCTTTGGGCCCAGTGCTGCCCCGTTGTCCCCTTTGGGCCCAGTGCTGCCCCGTTGTCCCCTTTGGGCCCAGTGCTGTTCCGTTGTCCCCTTTGGGCCCAGTGCTGTTCAGCTCCTGGGACCTGGTCCAGGGCCTCAAGCCGAGGGCTTTCTTTGGAACAGAATGAACCTGGTGGTTTTAAACATGAGTAACGCCTGGAGCACTAACACAGCCTGAGGAACAAAAGGGTGGAACTGCCCCGGCCCGCGCCCCCTGGCCCTTCCGGAAGCAGCTCTGCTCGGGCAATGCCGTTTGTCTCTGTCCCCACGAGGGGCTTCCTTTGCGGCCACAGTGGACAGACCAGAGCTGTCCAGCCCGTGTCCCGGAGCCTCAGGCCGGGCCCGCATCCCAGGCTCACTCCTGCCTGCTGTCGTGAGGCTCTCTCCCTTCCCAGCAGCTCCCCTTCTGTCATTACCTCTGCTGCAGGCGGGCAGCAGGCGGGCAGCTGCTGGAGAACCAAGAGCAAATCCCCCAAGCAGGTGGCCTCCAGGGCCCTCCACACCATCCCCATCACGGCTCATTTCTGCTTGATTGTCTCCAATGACGGAAGCTCACTACCGCCTGGGGCGGCCCATTTCTCCCGTGAGCAGCTCAGCCGAGAAGCTCTTGCCTGGAGCCTCGCTGTCATCAGCCTCCCTGGGATTCCACCCACTGATCCTACATCCTGCCGGGCGGGCCAGTGCTTCAGGCCTCGGCCTCTTAGTCCCATTTCACAGATGAGGAAACTGAGGCTAGAGAGGCAGAATGATGGGAGCGCACTGGCGCCAGCGCCCAGGGAGGGACACACTTTCCTCGGGAAAATGTTAGCATGAAAGGAGCCCGCACGCAACGTGGCTATGTGGGACAGTATTCGTGGCGGACGGACGGAAACAGGGCCTGGCACAGAGCCAGGGCGTGGAAGTCAGCAGCCGAAAGACAGGAACAGCCGGCGACTTTGGATGTGCGGCCCCAGAGCACGAGAGCAGGGCAGGCTGGGTTCTCGGTACACACGGCGCGTCCCCCGCTGAGGGGCCGGGAGCCCCGGGGAGCGGCCCTGCGGTGACTGTGTGCGTTCAGAACGGGTGTCGTTTCCGAACCCACTGACTTGCCCTGGCCTGAGTGGCCTCTGGATTCCGGAACAGCCACCGCAAGTCCATTGCCCTCCCTGGGCCGCGGTCTCCCCACCTGGGAAACGAGGGCCAGATGAGAGGTCTGAGGCCACCAGGTACTTGTTTCCTTCATGTGAATCAGCTGACAAAACTGAAGCCATGGGGCCCGGCCGGTGTGGTTCAGTGGTGAGCGTCGATCTGTGAACCAGGAGGTCCCAGTTCGATTCCCGGTCAGGGCACAGGCCCGGGTTGCGGGCTCAATCCCCAGTGTGGGGTGTGCTGGAGGCAGCCGATCCATGATTCTCTCTCATCCCTCGTGTTTCTATCTCTCTCTTTCTACCTTCTTCTCTGAAATCAATGAAAATATATTTTTAAAAAACACAAGGAAGCCATGGGAGATTTCACCCCGAAAATCTGCTGTCCAGCCCGTCCTGGGACCCGGCCGCGCTGGGCACCCATGTTGCCTGGCAGGGCGGGGCCGGGCGGCACTGGCTGCCCCCTGGACACCCTGCCCCCCAGTCCTCACTTATTCATTTCCTCAGACCAAACCGATGCGGTCCCAGGACTACTTGTCATGCTGTCGATCATCGCCTGGACGTCTGTGCAGTGGTTGCCTTTGCGGGGGCGGGGGGGCTGCTCTCCCGTGGCCTCCAGGGGGGAACCTGAGGCAGGAGGCGGGAAGTGGCGCGCGGGTCCCTGACGCTGGTCTCCTCTCCGCAGGTACAACGGCCTGGTGACGGGCGCCAGGGCCAAGGGCATCATCGCCGTCTGCTGGGTGCTGTCCTTCGCCATCGGCCTGACGCCCATGCTGGGCTGGAACAGCTGCAGCTGGCCCCGCGACGACCGCAACCGCTCGCAGGTCTGCGGGGAGGGCCAGGTGGCCTGCCTCTTCGAGGACGTGGTGCCCATGAACTACATGGTCTACTACAACTTCTTCGCCTGCGTCCTGGTGCCCCTGCTGCTCATGCTGGGCATCTACCTGCGCATCTTCCTGGCGGCGCGGCGGCAGCTGAAGCAGATGGAGAGCCAGCCGCTGCCGGGCGGGCGCACGCGGTCCACGCTGCAGAAGGAGGTGCACGCCGCCAAGTCGCTGGCCATCATCGTGGGGCTCTTCGCCCTCTGCTGGCTGCCCCTGCACATCGTCAACTGCTTCACCTTCTTCTGCCCCGGGTGCCAGCACGCCCCGCCCTGGCTCATGTACCTGGCCATCATCCTCTCGCACTCCAACTCCGTGGTGAACCCCTTCATCTACGCCTACCGCATCCGCGAGTTCCGCCAGACCTTCCGCAAGATCATCCGCAGCCACATCCTGAGGCGGCGGGAGCCCTTCAAGGCGGGCGGCCCCAGCGCCCGGGCCGGGGCGGCTCAGGGCAATGACGGGGAGCAGATCAGCCTGCGCCTCAACGGCCACCCCCCTGGGGTGCTGGCCAACGGCAGCGCCCCCCACCCGGAGCGGCGGCCCAACAGCTTGGCTCTGGGGCTGGTGAGTGGACGGGGTGCCTGCGGGTTCCCTGGGGACACGGGCCTCCCCGACGTGGAGCTCCTCAGCCACGAGCTCGGGGGGCCGTGCCCGGACTCCCCCGGCCTCGAGGGCCCCCTGGCCCGGGACGGAGCAGGCGTGTCCTGAGGAGCCACTGCGCTTGCCCTTCCCCCGGGAAGGGACTCTTGCTCTTCCTGGTGGGGGGGTGTGGCTGCGCCCAGACCTTCCCTCCCCGGGCTGGTTCCCCGTGGCCCAGGGGGTAGCCTGGCTGGCGCAGCCCGAGGCCCCGCAGGCGGGTTTGGAGTCCGAGAGCAGGTGTTTCACGCGGGGAGACCCTGTGCCGGCCAGGAGCGCAGCACCGGAGCGTCTTGGGTCTGGTCCCCACTCGAAGGGCCACCTCGTCTCTGCAGAGCAGGCCGCTGGCCCGGAGGCTGGGGCGTGGCTCCGAGGGGCCCTGCCTCCCCCGCTCCCCGGACTCTCCGAGGGTTTGGGAGCTGCTGTGCCTGGAAGTGGTGTTTGACTCTATTTTCCAGGAGAAAATTTTAAGCGTGAAGATACCCCGTTTATTTTATTATTGTCCCTCGCTGTCGTCAGTCCTGCTGCTCACCTGGCTCCAGGAGTCGGCCCGGGAGCCCTGGGCGGCTCTCCCCCCGGATGGCCCAGAGCCATCTCCTGGGGCGACGAAGCTGGGCCGAGGACGGGGCGTCGCGATGGAGCTGGCAGGGGCTGGGGGAGGTCCGGGCCGGCCTGCGTGGGGGGCCGGGGAGGCTCCGCCAGCCCAGGTGGAGGCCCGCACTGCCTGTCCCTCCGAAGGGAATGTCTTTTTCTGAGATAAAATAAACATTGAGCCAGTTGTGTTTTAAGCCTGCCCGACGAGAATGGCGTCTGAGTTCCTCTCCCGTTCCACAGTGGCCTGGCGCACACGTACAGGCGTGTGCTGTGTGTGCGAGACTGTGTGCGTGTGTGTAGACAGACAGACACCCTGCCTGCCCGGGGGGCCTCCCAGGCTCTCAGCCTCTGAGGGACAGATTGCCTGGTCGCACCAGAGTTCAGATGCCCACGTGCAGCCCTGAGACCGGGGTCCCTGGGGGGGGGGGGTCGGTCCCTGTGGGGGGGGCGTGGAAGGAGGGGCTTTACCCCAGCTGCTCCCAGTCCACACACAGCTGACCCCTCCCCCCGCGTGGGGACCAGGCTCCTCCCTCCCTCGTCACCTTCCTAAAGTCCTTCAAAGAAGATCTCTTTGTTTTTTAAATATGTTTTTATTGACTTCAGAGAGGAAGGGAGAGGGAGAGAGAAATATCCATGATGAGAGAGAATCCTGGATCGGCTGCCTCCTGCACGCCCCTCACTGGGGATGGAGCCCGCAACCCAGGCAGGTGCCCTTGACCGGAATCGTACCCGGGACCCTTCAGTCCGCAGGCCGACGCTCTATCCGCTGAGCCACACCAGCGAGGGCCAGTGAAGCTCTTTGTGTTACTTCTCAGAGCTATGCCCACCCTCCCAGTGCCCCCTTCGCCCCTCAGCTGAGAGGCAGCGAGAGATCGAGAGGGGAAGAGATGGGCGGGGCTACACCACCTTCCCAGGGGTCACCCCTCCTCCTCCCAGCAGGAAACGCATCGGGAGCAGGTGTTTCCTGTGCTCGCTCTGCCTGCCCCGGGCTCCTGGCCTAAGGAGGGGGGCCGTCCTTCAGTGAGGGTGAGGGTCGCGGCCCAGGGGACACCAGCAACCTGCTCCATCTGCGGGCCGGGCACACGCAGGCAGGGAGGCCAGGGAGGGAGTGTCGGGGCGTCCCGGGCGCCTCAGGCAGCGTCCTTGATGGACGGCTGATCAGGGAGCCTACGCTGCCCCTCGGAACCGAGGGTCAGCACTTGCCCAGGTCTAGTAAGGGGCAGGAGGGAACTTAAACCCTGGCTGTTGCTCAGTGGTTACAGCGTCCACCTGTGGACCAAGGGGTCTCAGGTTTGATTCCTGGTCAAAGGCATGTACCTGGGTTGCAGGTTCCCCAGCCCCTGTAGGGGCGCTTTCGGGAGGCAGCCAATCGGTGTGTTTCTCTCTCATTGTCGTTTCTCTCTCTCTCCCCCTCCTCCCTCCCTTCCACTCTTTCTGGAAATCAATGGACAATACCCTGGCCAGTGTGGCTCAGTGGTTGAGCGTTGACCTATGAACCAGGAGGTCACGGTCAGGGCACAGGCCCGGGTTGTGGGCTCGATCCCCAGTGTGGGGTGTGCAGGAGGCAGCCGATCCATGATTCTCTCTCATCACTGATGTTTCTCTCTCTCTCCGCCTCTCCCTCTCTGAAACCAATAAAAACATATTTTTAAAAATCAATGGAAAATGAAAAAATAAACAAACACCCAGGTCATCTGACTGCAAGTCGTGCTCCCCCTCACTCACTGCTTTCAGCCAGGTTGTCAAGTATAAAATAGCAGCACGCCCCCCCCCCCACACACACACACCCCGCTTACAGGCGGGACTGTGGCTACAGTGGGAGCACCTGGCCCGCCTGGACCGCGGCCTGGCGCCCGCACCTGGCACCGCGCGCCTGGGTTTCCTTTCGTTCGCGCCCGGCCTGGCGCTGTTTCTCCCCGTGGGTGCGCACGCAGGCGTCCCAGCCGGCGCGGCGGGTTCGGCTCTAAGTTCCTGCTGCACCGTTAGAGGCCCTGGGCGGCTGCACGGACACAGCGCCTTCCCGAGGCCCCGGGGGGCCCAGCAGCAGCGACCCCCCATCTTCCCGGAGCCTCATGCTCAGCCTGGCTGCGAACCCCAGGTCTGCACCAGCCGCCCTCCCGGCCAGGCCGGCTTCCTCCTCCGCCCCACACCCGGGCGGTGCTGGCTGTGGGCTGAGGGCGGCCGTGGCCTGGGTTGACCCGAGGAGGCCGAGAGCCCGGATGCCGCGGGTCCTCAGAGCAGCTGGTGGAGAGGCCAGAGGAGCCGCAAAGGTAGGGAGGAAGCACGTCTCTCCGGCCTGTTCTGGGGCTTCCTGGGAGCCGAGCTTGGGGGGAGCCTTTGGGGTTTGGGGAAGGACCGGGCCAGGGGCTCAGGAACGGCTTCCAGGCACGACTGAGCCCACGCTCCCGCAGGCTCCCACGGCGAGCCGGTCTCGGGTGCAGGCGCACGTGCAGACACAAGCAGGTGCACCCCGCTCCCTGGCCGTCAGAGGACAGGTGTGTGCACTCGGGTGTATGAGGGCAGCTACCCCGACGGGCAGGTGCCCGCAGCAGCAAGGGGAATGGAGCCGGCGGCTGGGGGTGCAGGCGCCTGTCTGCTCTGGGCCTGGCTGCCTGGGGCCCGGCTGCTCTGAGGGCTGCAGCTCTGCCCACGGCCCCCTGCCCTCTCCCTGCCTTTCCCAGGCTTCATGCCAGCGGGTCCTCAGCACAGGTCCCACCGCAGGCCTGTCCTGGGGGTGGCCGCAGCCCCTCTCCATGGCAGCTCGGTCAGAGGCCCCCCCGCCCCCCCCCCCCCCCCCCAGTCCCCGGGCGCCTGGGGGTGGAGGCCTGGCTCAGGCTGGGTCCTGGCTCAGGATTGGCTCCCCTGAGGGACAGGCCCGTGGAAGGCTCCCCTCCCCTCCTCTCTCCCCCCATCCTGAATCCCTGCCTCTGCGGCTCCGACTCTCCCCATGGGGTTCCCGTATTCTCCTCTGGGAGGCCTCCCAGAACGTGCTCCAGGCTCCTGGGCGCCGAGGTGCAGCACCTGGGCCCAGCCGGGTGCTGGCGGCCGGAGTCGGAGGGAGTGGATGCCGGTGCCCTGGGCCCAGCCGGGTGCTGGCGGCCGGAGTCAGAGGGAGTGGATGCCGGTGCCCTGGGCCCAGCCGGGTGCTGGCGGCCGGAGTCAGAGGGAGTGGATGCCGGTGCCCTGGGCCCAGCCGGGTGCTGGCGGCCGGAGTCGGAGGGAGTGGATGCCGGTGCCCTGGGCCCAGCGGGTGCAGGCGGCCTGAGTCAGAGGGAGTGGATGCCGGTGCCCCGGACCCAGGCTGGGAGCTGGCCCTGCCTCCTGTTCACTGGTGTGTGCGGCCGGAAGCGCAGGCTCCCAGGTCGGCTGCGGAAGGCCTGCCAGCTGGCACTCTGTGCCTAGAACCCGTGCCCACCGGCATGCCACACCGCCCCCTGGCACGGCCGCTCCCGGTCTCACTGCAGTGGGCGCTCCCTCCCTGAGCCCGGGCTGGGCCAGTGCTGCCTGAGCGGGTTGGAGGTGGGGGGGTGGAAGACCTGTTTGCTGTGGGGCCCTCATCTACCCCCCAAAGTGGACGGTGTCAGGTTACCCCTCTCCCTCTGCCCCACAGCTGCCCCCTGTCCTGAGGCACCCCTCACGGCACCTGTCACTCATCGTTCGCAGCCCCCTATTGGCTGCCCGCTGGGCAGGGGCGGGAGGGCATCAGAGTCACAGCCCCAAGAAGAGGGATGAGCACAGGACGCGGCCTGGGGCGCAGGCACCTCCCGCTCTGCCTGGCCCTTCCCTTCACTGGAGGAGAGGCAGCTGGGGAGGCTGAGCAGGGGCCAGGCTGAGGCTGAGGCTGAGGCTGAGGCCGGGCTGGGATGGGGGGCACCCACCCCATGGGCTTTCGGGAAAGTGCAGTGGGAAAGGCTTTGCGTGGAACCATCCTCATTTCTTGCCCTTGCCGGGGGGGGGGGGGGGGGGAGAATAGAGATCAAGGCCTCCTGGGGAAGGGGCCAGGCCTGCTCAGGTCCCCGGCGGGGGGACTCCCAGGAGCTGGCAGACTCAGCCACCTGGACCTGCACCTAAAGACCAGGAAGCTGTCAGGGCGGCCTCCTGAGGACACATCAGGCCCTGAGCCCCATCTGGGACTCTGTTCCTCTCTCAACGGCTCCATCAGCACCTGCTTTTGAATACTGGGGGGGGGGGGGGGGGGGGCGTGGGGGAGCCAGAGGCGCCTGCCCTGGCCCAGGAGGGATGGCCACGGCCGCCCAGGCTTGGGGGGCAGGGGACGGGACAAGGTCACACCCAATGGGGCATCAGGCAGGTGAAGTCCAGTGAACTCCGACTCCGGGCGCCTCTTTAAGGAGTTTGCTGGGAGCCTGGCTGGCATCTGCCTACACGGAATTATGCCCCCATTTACAGCAATTTTCAAGTTAAAGTGTTGTCAGAGGCTGTCACGGTTTGATCCGTCTTTTCTGTTCATCCGCCCACATTTTCTCGTTGGGTTGGGAGGGGGGGTGAGGGGGAGAGAGCCTGGCTTGGATTCAGAGCTTTGGGGAGCGGTTCCCGTTATAGGGGAATGTGAACGCGATCGAGTTTTCTGCTGGGAAAATTCAGGCCCCGCGCCCAGTGTCAGCGCTGCTGTGAGCTGAGGACACTCCGGGGCCAGGCCCGGCGTCCTGCCGCCGCCCGGCTCTCCGGGGAGGTCAGCTTGGCTCTCCCTGTGCCCGGGATGCACAGCGCCCTCCACTCGCTCCTTCTGCCCCCCCCCCCCGACTCCTGGCCCCCACCCACTTCTCCGACTGCGGGAAGTCACCGTCTGACCTGCTTTTAGATGAGACGGGATGGATGCGCATGCGTGGGGGAGGTTGTGTTCCTAGACGCCCAGGATGGTGATCAGCGGGATGACGTCCATTCTCGAGGCAGAAAGTGCAAGGGGCGCGCAGTCAGGGCGCGGTGCCCTCGCTCTCAGAGATGGCAGGCGCTGGGGGAAGGGGGGTGGACGGGGCCCCGCAAGGTGCAGGGAGAAAACACGTCGTCGTGCGTGCAGTTCCCAACAGCACGGACGTTTCCGTGGCTGAGTTCAGCGTCGGTCATAGGCGCCCAGGCTGCGGAGCCCACAGAGCCCCCGCTCAAGCCGGATCCCCGCGTGGACGTGTCTGCCCCCATGGGGGTCTCGGTCACACCTGGAGCGTGAACACGTGGCTAGAGGGAAGCCTCAGGGCTGGGAGGGTCGCCCGGCCGTGTGGCTCAGTGGTTGAGTGTCGACCTAGGAACCAGGAGGTCAGGGTTCAATTCCCCATCAGGGCACAGGCCCGGGGTTGCGGGCTCCATCCCCTGTGGGGGGCGCAGGAGGCAGCCAGTCCATGATTCTCTCTCATCATGGATGTTCATATCTCCCTTTCTCCCTCTCCCTTCCTCTCTGAAATCAATACAAATATATTTTAAAAAAGAAAAGAAAAGAAAGTATACAAAAATGAAGTCATCCCCTGAATCAAGTTCGAGGCTGGGCGGGAGGTAATGGCCTGGAGGGGGAGGGAGGGTGGACGGGTAGGGAAGTGCCCGGGGCCTGTGTCAGCGTCCCACGCCGGCCGTGTGTGGGGCGGGGAGTGGGTGCAGCAGGTGACCTATCTGATGGGCGTCGGGTGGAGGAGCCAGAGGGGCTGGGAGGGAGGGTAGAGAACGTCCCATGCGGCACACGAAGCAAACGTACCAACTTTACAAAATGCCCTGCCCGATGCGATGCGGGGGGTGGGGGGTGGGAGGGGGGAGAGGGCCCTCGCTCACCTCCCGCTCCCACCATGCTTCCCACGGCCACGCCTAACGCCCTCATCGGGGAGTGGGCGCCGTTCCTTAGCTTCCGAAGTTCAGTCCACCATATCCCCCTCAGTCTTGTTTTCAAACATCTGAGTCTGATCCATCCTCGCGCCCCCCCCCCGACCCCGATCCCCCCCCCCTCCGCCCCAAAGTCATGGTATTAGCGGAGGCCTCGGCACCTCACCTCCCGGGCGCCTGGAGAAGCTGCAAGCGGACCCCACTGCCCTCCCCGCCCTGGCCTCCCTCTGTTTATTTTTTAAATATGTTTTTATTGAGGTTAGGGGGAGAGGAAGGGAGAGAGAAAAACGATCGATGGGAGAGAGAAACATCAATCAATTGCCTCCATAGGTACCCCAGCCGGGGACTGAACCCCCAACCTGGGCATGTGCCCTGACCGAGAATCGACCCAGCGGCGCTTCGGTGCACGGACTACGCCCAGCCCGCCGAGCCACGCCGGCCGGCCGGGCGCACCGGCCTCTTTTTACCGCAATCCATCCATCCCGATTTCTTCCCAGAAAGCACGCCTCCCATCTGCCCCTCCCTGTCCCGAGCAATCAGTGGGCCCTGATTCCTTGTTGATGATTAATTGTTAATAACCATTATCACTCGCTGAGCCCCACGCATTGGTGTGGCATTCAGGGCCACAGCTTGGCTCTCCAGCGCTGTCTCCGCCCACCACGTCCCTCCTTGGTCACCTGACCGAGCCACACTGAGGACTGCCCTCCTCTCACCCCTGCCTGCCCCCTCCGGGGAGGCCTCCGCCTGGACGGCTGCTCCTCGGAGCCTCCAGACTCGAAACACTTCCCATTCCTCAGTGACCCCTGGAGAGCCCCCTCCTCCAGGAGGCCCTCCTGGACCTCCTGCTGAAGCCTCCGTCCCCTCTTGCCAGTTCCCTGAGCACTCGGTGCGGCACAGGTGTGGGTCACCCACTTCCGGTAGCAGCTCTTTCTCTGCGGAGGTCAGACTTCCCTCCTGGGCCAGCGCTGGTGTTCACCGGGGTGTGCGCCAGCTCCCCACTAAACCACCACTCCCCCCCCCCCTCCAGGCGGGGGGCTAGCATCTCCTTCATGGCGGGCTGAGCGCGGACCGGGCGTGGCTGGAGAGATCGGGCATGAGGCCCCGAGACCTGGGTTTGAGTTCCTGGCTGGGGCGAAGGGGTCGCGTGGCTTGGGGCCGGTGGTGGGCTTCCCCGCCTAGAAAGTGACGGGCAGGTGGGCGAGGCCAGCGCCTGCCAGTCTGCTGTTCTCTGAGGCCTGCGGGGCCTGACCCAGCCCGAGCCGAGCCGCTGGGCAGGGAGAGGAGGCGGCCCCGCGCTAATGGCCTGGAGGAAGGAAGGACGTGCTGGGCTAATGGGATAATCGGATAACCTCCGAGCCAGCGGGGCTGCCAGGCCGGGCCAGCTGCTGGGCGCGGACACAAATAGCAGGAGAAAGCGGGCGCTGGTGCAGGAAGCCGCTGGCTCTCTCGCTGAGATGTGGGGGAGGGCAGTGGGCAGAGGGTGGGGGAGGGGGATGGGAGGGAAACGGCCCCTCCCCCATTCCACGGGGGATGTTCAAGGCAGGCCCTTAGGGACCTTGTAGCGAAGATTCCACTGCAGGGCCTTGGGCCCATGTCCCCCTCAGGGGATGTTCTTAGAAAGCCTGGCCTTGGGGTGCCCTCCACTCAGACCACCTCAGCGACCACGAAGCCCTCCCCTGTCCCTTGAGGGTGATCTGCAGAGCGGCCACCTGACGGACGTGCCTGTGAGAACGCTGCTGGGCGATTGGTAAAGTGATGGTTCTGGATGCAGGTCTCAGGTCCCTTCATTTTGGGCTAATGAATGGATCTGTCCGTGGGCCGGGGGAGAGGGCGCTGGCCTAGGAGTCAGAGCCTGGCTGCTCGTCCCGCCTGCCCTGCCGCGTCGCACCGTGGATGACGTTCTCTGCCTGGCCCTCAGGTGCCCGTCCATATGAGGGGAGGTGAGCAGCACCCTCCCGTGGGCTGTTGTAGAGATAACGTGAGGTCATGAGCGGGAAAGAGGTTGAGAGGTATACGTGCCCTGCAAAGTGCGTTAGTCCCAACTCTGTTTCTGACTCCCTGTGATTTTAAAAAGGGCCGTTTACTTTTTCCCTGACTTCCAGTTCTCTCCACCATCAGGGGATGAGGCCAAACTGGATGCTCTTTGTTTCCCCTTCTCATTTTAATGATTCTCATTCACATAAAAGCTGCATATTGACATCCGTGTGCACTCTAAGGAAAGTCTGAGAAAGGAACATTTGAGGTTAATATTTTTCACGAGGAGAAATATAAAATACTCAATAGTAGCAAACCGTAGTCAGCAATGTATAAAAATAACATAAATCAGGACCCATTAGGATTTATCCCAGGAATGCAAGGATGGCTTAATAGTAGATAATCAATCAATGTTATTCATATGCATAAATTAGAGACTATTATAGGAACACTTCATAGTAGAGACTATAGGGGAGGGTGGTGGCGGCCAGAGGGTGGGGAAGGGGATGGAAGTTTCTCTAACAATTAAACGTGGATCTGCCGTCCAATCCAGAACTGCCGCTCCCGGGTGTGAGTCCAGAGGAAGAGAAAGCAGGATTTCAGCAAGACACATGTGCGCCCATGTTTATGGCGGTATTAGTCACAATAGCCGCATTTCCCATTTCCCTGCTTCACGGCGCTGTGAGAATTAAATGCGAATTAATTAGGGAAGAATTAAAGGGTAAATGTGAAAATGAGTCAGAGGAGACACGAGACGGGCGAGGCATCTCCGGAACCGGCCGGTGTGCCAGGCTCCCCTGCCCGTGACCCTCGGGCGACTGCCGGCCTGGACTGGGGTCTGGCTGCCTGGGGCCACCTCTGATGGCCCTCTTCTTGCCTGGAACGGGGACACAAGGGTTCACGAGGGAAGCCCTGCCCTCCTGAGTGACCTTTTATCTACACAGGATTGTTTCTCTGCCAAATAGACCAAAAGGAAGGAAAGCCGGCAAGACATTAGTTCTTTTCTTAGCTCCCAAATGGCTGACGTTTCAGGAAACCCAGCTTCTGAATGGGACCAAAGGGGACTTCGATCCATCCGGCCCGTCTGCAGGCGAGCTCAGGCCGCGCGAGGACTGGTACGCAGGGTGCACTTCTCCAGGTTCGGGGGAGCCCGGGTCCAACAGCCTCTTCCGAACGTGTTTGCTCATCCTGGACGCACCCCGAGAGCTTTGTGATGTCGGGGGCACACGCCAGCGGGGGTGCCTGTCTTCTGCCCAGTAGTACCAAGCGCACATACAACCAGAGCAGGCGCCTCGGAGTGAGTGGAACAAACCGGTCCCGTCCCCGGGGCGGGCTCTGGTGGAGAGGAGACTGGACATCGCAGGCAGCAGCCCTGGGGCCGGAAGGGAAGGGAGGGGAGGAAGGAGGGAAAGGGATACAGAAGCCTTCCCACCGACACAGGCAGGCATGGGCCACAAAGGACCCGCTGAAACTATACGTAAAAAAAAAAGCCAGGCCCTGGAAAGATCACATCCTATGTGTGTGATCCATGTATGTCTAGCAGATGCAAATTAACCTACAGTGACAGAAAGCAGCTCCGCGGTTGGGGGCGGGGGGGGGGGCGGGCACGGGCAGGAGCGAGGAATGACAAAGGTCCTTGGGGGTACCTGGGCGGGGGGATAAATATCTTGGTCGTGACGGTAGTTTCAGGAGTGTTTGTATGAGTCAAAATATATCAGATTGGACGTCTTACATAGGTGCAGTTCATTTATGGTGTGTCAGTCACACCTCAACTACGCTTTTTGGAGAAGAGTTAAAATAGAAGCAAAGCTACGTGAGCACAGGGCGCCTGCCAGCGACCCATCCCACACGCCTCTGGGAAGTTCTGGCAGGAGCGAGGGACTTCCGACGGGAACTCTCTCCGCAGGTGAGAGAGGTGAACTAGCTGGGCCTGAGGTTCTACCGGAGGTCAGCCTGCGGGGCCAGCGCGTGAACGGACAGGAAACCTCTATGAGCGCTGGAAGGGTCTGATCCACTACGGAGTAGGAACTGTTCGGTAACCAATGTACACGGAGCTACTGGGTAAGAGCGCGGACTGAACACAGGCACCGGTGTCACTGCAGCTGAAACTCCACCAGGAGGTTCCGTGGCCTGTTCCAGGGTGAAGCCTCCAGTGGGAGCCCTTGGAAAGAAGCGCTATGACATCAGAAATAAAGACACTCACGGGAGGGTGAGAAGACAGACTGAGGAGACCCTCAGAAAGCAGAGTGAAGAGGCAGAAGCGAGGAGGGAACAGATGAGAAAGTCGTCCCGGTGGCTGAGTGACAGGAATGTTAGAAACACAGCAAAGGGTATCAACACAATCCCAGAGAACATTCCAGAATCCGAGGACGAAGCTCCAGATGGAGGAGGCCCCCGAGCGGCCAGCACGATACCTAAGTCATCGTAAAACTTCCTGAGGACGGGGGACAAAGAAATCCCACAAGGTCACCTGCAAAGAAGGCTGTGGCCTCAGCAGCAGCGCTCGAAGCTAGAAAGCAATCAAGTCACGCTATCAAAGCTCGGAGGCAAAGTGACTCCTTATCGGGAATTCCACACACTCACGCAGGGGCTGGCCATTGTCAGACACGCAAGGTTTCAAGGTCTCCCTCCCTCGTGCACGCTCAGAAGTCCTCAAAAAGAAGGGAGAAATCAAGGAACGAGGACATCGGATCCACAAACAGGCGATCCAGCCCAGGAAGGAGGCAGAGGGACTCGCTGGAAGATGGGAAGAGGGGGTCCCAGGAGGCGGCCGCGCAGCGTACCCCCCAGCAGGAGAGAAGGCGCCAAGAAACGTTCCCACGAACACGCTGGGAGGGGGCGGGATAGCTGGCGGCGTTCAGGGTTAACTGGCGATAAGATCTCAGGGACCTAAGTGTATGGAAAAACAAGGCCATCAAAACAGATGCTGGAACGGAAACAGCCATCACCCGGACCATATGGCTTCGTTGTAAGTGGCGTTTACATTGTCATAAGAACAAGTGCACCAAGGACCGATCTGCCAGAAATGACACTCTAACGGCATTGGGAAGGGGGGCTGGGAGGCGTGGGTGTGCATAGAGGGGGCGAGGGGAGGAAAGGGCGAGGGTGCGAGTCCTCATCTCCCTCATCTCCCTCGGTGGGAAGCCAACAGATAATGCCTGAACTGAGACGGCAGGAAGTAGCAACACAAACACGTTATTTATAGAAAGGTAAAAGAATTCCTTAAACAAGTTGAAAATGGTCCCTTCAGGGCAGGGGGACAGGGGGTGGGGTGGGGTGGGAGGGCGTGGAGGGAGGCTGAGGACCACACTTTGTCTTAATAAACCTGGTAGAGCTGTAAAAGTTGACTTTTAAAATTATGTGCCTCTAGAGTCTAGAACTTTGATACCGTTTAAAATAAGAATTTAAAACATGAGTATGGGCCTGGACGGTGTGGCTCAGTTGGTTGGTGGTGGGTTTGACTCCCCGTCAGGGCACATACACAGGTTTCAGGTTCAATCCCCAGTCCAGTTGGGGTGCATATGGGAGGCAACGGATCAATGTTTCTCTCTCTCTCTCTCTCTCATGAATAAAAACGTATCCTCAGGTGAGGATTAACAAAATCAAACAATCAATTAACCAATCAATAAAACTCGTTAGCCTGGCATTTTCGAACATAGTTCAATTTGAGTCAGTCAACCTCTCCAGTCGCCTTCTATGCTCCTCCTCCAATACCTTGTTCCAACCAAATCCCCAGTCAGACCCTGCTAAGGCCTGTGCTTTCACACGAACAATTTGCTCTCTGGAATGTCTCCAGGCCTCCGGAAACCCTGCCCCCCAGCCGGGTGTGGGGGAGCCTCTAAGATGGCCCCCACCGTCTCCGCCTCTCGGTGCTCACGCCCGGGTGTAGGTGGAACCTAGTGCCTTGCTTCTAACGAGGAGAATCAGCACCGGTGATGTGCTGTCACTTGGGAGATTAGGTGACAGAAGGCCTGCGACCTCCCCTCTGGCCGCTCTTGCTCTCCTAACCCTCTCCCCCGGGGGGAGCCAGCTCCGAGCCCTGCAGCCGCTCAGTGGACGGGCCTGGGCCACACTGGACTAAGGCCCGCCAGCGACCACTTCAGAGGAGCCTGAACTTGGACTCCCCTGTGATCCCCACTGAGCCTCAGGGCTGGGAGCTCGGCCGCAACCTCATGAGGCACCTTGAGCCCGAAGCGTGCAGGTAGCTACAACTGGATTCTTAACGCACAGAATGGTGGGTAGTAAGTGGTTATTGTCTTAAAGCGCCGAGTGTCGAGGTCATCTGTGCCACAGCAATAGACGGCTCACACCCAGAGCGGTGACCCGTCAGAGCCGCAGATGAGTCACACACAGACCGGCTTTGATTGCTCCGGGATTTCCTCTGGCGTGGCCTGGCCCCCAGCAGCTTCTGTCTCCTCTGAACTTGGCGTAGACCCGCTCTTCTCACTGGTCATCTTTCAACATTAATTGCCGATGTGGAGAAAGGTGTTGGGGAGGTAGAAGTTGGGGTCTCTCGGCTGTCGGCCATGTTTGGTGGCTGACGGGCGTGTGAGTTGGGGCAGGGACCAGAGCTTGGGAAGGGCGCATTTTCAGTCTTTATCAGGGCGAGGCCGCGGCGGCCGGCACTAGCGCCAGTCCCCCCGTGGGCGCCTCCTGGCCGGTCCCTTCTTGTGCGGAGCTCCGCCTGCTGCCCGCGGGAGCTGCGAGAGGCGTGGAGCAGGGCGGCTCGGGGCACCGGGCGCCTCGGAGGAGGGCAGCCGGTTGTTTTCTCAGGGCCCCTCTCTCGTGTTTGTTCTTCCCGGGGCCTCCAGCAGGGCCGCGCCGAAACCCATTTCCTACACGTAGCACGTTTATTGAAAACACACCAGTTACACAAAAAGCCAAATGCAAAGGAAAGAGGGGGAGAAGGGCTGCTGAAGACCGGAGTCACTCAAAGTTCAGGCTAAGAATAGACAAGGAACTCTGAGAGCCGCCCGGCTATGTGACCTCCTGCAGGGGCCTGGCGAGAAGCCCAACCAGCTTTGTGTTTTTCTATGTCTTTACCAAGAAGAGCACTCACTCGGGAACCAGGAGATCTGGGTTCTAGGCCCGGCTCTGCCAGGGCCTTCTTGTGGGACCTCGGGGGAGTCCTTCTCTTTGTTTCCCATTTGTGAAATGAAAGGATTGGACTAGACCCCAAGATGTTCCATCTCCAATACTGACCATCACCACCATCACCAAAACCAACACCATCAACACCATCACCATCATCACCATCACCATCATCACCATCACCATCATCACCACCACCATCACCATCACCATCATCACCACCACCATCACCATCATTACCACCATCACCAAAACCATCACCATCATCACCACCACCATCATCACCATCACCATCATCACCACCACCATCAACACCATCACCATCATCACCATCACCATCAACACCATCACCATCAACACCATCACCATCATCACCATCACCATCAACACCATCACCATCATCACCATCACCATCAACACCATCACCATCATCACCATCATCATCAACACCATCACCATCATCACCATCACCATCATCACCATCACCATCAACACCATCACCATCAACACCATCACCATCATCACCATCACCATCAACACCATCACCATCAACACCATCACCATCATCACTATCACCATCAACACCATCACCATCATCACCATCACCATCAACACCATCACCATCAACACCATCACCATCATCACCATCACCATCAACACCATCACCATCATCACCATCATCACCACCACCATCATCACCATCACCATCACCATCACCATCAACACCATCACCATCATCACCATCACCATCATCACCACCACCATCATCACCATCACCATCAACACCATCACCATCATCACCATCACCATCATCACCAACACCATCATCACCATCACCATCATCACCATCATCACCATCACCATCATCACCACCACCATCACCATCACCATCAACACCATCACCATCAACACCATCACCATCATCACCAACACCATCATCACCATCACCATCATCACCATCACCATCAACACCATCACCATCAACACCATCACCATCATCACCATCACCATCATCACCATCACCATCATCACCACCACCATCACCATCATTACCATCACCATCATTACCATCACCATCACCATCATTACCATTACCATCACCAACACCATCACCATCATCACCAACACCATCACCATCACCACCATCACCACCATCACCATCACCACCACCATCACCATCATCACCACCATCACCATCAACACCATCACCATCACCACCATCACCAACACCATCACCATCACCATCATCACCACCATCACCACCATCACCACCATCACCACCATCACCACCATCACCATCATCACCACCATCACCATCACCACCATCACCACCACCATCACCACCACCATCACCATCATCACCACCATCACCATCATCACCATCATCACCATCATCACCACCATCACCATCACCATCACCACCATCACCACCACCATCACCACCATCACCACCACCATCACCATCACCTCACCACCATCACCACCATCACCATCATCACCACCATCACCATCATCACCACCATCACCATCATCACCACCATCACCACCATCACCACCATCACCATCATCACCACCATCACCATCATCACCATCATCACCATCATCACCACCATCACCATCACCATCACCACCATCACCACCACCATCACCACCATCACCACCACCATCACCATCACCTCACCACCATCACCACCATCACCACCATCACCACCATCACCACCATCACCATCATTACCATCACCACCATCACCATCATCACCACCATCACCACCATCAACACCATCATCATCATCACCACTACAAAGAAAGACAGGTAGAATGCTGGCTAGCCTGGGAGCCAGGAGAGGCTGAATGGTGCGCTTTATGAGAAAATGTTACGTTCTACGGAGCGTATCTCAATAAAATTGCTGGGGAGGGGTGAGTACACTGTAAGAGCATAGTCTCTACCCCAACCCAGAAGCTCTGTCCCTCTTCCCAGAGGCAACTCTTTGTTTCTTGTCTCTCCTTCTAGGAATAGCCCAGGCCTAAACCAGTACATTTTTAAATCTATTATATATTTTTCTTTGACTACAAATGGAGGAAGAAATATTCTGTTTTGAATGGCTTCTTTTCACTTAACAACATATCCGGGGTCGTTGCACATCAGCACGTGCAGATCCGCTTCCTGGCTTTCTGCCCCTGTGTAGAGCTCCACCGTGGGGACCTGTGGCAATGCATTTAAGGAGTTCCCGACTGATGGCCATGTCGCTGGTTTCCAGTCTGAGTAGCGAACAGCGTTGCAGTAAACACCCTTGCACTTAGGCTTCAGGCATACGCACAAATACAGGATAAACTCCTAGTTCTGGGATTGCAGGACCAAAAGGTTAATGCATATCAAATATTAATATTGCTAAACTGACTTCCCTAGAATTTACGCCAATTGATACTCCTGCCAAGAATTCACTCATTCATTTTTAAAAATATATTTTATTGATTTCAGAGAGGAAGGGAGAGGGAGAGAGAGATAGAAACATCAATGATAAGAGAGAATAATCAATCGGCTCCCTCCTGCACACCCCCCGACTGGGGATCGAGCCACAACCTTGGCATGTGCCCTGGACTAGAATAGACTCCGCGACCCTTCAGTCCACAGGCCGACGCTCTATCGACTGAGCCAAACTGGCTAGGGCCATTCATTTTTTAAAAATATGTTTTTATTGATTTTAGAGAGAGAGAAAGGGAGAGACAGAGAATCATTGATTGGTTGCCTCCTCCTACTGGGGATCAAACCCACAAACCTGGGTATGTGCTCTGACCTGGAATCAAAGCGGTGCCCTTTCGGTGCACGGCCAGCTGAGCCACACAGGCCAGGGCCATTCATTCATTTTTTTTTTAACTCAACCACTATTTGCGTGCCTACCATGTGCCAGGCTCTACTCAAGGCCCTGAGAACTCAGCACATGAACAACAACCAATAACAAGAAAAGGACAAACAAAAAAGTAAACTCTGCAGTATTTCCTTAGGCGTGGCCAAGAGAAAGCAGAGAAGGGGTCCCCGCTGGCCAGGGTTGGGGTTGGGGTTTCAACAGGGCGGTTAGGGTATGAGAATTCTAGGCTTCGGTTTCCTTATCTATGAAAGAGGATCACAGCTCCCATCCCATAGGACTACTGGAAGGATTCAATGAAATCACGGCTGGTACAGAACAGTGAACACTTCCTTAATGACAGCTGCTGTTACGCTAAACAGCCTTACAGCTGAGGAAACTGGAGCCTAGGGAGGGACCATTTGCCGAAGGCCCAGGGAAAGTGAGCGGTTGGGTAGGAACCAGACCCGGGCCTCCGGGCCCTCCACGCAGAGTTCTCCCGAATACACACCAAGAAGCCACCCTCCCGGGCTGCTCACGGGCAGCGGGTTTAGGTAAGAGCTCCCTGAGAAGGTGATTTTCAGGACCAGCGAGCGGGAGGGCAGATGAGGGGGCACGTGGGGTTCCTCGGGGAGAAGCGGGCCAGCCTCAGGCAGCCCGGGGCTGGGCCTGCTGGGGCGCGCTCACAAGACGTCCAGGCCCAGGACGCTGCTCTCGGCCAAAGGCAACAAGCTTGCTGGCGGCTGCTGGCCCATCTGCTCCGATGAGACTCTCCCAGAGCCCGGTCTCCCATTGGTTTCATTCCAAGGAATCTCCTGGAGAAAAGATAAGCAGCGGTTAAGTCGCAGCTGTGGAAATAATCAGTTCTGGGCGCTCAGATCTGTGTGGCCGGGGGAGATTGTCAAATAAGCCAAGTCTGTGCTGTGCTCTCCCAGCTCCTCCTTGCCTTTCCTCACCCTGTGGCACCTTCTGCTCTGCCCACAACCAGGTCCCCGCCGGTCCCTGCACCTTCTGCCTCACAGAGCCCTCTCCCTGCCTGGGTTCCAACCTTCCTTCAGCCCTTTCCTTTCTTCGTCGACAGTCTCAGCCCCTCCACTCATCCTAACCTTTCCTTTATTATAATTATTATTATTACTATTATTTTTAATCCTCACCCAAAGATATGTTTTCATTGATCTTTTCAAGAGAGGAAGGGAGAGAGGGAGAGAAAAAAAAAAAATCAATGTGAGAGAAACATCGATCGGTTGCCTCCTGTTTGCAACTTCGACCTGAGCAGGGGTCAAACCCGCAACTTGGTAAGCGCCCTGACCTGGAATCAAACCTGCAGCCGTGTGGTGTACGGGACGATGCTCCCACCAACTGAGCCCTCTGGCCGGTGCTTTCCTTTATTGGTTTTGGGGGGGGGGCGGGGGAATTGATTGATTGTTGTTGTTCCACTTACTTATGCATCACTGGTTGCTTATTGTAAGTGCGCTGACTGGGGATGGAACCCACAACCTTGGCGTATTGGGACGATGCTCTAACCAACTGAGCCACCCGGCCAGGGCCCTAACCTTCCCTTTAGAAGAAGATGCTCACTAGGTTAACAGGGAGAGTACGGAGCCCGATTCAGAGGAGCCAGCTTTCTGGGTCTGACCTCTGCTCGCGAGTGCTTATGTGAACTTGGGCAAGTCAGTTACTTCCTGGGCCTCAGTCTCTTTAGCTACAAGAATGTTGGATATCAAGTATCGTGGAGCAGATGCTGCTGCAAAGGGCAGGGACCCCACTGACCTGCCTAAAGGCAGAGAAGCACACGGAGGAGGCGTGAGGCCAAGGGCAGACACTGTCAGGGTGCGGGTGCCAGAACCACTGAGCTGCTGGTAGGACGTGCGCCGTCTGACGCGAGGCGCCAGTTCTGGGTCGGCGAGAAGGGAGTTAGCCCCTGGACGAGAGGCCCAGATTTTGTTTTTTTTTTTTTTTTTTTTCATGTACTTTTTTTTTTTTAATTAAATCTTTATTGTTCAGATTATTACATTTGTTCCTCTTTTTTTCCCCCCATAACTCCCCTCCTCCCAGTTCCCGCCCCACCCTCCGCCCTCACTCCCCACCCACTGTCCTCATCCATAGGTGCACAATTTTTGTCCAGTCTCTTCCCGCATCTCCCATACCCCTTTCCCCCCCAGGAATAGTCAGTCCATTCCCTTTCTATGTCCCTGATTCTATTGTAATCAACAGTTCATTCTGTTCATCAGATTATTTATTCACTTGATTCTTAGATTCACTTGTTGATAGATGCATATTTGTTGTTCATAATTTGTATCTTTACCTTTTTCTTCCTCTTCCTCTTCTTAAAGGATACCTTTCAGCATTTCATATAATCCTGGTTTGGTGGTGATGAACTCCTTTAGCTTTTCCTTATCTGTGAAGCTCTTTATCTGACCTTCAATTCTGAATGATAGCTTTGCTGGATAAAGTAATCTTGGTTGTAGGTTCTTGGCATTCATCACTTTGAATATTTCTTGCCACTCCCTTCTGGCCTGAAAAGTTTCTGTTGAGAAATCAGCTGACAGTCGTATGGGTATTCCCTTGTAGGTAACTGAGTTTCTTTCTCTTGCTGTTTTTAAGATTCTCTCTTTATCTTTTGCTCTTGGCATTTTAATTATGATGTGTCTTGGTGTGGTCCTCTTTGGATTCCTTTTGTTTGGGGTTCTCCGCGCTTCTTGGACCTGTAAGTCCATTTCTTTCACCAGGTGGGGGAAGTTTTCTGTCATTATTTCTTCAAATAGGTTTTCAATATCTTGCTCTCTCTCATCTTCTGGCACCCCTATAATTCTGATGTTGGTACGCTTGAAGCTGTCCCAGAGGCTCCTTACACTATCCTCGCATTTTTGGATTCTTTTTTCATTTTGCTTTTCCGGTTGGGTGTTTTTTGCTTCCTCGCATTTCAAATCATTGACTTGATTCTTGCGCTCCTCTGGTCTGCTGTCGGGAGTCTGTATAATATTCGTTATTTCAGTCCGTGTATGCTTAATTTCTAGTTGGTTCCCCAATATAAGATCGAGGGTCTTATTAGTTTTCTTGTAGATCTCATTAAGTTTATCGGCGGCTTCTAAACAGTTCTTGAGAGACCTTAAAAGTGTGGTTCTGAACTCTATATCTTCCATTGACAATTTTGTCCTGTTTCTTTGTCTCCGCATTTTGTTATGCTTCCTTGGTGCACCCCCTAGTGGTCTTTGTTCGCAGTCTTATAGTTAAACCTTGATTGTTGTAGCTAATTCCAGGGAGGGTTTGACCTCCAGGCCAAGTGGCTATGAGAATCAGCTGTGTCAGCAGTGAGAGAACTTCTGTCCTCTAGGGAGGTGCTAATCTGGCGTTTGCCTGAGGCTATCCGGCAAATGCCTGTGTGCAGGGCTTGGGCGGGGCGGGTCGCACAGGATCAACAGGGTGGGCCGGAGAGAGCAGTTATGGCGGCTCTCAGTCCTGTCCCCAGGGGCTCTGCCTCTCTGAGTCCCAGCACCCGCTGCAAAGCTCAGAGAGAAAGCTGCACTCACTCTGACCGAAGCCAGACAGTCCCGCTTCTCCCGTTTGAGTCTGGGTTCCTAAAGACTCGCCCGGATCTGGAGCTCAGAGTCTGCGACTCCCTCCCGATTGAAAACGCCAACCGCGCCCTCCGCCGCCAGCCCGCTCCGCGCACTCCGCACCTCAGAATTTGACTTCAGCACTGCGCCTCCTCTGAGTGTCCGTATGCGTTTCTCTTTCCTCCTAGTTGTAGGACTTCCACTCAGCCAGCGTTCCTGTGGTTCTGGGTGATGTCCCTTCCGTTTTTTGGTTTCACTTTTGAAGTAGTTGTTCAGAGCAGCAAACTCCGGCGTTAACCTATGCCGCCATCTTGGTTCTCCCGAGGCCCAGATTTTGAAGTCTATTCTCGTCTGAGGCTCTCTCTGCATTAAAGACGCCACGCAGGGGAGCACCCAGACCAGCTCTGGGCCACACCACGTCTGCTCTAAAAGGAAACAGATCAAAAAGAGCTGCGGCCCCGATCGCCAGCCGCGAGCTGAGCGCCCTGCCTCGGGCCGGCCGCAAGGCTCCCCGCGAGGCTGAGAAGAGGAAAGGGGGCCCATGAAAGGGATCGGGCGCTCAGACTTGGGAAAGCGACATGACGATTTCAAAACATGTTAACGACAAGCGCTTGTGTGGGTGTTCCCACTTCTGCTGCAGCTGTGGCCAGTTACGTTCCCAGATGAGGCCTCCGCTGGGGTCATCTGAGAAAACGGAACCTTAGTGACCGTCACTGACGCCTGCTATCAGGGTGGCGTGCGTAATCTTTTTTTAAAAAACATTTTTTTATTGATTTCTGAGAGGAAGGGAGAGGGAGAGTTAGAAATATCAATGATGAGAGAGAATCATTGATCGGCTGCCTCCTGCACACCCCCCTCCTGGGGATCAAGCCCACAATCCAGGCATGTGCCCTTCACCAGAATTGAAACCCAGACCCTTCAGTCCACAGGCCGATGTCCTATCCACTGAGCCACACCAGCTAGGGTGTCGTCCGTAATCTTAACTTTCCCCACAGAGGAAGGCATGGAGGAGGCGGACTTGAGATTCCGGCCTCTGAACTAACCTGCGCAGTCACTGCCTCAGTGTCCCCGCCCGGGAGAACAAGCCAGAACAGGCCCCAACTTTTCTCTGCCATGCTAGTCGGGCTGACAACAGACTCTCGAAGGCGCGGTCGGTGCAGCGGAAGCACTCGCGGGCCCTGAGCGCCTGGGCTGGCACATCTGCCAGGCCTGCTCAGACCCGTTCCCGCCGGCCAGCTCTCTAAGCCAGCGGTGCGTCCTCACAGGGAAACGCCGCGGGCGGGGGCGGGGGGGGCACTGTTTGTGCGGAGTCTTCAGTGACTTTCCACTGGGCTGTGGGAAAATTTGACAGTCGACTGTGGCTGAATCATAACCCAGAGGTCCCGACCACTCAGATCTTTGAAAATTCCTTTCATTCCTTTCCCAAAAGGGGAACCTGGCAAACGCCAATTGGTTAATTCCATTCACCTCCGTGCGCTGCGATCGCAGCACGTAGGTGCAGAGCTGGTGCTCTCAGCAGGGGCAAAGGGCGTCGGAATAACAGCATCTATAGTCGCTAATGACAACAGCTTCCGTTTATCTAGTACTTACTGCTGTCAGCACTTTCAATGAGAAGGTGGTTGTGTGGTTTTTTTTCATTGAATCTTCATAACCACCCAGGGGAGTATCTACTGCTAGTATCCCCAGTTTACAGATGAGGAAACTGAGGCCCAGAGGGGCTAACAACGTGCCCACGAGTCATGCAGCGTGGACAGGAGTGTGAGGTTGAACGCGAGCATGCTGACTGCCGAGTCCGTGTCCCTGGCTGGGGTGTTACACGGGACCCAAACGCCAGGCCGGCACAGACACTCTGAGCTCAAAGGCACTTCAGCTCCCGCAGACCAGCCCCAGACATTGCAGCTGAGAAAACAGACCCAGGGGCTGATGGGAACGGCCTGGTGACGGAGCCAGGACCGGAGGCGCTCTCCTCACCGACGGCCCGGGCTCTCTCCGCTGCGTTCTCTTAAGAAGCTGCAGTTCTTCGATTCTTCATCCTTTATTCTTTAGGAAACGTAACTTAAATGGATAGAAACGTAAAGATACGTTCATACAGTTCTACAATATGCTGATTCTCCCATCCTCTCTTCCCTTTTTAAGGGCTTTTTAAAAAAAAACAACTTGGCTCTTTTAGGACCTTTATTGTTGAAAGTATTACGTATGTCCCCCTTTTTCCCATTGACCCCTTCTAGCCTGTACCCAGCCCCCCAACCCCCCAGCACTTTTTTTTTAAAGCCCAAGAAAGTGAACGCTGAAAAAGATATTGGAAAATTTTTTAACCATTTTTCCCGTCTTTTACCCAACACTGCTATTCAGCGGTGATTTCTCATTGTCAATCATCCAATGAGTGTTTTTAATCTCACACTACCCTCCTTGGCCACTCCCTCTTAGGAAATGACCGACCGAGGCTCAGCGTGTCCCTCAGCTCCCGTGTATCCATCGGCCGGCCTCACTCTGCACAGGCCGGTCCTCACCTCCTGCCTTCTGTCCTGGGGGGAGCGGGCGTCCGTATTTCTCCCCAAGCAGTGTCTGTCAGTGACCTCGGCCCGTTCCTTCGCACCCTCCTCTATCTAAACCAACAGACAGAATGTGATCTTTGTAGTGAAACAAATCTTCACCCCTCTGGGCAAGTTAGTTAACCAGGTGAGTCAGGGGACAGCATACCTCCCTTCAAGGTGATGATGAGAATGGAATGAAAGACTGTGTGAAGCGTTAGTGGATCACCTGGCACACATAGACACTGCCTGCTCTCTCCTGGCTCCTTCCCCTTTTCACACTAATGTTCGAAGGAGCTTCATTTTTGTTTGTTTTTAAGCCCTATCTTATGCCCTGGCCGGGGTGCCTGCGTTGTTCCAGGCACCAAGAGGTCGCCAGTTAGATTCGATGTTTCTCTCTCCCCCCACCCTTACTCTCTCTCTAAAAGTCAATAAAAAGAAAATATCTTTTACAAAGCCCTATCTTACCCGCGAACAATGGACTATTCTTGCTCCTTCCTGTCATTCCAAGCTGATTCAAGCTACCGTCTCTGTTCGCCCTTCCTTCTCCCGATTCAATGAACTCTGGACTCTATATGCTGGTTCCCACGAGGGACCAGCTTAGCTCACTTCCGTCCTCTCCTGAGCTCTGAATGCAAGACCCACTGTACCCTGACCCCGACGCAGCATTGCCTCCGGCCCGGCTCTGCCCCGCGGCCTGCTCATCTCTGCGTCTCCTCTGGCTTCTCTGGGCGCTTCTTTCTTCGCCTCATCCTTCTGCGTCCTGCCTCTGGGGGACGTTCCCTCAGGGACTCGGCCGCCACTGTTTGCTAAGATTTCAGACTCTTGCTCTCTCTGGTCCAAAGGCCAGTCTTTAGGCCCCAGACCCGCGTTTCCATGTGTTCACGGGGATCTTTGGGGCTCCCTGGGCATCTAAGTCTCTACATCTGCTGTTTTCTCCCCTCACGGCTCCGACCTCCTAACTGGCTTCAGCATTAAACCGATGCTCCCGCCGGAGGCCTAAGTCGTCTTGAATGTCCCACCTGCTGTCCTCCGTAGTCTGCATCCGAGTGCTCTCAAATCCCTTGGATTTCTGTGTCCACGTGGCGGATGATGGTGCCTCTCTATTCCCAGGGCCTTGCTGCAGGCCTCTGTCATGTCTCAGCTGATGCCACAGACCGGAAGCTCTTGCTTCCAGTCACTCGCCTGCCCGCCCTCGGCTCAGAGCCACGATTTACCTAATGAACAGCCCTGGGCGTATTAACCATCCACTCTGGAATCTTAAGTAGCGGCGACCATACAAAATCCCAATACTTACATCTCTAGCTTCCCACTGGAAAGGAGGCGCCTGTTATTAATTGTATGGCATCGCCCAGGCTAGTGCATGGCACACGCGTGGAGAAAGCTGATTAGATGAATGCGTGCTGGCATCCCTCAGAGATACTGTGGGTTCGGTTCCAGACACCGCGGGAAAGCAAGTGTCACAGGAAAGCGCGGTGTAATCTTGCGGCCGATGGAGGGTCTTGCTTTCAATCTGTAAAAAACGCAACACCCGTGAGGCATCATAGAGGAATGCACGATGGACGGGGTGTGTCTGCACAAGCCCAGGAAGGGGGGTGAGAGAAACAGAGCAGGCTCCTTGTCTCCTAGGAGCTCATGTTCCTTTTGGGGAGACAAAGTAAACACAAGAAACAATTAAGAACCCAAACCGGGACACAAGCTCTAAATGCCAGAGGTGCTCAGGAGAGAGAGGGGTGAGGGCGAGTGGAGGCTGGTGGAGACCTCCTGGGGGCCTTAGAGGAGAGTGGGTGGGTGAGGGCTTGGTGGAAGGCGCGGGATGCTCCAGGGTGGAATGCACAGTAAAAAGGAGAGTATTTGCTGGCCTTCGATGTTGGGGCGCACGAGACTCACCTAGAGGCGAGTGGGCCAGAAGACACAGGTCCTCAAAAGTCAGGAAAAAATGAGTTTGCTCAGAATAACAAAGCGCTGTGCTAATAATACAAAAGCTAGACTAATACAAACACTCCTTTTTAATATCTCCACGTGCACTCTCTGTTAATGCCATGCTCCTGTGAGATAGATGTCCTCACCCCCATTTTACAGATGCGGAAACTGAGGCCCGGGCCCTTAAAGAACTGTGGCTCAGGGCCACGCAGCGGTGAGCACGGCCCCGTACTAAGCACTACCAGTACAGATACGCACAAGCCTTCCCGCTGTCGAAGATCTCAAAAAGACACGCGTGCAACTATCCCCTCACGAACAATTACCTGCAAATCCACGTGTTAAGTATCGTAACAAAAACACACACAGGATGGAAGGGTCACTGTAGGAACATTCGTCTACAAGTATTCACCTAAAAAGGCTCTGTTGGGGGACAACAGCCCTGCATCAGAGGCGGTAGCTTCCTGGCTACTACAGCGGCCCAAGCGCCGGCCAGCGAGGGAGGTGATGCCGGTGCAGGCAGTACGAGCAGGAAAGGGCAGAAAACGCAGGACAAAAAGCAGGCATGACAGCAACAGGGTTAATGTCAGGATGATGAAGCAGACAAGCTCCTAAGTCTGGGAAACGGAATGAAGGATGTTATCAGAGGAAGATCCATTCGTTTGGAGAGATACGGAGGTGGGGACAGAGCAGGGCCGCTCCGTTCCGGGAGAACGTAATAAGCCCAACAGAGCGAGCTTTCGAAGTGAGGCGCTTCAAACTGTCCGTGCCCAGGCCGGAGCTGCGTATGAAGAAAGGATGTTTAAATATTTAAATGAGCTCGGTGACAGCAGCATGGCCCCTACAGGGTCTCCGCAGTTGTATTTGCGCCCCGTGCTCTGCTAGTCGCTGCTAACAATTCCGCCTGTGGCCACCCTTTCCGCAGAAGTGGGGTGCGCGTGCGACGCCGGAGCCCAGGTTGAGACACACACTGATCCCCAAAGGGCTGCTCTGCTCCGCACGTCTCTGGGACTTTTCCACTGGAGCTGCTTTCAGGGCGGATCTAGAATCCGAACTTGATCATCACACTTTGTTTAGCATCTCTAACCTGGTCACCCATAAACTTAGTTCTCAGTTAACTTCTCTCTCTCTCTCTTTTTTCAAAAATAAAATCTACCTAAAAAAAACAAAACAAAACATACCCCAGACATGGGTGCGCGGCCCAGCGCTAAGGCGGGTACAGAGGTTGTGCCACAGACGCTGAGCAGCTCCGAGAAGGGCTTTCCCAACACCCCGAGTGGCAACATCTCTGTGGGGAAAGGCGCCCCTGCCCGGAGTGGGGCGCCACGCTGCTCATTGTTTCACAGGCCTGCTTTTCTTTTTAAAACATTTTTATTGATTTTAGAGAGGGAGGGAGAGGGAGATAGAAACATCCATGATGAGAAAGAATCATTGATTGGCTGCCTCCTGCACGCCCCCCACTGGGGATGGAGCCTGCGACCCGGGCCTGTGCCCTGGACCAGAATCAAGCCCGGGACCCTTCAGTCCTCAGGCGGACACCCTATCCACTGAGCCAAACCAGCGCGGGCTCCCAGACCTGCTTTTCATTTCATCCCTGAAGCAGCCACACCAGCAAGTACTGCACCGTCATCTTATGCAACAGGAGGTCCAGAAGAGCGAAGTCGCTTGCCCAGGGCCATAAAACTGATACACAGCCAGCGGAGACGGTAGGAACCTCTGGCTTCACGCTGTGCCGTGCCGCTTCCGATGGAATAAGCACACCGCTTCCCCACGACAACAACGTTATCCGACGGCACGATTACGATAGGATCCCATCAACACGCCCATAACCGTAGTGCCCTTTCCATTTCAGGGGCCTCCCCCACCGCGCCCTCTATCGACTTGTTCGGGGGAAAAATGAACAACCAGCCATGGAAACATGTCAGAGGTTTTGACAAGTATTGAACGTTCGAAGACATTTTTACTTAATGTAAAATGATAATGTCATTATGTGGTTTAAGTCTGCTCTCCTCCAGGTCAGCAGGCGGATGGCATTTCCTTCTCCTTCCGCCAGGGGTTCAGCTGAAGGCTACTGTGTACTTAGCAGCTGGGCCTTCCTTCATCGCTCTCAGCTGCAGACGGGGAGTGAGTTCTACTTATTTCTCCTTTAAATGCTCCTCCTTCGCCGCTGGGGCACCACAAGTTTTTATAGAGGGAGCAGACCTTTCTGCTACCTTCCACGGGGTTGGAAGCCTGCAGGTTTGAATTATTATTTTTTTTTTCAGTTGATCATCATAGCTAGGTTCTTTTGCCAGGTTCTGTCAGGTTTGAATTATTTAAGAAAAAAACATTTCCACTTGTCCTGCCCAACACATTGATCAATGCCCACTTAAGCGATGTGATCATCTCCTCCCGTTGTGTAAGGCCTCCTCTCTCCCTTCAGGTGACGAAGCGAGTCTGCAATCTTCCTTCCTTTAATTGGATAATTTCCAGGCTCGTCTCATCCTTCCCGTTTTTACAACTTCACACGATCATTTTTCTGCCGTGCACAGGGCAAAGGGTTTCAGGGTTGGAGTCATTTCGTGGCGCGCATGTCTCTAGTCTAGAACCTTCCACCTATCTGCACACGCTGGCGCGGGGCAGCCCTTTATGGACGCGGGTGTTCCAGACAGACTGGCACCTTTTTCTGCTTGCAGGCTTGCTTTTCCTTCTTCCCGGGTTGACCTGCCTGTGTCCTTCACACATCATTTTAGCTCAGAGGTTTTGTTCTGTCGCCTCGGGACCCGGGTGGCACTTCTGGTGACGGGATCACCTAATATTGTAAACACAGCCACTGTTTATCAAGCACTGAGCAAGCGCTGTGTCTGCAGCCTTAGGTATGCCATACAAACCACACCCAGCCTTCCCCCCTGCCCTTCACAACACATCGCTGTCCCCTAGCAACCTGTCACTTCCAGGCCTAGCACAGTGCCTGGCCCGTGGCAGGTGCTCAAGAACGAGGAGCCGTTATGGTTATGAAAACAAGCACAGGACTTACTCCTGCTTGACCCCTGGCGCCTGGCACAGGCTCTGGCACATCAGCGGTTGAGCGTCGACCTGTGAACCAGTTCGATTTCCAGTCAGGGCACAGGCCCGGGTTGCAGGTTCGATCCCCGGTTGGGGTGTGTGTGACGTTTCTCTCTCCTCTCCTCTCTCTCTGAGAATCAATTTTTAAAACTAAAAAAAAAAAAAATGTTTTAAACCAACCAAATGCACTACTAATATAATGTGAACAATAATGAAACCCTCCTATTCCCTGGTTTTTCAGTAAGATCGCATTTCTTGACTTTCACTTATTTACACACCAAACTGTCTTGGATTGCCCTGTGGTCCGCTTATGGTTCTTTGGGCGTAACATCCCTGTTTTGGGGGTTCGTAGTAAAGCGACATCCTGGCTCAGCTCCCCGTCTGAGGACTTCCTTCTACAACACTCCCACCAAGTGGCCACTCGGACGGCACTGGGACGCCCAGATTGAGAGCTCACCGCCTGCAGAGGCAGTGCGATTCCATCTTTCGATCGCTTGCTGGAAATCACTGCGTTGGGCTGAAATACGCCTGACTTCTGTCCACTGACTCCAGCTCCCCTCCTTAGGGCCCCGTGGGACACACACAAACCCCTGATGCACGACCCCTTCCCATATCCGATTGCACAGGGGCCGCCTCCGTCCTGGTGGCTGGAATAGGGCTCTAGGAGGCCTTTAAAGGGCTGACTGCGTGCAGGGAGCAGGTGGTGCGTCGGCAGGCAGGCCGCCCAGCACAGAGGAGCTGCTCCGAGGAGTGGCGTCTGCTGAGAGGCCCCTGTGCAGAAATGGCTGCTGGGCTCCGCTTTTAAAAAATCTTCTTAGATTTTGTTTTTAAATAAGAGAACATTTATTTGGTAAACCTAGGAAACAAGTTCTAGACAGCTCTCTTAGGGCTTGGGAAGGAGGAAGGTGATGGCAATGTGCTTGCGGGGCAGGGGAGGGGCCAGGGAAAGGGCAAAGGCTTGGGCGGCTCCCGGGAGGGAGGACAGGCTCCCGGGAGGACTGACAAACTTGGGTCTCAGTCCTAAGGGCTTTAAGGTGGAGATTTTAGGGAAGGTCCCAGGGGAAGATCTCAGCAGAAGGCCCAGCAGCTTCCCAGGTGTGTCCTTTCAAGGTTGTGGTCTCCACGGATTGATGGGCCGGCACCAGGGCGGGGTCATTATTCCCTGCAGCTGGTCCTGGCCTCCGCTGTGGCTGGTTTTGTTGCTTTTTCTGGGCCTGGAGCTGAAATACAACTGAGGCCTCGATGTTATCTCTCGGGAGGAAAGGCCAGGGCGTCCAAACCCCACGACCGGCCATGTTCTAGGGGAGGAGGCTCACCCTGGGGGCGAGGTCCCACCCGGGGCTTTCCACCGCGGTGACCTCCTGCAGCTGGCCCAGCGTCCTCGCTCTGTTCATGTCGAACTGCCCACCACGTCCCCCCTTAAGGATCTTGGCTCTGAAATCTGTCAGAGAAAAGGGGCTCAGGGGCTGCCTGTAGCTGCTTTCCTTCAGAGCCAAGAGATCCTCGCTCTCTGTCAGAGGGACGATGAGGCCTGGGCACGGGAGGTGGCCGTGGTGCCAGAGGTGGTACTCTCTGAGTGCAAGCAGAGCTTGTAACCTGGCGGAGACAAACTGTTATAAATGTTCGTATTATCAGGGCAAAAGCTAGAACAGTGAGAATTATGACAAATGGTCTGGTGGAAGGAAAAAGATATTTTAGTTCTAATTCCAAATCTAAGGACGGGAGAAGAATGAACACATTCGTTTGGAGGGTTGAAGTCAAATGTTTAAGAAAATTAGGAAAATTCAGGATTTAGTTCAATTCATAGGTGAAAAATAAAACTTCGAAGACAATTAATTAAAGTCTTATATTCACAACTGTATTACGGTCTCCTAGAGGCCCAGTGCATGGATTCGTGCACATTAAAGGGACATTAATTAGAAGGTGGCCAAAGGGGCGGAACGGCACCTTCCGAGCTGGGAAACAGCCGGCAGAGAAGCAAGTTAACCCAGAAATTGGGCCTTTAGACAGGTGACTTGGAAATTGGGTCACCGCAGACCTTTTCTCCCCGGACCACACTGGCTCCTACATTCTCATTTCCAGCAAGTGTCATGTTTAATTTGGAAATGCGACAGATTCTGAGAGCCTTTCCCCCAAGTTCACAGGGTTCCTGGGAGGATTAAACGGGACAAGGAAGAGGCAAAAGCCTTGGTGACCTGTGCAATGCCACCAAGGGCGTCGGCAGCCCCTCGGGCTCAGGAGAGAAACGAGGACGGGGGACCCCCAGGCTGCGGCCCCGGCGAGCACTGCTCACCCAACGATGAGCATACATCTCAGACCTTCACGTGCTGATGGGCAGAGCCCACCGCACCTTCTGCCCCTCGCATCCATCCCCGGAGGATGAAAACGGACACGCTGACACACGACGTAGAAACAGACACGGACACTTGTCTAACAAGTGAGCTCTTCCCGTGAAACCAGCTTCCATCATGAAACTCTTTTGTTACGGATGAGGGTCAATAGAGGGATTTTTATGTGACTAGAATTCAGTGGTTCTCAGCCTTCTGGCCCTTTAAATACAGCTCCTCATGCTGTGACCCAACCATAACATTATTTTCGTTGCTACTTCATAACTGTAATGCTGCTACCGTTATGAATCATCATGTAAATACCTGATATGCAGGATGGTCTTAGGCGACCCCTGTGAAAGGGTCGTTCGACCGCCAAAGGGGTCGCGACCCACAGGTTGAGAACCGCTGGACTAGATGCTCAGAACCTGTTATAGCTAAATCGCCCCCGGGGCACTGACCGTCTTCCCAGCTCCCTCCCCTCCCCTCTCCCTCCCCTCCCCTCCCCTCCCCTCTCCTTCCCCTCCCCTCCCCTCCCCTCCCCTCTCCTTCCCCTCCCCTCCCCTCCCCTCTCCTCCCCTCCTTTCTTACGACAGGACAACAGATCCTGCTAGAACCCAGAAGACACTGCAGATTTCCTGACTCCGGGTTTCTAAGGCTCTTCCTTTAAAAAAAAAAAAAAAAATATATATATATATATATATTTGATTTTTTACAGAGAGGAAGGGAGAGGGATAGAGAGTTAGAAACATCATGAGAGAGAAACATCGATCCGCTGCCTCCTGCACACTCCCTACTGGGGATGTGCCCGCAACCCAGGCACATGCCCTTGACCAGAGTCGAACCCGGGACCCTTCAGTCCGCAGGCTGACGCTCTATCCACTGAGCCAAACCGGCCAGGGCTAAGGCTTTTTTTAAAAATAAAATAATTTCTAATAAGCTATTGCAAACATAAAGGAAAGCCGAAGAACAGACACCCAGATGTTTAAAGGTTCGTGTCCTCTGCTTAGAGACTTTTTAAAATATGATGTGTCAGCACAGGATGCCCATTCCTGAAATCAATCAAAATGTATTTTAAAAAATAAACTAAAACGGTCGCCACAGAAGGATCTAGCGAAGTGTCCTATTCAGAGTGAACAGGAACCGGGGCAAATACAACCACCTTCCTGTGACTTTCTCCGTCCTTCTCGGGTAGGTGGTTCCTGCTCGCGGAACCCTGGTGACAGCGCCGCGCAGGCCCCGCCCCCGACGGCCCCGCCCACGGACGGCCCCGCCCACGGACGGCCCGGCCACCCGACGCCCCGCCACCCGACGGCCCGCCACCCGACGGCAGGGAGAGGTGAGGGAGCCATTGAACTAGTGATGAGGTTCCACTTCCGGCCAAGTTCAGCTCCCAGGTCGCCACCTAATGACTCTGCCCTGATCCCGGCAGAGCCAGTTCCTCCGACAGCCTCGCCCTGAGGGCCACGGCCCCGCGGACACCGGCGGATCCGACCCCGGTCCCGCCCGGAGCTCAGGAGCAGGTGCACCATAGGGGCTGGTAGTGCTCGAATGGAGGCGTTCACAAAGGGCTCGCGGAGCCACCTTCCCCGTCGCGGTGGGGAGCGGCCCTTCCGCCCTTCACCTCAGACCCGCGCGCAGCCCGCCTCACCTCCTCTCCAGGTGGCCCGTCCCGCCCCGACACCTCGGGGCAGGTGAGAGGCGGAACCGGAAGGCGAGCGAGAGCCCGAGGGCGAGGGGACCGGACCGCAAGCCTCCCACGGCTGAGGGGGCGTGGCCTGGCGCGTGCCTGAGGAGGCGCGAAGGGCAGGAGGCGTGTCCCATGGTGGGGGGGCGTGTCCGGCGAGTGCAGCAAGAAGGGAGGGGCGGGGCCACCCGCGAAGCTCTGGAGCGCTGATTGGCTGCGCGCTGCGAAGGCGTGAGGAGGGGCGTGTCCAGGCGCGTGCCCAAGGACGCGCGAAGGGTAGAGGGGGCGTGTCCCGCGGTGGAGGGGGCGTGTCCGGTGCAAAGGGCAGGGGGCGGGGCCGCCAGGGACGCTCTGGAGGCGTTGATTGGCTGCGCGCTGAGAAGGCACGCAAAAGGGGCGTGTCTTCAGGGAGCTGTCTGGGGGCAGAAGCGTGAAGCGTGGAGGGGAGGGCACGTCTGTGGACTTGGTCATCTTCTCCTCCTCCTGCTCCCCGCCGCGGGTAAAGGGCAGGCAGTTTGGGCCTGGACATCTCCAGTCATGGCGGAGCCTGAGTGGGAGTCGCTGGAGCAGTGCTTGGAGAAGCACCTGCCGCCCACAGACTTGAGGGAGGTGAAACGCCTTCTCTATGGCAAGGAGACCAGGTCTGGAGCCCAGAGGCTGGCGGCGGGGGTGGACCTTGGGGCCGGCGAGTGTGGGGAATGTGGGCCCGGGGACCAGGCAGAGCGCTTCGGGGCCAGCAGAGACCATAAGGAGTTTAGAAGCCCGGGCTCTGGGCCGCTCGGGGGCCAGACAAGCCTGGCGTGACCTTTCCAAGCCACTCTCCCCCCTGTTGCCCGGAACCGAAGGGAAAGGATGGGTATTTTGCTCCCTGAGGCTTTCTCTGTGGCCACCTAACTCTCCTTCCTCACTTCCGGGGATCAGGACTCTCGCCAGACCCTGTACTTGGTGTCTGTGCTGGTCAGTCCCTCCAGCCAGAGCCCCAGCAGGTCACCTGGTTGCCCAGCCCCTCCGACCGGGAGGCCTCCATCGAGGTCCCCTGGAGGTAGAGGCCTGCTGAACCTGGTGGGTCAGGGAACCCTCCCCACTTGGCAAGCCGTGCGGGTCAGTGACTGCTCAGTGTAAATGTTCTCCCACTCGCAGCCAGTCCTGGGCTTTCTGAGGGCATTGCCCTGCTGGACACCGCGTCTACAAAGCCGGAAGCCACTGCCCCTTCCCCTCCCGGTTCTCTCCAGTCCACTTGTCTCAAAGCAGCCAGAAAAGGGAAATCCTAGCTTATTGCTCCTTCGCTTAAAGCAGCGGTTCTCGCCCTAACCAGTTTGGCTCTGTGGATAGAGCGTCAGCCTGCGGACTGAAGGGTCCCGGGTTCGATTCCGGTCAAGGGCATGTACCTTCGTTGCGGGCACATCCCCATTAGGAGATGTGCAGGAGGCAGCTGATCGATGTTTCTCTCTCATCGATGTTTCTAACTCTCTGTCCCTCTCCCTTCCTCTCTGTAAAAAATCAATAAAATATATATTTTAAAGCAGCGATTCTCAACCTGGGCTGCACATAAGAATCACCTGGGAATCTTTTTAAAATCATGATTTCCGGGCCTCATCCTCTGGAAATTCTGGGTGTTTTTTTTGTTGTTATGGGGTGAGACCACAACATTAGTAACAAAGAAACAGAATTTCCAGAGGATGAGGCCCGGAAATCAGAATTTTAAAAAGATTCCCAGCTGATTCTAATGTGCAGCCCAGGTTGAGAACCACTGGCTTAAAGGTCTAGGCGGGATTTCCACGACTCTTGCAATGAATTCCAAACTCTGACCCCATGCAGCTTTTGACCACCTGTCCTTCCACCTCCCTGCCAGTTGGCGGGCTCCCTGACCGTGGCAGGGACATGAAGGCGGGAGCCCGATCGGCTCCCCAGAAACCTGAGGGTGCGGATTGCGTCGGTGGGTCCCAGCTGCCATGCTGGGGCGTTGCTGCAGGGAGGTCAGGCCTCAAGTGCAAAGGTGTTTTCATTGCTGGTGGATGACAAAGCTAGAACAGCTGCCTGTGGGGGTGGACGTGGTACAGAACTTGGCCAAACAAAGGCCGCTTCATCCCCAAAGAGGATGCCAGGACGGGATGGCCTGCAAGGGCCCCCAGTGTGCTTTCCACCGCACCCGTCAGGGCTCGCCACCGCGGAGGCTCCCAAAGGCGTCCGGGTGTCTTAAAGCAAGGGGCACCTCAGGCTCCTGTGCGAGGGATGAGAATAGGTTTGTGGGGGTTTTGTTTTGTTTTGGGGGGGGGGTTCAGCCTTGTTGAAACAGGCCACCAAACATTTTGGTTTTGGTTCCCCCCCCCCCAAAAAAAAATTAGGTGGGTTATCTCTGGAGTTCAGGACGGGGGCTGAGGGGTAGGATGGAGCGGGGCTCGTTTTTCACTGTTTGATTTCCTCCCATGAGCATGTGTTTCTTTTGTAACAAAGCTCTCCGCGAGGGGTTGCTGTGGAGGCGGGAGCTGGTTTCCACCCTGCGAGACGTGCCTGGACCCTGGGTGGAGAGACAGGGGCCCAGGAGAAGGGCCTGGAAGGTGTTTGGGCCAGGACAGGAAGTGGTGGGCTTTCCTCCTTGAGGTTAGAGGCGAGCCCACGAGGGGTGGGGGCCTCAGTAGCAGGATGTGGGGTGGCGGGGCAGACCCCCAACTATAGGGACCAAGGGAAGGTGTGGGCAGCACAGATCCTGCCCCGTCCCCCCCCCGCCTTGTGTGAGGTTGGGCTCATTTCCTGGTCTCTGCCCTTCCTCGGTGGTGCGGTGGCTGGTCTGTGCCCCACCACATCGCCAGGCCACACCTTCGGTGGGCACAGCCCATGTTTTGAAGGAATGGGGCTCAAGGGTTGAGTGGGTTCTCCAAGGCTTGGATAACACCAGGGCGGGGACATCTTGCTGAAGGGGAACGTGGAGGACAGGTAGAACCCTAAGAAAGTGGAGGGGCCTGGCCCACGTCGCCTCAGGCCTAGGAGAGAGAGTGTCTGCAGGGACTGAGGGCTGGAGGCAGGTCTTAGCATAGACTGGAGGAGGCAGGAAGGTGGTGGTGGGAAGACGGGGAGAGCAGACAGCTGTGGGCAGTGGGTCGGAAAAGACGGCCAGAGGCGGAGGGACGTCATCCAGGTGATGGTTATCGCTGGGCTTGCACACCTGAGACAAGACCTCCTCCACCTGCTCTCTTCCAGGCGTGAGCCCGCAGGCTGAGGACGGGGCGCCAGGGCCTCCCCACAGGTGGTGCCTGTGGGCCTGAGGGACGCAGAACTCCCTTCTCGGTCTCCTTCTCCGTCCACCACGGGGCCTGGGCCTGGGGCTGAGCCTGCGGGATGGAGGGGCCCCTTGGCAGAGGGAAGGGCCGTCTCTGAGGCAGTCACGGCGAAGGGGGCGAGGTGTGGGCACCGCTGTTATTTCTAACCTGCGAAGCGAAAGGAACTGATTGTCAGGGGCGGAGCCCGTCTCGGGAGCTGTCAGGGCTGTCATGTGGGAACTGCCTGGCAGGGGGCGGCGGCAGGGGCCTGGGCTGACAGGCCTGTGATTTTGAAAGAAACATCTTGAAGAAAGTGACTTCAGGTGGGAGGGAAATATTATTATTAGATAATGGCTGTCAGGTTGTTTTTTGATGTGTTCCCTGGGTATTTCATAACCATCGCGTCCCCAGGTGGCAAGGCCAGCCCGGCCGGGGCCACACCTCGTGCCCCTGTGGGTTTCACCCCAGCACCGAGCGCGACGCAGGCCGAGGAGGTGTTTGCCACGGGGCCAACGGTCACTCCGGTGGGAGGCTCCGTAAATCATCCACTGGCCTTGGCTAATAAGCCACAAACCAGGGCGCTCGGGCCTTCAGCCTGGACATGTGGGCCCTCGCCAGGCCCACCCAGCAGTGAGCGAGGGATCGTCTCCGCCCCCCCGACCCGCTCCCCCAACCCCCAACCCCCCCCCCCCCCGCGGGAGCAGCAGCAGACGGTCGGTGGGGATCCCGGGAGACGTGCAGTCCTCGGTGGTGAAGGGCCGCAGGGCCCTCTGTCCTGCTCTCAGTCCCCACCCAGCTGTTTCCTGAGCCCGGTTCTCAACAGCCCCCTCTCATCACAGCGAACCTCCCCCAGGCTCAGCAGAGACCTCTGAGTCTAGTCCACAGGCATTTTGGGGGGATCCTTTCCCTCGCTCCTGTGCTGGTTGCTGAGACTCATCTGCACCCTGATTTCAGCGACTCCAAAACACCAGCTTCTGACCAGTCTCCCTGCCGCTCCCCTCCCCGCCCCCCAGCCTCCCTTGACCAGGTCTGACTTCTGCCACCTGCTGGAATGTCCCCAATGACCATCAGCCTGAGTCCACACTCAGTGCCATGTCCGTTTGTCCGTTCTCAGGCATCCAGGCCCTCCCACTTCTCCAGGCCCCACTCCAGCTCCCCACCCGTGCGCTCTGCCATTGGACTGCTCTGTGTGCCTTCTTTTTTCTTTAAATATATATTTTTAATGATTTCAGAGAGGAAGGGAGAGGGGGAGAGAGATAGAAACATCCACGATGAGAGAGAATCATGGATCGGCTGCCTCCTGCACACCCCACACTGGAGATTGGGCCCGAAACCCAGGCATGTGCCCTGACGGGATATCAAACCCTGACCTCCTGGCTCATAGGTCGATGCTCAACCACTGAGGCACGCTGGCCGGGTTCTGTGTGCCTGCCTGCCAGGGCACGTCACCTCTTCCCTGCTGGTGAATGCCTCTGGGCCGGGGAATTGTAAATCAGCGCATGCCGATCTCTCCCCTCTTCTTTCTGCCCATTTAGGAAGCTCGACCTGCCCAGCCAGGCTTTGGAATGCGCCGCTGAAGGGGACTTTGAGCTGCAGGGATACGCCTTCGAGGCGGCCGAGGAGCAGCTGCGGGGCCCGCGGACCGTGCGCGTGGGGCTTGTGCAGAACAGGATCCCCCTGCCCGCGGAGGCCCCTGTGGCCAAGCAGGTGCGGCTGCTTTGCCCCTAAATAGACACACGGGCCGGGCCCGCTCTGTGTTTTGGACGCATCCACAGCCCCCTGCTGGCCACTTGGTCTGGGCCAGCAGGTCCATCAAGTGCCTGGACACCTCTGCCCTAGCCGCCCCCTTCTCTTCTCTTCTCTTCTCTTCTCTTCTCTTCTCTTCTCTTCTCTTCTCTTCTCTTCTCTTCTCTTCTCTTCTCTTCTCTTCTCTTCTCTTCTCCTTTCTCTTTCTCTCTCTCTCCCTCCCTCCCTCCCTCTCCCCCTCTCCCTCTCTCCTTTTTCTTCTGCCTCCTCCCCTTCCTCTGCCTTCCTCTCGCTTCTCATGGTTCTTTCCACCTCCACCTCTGCTTCCTCTTCTGCCGTTGATCTATGGCTCCATTTTCCCCTGGGGATGGTGCCCTCATGGCTGGTTCGAACTCTCCACGGAACTCCGCCTCTCAGCCTTCCGCCAGCACGCACCAGTCAGGACCCGCCCGTCTGTCCCCTGTTCCTCCGCCTTGTTCCTCGGGCTGGGACTCGCTGTCCCCAGGTGTCTGTCAGCTGAGGGTGCCGCCGGGCTGCGGGATGTCATCGGCGTTTGCTTACGAGGCCTCTCCACGGGACAGCTGGTTCTTTAGGTTTCTTCCCTAAAGAAACCTGTTGGCGCCGGCGGGCGGGGTGCTGTGTGCACGTCCTCCCCGCTTTCCTCCCGGGGCTCCAACCTCCCAGCTCGCTCGGCACAGGCGCCTCCGGCTGCCGCGTGCTGGGTTCCTTAGGGTCCTCGAGACACAGGGGATCAACCGGGTTCCAGGTTGGGTTTCTGTGTTGTCCTCACATCGGTTCTTCTTCTGCTTTTTATTATTATTATTATTATTATTATTAATATTAATATATTTTTATTGGTTTCAGAGAGGGAGAGAGAGAGAGAGAGAGAGACACCAATGAGGAGAGAGAATCATGGATCGGCTGCCTTCTGCATGCCCCCCACTGGGGATCGAGCCCACAACCCGGGCAGGTGACCTGTCCCAGAATAGCACCCTGATCTGGTTCATGGGCCGCGCTTAACCGCTGAGCCACGCCGGCCGGGCCTTCCTCTGCTTTGGTTGGATTAAAAGGGTTCCGATTTTCAGATGAGTTGGTTGTCAACATGTCTCCTTGACGGTCCCAGGTTGTCAGGTTGTCAGGGGCAGGGGTGCTGGCACACATCCATGGGGCCGGGGTGCGAGGCTTGCAGGGAGAGCGCCGTGACGAGTTTGTGCTCGCTGGTGTTCAGCTGCTTCGGAAGCGTCTCCCGGGAGCCAGCCATGGTGCTGAGGGCGCAGGGAAGGTGGGGACACTCCCCTCCTGGGGTCATGGGAGTGACAGGCGGTGGAGGGATGTGACGGCGCAATGGGAACCGCTCCACCGCAGGGGCACCTCGATACTCCCGGGAGACGCTCCCCTCGGCGGGTGACATGTGACACGGAGAGCTCAGCCAGGGCGGGTGGCGGAGGGGAGGGGAAAGCACATTCCTGGCCCCAGGCACGGCTGAGAAAGCGAGTCATTCAATGATGAGCTACACACAGGAGAATAGAAGTGGCAGGCCCTGGCCAGTGTTGCTCAGTGAATAGAGCATTGCCCTGTGGACCCCGAAAGGTCCCGGGTTCGATTCTGGTCAAGGGCACATACCTTGGTCAGGTTGCAGGCTCCTCCCCGGCCCAGGCCCTGGTCGGGGTGCGTGCATAAGGCAACTAATCGATGTGCTTCCCTCACTTCAATGTTCCTCTCTGTGTGTCCCTCTCTCTTCCACGCTCCCTAAAAATCAATGGGAAAATATCCTCGGGTGAGGATAACAAACAAATAAATAAAGTTTAGAAGTGGCAGGATGAGGCTTTCCTGAAGCCTGGAACGCGGGACTGGGGCGGGGGTGGGGATGGGGATGGGGTGGGGGGGGAGTGGACTGTGTCCTGGGGCGAGGGAACGGTTAAACCAGGGGATGTCCTGTGTGTGGTAGGCCCACTGGGTGCCCCCCCCCCCATCTTGCAGTAACCACCATCCTCATAGCAAGGCAACCCCAGGAGACAGGCAGCGTTCTCCCCATTCTCCAGTCAAGTAAACCGAGGCTGAGGAAGGCCGTAGCGAGGGTGCAAGGGACCCCAGAGCCTCTGTAGCTCCCCCTTTCCGTGTAGATTTTGGGCCTGATGACAATGCGCTGTCAGAGCCTCCCGACCCTGCTCGCCCTCCAGCAGCTGAGCCGGTGGGGGTTGTGGCTTCCAGTGGGCTGGGAGGAGTTCTACAAGGGTCGCCACCACTGGAACGCCTGTGCTCTCACCCCGGGTTTTATTTATTTGTAGGGAATTTCTATAAATTTACTTGAGCCCAAACTGATAACATTGCCAGGAAGCAAAATCGCAAGTCTTGCCCCCGAGAAGAGCAGTCTGCAGTGTATTCTGGGTGTTGGAAACTAAGGGGGGAATGCAAGGAGGGTCACATGAGAAGGGCGGGGCGGGGGGGGGGGAGCAAGGCAGGCGCTGGACGTCAGGGTGGTCCCCAAGTTTCCACGCTCTACGGAGGGCTGTTCCGCTTCTGAGCGGTCGGAGAGGGCCCTTTCCACTGAGCCAAACCGGTTTCGGCTGGAGAGGGCCCTTTCAAAGACGGGCTCACCTAGATGCCCGGGGACCAGGGCAGGGTGCAGGGCTTGCTTACGACAAAGACAACCTTCTGCCGGGGAAGGTGCAGGCCTGAGGAGTGACTGCCCACAGGACCTGCCCAGTGAGGGTTTGTGATCAGACCGCCCCGTGAAGTCACTTCCCACAGAGCCCCTTTTGTCCTCAGTTCCCCCTTTCGGTCGGAAGGCGGTCGGAAGAAGGCGCTGATGACCAGCTCCGGCTTGGATAGTGCGGTCTCAGCTCTAGGAAGTCTCATTCCTAGGAAGTCTCAGTGTCAACATCCTCTCGCTGACCTTTGGGGACGGGGCGGTCCCGTCACCACGGAATGTGAGTTGAGGCCGAGTTTCCCCCAAAAGGACAAGGGCAGGTACATGGAAGACAGCACTCGAGATCATTTCCCTCCCGGGAACCATCATGATCCGAGTCTTGCTGTCTGTCTCATTTTTCTGTATTTTGCATCTAGTATAACATTTACATAAGCCATAGCAAGAGCATTAACAGTTATCTGATACACACGTGTCCAGTAACCCTAAACAGTTGGATTACATAGAAAAACCCAATGAACAAATATAAGTATTATGGCTAATATCATTAGCAGGCAGAGAAAGACAAACAATAGTTTCTGGGTTCAACATCAATCCGTAGGTGTGTGCACAGGCCTCGTCAGTGCCTTGGGGTGGCTGTCTACCTCTGGCGCCCACAGCTTCTCATCCTAGAGGAGCCTTCGATGCCCCTGTGGGCAGAGGCAAGGTTCGGGGTCCATTCAGGTCGGGTGCCTGATACAGTCCCTTCCAACCAGGTTGGAGAGTGTCTTTATTTGATGTCCTTTCCAAGTTCACCCAGTTTGACGCCGGGTGGGGCACAAGGGGCCCGTGCTGGTACCCAGCTCCGAGTCTGGGCCTGCGGGGTGGTCCTGGGCAGGCTTCTTTAAAATCCTGCCAGCAGCCCGAGCCGATTTGGCTCAGTGGATAGAGCGTCGGCCTGCAGACCGATGGGTCCCAGGTTTGATTCCAGTCAAGGGCACGTGCCCGGGTCGCGGGCTGGATCCCCAGGAGGGGGTGTGTAGGAGGCAGCCAATCAATGGTTCTCATCATTGATGTTTCTATCTCTCCCTCTCCTTTCCTCTCTGAAATACATATACCTAAATCCTGCCAGCATATGTCGATGTAAGAAACGTCCACGTTTGTAGAGAACTTTTGTGAGTTTATTGTGAGGGAAGCGAGGTCTCACGTGCTCCCCTAATCCTCGATTTTTAAATTGCCAGGTCTCCGCCCTTCACAGGCGCATAGAGGCCATCGTGGAGGTGGCTGCGATGTGCGGAGTCAACATCATCTGCTTCCAGGAGGCCTGGAGTAAGTCTCTGGGGGCGGGGGGGGGGGGGGGGGGGGGGGGGGAGTTTTCTCAGCCGCCCTCGGGCAATACTGCGTTATCTCCATGTTGATAAGGGCCTGCTCCATGGTTTTTAAAAAGTCTCCTTTCTTTTCTCATCCATAGAAAGTTTCTTTGTCAACAAAGCCAGGAACCCAGGAAGCCCAGCCTCTCTCCCTCCCTCTCACACGCCCCGTCTGTCACTTGGTCCTATCAGTTCTTCCTCCCAAATCCTTCTGAATCGGTTTTCACTTCCTCCTCTTGTTAATCCTCACCCGAGGATATTTTCCCACCGAGTTTTAGAGAGAGTGGGAGAGGGCCGGGGAGGAGCCTGCAACTGAGGTACGTGCCCCCGACCAGAATGGAACCTGGAACCCTTCGGTCTGCAGGTCGACGCTCTGTCCACTGGGCCCAACTGGCCAGGGCCCCTCCGCCTCAGCACTGCCCAGGCCCCGTCACAGTGGCGTCTGTAATCGCCTTCAGCTGGGCTCCTTGTGCCCTGGGCTTCTTTCCCTGGACAGCTTTCTGTTTGCCCTGGGACTGGCTTTGTGTTCTGTGTCCTTGCCGCAAATTCTCCCCCAGCTCTCTGCCAGTTTCCTAAAGCTGTCTGATGGTTTCATCTCCTGGAAGGCACGTGGCCCGTGGCCTTCTGACTCTCTCGGGTCTGAGCTGGGGGTCCCCTCTGCTGGCCAGGGTCGTCCTGGGGTTCCCCATCACTGTCATCCTGGGGAGTCCCTTTGCCGCGCTCTTGTGTTCTCCCATCCCACGCTTTCCTCTTTCTTGGTTTGCTCATTCATTTAGATGGAGTACAGTTGATCCTTGAATAACGTAGATTTGACCTGTGATTGTTCACTTATACATGATTTTTTTTTCATCTACACAGACAACCTAAATTTACAGTATCAATAAATAAACAGCGTAGGACCATCCTGTAAATATATTTTTTCTTTTCTTAATAACATTTTCTTTTTCTCTAGCTTACGTTATTGTAAAAATACAGTATATAATACATATAGCACACAAAATATGTGTGAATCGGCTGTTTACATTATCGGTAAGGCTTCCAGTCAGCAATAGACTATCAGTCGTTAAGTTTTGGGGGAATCAAAAGGTACATGAAGATTTTCAGCTGCTGGAGGGGTTGTTGCCTCTAACCCCTGTGTTTTCAGGGTCCACTACAGTTCCCTGAGAAAGAACACACAGGAGGCAACCTTTTGGGGAACTTGCACATCTGAAAATATGTTTCTCCTACGGCTTGGTTGATAGTTTGGTTGGGTATAGAATTCTAGGTCAGCAATCATTTTCCTTCAGAAGTTTAAACACCTTGCTCCATGGTCTTCTGGCTTCAGGTAGTTTTCTCCAGAAGTTTGTAGGAGCTTCTCTTTCTCTCTAATACTCTGAAATTGCATAGTGACGTGCTGTTGTATTTATTTTAATCCACTATTCTAAGCACTCCATGGGTTATTTCAGTCTAGAAATTTGGGTCCTTCAAATCTAGGAAATGTGCTTACATTGTTTCATTAGTGATTTTCTCCCCTCCTTTTTTCTCTGCTTTCTTCCTGATCTCTTGCTATTAGGATATTGGAACTCTGGGCTCAATCCCTATTTTTTTAATGTTTCGTTTTGTGCTTTTTTTACATCTCTGTCTCCCCCCCCCCCCCCTCAATTCTCTGGTAGATTTTATCTAATTTGGCATTCAGCCTGCTATTTAGTCTTTGGTTTCTGCTCTCTCATATTTTGACCTTATCAGAGTTCTTTTGGTCTGAAAGTTCCGTTTTTATCACATCCTGTTTTTATTTTATAATTGCACTATCTTCTCTTATCTCTGAAGATATTAAGTGGTATTTTTTTTCTTCCTACATAGTCCTTTCTTACTCCTTTTGGTCTTTTCGCCCCTGATGGACTCTATTTTAAGACCTGGGGGTGAACAAGCTGATTGCAGTCTCTGAGTCTGTAGGACGGGTTTCTTCACCGAGCTTCATGGGAGGATGACCCAGTTTCGCTGTTGGTTATGCAATCCCCCACGGCACTGTCTCCAGGTCATTCTCTGCAGACCGGTCAGATGCTCGGAGAGGATCCCTCTGATCCCCTGCCAAGAAGAGAAGGAGAACAGGGGTCCAGAACGCTGATGTTTACTTACTCCCTCTGCTTTGGACACTGTGCTGTTCTCTGTCCTGGTCTCCCCAGGGCCTGAGGCCCTCTGCCTATCTCTCTCTCTGGAGAATGAGCCCGTGGCCTTGTGCAGGGGCGGGCGGGGCGCATCCCAGCCTCTTCTAGTAGAGGACGGATCTGGGCCTCCCACTGCTTCTTAAACAGACTTTCCACGGATCCTTCCTGTTTGTCACCCCTTCCTGCGTCCCGACCTTCAGAGCTACGCGGCGCCTCTGGCTCCTGAGCTTTCGAGGGGCCTGTGGTGAAGGGTAGGGTGCCTCCTGGGCTCCTCCACGGCCGGAGGGACTCCGTTTTCTCAGTCCCCCAAGATGTCCTCTCCAGCCTCCTGTGTTGTGGCTGTTGACCCTCTCCCAGTGCCCATCCGTGGCGGTTTCTACCCTCACATAAAAATCCCTGTACTGACATGCAGGTGGGGTGTCAGGAAAGAGTCACGGTGCAAGTCCAGTCTGCCATCTGTACCCAGGCGTCTCTCTCAAGTTTTTCACATTTCTGGTTGCACGTCACTTCCGATTTTCCTGGCTCTTCCCTTAGACTCCAAGCCCCGCGAGGCCAGCCTGAGTGTCGCTTGTTTATTTCATTGTACGATAGCCCACGTGTTGTTTACTCATTCCCCCACTCCGTGTTTTTCTTCAGTGGCTCGAACAATCCCGGTATATGACAGACACTAAAAAAATAGTTATGGGTGGTTTAACCAACTCTCTCCCCTCTGCTGGATCTGGAAAACTCCCACTCATCCATCACGGCCTCGCACAGGCACCTCCTCCTCGAGGGGCCCTGGGGACACCCCGACACAGAACGGGGCATTCGGTGGCGTCATGGCAGCCGCACCGGGTTACCCTCCAGCTGCTCTGTTTAGGCGGCAGCTCCTGCCGCAGGGCCAGCTCTCGGCTCACAGCCTGACTCAGGGAGTGTTGGTTCAATGAATGGGGAACCCCCTTCCCCTCCAGCCAGCCTCCCCCTCCTCCGTTCCACATCCTTCTTTTGAAAGTTTGTTTACATGGCGGTGGTTGTGTAAACAGGAAACGAAGCCATTAAAATGGGAAGAGTGGAGACGGAGAAATTGGGAGCGCGCCTCCATCTGAAATGAAATCGGGAGGGAGGTGTTATTCTCTGGGGGCGCTGAGTCGCCCCTAATGCTCTGAAAGCTGAGAAGGAACGCTCATTAAGGACGGGGCTTGCTGTCAACAGCTCCTCTGTTGGCTTCCTCCACACAGTTCATCTGTCTTCGCTGAAGGGGAGCCTGGGGAGTCTTGAGCTTGCTGCCAAGGCCCCACCGGGCTGCTGCTGGCAGAGCCTGGCGCCCACTTAGGCACCTCCCTGGCCGCCACCCCTGGCTGCTGAGAGGGTGGCGGTGCCGCTGGTGACCTTTTTGCCCTTGACACCATCTTCGTCCCAGGCTTCCTGGGCCTGGAAGGAGTGGGGATGCTAACGATTCTCTCCCTTCTCTGTGGGGTGAGGAGGGTCAGGTCTGCTTCGCAGGGGTGTCTGGGAACAGGCTGCCTATGACTGGGCGTGGCACTGTGCTGGGCACGTGGCCTGTGTTCCGGGAAGGTTGACGATGACGATGATCACCCCTAACAGGTTGCAACCAGTTAAATCACTGGCCAGTCACATCACACAGCTACCCATACCCCTCCCCACAGGGCGCCAGACAGCAGGCGTCGGGAAGGCCTGCTGGGTTCATCTCCCTGAGAGACATGAACTCGGTTATCAGGAGAGGGCAGATCTACAGGGCGGATGGAGTTTGTCCAAAGACTTTAACTGTCCAAGAAGAGAAAGACAGACAGACAGACGGCTCAGTGGGCAAAGGGTACGAACAAGACGGCCTAGGGGACACATGCAGAAGGCCAGGGACCACCGGCAGGTTCACGCCATTAGACGGGAAGGTCCTGAAGAGTGTGGCTCAGGCCGCAAGGGATGGAACACACGCAGCCAGAGGCCCCGGGGTCCAGCCCCATCGCGGTGCCTCTCCTCCCCTGCAATTTTATATTTATTTAAAAAATGGATTTCAGAGAGGAAGGCAGAGGGAGAGAGAGATGGAAACATCAGTGATGAGAGAGAACCATGGATTGGCGGCCTCCTGCACGCCCCACACTGGGGATGGAGCCCACAACCCGGACCTGTGCCCTGACCGGGAGTCAAACCGTGACCTCCTGGTGCATAGGTTGATGCTCGGCCACTGAGCCACGCCGGCCGGGCGGAAACCACCACTTTGAGCCTGGTATGCAGTGTTCTTTGAACTGTCGCTGCATACCTACGCACCCACTATCCGAAAAGAGAGCGAACAGAAGTCAGTGCGTTTAATGAAATTCCCTATTGAATTAGCCCCGGGGGGCGTCTGGCCAGAGAGCATAGGAACGCAGCCGTGTGCCATATCCTGGCATTTCCATCGGCGGCAGACCGCGTGCAGACGGCGGTCCCATAAGATGAGCTTGGAGCTGAGAAAGTCCTATTGGCACGAAACTAGACATTTTTAAGCGTAAAAATATCTGTGATGTTATCGCCTTCAGAAAATGTGACATATGAAGTTTGGAAGCTTGTTGTCCATACAACATAATAGCACACGTATCACATGGCATGTATGTCAGCATACGTGTAACTCCATCGATTGGAAGAACTCCACATCAGTAACCGGTGCAGCTAGCGTTCCTCCATCTGTGGGCCTTCAAGGGGCTCCCCTCTCTCCGTTCCTGTGACTAATGCTGCTGTGACACGGAGGGTAGATGTCTGTTCAAGGTCTGTGCTGCGATTGTTGGTGAGGCATCTGCCTCGCCTCGTTTTGCTATGAAACCCGAAAGCTTAGGGTCTGTCCTTTGTCCATAGCGGGGGCGGGGGAAGGGGGGCGCGGGGAGACTTGGAAGCCAGCCCGAGGCACTCAGGGCCGCGTGCTCTTGTGGGGACCCCCTGCTGCCAGGCCACGAGCCCCGCAGAGGCCCTGAGCACGGCGTGTGATGCCGACCTTTCCTCTCGCAGCCATGCCCTTCGCGTTCTGCACAAGAGAGAAGCTCCCGTGGACGGAGTTTGCCGAGTCAGCCGAGGACGGGCCCACCACCAGATTCTGCCAGAAGGTAGGACACCACCTGCTGCCCTGGCATCAGCTGCCGGACACGTGCGGGGCGCCGAGCGAGGCCACAGCTGCTGGGCGTGGCCCTCGCCAGGGGAAGGCACCTGCCTGCTGCTTGTTTTGCCAGCTCAGATTAGATAAGGCTCCTTACTGTCCTTTGATAAAAGTGGTACTTTCCCTTAAAATCATGGCGTTTCGGAGCCAGAAGAGCCCCTAATGGCTTTTTCAGGTCAGGGAGCTTCAGCCAGGGGAGGGGGGGTGACCCGGGTGACCCTGTGGCAGGCTCTGTAGCGGCACGCGGCCGAGCTGGCACGTGGGGGCCAGGGACAAAGTGGACCCTTGTCCAGCACTCCGCTCGTCGCCTGCTGTCTGCCTGGGTTATGTAAGCCCCTCTGCGTGCCCCGCCTTCCTCCCTGTAGAAACTGGCCTTCATTTTTCTTGATTAAAACCTCATAAGACGTGTTGTAGGGTCTCATTTATATGAAATGTCCAGAATAAGCAAATCACAGAGGCAGAAAGCAGATTAGTGGTTGCCCGGGGCTGGACAGCGAGGGGGTGGAGAGCGACTGCTACTGGGTCTGGGGTTCCCACTTGAGGTCGTGAGAATGCGCCACCATTAGGTTGTGGTGGCGGCCGCACAGCTCTGAGCGTGCACTGAAGACCACCGAAGGGCACGCTGTGAAAGAATGGGTTTTATGCTCTGGGAATGGGATCTTCGTGAAACTGCCACGCCCGGCGCCCTTACGGTGCAGAGGTTACAGATAGGAGCTCATCCCCACAGGAGAGGCCAAATGCCTTTCATTCCCAATGGAAAAGAACTCCTCTCCTTCCTCCACATCCCGTTCCGGAGTGTCTACGTGTCTTGGGGGGTTTTCCGAGCAGAACTGAAATCACGGTGAATCTGTCAATACCTCGTTGTGATTCCAAGCACCAGTGTTCTGAGGCTATTGGGGCGGGGGGCGGAATCTCTCAGTCACCAAGCGGTTGATTCTAGGCTGTGGGAGGAAAGAGTGCCGGGCTGGTTAGGAGGCGACTGCAGCTGGCACGCCTGCACCAGGGCTGGAGGAAGAGGAAAGGGAGAGTGGGAATGAGAAATGGCACCAGGGGACACCCGTCTGCATGGAGAAGGGCCTGGGGACGCATGGCCACCACTGTATGGCTCATAGCTTCGCCTTCCACCCCTGTGCCTTCCCTCCCTCCTGTCTTTAAGGCCAGAGGTAATGGCAGGCTAGTTAGAGTCGAAGAGAAATGATTGGCTAGTTAGAGTCGAAGACAAATGATTGGCTAGTTAGGGTTGAAGACAAATGATTGGCTAGTTAGAGTCGAAGACAAATGATTGGCTAATTAAGAGTTGAAGATAAATGATTGGCTAGAGTTGAAGACAAATGATAGGCTGGGGCTGTTCATCCCACCAGTCATCAGGTCCTGATGATGTTCTTATTTGAGACAAAGGAATTCAGTATCAGAGAGCCTTTCTATGAATATCTATACAAAGTAAGATGATTATTCCTTTATTTTTTTATTGTATTAAAAACACATAACATGGAATTTACCATCTTAATTCTATTTAAGTGTCCAACTCAACATATACACTCATTGTGCTGTGAATAAATCTCCAGAACTTTCCCATCTCGTCAATCTGAAACTCGGCTCCCATTAAACACCTCCCCTCCACCCGCAGCCACTGGCAGCTGCGGTTTCACTTTCTGCTTCCGAGTCTGACTGCGGTAGACCCTGCACAGAAGTGGTCTCACACAGTGCGTGTTTGTCCTCTTGCAACTGGCTTATTTCACTTAGCGCAATGTCCTCGGGGTTCACCCATGTTGTAGCGTCTGTCAGAATCCCCTTCCTTATTAAGACTGAATAGTTCTCCATGGTGTGGCCATGCCCTTCACCCACAGGTGGGCACTGGGGCTGCCTCCACCCTTTGGCTGTGGTGAATAGTGCTGCTGTGAACCGTGGGGTGCGAATAGCTTTTCGAGACTCTACTTTCCATGTTCTGGGGCTCCACCCAGAAGTGGAATTGCTGGATCCTGTGGTAGTTCCATGTTTTTAATGTTTGAGGAACCGCCGTGCTGTTTGCACAAGGGCACGCCATTTCACATTCCCCCCAGCAGTGCACAAGGACAGCAATCGCACCTGTGTCCCTGAGCTCGGGCCTCAGGGCCGCACGGGCATTCCGTCCTCCCAACGCCAAGTGCTGGCTCTGAACCGAGGCCCGTTATCTGGAAGAAGCGCTGAATTATTCAGTAGGAACCCATGGCCGTTGATTGGAAAGTCGGACTGGGCCCCGTCTTTCCCTTTCCCAGCTGGCGAAGAAGCACAACATGGTGGTGGTCTCCCCCATCCTGGAGCGGGACGGAGCGCACGGGGACGTGCTGTGGAACACGGCCGTCGTCATCTCCAACTCCGGCGCCGTCCTGGGCAAGACCAGGAAGAACCACATCCCCAGAGTGGGCGACTTCAACGAGGTGAGCCGCCCTCCCACGGCCAGCCCAGCCTGCTCGCTCACCCTCGTCCAGATCAGGGGGTCTTTCTGTCTGGAAGTTCTGTGCCAGGTGGTGTCACATCATGTGAAGCTAGGGCACAGTGGGGCTGCAGGGCTGGGGGGCCTCCCCATATAGCCCTGCATCGCATGAGTGCATAGGATTCAGGGGTTAGGGGACCCCTGGGAGAGTCCAAAACACCTTTAGCACAGAGGCTTTTTATTCTTTTTAATATCACCTGATCCGGTTCCTGAAATTCTCCTTTGAAGTAAGCAGTAGGTAAATTAAACCAAAACCAATCATGCACAAATGGGAACCAATCCCGGCGGCCGCTTGCAGGCTGTGAGCTTCCTGCTTTCACGCTCTATCCTTGTGTGGAGGGCGGGGTTCTTGTCTGTGCTCACGTGGGAACGGAGTGAGCCACTGCCACACGCTGGTGACAGTGGGCGGATGTGTGCGCCTCTGCACACGTGTCAGGCGGGGCCTCGTGCCTGCCACCAGGGGCTCAGTCACGGGAGCTGTTTTGATTGGTTAATGCTAATCTGTGGGTTGGTAGGATGGAGAGGGTGGGCCTACGAAGGAGGGACATGAACTCCAACTAGAACCCAAGATCTGAAGTCTGAGCAGCTGTTTGGCTGCGGCGGCCCCAGTCCACCAGGACCCTCCCTGACTGTGGGGGCCCAGCCGCTCTCGGCTGGTCACACAGAGGACGAAGGATCCGCAGAGCCAGCGAGGTCCCGGGGTGGGGGGAGGGGGGCGGCGGGGGGGGGGGGAAGGCACAGCGTTGCCCAGTGACAGCTGGACGGGGCAGGAAGATGTGCCCTCGCCTGTTTACCCTGGATTAATCGTTAGCTCTGGAGATAGGAAGGGCTTGTCTCCACGCCCCAGGATCTGCGTCGGCGTCCGCCGTGGGCACACCCTGGTCGCTGCCCCTGCTGCGTGTCAAAACGAATGGGAGGGAGCGAAATGCTCTGGGAGAGGTCGGCTTAGGGCCCCAGCCCACCCTCTGCCCCCCTCAGCGCGTCCATGACAGTGTCCCAGGGCCAGCACCCGCGGGGCGGGGGCGGGGGCTGGGGGAGGGAGGGACGGCAGGATGGCCTCCCGCCTGTCTGCCTGTAGGGACCCCTCAGCCTGCGCAGGGAGTCCAGGGACGCGGCGGGGACGAGCGAACTCAGGGCGGGAGTTCCAGGCTCAGGCCGGCCTTTGTGAGCGGGCAGGTCGTGTGCCCACTGAGGCTCCCACCTTCCCCCCGGGTGGGCGGGGGTTGGTCTTGATGAGCTCCGGTCCCTTCAGCTCTAACCTTCTTTATTTTGTAAATATATTTTTATTGATTTCAGAGAGGAAGGGAGAGGGAGAGAGAGGGAACATCAGTGATGAGAGAGAATCTTTGATCGGCTGCCTCCTGCACGCCCCACACTGGGGGGTCGAGCCTGCAACCCGGGCATGTGCCCTTGACCGGGAATCGAACCGTGGTCTCCTGGTTCAAAGGTTGACGCTCAACCACTGAGCCACACTGGCCGGGCTCTAACCTTCTTTATGGGAACATGTGACTGGTGAGGACACTGACCAGCTCACATTAACACTGACCAGACCTCAACCTTTTTTGTTGCACCGAGACGAGACGTCACCAACGCTGGGCCTTGAGATACTGCGGGAAGTTGCTTGGGGTGTTTTTCTGATGGCACAGCGGGTGAATGCGGGAGCCCCAGGGATTTCCCCTGGGCTGGCTCCTCGCTATTATGTCGGGGTTCTCTGTGCTTTGTTTGTTTTGGAGACATTGGAGTTTCAAACTTAAAGGCGAGCCACACCACGAGGGGCACTTCTGGAGAACTGGCGATATTTGTTTTTTTTCTGCTGAGTCTAAGGACAGGGAACTCTCACAACTCAGGGGCTTCAGCACGTGGCCCCGGCTGGTGGGGCTCGGTTGGTTGGAGCATCGTCCCATGGACCAGTCAGGGCACAGGCGCAGGCTGTGGGCTCGATCCCCGGCCAGGGTGCGTGCAGGAGGCAGCCGGTGGGTGTTTCTCTCTCTCTCCCTCTAAAAGGGAAACGGATCAAGCCACGGCCTTTGTCTTCCAGTCCACTTACTACATGGAGGGGAACCTGGGCCACCCCGTGTTCCAGACGCAGTTCGGGAGGATCGCGGTGAACATCTGCTACGGGCGGCACCACCCCCTCAACTGGTTCATGTACAGCGTCAACGGGGCCGACATCATCTTCAACCCCTCGGCCACCATCGGGGCACTCAGGTCCCCGGGCAGCGGGCATCTGGGGGTCTGGGGTGCTCAGGTTCCGGGGCAGCGGGCATCTGGGGGGTCCGGGGTGCTCAGGTTCCTGGGCAGCGGGCATCTGGGAGGGTCCTCAGAGGTGGTTTGGGGAACAGGCAGGTGCCACCACCAGGACGTCTAACAAATCTGAGCCTGGGGCCTGTGTGTTGTGTGTTCAACCAGCTTTTCCGTGACACGGAGAACACACCAAACGCCACATGCCCATTGCAGCCCCCGCAGGGCTGCCCTCTGTGAGGTGCTGCTACACTTGGCTATGACCCGGAACCTTGAGATGATAAGAATCCCCCACTCACCGCCTTCGTCGTCAGCAGTGAAAAACCCTTCTCCAGGGCCAGGGCAGGGGGTGTCTGGCCAGCGTCAGCTCCTCCCCCACAGCCCCTGGTCTCTTTTCTGCAGCACCCAGTGCAGGGAGGGCAGGCACCTGGGCAAAAAGCAAGCGAGGGAGTCGGAGCGGGAGGTCCTTAACGCCAGCCCGCGGCTCTGAACCTTGTTTTTAACCAGCAAAGCGTTTTCTTCTTGTTGTTCATCCTCACCTGAGGGAATTTTCCCATTGATTGTAGAGCATGGAAGGGAGAGGGAGAGTCAGAGAGAAACATCGATGTGAGAGACACACATCGATGGGTTGCCTCCTGCACACGTCCAACCAGGGCCCAGGCCGGGGAGAAGCCTGCAACCGAGGATACGTGCCCTTGACCGGAATCGAACCCGGGACCCTTTGGTCCGCAGGCCGACGCTCTATCCGCTGAGCCACACCAGCCAGGGTTTGCCGTGCTTTTCCGATGAACTGGGTCACCCTGACGGTCACACGCAGCCCGTGTGGTGGAAGCTCTGCCACGGACGTGCGCTCATCAGAAAGCCGCCGCCCCAGCCCCCCCCCCCCCCCCCGGGGCTGCGGTTCACCTCCCCCTCTGAGTATTTTTAGGGGCTCGCGGAGCCGGGCTGGGAACGCGGCAGATGTCCCCACGGCCCCGCTGGGCTCCGTGTGACTCCCGCACGTGCTGGGCTCTCACGAACCCCCAGCTTCCTTTCCCTCGCTCGCTGCGAGAGCCCGAGTGGGCCGCCAGCTGTGGGTTTGAGTCCTACGCAGCACATCCTCCCTGGAGAATCGCAAGGGAGAGGTTGTATGCCGCTCGCCCCGCGACTGTCTGTGTCATCCCTGCAAATGTCACTGACGGGCGTGTTTCTGTAAAGATCCTTTCTTCAAAGTTCCGTCAGCTCCGCTTAGCAGCTGGGGAGAAGCAGCAAATGAGCCCCTCAATCAAGCCGGCGATTGTTGTCTGCCAGCCGCGTGAGTCCTGAGCACGAGGCTGAGACAGCGCCGCCCCCTCCGCCTCCTCCCTGCTTTAAACCAGGTGCTGCCGACGGGAAAGAAGGTTCCGGGCGCTCAGCTCCCGTCGCCCAGTCTTTCCGAGCGGGCATCGCGCCTGTCAATCCTGAACCTCCGTGACGCTCCTCAGACAGGAGATCATTAGCGGCCGGCCTGGCTCAGGGGCTGAGCGTCAACCCAGGAACCAGGAGGTCACGCCTCGATTCCTGTCAAGGGCACAGGCCCGGGTTGTGGGCTTGATCCCCAGCGTGGGGCGTGCAGGAGGCAGCTGGTCCATGATTCTCTCTTATCATTGATGCTTCTCTCTCTCCCTCTCCCTTCCTCTCTGAAATCAATAAAAATATATTTTTTTAAAAAAAGAGAGAGAATCAGCGACCAGCAGGCCCACTGAGCTCGGTGGCACACTGGTTGGTGGCCGGAGGAGGACGGGGTCTCTGGGTGGGGCCACGTCCCCTCCCCGTGCAGGTGCTGGGCTGAGGGCAGCCACAGCTCAGCTGCGCGGGAGGCTGCCTCCTCCCTGGGCCACTAGGAGGACAGGGAACCCTGCTTAGACGCTCGGGGTTCGGAAGAGGAAACCAGAAAGGCCCTGGGAAAGGGGACCCACTCCGGGGAGGTGACGCCTGCTGCAGGACCTACCCTCCCCCGCCCTCGCTCCCTCGGGGTCCCTGCTGCCTGGCTGGACCCTCTCCCTGTGCAGCTGCTTCGCCGGCGACAAGGGGCGGGCAGGGGCAGAGCCTTCGCAGGGGCCGTTAGGGTGAGGCTCTGCCCAGCCTGGGGGGTGGGCTCCTCACCGCCCAGAGGAGGGGAGGGAGGAGAAGTAACAGGTGTGGAGTCCTGCCTCGCGGCCCCCTCTGGAAGCTTCGTCTGCAGGGTCATACGGTCTCTACTATCTATCTCCCTTCGAGGGGTTTTCAGAAAAGGAAACAGGCTCCTGCCTGCAGCTGGCCTCCCAAAGGGCTGCCCGGGCCTGAGCGTGGGGTCACCCACAGGCACAGCGAGTCTCCCTGGATGTCCCCGTCCCCCTCCGCCCCCCAAAGGCCGGGAAGGCTGTCAGCGGTCGCAGCTCAGGGCCGAGCATCCGTCTGGCTGGGAAGCGGCAACCCGTTCCTCTCCTTCTTCTCTCACAGCGAGTCCATGTGGCCGATCGAGGCCAGGAACGCGGCCATCGCCAACCACTGCTTCACCTGCGCCATCAACCGCGTGGGCAAGGTAAGGCCGGGGCTGCACCTAGGCCCCCAGGGGTGTGAGGGGGACAGAGCCGCACGCTGCGGGCAACCTGCGGCCGGCGGGGGCAGCCTCTGCAGACGCGCAGGCCAGAGGGAAGGCTGCTGTCTGCCGCCCGGGACATGGCGCACCTCTCCTCCCGCCCCTCTCCGTGCGCCGCGGGTCCCAGGGCCGGAGCAGCTGTCTTGCTCTGTTACCTGTGGAGACAGCAGCACGTCTCCCCTCTGGCTCTGCCTGGTCGGGTTTTAGCGGAGACCGTGTGAGAGGCTCCCGCCCGCCCGTGTGCACTGAGGACCTGGTGGTTGGTTCCCCGCGGGCCCCACGCACGGGGTGATCCTGGCTGCCACACACGGGGCCCGTCACACAGTAACGCCCCTCCTGCTCGCCCAGAACACGGGTCAGTCTGAGCGGACCCAGGTGTCCACACGAAAGGGGTCTCACCTCTGACAACAGAGAGGAACTCGGTGTTTCTTTAACCTGCCGTGCAGTGGCCCTTAGACTTTGGCAAAAAGACAGACTCCCCGCCTCAGCCCCTTAGACCCTGGGCCTCCGCGGGGTCTCCCCGCACAGCGGCACCTCCCGGAGGCACACGCCGGGGCTGGGCCTGGCTGCCGGTTCCCCGCTGGCTGGCGGCCTGGCCTGGTGGGACGTGTGATAAGCCCGTTGATGGCCCCTGGGCACCGGCCAGTCCTCCCACTGCAGCGCTTCCGACTCCGCCCAGCCCGCCGGGTGGGGAACAGAGCGGTGGTGCCACCTGCAGGCACGGCTCACCGTGGTTTTGTCCCGCAGGAGCACTTCCCCCACGAGTTTACCTCTGGAGACGGGAAGAAAGGTACGCTGTGTCCCTGAGCCTCCCCGGGGGCTGCCGGTGGGAGGGGGCCTCGCTTCTCCCTCTCTGCCCCCTCGGCTCCGGCTCCGGCTCCCTCGCCCACAGCGGGGGCCTGTGTGCCGGGGATGGGCAGGCGGTCCTGGGCTTGTGACTGCCTCCTTCCCCCGTGGGGACCAGAGGGGTTGGATTGGACTCCCTCCTCCCCTCCCTCGGGACTGGGGTGCCAGACCCCACTTCCTCTCCTCTGTCCCCGTCCGCCCACCCCCGCCCTGAGCCATACAGGCGCCCGGTCACTGGCCGGGATGGCCTTGGGGTCCTGGAATCCACACCGTACCTCTGCCAGGAACCCCTCCTCCTGGTCTGTCTGCCTGGCCAGGGATGTGGGGGGAGAGGCCCCCTCACTGAGGAAGGTCCCCTGGGAGGCTCAGGTGGTGCCCTGGGAGCCTGAGGTAGCGAGTGGGTTAGTTCCCAGGAAAGCCCTCCCGAAGGGCCCGGAGATCCCCTCGAGGCCCGACTCCAGGCTCCAAGCCCCGCTGCCTCCCTGCAGCCGGGGGAGTGGGAGAGGCGGGGGGGGGGGACGGGGGGGGGGCGGAGGATGAGGGCCCTGGGCACCTGCTCTGCCCTGGTCCCTGCGGAGCCCTGCCCTCCCCCACCTGCTGCAGGCAGGCCTGTGGGGGGGCTGTCAGCCCACTTTCCTGGGGGCCAGGGCGGGGAGCGAGGGCACCAGTGACGGCTGGCCGGGCCACCACAGGAAGCCCTGCAGAGCCCTCTGCTCCGTGGGCTGTGTGTGGCTCCGTTGGCTGTGTGTGGCTCTGTGGGCTGTGGGCGGCTTCGTGGGCTGTGGGCCGCTGAGGGTGGGAGCAAAGGGCCGACACTCTGCAGGGGACGTGGAAGGGACACGGTCCGGTTCCGGAGGCAGAGGGGGGCGCTGGGAGGGTGGCTTTGCAGCCCTCAGGGCCGAGGGGGGAGGCAGGTCCTGGGGCCTCGGTGTTTGGCAGAGCCGGGGAGGGCGTGCGGTCCCGGGGCCGGGTGTCCCTCCACGTGCCTGCCCCGCTGTCGGCCCGTGAAGCTCACGGCGCTCTCCTTGCCCTTCCCAGCTCACAAGGACTTCGGCTACTTCTACGGCTCCAGCTACGTGGCCGCCCCGGACAGCAGCCGCACACCCGGGCTCTCCCGCACCCGGGACGGGCTGCTGGTGGCCGAGCTCAACCTCAACCTGTGCCGGCAGGTGAATGACGTCTGGAACTTCAAGGTGGGTCCCCGAGTGCCCGGCTTGAGCCCCCTCCTGCTCTCGGGGCTGAGCACTGCAGCTGCGGGGTGGCCCTGGGGGACAGCCTGCAGGGGGCTCTGCGTGGAGCCCAGCGCTGGTCCCCGCCTCCTGCCGGCCCTGCCTGCCCCGCGGGGCTGTTCGCATGGAGCAACCCTGCGGTGAAGGGCGCCCAGGCAGCAGGCCTCAGCAAGCCCTCCTCTCATCTGATTTAGATCTGGGCGCCTTCGAACAAATTAATCTCAATTTAATTTGTCCGAGGAATAGAATGGATTAGCTCCTCCGCTCCCTTCCCCTTCCCGGGCATTTGCACTTTATCACAAGATAAATGTGTGCGTCTGGCTCTGCCCGTGGCCAGGCCCCACGGTCCAGGCCTGGACAGGGAGGGAAGCGGGTCACGGGAAGAAAGGAGTCCAGGCCCAGCTTGGCCACATCCTCACTCTGTTCCCGGGCCTCGGTGCTTTCATGTGTAAAATGAGGGGCTTAGCGTGCATGCCCCGAGCATGGACACCTAATACCTGTGACCCCAGGGATCAGGAGAGGCGCGTAGGTGCCCCCCCTCCTGGTCGGGGGCAGTGGCAGCGATGGCTGGGCCCCCGCAGAGGGTGGCACGTCACCGTGGATGCACACAGAGATCGCTGAATCAGCGCCGGGAAGTGTTTTCACTGACTCAGCACCACTTGTAGGCAAATCATACGTGCAAGTGAATGCCCATTGTCATGCCTGAACGACTGCCCAGCGTGTCCAGGAGGAGCCAGGGCTCTGGGTCCAGCCAGACGAGGGCTCCCGTTAGCCTGTGCCTGGGTCCCAGGCATTTCCCCGAGTCTCAGATCCTCGCAGACAGACAAGGCACTGCCCACAGCCCGCCTCCCAGCCCACCTGTCCGCGTCCTGGGAAGTTCAGGTGAATGGAGGCATCTGCCGATTAGAAGCTGGGACCAATAGTCAGAGAATGTTTGCTCACTAGTAACTCTTTGAAAGCAGGTTTCCCAGCCTGTGCTGATGGGCACGAGCTCCTTCCGGTCCAGGCTTTGGGGGGCGGGAGGGAAGGGAGGGGATGGAATGCTGGGTGTGAGCGCTCCGGGTGGGCTTTCCAGGCCCACCCACCACCTCCCAGCCTCCATCTGCGTCCACGATGAGGTGCCGTGTGGAGACGGACCCCCAGACCCAGAGCCTGGCTGGTGCCCCGGGCTGTGGGCTGCTCGCCTGGGGTCTGCAAGGCCACCGGCCGTCCCCCTTCCGGCCTCAGCGCAGGTCACAGCTTCTGGATGAACAGGAAGGGGGGGGCCGGGGTGTGTGAGCCACGTTGGCATCGGTGATCGGTGATCGCCACTGCAGCCCCGCAGCCAGTGCCGGGAGGGCAGGCGGGGTGTGTCTGTCTTACAATCTGAAGCGATTGTCCGGCAGACCAGCCTTCCTGTCCCATTCCTGTCCCCTGCCTGCCCTCTAGTGGCGGGAGGCGGCGGCGCGGGCGCGGGCCTTTAGAAACCGGCCCCGCTGAGGCACCTGCTTTGCTTTCAGATGACGGGCAGATACGACATGTACGCGCGGGAGCTGGCGGAAGCCGTCCAACCCGACTACCGCCCCCACATCGTGCGGGAGTAGTTGGCCCTCGGCCCTGCCCGCCCGGAGGGCGCCTCTGCCTGCGGCGGGTCGGCGGTGTGACCGTTCTTGATGATGCCCTGATCACGTTGCTGTCCACATCGATTCTTGAACGTCCCGATGCTGAGGGTAGAATGAGGGGTGACTGCTTAATGGGTACAGGCTTTCCTTCTGAGGTGATGACAGTGGGGCTGGATAGAGGCGATGGCACTACATGCCGTGGAATTGTGTGCTTTAATCTGGTTAGTTTTCTGTTATGTGACTTTTGCCTCCGTGTAAACATATCCCAGGCCCGGGCTGTGCGGATTGATTTGAAGTTAGACAGGTGGGCTGCCCCCATCCCGAGGTTCCCCACCCCTCCGTTTAGACTCAGCCACTCCAGCAAGGGAGTGTGTGTACCAGCAAGAGAGGGCAAGGCCGACCCGGAGTCCCTGGATGGCCCTGGGCGGGCGGGAGGAAGGCCATTGTATGTGTCAAGTTGGTTAGGCTGCAGTCTCTAGAGCAGCGGTTCTCAACCTGTGGGTCGCGGCCCCTTTAGCGGTCAAACGACCCTTTCACAGGGGTCGCCTAAATACATCCTGCATATCAGATATTTACATGACGATTCATAACAGTAGCAACATTACAGTTATGAAGTAGCAACGAAAGTAATTTTATGGGTGGGGGTCACCACAACATGAGGAACTGTATGAAAGGGTCGCGGCGTTAGGAAGGTTGAGAACCACTGCTCTAGTTATTTCATCAGGCACCACCTGGGCGTTGCTGGGAAGGTGTTTTGTAGGTGTGATTAACGTCCATAGCCAGTTAACTGGGCGAGTGGGATTACCCTAGATAACCCTGGTGGCCGATGCAGTCAGCACAGGGCCTGCGAGCAGAGGTTCTGCCTGAAGCAGCAGCTTCCCGGGCCTGAGGGTCCAGCTTTGCCCTGCCTGGCGGCGGGCTCTACAGATGTCAGACTCCTCTGTCCATCCCCATAATCATCTAAATCAATTCCTTGCAATAAATCTCTCAATACATAGTCTACTGGTTCTGTTTCTCTGGCTGGACCCCGACTGGTCCAGACCCCAGTGTCGGAAGTGGGACCAGAACTAATAGATGAATTCACAAGACAGCGGGATGCACCGCCGACACACAAAAGCCAGCTGCCTTTCTGTGCACTGACAGGAAACAATCTGAAAAGGAGATTAAGAAAACAGTTTCACTTACAATAGCACCAAAAGGAATGCAATACTTAGGAATTACCCCAGGGAGTAAAAGACGTGGACAATGAAAACTACAGAATATTTTGGGAAGAAATTAAAGGAAGGACTGGGGAGAGTCCGAGAGGCTATTTGGTTTGCAAGCTGGCACGTGACCCAGCCTCAGTGTCACGGACGCTGACGGAAGACAGGACAGCCCTGGGTCGGGGCGAGGATAGCCCGTCACAGCAACAGCAGCAGCCAGGGTGCCGGCATTTTCTGCCGCGATTCCCCAGCCGCGGTTCCCACAGGACAGAGCGCAGAGGCTGAGCAGCTCCCTCACACGCAGTGGGGCGCGTCCCGAGGGAGAGACAAAGGGTAAAGCGCTTAGAGGACGTGAGCGCTGTACACTGGGCAGGTAGTATGCCCGCCCTCCGCTGAAGGCGGGCCTCGTCTCTGACCCCCGAGGCTGCAGGAACACCTGGCCTGCCCCAGGGGGCGCCCTAGCGCTGTCTTCCAAGTTGGCTCCGCAAACACCTTGGAAAGAGTCCAGAGCAAAGACGTGTATAGTCTGAGCCCACAGGTCACCAGACATCTGACGAAGGTGAGAGGCCCACAGCAGTAACCCCAACACCCCCCGCCCCTCGTTTCTACAGCGCCTCGGCTTCCGGCAACTTCCCCAGGAGTGCACCTCTCCACGACCAGCCGGGCCTGGGCCAAGTTTGCCCCACGGCGTGTGATCAGTGTCACCCACAGCACTTCCCGGAGTGCAGGGAGCCCAGCCTGCAGCGTTAACCTCCACCCTGCCCCTCGGGGCCTTGGCCGGACGGGCTGCACAAATCCCGTAAGCCAGCGTGAGTGATGCGTGCCCCTCCCTCCCTGCTCCTGGGATCAGAGCGGTTTCCTACGAAGGTGCCAACGTCGCTTCTCCGGCTCCAAAATCAGGGCAGCTAAGGCGTCCCCTTTAAATTTTCCCAGGTTTCCCTTTCTCAAACCCAAACCTCTTGTTTGGAAGGGTCATTTGCAAGGGGAACAAGGGCATGGTTTTAAACATTTTTATTGATTTCAAAGAGGAAGGGAGAGGGAAAGAGAGAAACATCAGTGATGAGAGAGAATTGTTGTCGGCTGCCTCCTGCATGCCCCACACTGGGGACTGAGTCCGCAACCCGGGCATGTGTGCCCTTGGCCAGAATTGAACCCGGGACCCTTCAGTCCGCAGGCTGATGCTCTATCCACTGAGCCACACCGGCCAGGGCCTTTTTATAAAATGCACGGGGACCCATTATGTTCCCCACTTTGTCCCACCTGAGCTGCCACGGGGGTCTCAGCAAGCAATGGACTCACTCAAGTGGTCATTGTCTTTATCGTCTAAAACCCTGTCAGTCCAACAAGAGAATGCAAGTGGCTGGACCGGAGTCAAGCTTGAATTTCCAGGTCCTGTTTCTGCTGGGCTGTCGCCACTCGAGCGCCATGCTGGCCAGGCGGGCCTGGCGTTGCTCTGAGGGAACAGCCAAGTCTGAGTCCCCAGACGTCAGAATCGGTCCCCGCGGCCTCACCGCTTCCCACAGACGGACGCAGGCAACGGCCTTTCTAGAGTCAGCGCCGCAGCGACACCCTCTTCACCAAGGTGTGTGGACAGGACGGGCCGCGAGTTGGCTGCCTGGACCGGAACAGCAGCCACGTGACCTGGGAAAGTGTCAGCAGCGGTGGGGCGCCGCCAGGACCCCACGCGGCGTCAGAGGTGCGATGGCGTTAACCTGCCCTGAGCAGGCGGGGCGTGCCCTGTGCGGGGTGGCTCCTCTGCGAGAGGCCAGCCCTGGCAGGCGTCCGGGCCTGGCAATTCGGGGGGGGGGGGGGGCAAGAAGGGAGTGCAGTCAGCGGCCTTGTTCCACTTGGTCTCCGCAGAAAACAGGCTCTGTGGGCATCTAACGCGAGCCAGCCAGCCAGGTCATCGCAGCCAGTCTATTCCCACCGCCCGCGGACCCAGAGGGTGTCTTTCATCGGCTGGCTCGAGGTTTTCTAAGTGGCAACTCGAAAAACGAGGCCATTGGCCGCAGCCCAAGAGTCGTGAAAACATGCCCGGCTTTCCCCTGGAGCACTGGCCGGCCTGTGAGCCTGCCCTGGAGCCCACCTCCTGCGGGAGGGACTCGCCGGTTTCAGTTCTGGGTGAACAGCACCCCAGCCCAGGGCCCCACAGCTTCCCATGTGGTTGGCCCATCGAGGACCAGGCCCCAGTGTTCTGGGGGGAAAGCTGGGTGTTGCCTGAGCCCAGCCCGCTGTCCTCTAATGTACCATTGTCTTTTTTAAAAATATGTATTTTTATAGATTTCAGAGAGGAAGGGAGAGGGAGAGAGAGAGAGAAGCATCAATGATGAGAGAGAATCACGGATCAGCTGCCTCCTGCACGCTTCACACTGGGGATCGAGCCCATAACCCGGGCCTGTGCCCTGACCGGAAATCGAAAAGTGACCTTCTGGTTCCTAGGTCGGCGCTCACCACTGAGCCACGCCGGCCGGGCCCCAATGTACCGTTTTCACTGCCCAAGCCAGGCTTCCACGGGTTAGGTGTTCAGTTTCAACAAGAGCCCAGCAGTAAGCCTTTCCCAAGGGTGCACCTGGTGAAGGTCAGGGAACAAGACATCCAGACCCCAAGGCCAGCGGCCCCGGTAGCACAGGCACCAGACCCGGAGACGCGCATGGCTTAACGGGGCCATGGATCGTGGGGCCCCAAAGGGAGCGAGTGGCCCACAGCTCGCTGGGCAGCCCGCACAGCAGTCAGGGTTTGGGTGCTGTTCAGAGGGTGCCGGCCTATGGGTGAGCCAACCTAAAAGGACCAAGCAGGATGCCCAGTGAGGCCATGCTGCCTCCGCTCCCCGAGATCCAAGCGGGTGCCGGCCTCCGGGGAGCGGTGGCGGGAGGAGGGAGGAGCGGATCCCCGTGGCTATCGGGGAGACTGCACACGGTGGGTCTGGCCAGGCCCAAGTCCCTGAGTGTCTCAGGGTCTGTCAGTCCCGCTGCTGCGGGAGGGGTGCACTCTCTGCTGTCAGCATCGGGGGGCTGAGGCTTCTGACAGCCACCCTAGCCGTACCCCAGTGCCAGCTGGGGACATCGCAGGGTGAAAGGACACGGGCTAAACCCTAACCTCCCCACAGGGAGCAAACACGGGGATGCCCAGGAGCACTGGGAACGTGCGTGAGCCTTCCTGACGGGACGCAGCCCCTCGGCACCTGAGCTGGGAGGACAGCACCCATGTCTAGGACACGCTCAGATGCAGGCACAATACCTGGACCAAAGGCAGGCCCCAGCTTGTCCTCCCCTGTGAAACGCCACACCCCATTGGTTGAATTTGGACACTGCCCCCCCCCACCCGGGATGGATCGGATGGTGACTTGGGAATTCATCCAGCAGAGATATGACAGTCCGAGTCCCTCCCATCCCTAATGTCCCCCCGAACACTCAGGTCTGTGTGGCATTGGGCCCCCCTTGATCCCTGACCTTTTCCTAAAGCAGCTGAGGCAGGGGTAGAGCGCGGGGGTCAGGGACCGTGGAAGGAGAAAGGGCTCTGAGCGAGTGCACTCGCCTCCAGCGATGTGGCAGCACGTCCTGTCCCAGCCCCAGCCCCAGCCCCAGCCCCAGCCCCAGCCCCAGCCCCAGCCCAGCCCCAGCCCCAGCCCGGCAGCCTGAAGGTGCAGGTAACGCAGGGCCCCAGCCACGCCCCTTGTCAGAATTCTTACCGAATGGAACACTAGCAGGTAAGGGAGCTGCCGGTTGGTCTGGGTGGAGGGCCCAAGGGCTGAGTCCCCTCCTGTGCCCCCCCACCCCCCGCTCTCCCCCAAGGCCTCCCGTCCTGCAGCCCTCAGGCCCCAGGCCAGCTGAGACCCTGGGCCCTTCCGCCCCGCACGGCCTGCCCGGGCCTTGCAGAGCATCAGGAGGGACACAGGCCCAGCCACACCCGGGACAGAGAATTCACGGAGGCGGGCCAGGGGCAGTCACGTTGCAGTGAGAAACATTTATTGAGAATGGCTCATTACAGACAAAATAGATTTATGTATAAAATCTCCGCAATGCAAAAGATCCCTTTTGTCTCCACGTGGCTGGAGTGGACAGAGCCACCTGTCCACGTGGCTCAGGGGCTGTGCTGGGACCCAGCTGTGGACAGGGGGTCGGTCTGTAGGCAGAAGGGGCTCTTCTTGGCCCATCTCCATCTTCATGATTTCTCATTGCACAATGGCGCGTGGTTCACATCCCTGCCCTGTCCCCCCCTCCCCCCCGTGACCCTCCCCGGGCAGATGGCTGCTCAGGGACAGGCAGCTCTCCTGCCATCCTCCCAGACAGGTGACCTGCCTTGTGGTCCCCCTCCACACCCAGGGACGGAGCGCTTTTAAGTGTCACACGATGGACAGAGGCGCTGTGCCCACCCTCACGGAGGCTGCTCTCCTGCCAGCCGCGCCGGCCTCCCTCCCTCAACCGCCCTGCCAGTCTCCCCAGCCCCTCCTGAGGACGCCCACCCCACGCTGCCACACGTGGGCTGCTGGGCATGGAGCCAGGCTCCCCGGGAGGCCACGCAGCGTTAAGGCAACAGAGACCAGTCTGAAGACCACGCTAGCTGCACCCCAGGGTGGCACCGCCCTCTCGGCCAAGGCCACGGCTGGTGCTGAGACGCTGGTGAGCCTGCCAGCCCTTCTAGCAGGGCCCACCCAGCCCGCCAGCCGCCAGTGGGGAGGGACAGCTGGCGGGTGGGGCAGGTGCTGAGCGTGGTTTGCCTTGGGGAGGGGGGGCAGCCTTGGGCACAGACGCAGGGGTGCAGAACGGGGCTGTAGGCACCCCTGCCCCCTCGCCAGAGGCAGCCCCTGCGGGCAGGATCCACTTCCCTTATTTCTTAGGTGCAGGCCTGGGTGCGGACCCCGCTCACCCGTCAGTGTCCCGGGAAAACTCCCCGACCCAGGGGTTCTGCCTGCAGGTGGGGGCCTGGCATGGGCCCCGCGGGGCCTCCTCTCTGAGGAGGGACCTGAACTGGCGCGTCTGCCCGTGAAGAGGTGTCCGTGTTCCAAGTACCTGCAGTCTCACTATTAGCGTCTGGGGGTGAATCTCACCCCAGAAGTGAAAACTTAAATCTCAAATAACCCGCCTCCCTCCCCGCCAAAAAAGAAAGAAAAGAAAAGAAGGCCACAGTTCTAGGCCGTGCCCACGCCGCGCTGTGACCTGGGCGGGCACCGCTTCTCACCCAGGCAGGAGACCCAATATTCTGTGCCAAAGGTCGTGGCGTGAACACCAGGGTGGGGGGAGGCCGCAGCCTGTCCTGGCGCCCAGCACCCAGCCTTGCGAGACTTGGGGCTCCCCGTTCTCAAAGGACGGCCCACTGCTGGGACGCAGGCCAGTGGCAGGAGCCTGCCCACACCCCTAGAGCTTGGGCACCTGGAGGGCTGGGGGGGGTGGGGGCACAGAGTCTGTTCTGCCCAAGGCCCAGCCCTCCCAGGGGCCACCAGCCATGGGGCCTGGGCTCCGCAGCACCCCCAGGGAGAAGGGGGGACAGCTCCCAGCGAGGCCGGGTCAGCCAATCTACACACACACACACACACACTGTCCTGACACACACACACACACACACACACACACACACACACACTGTCCTGACACACACACACACACACACACACACACACACTGTCCTGACAAGCAACCTCTCTCCCGGGGCTGGGTACCCAGGTCTGAGGGGGGACGGGCCAGGCCGCTCCCCAAGCTGGGGTTTGCTTGAGGCAGTATGGGCGCCCTCGGAGCTGGGTGCCCCTGAGCAGTCGGAGTCAGACTGCGGTCCTGGGGGGCTCTGCTCAGCTCTGGGGTGTCTCCAGCACCCAGAGGGTGTACGGGCTGAGTGGCATGATGGCACTCACCACTGGTGGGTGATGAGTCAGGTGTGCTGCGACCTCCCAGAATTCCCTGGGGCTTTGTCCCACGGGCGGAGGCCTTCGCTCTGTCTCCGAGCCCCAGCAGCCTGGGCTGGGCTGGGCCTCCTGAGTGGGCCCGGCTCCGCTGTCAGCTGTCCACGTAGACAAAGAGGATGTCCTCGTCCGTGCCGTAGCTGGTCCTGGCCTCCTCGAAGTTACTGACGCTGGTGCTGCACATTCCTGCGGGAGGCGGGCAGGGCGGGCAGGGCGGTCAGCGGCGGGGGAGCACCTGCTCCCGGCACCTGGGGACCGGGCGGGTGGCCATGACCCACCCCTGCCACTCCTGGCACACAGTCTCCCACCCAGAGCCCTCCTTGCTGCTGTGGCCTCGGGAGCTGCCCCTGACCCCTCCCCCGGTCAGCGATGAAGTGAGGCCCCGAGAGGGAAGCAGCGGGTAAGTCTGAGCCAGGGCGGTCCTCCCTGCCCCGGGCAGTGGGGAGCCCGGACGGGTCCTCAGACTCTCTGACGAGTGTGCTGACCTCCCGTCGGGGCTGGGGGGGCAGAGGTGGGAGAGGAACCTGCAGTCTGTCCAGCAGACGTGCGGTGGGGCCCTGGGCAGTGGGGGAGGCTGGCGGCGTGGGAGGGAGAGATGGCCAGGCCTGAGGGATGGCACAGAGGACAGGCCCAGGAGGAGCAGGGGTGGGGAGAAGGCGGGGGGAGGCCTTGGCCCCCCAGGTTGAACGGGAGGAGGTTGGAGGTGCAGGCATGTGGGCCCCACCCCCACACTCACGGTCAGCGAAGGCCGGGTTGTTGTAGAAGATGGAGCCCGTGGCCCGGCTGTAGCCGCGCAGCACGATGAAGTGGCCCTGGTAGTCGGGGGTGCGGCAGAAGCAGCGGTGGCCGCGGGGGGCGAAGCAGCAGTACTTGGCGGGGCTGGAGCAGAGCTCGCAGTGCAGCACCCCCGAGTTCACCAGCACGATGGCCACGTGGCCCTGCGCCAGGTGCGCCTGGATGTCCTGGATGCTCACCGAGCTGCGGGGGAGGCGGCGGTCACGGCCCCGCCCCGTCTCTCCAGTGACCCCGCTTGGACCCGTCACCCGGCCTGGGGACAGGGCTCCTCCCTCCCCCCGAGCTCCCTGCTCAGTCCAAGGCCAAGGGCAGGACCAGTGGAGGGGGCTGCGCGTGCGCCCAAGAACAGGCCGGCCCCATCGGGCCCTCACGGGGTGGGGTCAGGCCCAGACGAACCCCCCCGACCGAGGGCTAGTGGAGCAGCACCCGGGACCCTCCTGGGCGGAGTGAATCATGTGAGCCCAGCGCCTCCATTGGTCCTTCACCCTAACTCGCGTGGCTCCCGCGGGGACCGTCGGCCTAACGTACGCCCCCACTCCGAGCCACGCAAGGCGTTGCCAGGTCAAACCCCCACACTTCTCTGAGGGGCTGTTTTTCTTGCCTCCAAGGCTCCTGGTGGCAGAGTGCTGCCCAGGAGGGGCCGGTCCGCAGCTCTCCCAGGGCCCCGGGCCAGCAGAGCCAGCTCCCCACGCAGTGCCCCGGACCAGGAGAGAAGGGGCTGGACGTGGGCCAGCCCAGCCCACGGCCACGTCACGTGGCAGCTGGATTTGCTGCCTCCGCCCCGGGAAGCACCTCATTTTCCCATCTGGTCTTTGAAACAAACACCTGCTGAGCCCCAAGGGCCTGTACGGGAGTGGGGTTCCTGCCTTGGGAAAGGCGGGGCGGCGTGGAAAGGCTGCGTGTGGAAGCGTCAGGTCCCGTCACAGCCCAGCCAAGGGCCACGGTGCCCGGGGGACGGGGCGGCTCTCACTGGTGTTCCCGTCCTGCTTCCTCACCCGAGGGGTGGACAGACGCCTCCCCACGCAGGACGGCCCCTGCCAGGCGCCACCGGGAAGCACCTGCTACCTTTCCCCGCAGCTTGTGCTCCTGGGGCCCAAGGTGCGTGGAGACCTCCCCGCTCTCCAAATCGCCTAGCGTGTGGCCACACCTCGCTCATAATGGACACCGAAGTCTGAGAGAACGGGGAGACTGGGAAGAGCGGTGTGGGCTGGGAGAGGCCGGCTGGGACCTGAGCCACAGGCCCAAGCGCCGAGCCCGCAGCGAGCCGGGAAGACAGCGCTCACGTCTGGGCAAGTTCCTCCCAGGGTCTGCCTAGACCCCACCCCGTGTAGATGAGAAGGGGAGACCCGGGTAAGGTCACAGATGTGGGGAGAGCTGGGAGCCAGGCCTCCCTCCTCGCTGGGCTGTCCCCCCAGCAGCCTCCAGGGTCCTCAGCCCTGCCCTCGGGGTACTGTGGTCTGTCCATGCCACTGTCCTGGAGTCGCCCAGGGCTGGCTGGCGTCTGTCTTGCTCACCTGCACCGCCAGCCCCCGCTCAGGGTCGCCCAGGCAGAGGTTTGTGCACAGCAGTAGCCCCCCCGGGTCCCCTTTCGATGGATGAAAACACCAAGGCTCGGGGGACAAGTCAGTGCCCACAGCCACGCGGGCAGGACGCCCCAGGCTGCCCGACTCCCCCGGCCCTAGCCTTTCTCACCCCATCCTGAGGCCTCGACCAGGCAAGTCTACGGGTGACGGGTGCACACGGAGGGCGGGGGAGGCTCACCATTTCTCCACCAGCACCTTGCAGGCCTGGGCCTGTGCGAACAGCTCGTTGACGCGCGTCTCCTCGGTGTCGAAGTGCTTCCTGTAGAAGGACTGCAGGGAGAAGGACGGGCTGAGGCCCCCACCCCCACCCCGCCGGCCCCTCAGCCCCTTTGGACAAAGAGCACATTATGAGTCCGAGACGGCACAGGCGATGCGGGCAGGGGGCTGTGTGCCCCAGCGGACAGGAGTGCGGAGGCCACACGGAGGCGTGGAGACGATGCTCAGGAGGCGGTGGGCAGCGCTGAGCGGCTCCCAGGGGGGTCAGTCAGCCCCGGTGCGCATGGGCAGGGGTCTGAGCAAGTGAGCAAGGGTGCCCGCCCAGCCCCGCTCCGCCAGGGCAGGCCCATGGGGCGCACTCGGCTTTACGGGGATTTAAGGGGCCGGAGCCCCTGTGGAGGCGGCAAGTGACCCCGTTCTTGGGCCCCGGCTCTGCCGTGCAGCCGTGGTGACCACACCGGATGCGAGAGCCCCTCTGCCTGGCCTGGGGGTTCAGGGGAGAATGAGGTTGCCTGGCCCTGGCCACTGGCAGCAACCCTCTTGCCAAAGAAGCCAGCAGCGGCTCTGCCCGCCAAGTTTCAGAGCCGGGCTGACCCGCCTGGAGGCAGGCCACCCTGGCTCTGCTGTGCGGAGGGGGAATACCAGTGTACTGGCCGGCCTAGGTCGGCATCCTTTTTCAAAAAAAAAAAAAAAAGATATTTTGGTTTTTCTTCCAGAATCCCCACTACCCAGCTTGGAGCCGCTGCTCCGTGAGAAGGAAGAACATGGGCAGATGGTGGCCGGACCAGGTGAGAGTGTGCGCTGAGCCCGGGGCCTGCCTTGTGCTGAGGGCAGCGGGGGAGGAGGCGGAAGGCGGCCCGAGACGCTCACGCTGTCCAGGGCGAGTGGCAGGGCCCTCTGGGGCGGGGGTGCTGGGAGGAACCAGCTTGCTGCTCAGATCCTTTGTGTGGGAGGCACCTCAAGGTCACCCGCACTGACTGGCTCCAAGTCCTGCCCACAGCACATCTGCTCCCTGGCCTCCGCCCACCTGTGTGCCCACTCACGTGTCCAGGCCTTGACTGCACGCTCTCCCAGCTACTGAGCCTGCTGAAGGGCTGGCGGCCAGCCCCTCACCTGGTTCTTTTTTATTTAAAAAAAAACTTTTTTATTGATGTCAGAGAGGAAGGGGGAGGGAGGGAGAGAGGAACATCGGTGGTGAGAGTCACGGGGGCTCACCTGGTTTTTGTAGCCCTTGTCCACCCCCAGGGTCTGGGTGCAGAAGCGGTGCCGCACCCCGAAGTGGCGCATCAGGTAGGCCAGGTCAATGGTCCAGATGCTGCGGGTCAGCCGCAGCTCCTGCAGGGCCCCCTCGAACTCGCCGTCGTCCAGCTGGCCCAGGTACCTGTGGGCAGACGCCGCTGAGGTCGCTCGTCCTCACGCTCCCCTGCGGCCCATCGGCCTGGCAGAGCGCCCGCTCTCAGAAGGCTCCGTCCTCTGCCACGAGGCCTCAAGTCCTGCCCACACGCGGCCCGGGCGCCACCAAAAGGGGCCCGGGCGCCGCGCTGCTTCTCGCATCGCTGTGGGCTGCGTGACTCTGGGCAAGTCACCACCCCGCTGGCCTCACGAGCTCATCTCTCCGTGAGGGGCTGGGACCACGTCAGTGGCTCTCTGAGTTTGGGGCAGAGAATTCTTTCGTTGAACCCTATCGGGCCTGGAATTCCCGGATGGGAAACGGGTGGAGGGGAAGCAGCGCCTGAAACTCCTCCTCAGCCTCCGACGGTCAAAGTCCCGGTGAGGGTCACACAGTCCCGCAGGAGCCTGGGGCCGGGAAGGGAAGGCCCTGTGACCCAGTGATGGGGTCACTCTGTGGGCCGGGCCTGGGCACCGAGGACTTCCCTCGCCACCCGCGCCCCAGGCATCCCCGAGAGGACCCCGGGAGGGCCGGGTCCACCCTCGTTAGCTTTTGCAGATGGCACGGAGCCTCCCACAGGCCCTGACCACGGATGGCCACGTGGACACCGCATCCCACCCAGGCCGCCCCGGGTGGTGTGGACGGTGGGCCTCGGCCCGCCACTCACCGCAGCACCATCCTGGAGCAGGCCAGGCCGCAGTCCCAGTGGTAGAGCTGCTGGATGATGGGCACGGGCAGCTGCACAAAGTCCCCTGCGTGGAAACACAGGTGGTCACGGGTCCGGCACGGCCGCCGCTGCCACCGGGAACCACGGCCACCGGCTCCTGCCCAGGCCCCGCGGGAGCGAGTCAGGGGCCCGCCCGCAGCCTTTCGGCTCCGACCCACTCTCCATACAGCAGCGGTGGTCTCCCCGGAACAAAACCAGTCACATCCCCGGGTGGGTTGGGTCCCGCGTCCCTAGGACAGTGCCCCCGCGGCTGCCCAGCAGCCTCTCCTCCGCACCCCCATGTGTGTCCTCACCGCCCTCCCCGAGGCAGAGCCTTCCCCGGCCACGCGGCTCCTCGTGCCCCTGGCCTGTGCACACCTCTCCCTCCGCCTGCACCCGAGGACTCTCCCGGCCTCCAGTGACTGAGCGATCTCCTGCCTTTGCTTTTTTTCTTTATTCCTCACCCAAGGTTGTTTCTCATTTGAGAGAAAAAGAAACATTGACCAGGTGCCTCCTGTACATGGGACCGAACCTACGGCCTAGGGATGTGCCCTGACCGGGAATCGAACCCTCAGCCTTTTGGTGTAAGGGACAAAGCTCCAAGTGAGCCACTCGGCCAGGGCCGTGTCACTTCTTCACGACATTACCTGTCTGCCTGCCCCCCACTATGCGCACTCACAGCCCTCTCTCTGAGCCCTCTTTTTAGGGGGAGCTCAGAGAAGGCAGTGACAGGGCAGCTCATGAAAGTCGCTTAGCGATTTCATGTCTGAATTCCCACGGCCCCTGGAGGTTTGTCTGACTTCAAAGCCCCGGGGCCACCGCGGTGTGCAGCCCGGGTTGAGAGAAGGGGACTGTGACGTAGAGTCTGTGCACGGGGCACGCGACGCTGGGCGGCCTGTCTCAGGAGGCCCTGGCCGGGCAGTGAGGCGGGGCCGGGGGCAGGGAAGGTGTACCAGCCCCGTGGCCACCGGCTGGCTGTGGGCTGAGCGACTGACTTCCTCTGGCTGGACTGAGTCTGGCCATCTCCAAAGTGGGGAATTTTGGTCTGATTCAGTCATTCAATCAACACGCATTTCCCAAGGCCTAGCGCAAGCGTGTCAAACTCTCGGCCCGCGGGCTGCATGGCTCATTTATTTGGCCCGTGTCAGCCTTTGAGTTTGACATGCTTGGCCTGGAGATACAGCAGTGGCAGGTCCCTGTCCCGGCAGGCGGCAACACCAAGCAAGCCCCAGAGAACAGGGAGGCCAGAGAACAGGGTAGGGTGCGCCCTGGGGAGCCAAGAGTCAAGAAGCACAAGGCAGTCCTGGCCAGTGGTTCAGTGGTTAGAGCGTCGGCTTGCAGATCAAAGGGTCCAGGGTTAGATTAGAGGTCAAGGGCACTTTACCTCAGCCCCAGTAGGGGTGCGTGCGGGAGGCAACCAAATCGATGTTTCTCTCCCCCCCCCCCCCCCTTCTCTCTTCCATTCTGTCTAGAAAGCAATGGAAAACATACCCTTGGGTGAAGATTAAAAAAAAAAAAGAAGTACAAGTCAGAGAGGGAACAGCACGTGCTGAGGCCCTGAGGGGGGGCGAGCTGGCGCCAGCTTCCAGGGCCCGCCCCGTCTGGGACTCCATGGATCTGGACAAAGTCCACAGTCTAAAGAACGGAGGTCCCTCCCTTCAGCCGTCAATGCCACTCATGCTGATTCACGGCACCTGCTCAGCACCGGAAACCCAGCCTGCGCCCTTTCATCTCAGGCGCCTCTGGGGTCTCTCTTGAACTCAAGACCAGCAGGTGCAGAGCCCCGAGCCTGGCTCCCAGACATGCACCAACCAGAGGGCCACTCGCGAGTCCTGGCGCCCGTCCTGCCCTTCTGACCTGCGGGCCGCCTCCTGGAGGGGTCCCAGGTGCCTGCTCTGTCTGATCCTCCCCAGCACACGTACCATCACTCCTGGGGCCTCCCCTGAGCCCCGCTGGCCACGCCCTCTCCTTTATCTGCACACTCACCAGGCCCAGTGCACACTGTGCCTCTAGGGGCCCTTGCAAGGAGCTTGTCTGTGCCCCGGGCTGTTGTGCATTCCCAGGAGGCAGGGACCGTGACTGCTCCTTTGCTGCGTTGTGCTGGTCCCCCCCCTCCCCGCAAGGTGCGCAGGGGCATGGAAGGCAGAAGGCACGGCTGATGCGGGCCACCGGCTGGCTGAGGCGCCTGACCTCTCGGGCCGTCACAGGCGCCAGCCTGCCAAGTGCTGCGCGCTCAGGGCAAGAACATGCGTGAGGCCTTGGGTCCATGCAGCGGGACGGGCCCTGATGCACCGGCCCAGGCTGGCTGAGCCTTCGTGCCCCCTTTCCCCGGACCCAGCACCTCTGGCCCCGCGTTCACGGCCTTCGCACGTTCGCCTCCTGCAGCTGCCCCGGCTTCAGTCTGAGGGCTTAGTCCTGCCTGTCCTCTGCCCTAAATTCCAGCCCCAGCCCCTCTCCCATCTCTGTGCACAGAAGCCAGAGGGGGCCCATCCATAGCTCCCCATTGCTCTTAAAGTCCAGTTCTCACCCCTTACCACAGCCCGCAGGGCCCGGCCCAACCTGAGCCCCACCTGCCTCGCCTTGGCCCTTTCCCTCACTCATCCGTTCCTGTTACCCTGGAAACCCATCGAGCTTCATTCCACCCCAGGGCCTTTGCACATGTCACTCTCGGTCTTGACCGCTTTCCCTTGCTGTTCTCAAGACTGGCCCTTCCTGTGATTCAGGTTAAAGTCTCCTCCTCTGAGAGGCTTTTTCAGACTATGCTCTTGGGGGAAGGGAGCCCTCCTTCACAGCACTTAGCAAAATGTAACAAGACAACAGCAACAATAATAAAGTCACTCTGTCTCCACCGGACAGACTATAAGCTCCCCGAGGGCAGAGAATTTGCTGATCTCCTTCACTGTTAATCCCAGTGACTGGTGTCCGATGCTTAGTCGTGACTCAATGAACATTTGTGGGAAGAAATGAACTTATTAAACAGCCACTGTGTGCTAGGCTCTAGGGCAGCGGAGCTCAACCTTCCTAACGCCCGACCCTTTCATGCAGCTCCTCGTGTCGTGGTGACCCCCAACCATAACATGATTTTCGTTGCTACTTCGTCACTGTCATGTTGCTGCTGTTATGAATCGTCATGTAAACATCTGATATGCAGGGTGTATTTTCATTGTTACAAATTGAACATAATGAAAGCACAGTGATTCATCACAAAAACAGTATGTAATTACACGTGTTTTCCGATGGTCTTAAGCGACCCCTGTGAAAGGGTCGGTCGGCCCCCAAGGGGTCGTGACCCACAGGTTGAGAACCGCTGCCCTAGGGGCACTATAGTGATTAAGACCCTTAAGTCCGAGGATTCGTGTTCTAAAATCATTCCCTGCCCGGGCCGAGTGGAGGGAGTTCTATACAGGGTGTGGTCCCCTCAGGGTGGCGGGCCTCCCTAGGCAAGAGCCCCTCCCTGTGACCACAAACTGCCTTTCTGTTTGTCCTTCACAGGCCGTTTACTTCCCAGGAGTTGCTCTTGTATACACTGTTCGTCCCTTAGTCGGGAATGCTGTCTCCCGCCTCTACATGTCCAAATGCTCCGGCCCCTCTTCCTCTCTGAGCCCCTCCACATGGAGTATCTGAGATGGCGTCCCCACTGGACAGATGGACGCTATCTCCCTGGCAGGTGGGGACAAGGTGGCATTTACCCCCTCCTGGCCCTCGCCCAGGCTTGGTGAATGAAAGGTGTTTCTCCCCAAAGGCCTTCTCCCTTGAGATGCCCCGAGCCTACCTGCCACTGCAATGCCCCCCCCCCGCCCAGGCTTCAGGACAGCAGCCCTGTGCACGGCCCCCTCCTCACTCTGTGGGCTGGGCTCCGGCACCGACTCGCTGGGCCATCTTTGCTTGGGCTTGGAGTCTGTCCGCGCTCAGAACAGCTGCTCTGAGCTCTGCTGTCCCTTCTCTTCTTGCCCTGGTCCCTGGAGGCCCTGATCCCAAGGCCCCGGAGACCTACACGTCCCCACATGGCAGATCCCAGTCTTGGCACCTGCAGGTCCGCCCACAGGGACCTAGAGAGACTCCTGTGGGGGGTGATAAGGGCAGGCGAGCCCTTCCAAGCCCAAGCCGCTGCTCACTGTGGGCGCTGGGGCAGAGGGGCTGCCCACCTGAGGGCTAGGTCTGCCCAGACGGCCCTGCTGGCTTCGGTTGGCAGCTGTCACCAAGGGCGGAAAGCGGGACACTGGCCCTGACACTGAGCACCTCAGTCAGCTCGTCTGTGAAAGCGAAAATAACTATGGTAACCCGTCCTGGGGTGGCTACAGGATTAGCCAGGCACTGAAGGTAAACAATTCCCACAGCGCCTGCTCAGGGGCGCTCCCCCTGAGGGTGAGCCATTCCTGCCTGACGCTCAGGGAAGGCCGGGGCCTGGTCCGAGAGCACCGAGCTGGGGGAGCAGGATGCAAATCCCAGGACAGCATCAGACCGACTCCTGGCTGGCACCACTCCCTGGTGGGACACCAAGGCCCCACGGACACCCGGGTGTCCTGACCTTCCCCCGAGCGGGCACCTCACTTGAGTTTTCTGCACAGTCGCTGGGCACAGTCGCTGCCTCGCCCCTCCCTCCTGGAGCAGCACCCCGAGCACCAGGGCGCGGAGGGTGCGCTTGGTGTCCGCCCCAAAGGCACTCGGGCCACCCTGGGGCAGAAGGAAGCGGAGGGCGAAGAGCTGCAGACGAAACGCCGCGTCCGGGAGGCCCGGGGGAGGGCCCTGCAGGGCTCTGCGCTCTCAGCAGCTCCTGGTGCTTCTAGGCCCCGGGTCGCCCCGGGTCCCCCCGGGTCAGGATCTCCCAAGGCGGCTCCCGCAGGACTTTGCGCTTTGGGGGAAGGGGGCGTCCCTGCCTCACAGCCCGGGGGGACCCTCCCAGCAGGATCGCCATCAGAGCTGCGGCGGCCCCGGCCCTGGGAGGACGAGGAATGGCCCAGTGACCGCGGCTCGGAGGTGGGGGCCGAGGCGGCCGTGCACACCTGGCCGGGTTCGGCTCGAGCCTCTATCGCTGCTCGGCAGGCGGCGGTCGGCCCAAGGTCGCGCGGCCGGACCCTGCCCCGCGCTAGGACCGGGCTCCCCGCGTTCCCCGGGGCGAGGGCTGGGCCCTCAGAGAGGCACTAACCGGGCTCCAGCGACGGCCCCGCTGCCTCCGCCTCCGTTCTCATGACCCGGGCGGCGCGGGGCGCCCATGGCCCCGGCCTGGCGCCGGCTGCAGCTTCGGCTTTGGCTGGGGCGGGAGCGGGGCCGGAGTGTGTCGGGTTCCTCCTCCTCCTCCTCCTCCTCCTCCGCCGCCACCGCCGCTGCCGCCAACGCGGAGGGGAGAGGGGGAGGTGGCGGCTGCACCGCCCCCGGCCCCGCCCCGGCCCCTTCCAGGCCTCGGACCCGGGGACTCCGCCCCTTCCCTACGCCCCGCCCCTTCCCTGGGCCTCCCGTTCCCTCCTCCCGAGTCCCATTGCTAGAGGCCCCGCCTCCAGCGCTAAGCCCGCCCCGACCATTCGCAGCCGCGGCTTCTGGTGACCCCACCCCTTCCCCGATCCTCCCGCCGACGCGCGGGCCCTTCTCCACCCCTTTCCCCGGAGGCCCCGCCCCCACCTGAGCCCCGCCCCCTATGAGTCCCGCGCCGGGGAACCCCCGCCCCGGAAGCCCGCCCCTCTCATGAGTCCCGCCCCGGAGCCCAGCGCGCATTGGCTCCCCAAAGGCGCTCAGCCTCATGTCCAAGCTTGGTCCTACCCCAGACAGCGCCGGGTTCCGGAAAACCGAACCCTATTTCGAGTCCCTTCAGGGACGACCCTCCTCCCCCCTTACTCTATTCCTGTCTCCCTGTCCGTACGGTGAAATACCTGCCTCGCTCAGGGCGCCCCAAAGGTTGACTTGTGAAGGGGGTCCTAGCCTTCGGCCTCAACCCCCGCCGCCCCGATCCGCGGGCCCAGGCCCCAGATCCCTGCCTAGTGCGGGGTGCTTGGGAACGCGATCCCCCGTCCCATTGCTGGCCTGAGGGTCGATATTTCCGGCGGCACCTGGACCTCCCCTCCCTTTTCCCCTCCTACCCCCTCCACCCCCCGTCATCAGCCCTCGGAGCCGGAACGATCGTGCCAGAGCCCAGGTTTCCCAGCCGGCGGGGTGAGGAGGACGCTCTCCACTAGGAAACGGAAGGGGACGGGCTCCGAGCGCGGCGTTTTGGGAGCGCGAGGGATTCTGGGAGCGCGGGACCGCCATTCGCTCGCCTCACGCTCTCGCAGTCGCCTGAGTCGCCGCCGCTGCACCGGGAGGGAAGAGGAGGCCGGAGCCGGTGAGGAGAGGCCAGGGGCCGGCGGGGGTAGGCCGAGGCCCCCGTGAGCGGCCGGGGACGGAGAAGGACGCACCGCCGTGGGGCGCTGCGGGGCTCGGGGAAGGGGAGAGCGGGAAGTCGGGCCGCCGAGCATCAGCGTGGCCTCCGCGGCGCCCGCTGGGAGCCCATTTAGCACCCGCCCTTGGCTTTCCGTACGTCCCCGGGCCGGTGGGCTCCAAGCGTGCAGGCCGAGGCCGGGAAGCCATTTCCGGCCGATTGCCTCGCCCCCCTGCATCCTTTTACGACGTCCTCGCATCGTGGCCTCCATCTCCCTCCAGGCGCCGGTGCCCGCGGGCTTTCCACGCTGTTACCTGCGTTTTACCACGTTTCCCTGCTGCTAAGCCGTGTCCGTTTCGCAGGGGCCGTTGCCTTTCTGTTGGCGCCTTCCTTCCTTACTGTCCGTCTTGCAGCGGCTCCCGCTTCCACGTTTAATTCCTCGGGGAGCCTGTCTCCCAGCCGCACGCGCCCACGATGAGTCTCCACCCTCCGCCGCCACTCGTTTCGGGAATAAAACATCCACGGCTTGTCCGTGTTTCCTTAGCCGCCAGGCGCTAGCCCTGTGCTCATGTCTTTCCTCCGAGATGAGCGCCTCCTTGCTTAGGGCACACGGTTAACGGTGCGCGCGCTGATGTTTGCTTTTTAGCCTGGATGGTGACGTGGGGGTCAGAGGGCATCGGAGGGCTTGCACTCAGTGCACGGCCTCTTCTAGATGTGCCTGTCGGTTTATAATTTAAGTAGCCACAGGCAGACAGCGGCTGCCGCGTTGGGCAGCTCGGGTCGATATCATGGGTCCCCGGAAGGGTGTTGGTTACCCACCACTGTGGGTGGGCAATCCATTGTAAGGTCCATGCATTGCAGCCCCCTCGTGCCCGACCCACGCGCAGAATTGGTTATTTGATGGGGGTAAAGGGCAGCAGGGAGGGAGGCATGGGCTGTGCCTGCTCGGGCCCTGGACGCTGAGCCAACTTGCCTCTCTCTCTGTAGAGCTCGCTTCCTGCCAAGATGTCTATCGGCGTGCCCATCAAAGTCCTGCACGAAGCCGAGGGCCACATCGTCACGTGCGAGACCAACACCGGCGAGGTGTACCGCGGGAAGCTCATCGAGGCGGAGGACAACATGAACTGCCAGGTAGCCCCTGCGCTTCCGGCTGTCGGGCGCCGGTGCCCCTGGCCCGGAGAGCAGACAGGTGGTGACAGGTGGTGACGGGAGGTCTCCTGGACGCTGTTCCCATGAGCAGGGCTTTGTCGAGCGCCCCCTGTGTGCTAGGGACGGTGTTGCAGGCCCACGGGGTGGGCAGGGATCAGAGTCCCGTGGGATTCTGGAAGAGTCAGCTTTGTCCTCTGTTTTCTTCGCTCCTTCATCTTCTCCGCTGGTCTGGGGACCTGCCTCAGAGAAGGCCCTCCTCCCTTTCCTTGGAGTCCCCCGGGTTGGGCCATTATCCGTTTGCCGCCACAGGTTTGCATAGCGCTTTGCAGGTGACATTCATACACTGTGTTTATTTGCCGTTTTTCTTGGAGACATGAGTCTCGTTTGATTAGAGCAACTACCTTTTGAGGTAAGTGGGTTTGGGGAGAGTGTTGTCCTCCCTTAGTAGGGAGAATACGATTAAAGGGCTCAGCTGTGAATGCCACCCTGCCGTAACTGATGGAGCAGCTTCCTGATAGGGTGCCCTTCCCTTGGCACGGTTTTGCCTTTTGCTGAAATCATGTGGATTTGTGTAACATTGCAAAGTGTGTCAGCACACTCTCCTTTGTTCTTTCAGCCATCGGTTAAGAGCGTGGACTTTGTAAACAGATGTTGGTTTGGATCTTATATGACCTTGGCATGTTAACCCCCTCAGTTTCCCCATCTGTAACATGGGATGGTGTTACTTTTGGTCCTGTGGTACAGATGCCAAGATTGAAGAGGCCGGCCGGCCGGCGTGGCTCAGTGGTCAAGTGTCGACCTATGACCCAGGAGGTCACGGTTCGATTCCTGGTCAGGACAAATGCCTGGGTTTCGGGCTTGATCCCCAGTAGGGGGCGGCGTGCAGGAGGCAGCCGATTCATGATTCTCTCTCATCACTGATGTTTTTATCCCTCACTCTCCCTTCCTCTCTGTAATCAATAAAAACATACTAAAAAAGGGGAAGGGGGGGCTGAAGAGTCTAGTGTGGGCAGAAATGGCCTGATGGCTGGCCCTCGTCCCCTTGCGGGGGTCAGTCATTGGCTGGCAGCCTGGGGAGGGAGTGGCCTCTCTGGAGCCCACAGGTGCAGCTGGAGGTTGTCGGCTCCCTGTGTTCCTTACAAACTGTTGTTCCTTTGAAGGGAGATCTCAGCAGAGTACTCCCCAGACTGCCACGGGTGCCACCCACACCCCAGGGCTGTCCTGCAGACCAGACGAGTTATGTGTGTGCAGCAGTTAGCTCAGCCCCTTGCACGTGATTTAACATATGGTGACTTAATGCTTCCCAGGTGAGAAAACTGAAGGTCAGCTGGATAAAGTGACTTACCCACGGTCACACTGGATCAGGTGTCTTTTTTTAAATATATTTTTGTTGATTTCAGAGAGGGAGAGAGAGAAACATCAGTGATGAGGGAGAATCATGGATCGGCTGCCTCCTGCACGCCCCCTACTGGGGATGGAGTCTGCAACCCGGGCATGTGCCCTGACCGGGAATCAAACCATGACCTCCTGGGTCATAGGTCAACGCTCGACCACTGAGCCACAGCAGCTGGTCAGATCAGGTGTCTTAACTGCTGGTTCCTTCCCAGGGTTATTCATTTATTTGTGATTGCTTGTAGCGTTGAGCATCATTCCTGCCAGGTTGACCCCCTGGGGCAGGGAGGTAGGCATCGGTGACGGCAGGTTTCTCTCCTCTGTCGATGCCGTGGAGATGGGGAGGTGGGCGCTCTGTAGGTCCTGTGGGGCTTGCCTCCTCTGCCCTGGTGAGGCGCCACTGTCATAGATCCAGTCCGCTGGCTAAGGCATCGTTCATTGTAAGGTTCTTTAGTTTGGTGAGTAGAGGGGGTTAGGGAAGCCTGATGTGTTTACCCAGCAATTTTTTGGACCTCAGGCTGCCCCTTTGTGCTGTGAGGGTGTCGGGCCACGTGACCTTGCTGGTCTCAGATGCAGCCAGTGTGAGGTGAAGCACGCAGACCCTGGGGGTGGCCGTCTGGAGTCAGGGTGCGGCCTGCCACCCAGTGTGACTCGGAGTGGGTGTGGGCCTCTCACCCTCTGTTCCCTCCTTTCTAACCAGGGATGGAAGTAGCGCCTCAGCCTAGGACTGTGGTTGTGGAGTAAATAAGCAGGTGCTTGTCAAGCAGCAGGGGCCAGCCGCGCGCCTCCCCCGGGATTAATCTGCGAGGGCAGCCGGAACAGTTTGCACTGTGTAGTAGCCCCTCTTAGCCAAGGGGGGACGTTCCAAGGCCCCCTCCACCCCCCCAGGAAATGCTTGAAACCGATAGTATCCTACACACTCATACCTATGATAAAGTTTAATTTGTAAATTATGCTAATTTAGACCAGGCGTCCTTTCAGACAACCTTCTGGACGAAGCCAGGGCTGTGACGGAAGCTGGTGCCGGTAGCCAGGGGAAGGAAGGCCTACTCTTGCATGAATTTTGTGCATCGGCCCTCCAGTAACTAATAATAAACCAGAACAGTTATAACAATATACTGTAACAAACGGCCATGAGACCGTGATTAAGTAGAATACGGGTTACTTGAACACCATGACAGTTGACCTGATAAGCAGATGGCTACTAAGGGGCTGACAGCTGAGCAGTGTGTATATTGTGAATTGGATGGACACGGGGACGATTCACGTCCCGGGTGGGACAGGGCAGAGGGCATGAGATTTCATTATGTTACTCAGAATGGCGCGCAGTTTAAAGCTTATGAGTCACTTATTTCTGAAGTTTTCCATTTTTTTCGGACCATGGAGAGCCGTGGGGACTGCTGTGCTGCGATCTCCAAGACGCCGTTTCCCTTGGGAGTCGGGCTGGCTGTGCCATCTGTGTTTCATTGTGGTTATTTGGGAAGGTTGAGTAAGCTGGGTGTTCTGCCCGGCTTATATTAAAACCTAGTTCACTCGAGCTCCTGCCTTTGTCTTACATGGGAATGTAGCTCAGGCTTATTAAGGCGCCGTGTGGTGGGTGGGCAGCGGACTGCGGGCTCGGGACACGGCGCAGTCACTTCCGCTGGCGCTCCCGGGGAGCGTGAGAGTAGCAGCGGACGTTCTCGGGGTTCTAATAGGAGTCAGATGGTACTGGGCTCTTTCCCGCTCCGGCCAGAACACACACAGCTTGTGAAACACGTAGTTTACGTCTGTTTGATCTTACACAACAGCCTCTGTCAGGGATTTGCAAGACGGGCTGGGAGATTGTGACCAGGAGTGAGATGTGCAGTTTATGCTGAAGGAGAAGTGTTTGGCAGCCCAGCCCCCAAAGGAGACTTTTTTCCTTTAATTTCATCTGCTTCCCCCAAAATAGCCATTTTAGCTGTCACTGTTCGGATTCTCCATTTACTGCGGTCCTGTCGTGTGCTAGGCAGCAGGAACGTTCAGACAGACTCGTCTCATTTCATTTGCTCCTGGGTGATTCTAGGCAGTGTGGGGTGGTCTGTGCGGAAGAGCGGACTCAGTCGGGGCCTGGGCTCACCCCAGCAGGCCACACGGGGGCAGTGTGGCCTCAGGCAGGGAACGGAGACAGCTCTGCCTCTGGTGGCTGTGCCGCTCCCTCTCTAGGGGGGATGGTGGCAGGCTCTATCCCCGAGGGTGTGTGCCATCCATCTCCTGGGACGCTGGCTTTGTTATGGGGTATTTTCCCTCACTTTGTAGGTGAGTGAACTGAGGCTCCCGGGAGCCAGGAGACTTAGCAGGGCTACATCCCTGACCAATGGTGGGGCTGGGCCTCTGCCCTCTGTGGGGTCACAGGTGGGCTGGTATTGTGAACCTTGCCGGGTCCACGTTTCTCGGGCAGTCTTACCCGCACCCCTGCTGTTCGTTTGTGGCACCAGAGGTGAGGATGTTCTTCGAGGCAAGAACAGGTGGCAAGGACGTAGACACTGGACATTTGCTAAGAAACGGGGGGGGTGGGCCTGGAGCCGAAGATGATGGGAAACTTGAGCCCTGAGGGTCTAACAGGGTCAGTGGTTGCACCTCTAGAAACTGTTCAGCTCACAGATACGGGCGGGCGGCCCTGGAGTGCTCGTCTCTGCGCGCTGGGCGTCAGGCACAGGCTGGTGGTCAGCTGGCACTTGAAGAAGAGAACGAGTGAGTCTGAGATGCCAGCCTTCTGTCAGGGACCCGGGAGACAGCACCCGTCTCTGCAGTGGGCGTGGCCCGTTCTGAATAAATTGTAACCCTCTTTCCTCCAGAAGACTCATAAAATCAGCTCCTTTTCCTGGGAAATGTGGTGCCCATTGAGATTGGCGCTAGCAGGCTTATGTCCCCTTCCCATGCCACGCCAGCCTCCTGGCCGACCTCACCTCTCGGCTCCCCGCCTCCCTCCCTCAGTTATCCATGTAGCATGTTCATCTTCCCAAAGTGCTGCCCTGTCCTTCGTCCCAAGTCCACTGCTGCAGTCCTTGCATCTGTAGGTTCCTGCCTGAGCGTCCTGTCTCTCTGGGGCCAGCCCTTCCTTAACCCTCTTGGTATTCCAGGCCCTTCATGCTTCTCAGGCCCTAGTCACTCAAGCCAGAGGAGTGGTCCAGAGTGTACTCTCGGGGGATAGAACCGCATCTGGCGCCTGCCTGTGGCCTCCATGGCATTGCAGCCTGTGCGGGCAGATGCAGGAGAGGGCAGAGTTGGGACAGGCAGGTCAGAGCTGTTCCAGGTATCACCACTGAGAGCGCCTCGCACGCTGATGGGGCAGAAGAGCAGAGCTGGTGCCCTGGAGCCCAGCCGCTGGGTGTGAGGCGACTCCCTGCATTCTGGCTGTTGGACTTTGGACAAGAGCTTCGTGTTTTTAGCTGTAAAAGTGGTAAAGCTCGTACCCACTGGAGGTGCTGTGAGGACCGTGTATGTAAGGGCCTAGCACAGGCCCTGGCTTTGCCTGTTCCTTTATTTCATGATGGTAGTTGGTGCGTTTCTGGACCCCCAGCACCACCAGCCAGGGCTCCTCCCCCTCTGTGTGCCCCTGTTCTCCCCTGGCCTGTTGGCCCTTGCTGATGAGCTGGTGATTTTCTTCCAGATGTCCAACATCACAGTCACATACAGAGACGGCCGTGTGGCCCAGCTGGAGCAGGTGTACATCCGTGGGAGCAAGATCCGCTTTCTGATTCTGCCTGACATGCTGAAAAACGCGCCCATGTTAAAGAGCATGAAAAATAAAAACCAAGGCTCGGGGGCCGGCCGGGGAAAAGCTGCGATTCTGAAGGCCCAAGGTAGGTGTTCCCGACGCGCTGGCTTTAACGTACAGGTTTAACAGTGCGGGGAAAGTCACTGGTTCTCTACCAGCATCTTTAGCTGCTGTGTGTATCTGGTGAGGTAGCTTGGGGTTTAAAGATACGATAAAGGAATCCTTTAAAATGCCTTCCGCTCATCTTGCCCGTCCTAGGCAAGAGGCGGTGATGGGGAGATAGAAACTCTGGACCTTTTGTCCTGGACAAGGAATGATGGCAGAAAGGCCAGCTCCCCTGCCCTCCCGGGAGCGCATGCTCACTGTCCCCGTGACACCACCATCTCCAGCAAAAGGCGAAGCCAGTGGCTCTGCACCAGGAGGCACTTGGCAGTGAGCCGGCCAGGTCCGCTGGCTTCCGCCGGAGCCACCTGTGCCTTTCCGAGCCCTGGCCCTGGTGCTGTCAGCATGTGGCTGGTTCTCAGGTGGCTTCCCTCCCCCGTCAGGGCAGCTCCAGGCTCTAAGCCAGCGGTTCTCAACCTTGGCTGCACATTAGAATCACCCGGGAATTATCTTAAAATCCTGATTTCTGGGCCTCATCCTCCAGAAATTCTGTTTTTTTGTTATGGGGTGGGGCCACAACATTAGTAACAAAGAATCAGAATTTCCGGAGGATGAGGCCCAGGAATCAGGGTTTTAAAAAGATTTCCCAGGTGATCCTAATGGCAGCCAAGGCTGAGAACCGCTGCTCTAGGCGGAGAGAGGGCGGCTCCAGTTTGTAGCCATGAGAATATTTCCCCGTCCCTTGGAGCCCCTGGCTCCCCGAGACCCGTAGTCACAGAGAGCAGGCTCCTGTGCCACTTGTATGGTTGTGTTTTCTGTGAGTTTGTTTTCTTTTTGTGTCGCTATTGTAAGACGTTTCATACAAGCAGAATCGCTCAAAGGACAGTGAAACCCCTCACCCAGATTTAACAGATGTTAACATTTAACTATTTGTGTTCCCACATTTTAAGTGTGAACTAAATGCATCTGCCCTGTTTCATGAGCTCGCGCTAGGCCAGCTCTGGGAATTCGTCTTTCCGTGGTTCTCAGACTTGCTCCCCGCACGACCTTTGCTCTCGGTGCTCTGCCCGTCAGCCTCTAGCGGAGAGCGGTGCCGGCTGGAAGGCCGGGGTCTGTGCCCGCTGCCGCTCGGGCGCTCCGTGTCAATGCTTGTCCCTCTGGTTCCCATTTTCCTTCGTGAAAGGCGATGGGGGCGAGCGTGGTGTGGGGCCAGGTGGCCTTTCAAGCCCTCCCTGTGCCCGTGTCCCAGAGCTCCAGGCCCTGGGGCGCGAGCACTCGCTGCCATGCTGACTGGACTGGTCCTCTCTCCCCCTTCTAGTGGCCGCGAGAGGAAGAGGACGCGGAATGGGGCGCGGGAACATCTTCCAGAAGCGAAGATAAATGTCTGCTGCTCAGAACTGTGCCCTTGTCTTTGCAGATCCTCTGGGTTCGCTGGCGTGTGTGCTCTGTGTATGGTCCTCACTGTTCTTTTGACATCTTTCTTTTTAGATCAGGAGAAATATTCAACTAAATAAAGATGGTGGCTGTTTTTTCTTTTTGTGAAAATGCGGATTATGTGTTCATTTTGGAGTTTGGCATTCTGTTTGCTTTGGCAGCAGGTTAAACTCTGACACCCTGGAAGATCTCCTGGGACCAGGCCAGGACTTTGAAGCAGCGCAGTTCTTGATAAAAGTTGAAAGTGCTGTTCCAGGCCAGTTGGCTGGCTAAGCCCTCAGCGCGCGCACAGGCTCTCATTTTATCTGCAGACGTGGGCGTTGCGTGGTGCTGCGTTCAGGTCACCTTTATGGAAACGTCAGCAATTCAGCTTGAAAAACACCATATGGGTGGTCCTGGCCCGTGATACAGTCCAGTCCTCTGACCTCTGAGCCTGGAAACCCTGGTGGCTTCGCATTTGGCGGGAGTAGTCTAATATTAAACGGTAATTCAAAGAACCGTAGTGACCGTCTATGGCTCCCCTCCTGGCTTTGTAAGCAGGTTTGTGGGGACGGATTCTTGGGCGTTTATCAGAGCATCTCCCCATTGATTGGCACAACCACAGCTTTCAGTGTCACAAAGGTAGAGGGTAGGGCAGGCAAAGCAAAAAACTGGCAGACACGGAAATGGGGAAAGCTTCGGCAGGAGTCAGGCTGAAAGGTCTTGCCAGGGGCTCAGTCAAGGATGAGCGACAGCAGAGTCCCTGCGGACGGTCCGTGATTGGCCCGTGGCACATCGCCCGTTGCACTCAGTGTTCAGGTGATGGAAGAGGGAGACGGTCCAGCGCATCTGTTCAGCTGGCGTCAGACAGGTTTTCTCAACAAGCCTCGCTTCATCCTCAGGACACTGCCAAGAGGTAACAGCCTCTTTAGTATTCCTGTAATACAACGCCCGAAGGAGCAGTCCTGGCCGGTCGCTCAGGTGGTTAGAGCAGCGATGCCAACCAGTGCTCCGTGAGGTCTGAAAGCCTGGCGACCGCTGGGTTAGCATGTTGTCTTGATACATCCAGGTGGCGGTTCAATGTATCGGGAGTAGTCTAATATTAAACGGTAATTCAAAGAACCGTAGTGACCGGCCTGGTCAGGGCACATGCAAGAATCAGCCAGTAGCCCTGGCCGGTGTGGCTCGTTTGGTGGAGCATCCTGTACACCAAAAGGTGCCAGCTCCATTCCCGGTCGGCGCATGCCCGGTTGCAGGCCTCATCGCGTGGGGGGCCGTGCAGGAGGCAGCTGACCAATGTTGCACTCTGACATCAACGTTTCTCCCTTTCTCTCAAAATAATTGGGAAGAAAACACAAAGAACCAGTGAATGCATAAATGTGTGAACCAGCAAATGGTGTTTTCTCTCTCCTCTCTTAAATTAAAAAACCACCACCACCCTCTTAAGGAGCAAGCCTTGGTGAGGTCGGGCAGGTACCCAGGCACGGCAAGTAAGGCTTCAGACTCCCCAGAGCAGCCGCTGCGTCTTGCTCCAGCTCCCCAGCTCCTCCCACTCGTGACGACCTGCCTGGTGGCTCCGTGAAGCGTGAAGCGGCACCACTCCAGGGGAGGGGTTCCTGGGTGTGGCATCTCCGATGAACTTACTCCCCACTTGGAGTTGTTTTAGATTTGACCAAGAATGAATGTGTTGTTTCTGGTCAGAAAAACCTGTTCCTTGAGTTTCTCTTTAGAGTCTTTCTCCATGAGTTCTCAGGTAGAAGTGACTGCCCCACCCCCCCGCGTCAGCTGCGTGGCTTCTGTGCTCGTCGCCTTGTGCAGACGTGGGTTATTTGGCCGTGAAGCCTGGATGTGAGTATGGCGAGTGGGAGCAGTGGTTTCCAACATCAGCTGGGCGTCCTGTTGGAAATGAAGATTCCCCCAGAGACGGCAGAGCAGACTGGAACCTCAGGGAAGGCAGGGGAGGGGGCGGGAGGAGATCACCCAGTGAACTTGTCTGCATCTAGGCACCACCCGTGGACAGGCAACGGGTGGTGAGGGCCTGGAGGGTGGGACAGGAGCCGGCTAGAAGTGGTTTTGGGGGGTGGGGGGGAGGATCTATGTAATACTTTCAGCAACGATTTTAAAAATAGTGGATTCAAAAAAAAAAATTCCAAGGCCCCACCCTAGGAATGGTGGTTAGTTGGATTAGAGGGGGCTCGGGGATCTGCATTCTAAGCACTAACCCTGCTACCAGCTGGGTGATCCTGATCCCGTGTATGGGGCCCTGGGCTCGAGTGTGTGTGTGTGTGTGTGTGTGTGTGTGTGTGTGTGTGTGTGTGTGAGAGAGAGAGAGAGAGAGAGAGAGACCACTGCATAAGTTTTACTTGACTGTAAAACAGCACCCGTTACACTTAGCAGTGAGTTGCACCCAGAATCTGAAAGGCGGGCTTCGGGCACGGTTCACCCCAGAAAGCGTGCGGGAGTGCCAGCCGTGCACGGCTCTACACGGCGACCCTTAGTCGTCTCCCTACCGATGTCCTGACAGTGAAGGGGGTTCTCGCGTTTTGTTTCTAATTAAATGTTCCCAGTAAAAAATGTGGAATTTTTTAGCCCGGCTGGCGTGGCTCTGGTTGAGTGTTGACCTATGAACCAGGAGGTCCCGGTTCGATTCCTATCAAGGGCACAGGCCTGGGTTGCGGGCTCCGTCCCCAGTAGGGGGCGTGCAGGAGGCAGCCGATCCAGAATTCTCTCTCATCATTGATGTTTCTCCCTCTCCCTTCCTCTCTGGAATCGATAAAAATAGATTTTTTAAAAATCGTTTGAAGAAGTCATAGCCCTGGAGTGTGGCCACGCAGCGTGACCTGCCCAGTTAGGAACTTACGATCAGGTCACCTTGTTAGATGACTTTCCTTGGGACCCCATTCTTCATCCACGGACACTAACCGAGGCTTGGGCGCGAGCCGTGGAAAGGGTTAGGACGGTGCCTGGCAGCAAGCTGAGCTGGAATGGTCCCTCTTCCCAGCCAGACCGGAGATTGGGTAGAGGCAGACTGCCCTTCTGATCCGTACCAAGGACTTCGTGTTAATCAGCTGTGGTGAGGCGACAGACAGAGACAACTGCCGCCAAGCAGTTCCTACTTGTAGTTCCCAAGAGGAGGGAGCAGACCATTCCACTCGGGCCTCCTGGGCCTCACGGGGTGTGGCAGGAGGCGGGGGTGAGGGTGAGTTAGTGCTGTGGTTTCCACGGAAGGAAGGGGTGAGGCAGGGTGGCAGTGCTGAGCAAGTGTAGAATCGGGTATTTTGAGTTCATGCAGAGGGCTCTGGCTATGGGGTGGTCCCCAGTTCCCCGTGCTTGGCCAGGTGGCTTGAGGGCAGGGAAGATAGTGGCTGGCAGTGTGAGAGTCACAGGAAGCGGGGGGCAGACTGATTCGTTAATGTGCACGTGAGTGTCCTACTCGCGGGCACGTGGTTTACTATCTTTCAGGAATTAACCAACTCTGGGAGAGGCAGTCTCTCCAGGTTTAGCTAGGCCCCAAGATGTCAAAACTTCATACAACCCCGCGAATCACAGAAGGACGCCTCAAGAAGTCGAATTAAAGAGTCACATTTGCCGAAAAAAAAACAAAAACAAAAAACAAAAAAAAAAACTTCATACAAATAAACATTAAATGTATGCCCTAGCTGGTTTGGCTCAGTGGGTAGAATGCCGGCCTGCAGACCGAAGGATCCTGGGTTCGATTCTGGGTTGCAGCCTCCTCCCCGGCCCAGGCCCTGGTCGGGGGCTCATGCAGAAGCCAACCAATCGATGTTTCTCTCACATCAATCTTTCCCTCTCTCTTCCACTCTCTAAAAATCAATAGAAAAATATCCTCGGGTGAGGATTAAAAACATAATTAAATGTAAAAAAATATTAATATAGGGTGTCCCAAAAATGTATCCACACACGTTGAGTAATTATAAAGGCAGTATTTGCGTGGGCCACCCTGTACCAGTTCGCAGGAAAGTCTGGCCTCATCAGTGAGGTATAATTAGCCCTCGACTGAGCACTGCTCTGGACGTGCCTAACAATTCATAAAAATAAGACTTGAAAGAGTCAAAGTATTTCCAGGCCAATAGGCCGTATCCTGGAGCAACACTCAAAAAGATTTGTGAGGATATAAAAGGAGCTGGCGCCCTCAAGGTAAAATCCACAATGTCTGGCGTCCAATCAGAGATGACCAAATAGTCAAGGAGCACAGCCCAGGATGAGAGTAACGAAAACAGATTTAAAACTGGCGCAGATGTCAGAATTAGCAGAAAAGGACATCAAAACATTGTAACTGTTTATAAATTCAAAAAGGTAGTGAGATGGAAGATTTAAAGAGAGAGGAGGAGGTGGAGGAGGAGGAAGAGAGAAGAAAAACCTTCCCATGAACTTCTATAGCTGGGTTCACAGCAGAGGAGACATCGCAGAAGAAGAAGCGAGTGAACTTGAAGGCTTGACTATAGAAACTAAAATGAAACAAGAAAAAAGAATCCGGAAAGGAAAGGCTATGGGGCAACTTCATGGGCCTCGTGTATGGGCAGCTGGAGTCCCCTCAGAGGCAATGAGGGGGGCAGAAAAGTTATTTGAAGAAATAGGGGCCCAAAACTTCCCAAATTCGATGAAAAGTATAAACCCACAGATCCAAGAAGCTAAACGAACTCCAGGTAGAAAAAGCATGAGGAAAACGATACGGAGGCATCGCTCAAAACCAGCGGTGAAGAGAAAAAAAGAAGCAGTGGCTAGAGAAAAAAAGAAAGGTTATCATCAAAGAAGCTAAGACAAGGATGGCATGTCTCGCTGGGAGTAATGCAAGCGCGAAGGAAGTGAAGCAACATCTTTAAATTATTGGTTAATTAACTATGCAGCCCTGGCCGGTGTGGCTCAGTGGATACAGTGTCAGCTTGCGGACCGAAGGGTCCCAGGTTCGATTCCAGTCAAGGGCACGTACGTCGGTTGCAGGATCCTCCCCGGCCCTGGCCCTGAGTGCAGGAGGCAATCAATCAATCAATGTGTTTCTCTCACATCGATGTTTCTGTCTTTCCCTCAGTGATGATTAAAAATATATATATATCTAGAATTCAATACCTGGAAAAAACATCTTTTAAATATTTTTAAATATTTTTAATTGATTTTATTTTTTAAATATATTTTTATTGATGTCAGAGAGAAAGAGAGAGAGAGAAACATCAATGATGAGAGAGAATCATGGATCGGCTGCCTCCTGCATGCCCCCCACTGGGGATCGAGCTTGAAACCTGGGCCTGTGCCCTGACCAGGAATCGAACCTCGGCCTCCCGGTTCCTGGGTTGACGCTCAGCCCCTGAGGGACGTGCTCCCAAGCCCATTCTTCGTTAGTCCCTTTCGATCCTGGGAGAGGGCAGAGCCCGCGTCCTCACCGTCCTCCTCCCACCCATTCTGCATACAAGGAAACTGAGGCCCGGGAAGGGCCTGACTGGTCTCTCTCCAGGGGCCGCACCCGGAGGTCTGCTCCCGGCCACAGGAGGCCCTTGAGGTGGCCTCCTGACTCCACGGGAAGTGGCCTCCAGGGAAGTGGCCTGCTCAGGAGTCCGGTGACTCCTGGGCCAGGCCCGCTGGGAGAGAGGCGATCACACCGGGTTAGGCATGGCAGGCTGATGCCAGGCAGCCTGGCTCACATCCCAGCCCCTCCAGTTCTAGACTCTGACCTTGGACACATGGCCTCACCTCTCCCCGTCTCTCACCCGTCCACAGAATGGGGGTGATAGTAGGCTCACACCTCCTTCCAGCCCAGAGAGAACTGAAGGCGCCCGAGGCCATCGGACAGCGCCTGGCCCCGAGAAAGGCTTCAGAGATGCTCGTTACAGAAACGGCTTCAGCCCTGCCTCTGCCGCCTCCCAAAGGCCTGGGCTCCTGCCATCCTCACCCGGGATCCCTGGGTGGAGGCCCTCCTGACCCGCCGCGCCCTGTGCCCCCCACGCAGCAGGCGCTTTCCAAACCTGATGTCATCCTCGCTCCACCCAGCGGGACTAGGGGGGGCCTGGTGTACCCGGTTCCCAAGATGAGGGACCGGCCTCGGCCTCGAGAGGACCACACCGCCGGCGGGTGGCGGGTGGCGGGTGGCGGGTGGCGTGGCCCGGCTGCCTCCACACCGGGCCGGGCAGGACTGGCCCGAGGGAGGCCCACCTGCCGCTGCCTCCGCCTGGAACGTGGGCTGAGCGTCCGGCGGTCACTGCCCACCGAGCCCTGAGTCACAGCCCCTCCCGAGTGTCCCTGCCTGTGGGGGACCCGGGGGGGAGGGGGGGAGGCCGGAAGGGCTGGGATACCTGCGGCAGCAAGGCCAACCCTCTTCTGGGGCCGCTTCACTTCGTGCTCCAGCTCGGCTGTTCCATCGAGTGTCTCAGTCCAAGAGGCGGGGAGATTGAGACCAGCTGCCGCCGCCTGGATTCTCCCAGAGCCGCCCGCCTGCCCGCCCGCCCGCAACACCAGCCCAGGTCCTCGCACCGTCCCGGGGGAATCTCGCCGACGGGACACTCAGGTTCGTGGGCTGAATCCGGGCCAGTGGTGGGCAGGGATTGAGGGGGGCCGGGGGAGGGCAACAGGGACCTGGCATCGCTCCAGCAGGAGGCACGGAGCCGGGCTGCCTGGGTGGCAGCGGGCTTATCAGCCGTCCGGGCCCAGGGCCGGCTCCCCATTCCCGGCCTGGCCACCGGCCCCTTCCTCCTCCCACCTTGCTTTCCCACCCTCAGCCCCATGCCCCCGGGTGCGGACACAGTGAGATGCTTCTGTGGCCCCCGGGCCACTGGGCAAGGTGGCCTGGGTGGGGCCAGACCCCGGGAGAAAGGACAGACCAGGCATGGAGGGGGCGGCTGGCAGGGCTCACAGCCAGTCAGGAGCAGAGCTGGGCTGACAGGAGCTCCACACCCCTCCACCCCCTCCGTCGGGGCTCCTGGGAGAGTGCGGACCGGGGACCTGACCTGGGGCCGGGGGGCAGCACAGACGGGGAGCGCCTTCTCCTCCCTGCCCCGGCCTGGTCCCGGGACCAGCACCTCCTGTGCTCAGCCTCCTTGGCCATCTCCCCCGGCCCCAAGGCCGCCGTCCAGCACCGGCCCGAGGATGCTGTGGAGTCCATGCGACGCGCAGCCCCTGGTCAGAGCTGGGGGCCGGGCACACGGACCCAGGACCCCCGCCTTCTCCCTGGCCCATGGGGCTTCCCTCCGCTGCAGGGTCTCCTCATCCAGCAGGGTCCCTCTGCCCACTCCCTGCCCTCCAGGCCTCGGCCGTGGGCATCACTCGCCCGGGTCTGTTTCCCCTGCACATCCCTACCTTCCTCTTTTGTCTCTGCCCTGCCTGCACCTTGTGGGCCGAGCTCCAGCCCTCCCCACGCCCGAGGGTTCCGCTGGCTTTCGGCTTCCCGCCGGAGCCTGCCCGATGGTGCCTGTGGGAAGGGAGCCCTCTGCTGGGGGCAGGCGCCTCCTGGGCAGCCGAGGACTCCTGGCCCCAGAGCCCCCGCTGCTGCCTGTGTTCACCTCTGCCCCACACATGCTCCTGGGTCCCCACAGGGAAGGGCTGTGTGCATGGGCCCCAGAGCCCGGAGGGAACACCTCTGTCTCCACTCTGATATGTTTCCTAACCCCCTGGAGTTGCCCACTCACCACGTACAGGAGGCCTGGGGGACGGCAGCCGGGAGAGGGGGGCAGCGGGGGGAGGGGGGGAGGATGGCAGCCGGGGGTGGAGGGCAGCGCTGGGCTCAGTGGGAGACGAGCCTGGCTTCCTGGCAGCAGCCCGGGCTGAGGCATGCGCTTGCTGTGGGCCCCGCTCTGAGCTCTGCCCTCCCCAGCCCGGCCCAAGCCCTGCCCGGATGTGAGGCCTCCTCTAACTCCCCAGCCCACAGAGGGCCTGACCCCTACACCTGGGTGTCCGTGTGGGCTTGGTCGCTCCCTTTTTTTAAAAAAAAAAAAATATTTTTATTGATCTCAGAGAGGAAGGGAGAGGAAGAGGGAGATAGAAACATCCATGATGAGAGGGAATCATGGATCAGCTGCCTCCTGTACTCCCCCCACTGGGGATCGAGCCTGCAACCCGGGCCTGTGCCCTGACCGGGAATCGAACCGTGATCTCCTGGTTCACAGGTCGACGCTCAACCACTGAGCCACGCCGGTCGGGCTGGTCCCTCCCTTCTGGACGGGCAGGGTCCCTGAGTGCTTGGCTCCCCCTCTCCCCACCCCGCAGCAGGGTGTCCACGATGCGGAAAGGATGAGGCAGGGGGAGCACCCCCTTTATTAGGGGGTCTGCACAGCGTGCTGGGCCGACCAGCCTCTGCTGAGCCCCTCCTCCTTCCATCCCCTCGACCCCAGGCTGAGTACCGGACGCCTGGGTCCTGGGGGACCTCCGGGGCCTCCATCACCCCATCCCATGTGCTGGGAGCACCGCCAGGCGGGTAGCAGGAGCCGGGCTGGGGCAAGCCACCTGGTGCAGCAGCCCTGGGCTCGGACCCTGGTCCAGCAGCCGCACAGCCCAGGGCTGTGTTCTGGGCCTCTGGGTCCAGGTGCCTGTTCCTGGGCTGGGCTGGAGTGAGTGACAGGAGGATGCGTGGCAGAGTGAGCTACCAGGCCAGCTGTAAAGGCCTGGCACCGAATTCCCAGAGGGATGCAGGAAAATCCGGGGGCGGGGGCAGGGGTTGGCCTTGGGCAAGCCACTTTGCCTCAGTTTCCTTCCCAGTAAGATGGGAATCACACCCAGAACTGTCTCCCTCACAGCCTGTCCGCTGCGATTCAGCTGACACCTGCTAAGGTCAGCTTTGCCCGGGGCCAGGCCAGAGGTGGAGGCCTCGGGGAGTGAGTAGCGGGTCATACGGAGTGTGCGGCTGGGCGTGGGGAGTGTCTACTGCCCTCGGCCGGACTGGCCTCCAGGGTTGGGACCACGATGGAGAGGAGGGGGTCGGCCCACAGGGCGGGGTGTCAGGCTTCCGTCTCTTTCTGAGAGAAGCCTGGTGCTCCCCCAGGGCTGGCCCCGCCTCTCCGCATCAGCCCGGGAGGGACCCTGGGGGCGTGAGGGGGGCTGTGGCTGGCCTCCCCTTACCAGCTCGGGGTCTTCTTGGGGGGCAGGCTGGCCCCTCGCTGCTGCCTGGAGTGAGGGGTGAGGTGGTAGATGAGAGTCCTGAGGGGGACAGCGCTGGGAGGGTGAGGCCACATCCTCCCACCCCTCGGGGCCCTGGGGATCCAAGTCTGTGGGAGAGCACAGCCATTCATCATGGAGCCCTGAGCTGCCCACCGTCTCCCCTGCCCACCCCGACCCAGCCGTGGCCTGGCACCGAGCCCGGGAGGCTGCCCGCCGGAGCTGAGCAGGCTGGTCTGAGGCCCGCAGTGCCCGGCGGGAGGAAGCCCGGACAATGGGCCCTTGTTCCCTGTCCTCAGGCCCCGGGCCAGCATCTCAGGCTATCAGCGGGCTCGCTGCCCACCCTCCGAGCTCCCCGGGGACTGTCCCAGGGGAGGCAGGACCAGCCCCTCCAGGGAGCCCCGCTCCCCTGACGCCACCCCCAGAGGCTAGGAACGAGCCAGGTCAGCACACTCTGCTCCCCCTCCCTCTCCCTCGAGCCGCTTCTGCGGGGCCGGGCCGGGGTCTGGGCTGCCCGCGCTGGGAGGGTTAACATGGTGCAGGACGCCCCTGCGGAGGCCCAGCGTGGGCAGAACCGGGTGCCCTGCTTCCGGAGGCTGGCACCGGGCACGCTCCCACCCACGAGTTCTCTATCAGCTCTGTCCCAGCGTGCGCACACGGAGCTGCCAGCCCCAGGGGTCACTGTGAAGGCTCAAGGCCACCTCTGCCTCCTTGGTGATGGCTGCATAGAGACGTGGGAGTTCTGGAGCCGGCAGGACGCGGGACGGGTGCCCGGTTTCACGCGGGACTCACTGGGACTAAGGGGTGGGGGTGGGGGTGGGGCCGGCCATAGGCTGTGTCAGGAGCCTGGCACCTCCTATGCTCATGGCGGGATGTCTGCAGGTGCCCTCAGAGCCGGGTTCTGGGAAGACGGGGTGCATACTGGGGGTGGGGGAGGCTGCTGGTAGCAGGTGCCACTCACCAGGAGGAGGGGCCTGCCTGTGGCTCTCGGTGCTGTGGGAAGCAGTGAGCCCTTGTCCCCAAGGGAATCCCTGCAGGAAGGGGACCTGAGGATGGGGAGGGCGGCTCTCCTGGTCCAGGAGCGGAGGCTGGGAGTTGGGGTCAGGACCTTCTGTGTCCCGCCCGCAGCGTCCCGTACAACTGCCTGCCGGGCCTCAGGGCCTGGGGCACGGCGCTTGCCTCAGGCCGACCTAGCACATGCCTTTTCAGGGCTGAAAAACACAGCCTAACGCCCTGAAACTGGCACCGGGTCCAGAGGGGGCACTGACCTGCCCAAGGCCCGGCAGCAAGCCCATGAGTCCCGGGCTCCCCTGCCCCCTGCCAATCAAACCACCTCGCCCGAGGCACTGCCCACCGGCCTCACCCTCTTGGGGCACTGCAGGTCCCAGGCCAGGGTCACGTGCAGGTCGTGGGAGATGGGGTCCACCAGATCGAGGATGGCATGTTTCCGTAGAGGGTGGCGGTGAGGAGGGTCCCCTCGAGGCCCAGATCCTGTGGGTGGTGAACAGTTGAGTGAACCAGGAGTCGGGCCACCCTTGTCCTTGTCCGGGCCCCCTCCCGGCCAGCAGAGCCCCTCCCATCCACTGCCCTCTCCATCTCTCTCCCTAAGCCTTGCTGTCCAGGGCCAGGTGGGTCTTTTAAAAATATACTTTTATGGGTTTCAGAGAGCAAGAGAGAGGGAGAGAGAGAAACATCAATGATGAGAGACAATCATGGATTGATCGGCTGCCTCCTGCACGCCCCACACTGGGGATCAAGCCCGCAAACCAGGCGTGTGCCCTTGACCGGCACTGAACCCAGGACCCTTCAGTCCGCAGGCGGACGCTCTATCCATTGAGCAAAACCGGCTAAGGCCCAGGGGACCTTTCAGGTGAGAGGGGCGGTGCAGCAGGGAGATCAGAGGGGTGATAAGCAGGTCCCAGGGCCCTTAGTCGGCTCCCTGGAGGTGAAACACCACGCTGGGGTTGGGCTTGTCTGGGAGATCCTTTGGGGGCTCCTCGGATGACCCCCAAAGGCCACTGTCCTCCAATTCTCTCGGGAGCCTTTGCCTCTTCCACCTCTTCAGCTCAGACTGGGTGTGTCCGTCTGTCCTGAAGCTGCCCCCACCCCCCAGCCGTGCCCCCGCTCAGTAAGGGATGTCACCATCCCCATCTTCTCAGGGGCCTGGCATCTCCCTCCCGGGCCCACCAGCTTCCTTGTTTCGTCTCCAAGTCTCTCCTCCCTGCATAGACCCTGCCGTCGAGGCGCCTGGCCTCCTGTTACTCTCACCCAGGGCTCGTTGGCGCTAAGGCTTTCATTAGAGTGTCCGGTGAGAGGAGAGGCGGGCAAGCTGGTGGGGCAGGCACAGGGCGGAGGGGCCCCAGAACCCACGTGTGTCCCCCAGCCGAGGGTGCCCTGTTTGATGCATAAGCCCCGGGGCACAGAGGCAGAGGGGCCAGGAGGGAACACCCAAAGGCCTCAACTGCCGAGTCCCTGTGGGTTATGGGGCAGGACAGGCCTCTCACTGCACCTCAAATCCCAGCCTCTTGGACACGAGGGGGCAACCTAGCTGTTTCCCAGAATGCCCAGCTGTGCCTGGGCTCCAGGTGCCGTCCCAGGTGGAAATCTGTGCCTCTGGAGAGTTTGGCTGATTCACCTCGCAGCTCTGCCGTTTACATTTTAAACACCGTTCACGCTCGCGGCGTCCCAGATGCCAGCTGGGGGGCGGGGGGGGGGGGGGTGGATTGACCCAGACAGGGCCCCAGACCGCAGCCTGCTTTCTGCTGGTCTGGACAGCTCCTCTTAAAGGGCCAGGCGCTCCCTTCCACCCTGAGAGGAGTGCAGCAGGAGAGGGGGGGCTGGGAGGCTGGAGGCGTGGCTGTGGCCTTGGCTGGTGCCCAGGCTGCCCTGGCTCACCACTGTCCTCCACGCCCGCCCGGCTCCCACCTCCATCACCCACGTGCAGGCCAAAGGCACGCGGGGCTGATTTCGGCTCACGGCAGGGGGCAGGGGTAGGGGTTGTGGGCAGAGAGGCAGGGCGATGCCTAGTGATGATGCTGGGACCGGAACCAGGACTAGGGCAACCCCGGGCTTGGGTCTGGGACTCAGGTTCCCGGTGTGTGTGGGGGGGGGGGGGGGGGAGCCCTGGCCTGTCCAGATGTGGTGTGACGTACAGGTGCCAGTGGGGGGTGTACGCAGTGGGCGGGAGCTGCCCTTCGGAGGATGGGTGCTGCCTGGGCTGCCAGGGTGACATGGCAAGGAGGCATCGCTGACCGGCCGGGCTCTAGCTTCCCAGAGCCCAGTCCCCCCTCTCCCTGGAGGGGGGGTGGGGCGCTGAGGGCTTCCATTGCCCTCAATACAAGACACCCACGGGTGCCACTCCTCCAGCACCCCCGCCCCTTCCCGGCCAAGGCCTGGATCTGGGCTCTTAGCTCCTGGCCTGGAGCACCCTCAACACACAACTGACCTCTAACCTCAGAGGCATGGGCACCCCTGCCCTCTCCTCCACCATCAGTTCTGGCCTGGGCGGCCCTCACCCTAGCCTGCTGCCCGCCTCCCGCCTTCCCTGTCGCCCAGACTAGACTCCCACCCGTGCAGCCAGCGGTACCCTCCCCTCGGAACCCGCTGGGGCAGCCTCGGGGCCCCTCCCAGGCCCGCTGCCCCGGCCGCTCCCTGGACTCCAGCTCGGGCGGCCGCTCCCTGTCTCGCCTGGCGCAGGAGGCGCAGCAGCTGCCGGGCGCGCTCGGGCCGCCGCTCGTGGAGCGTGGAAGGGATCTCGGGAACCAGCGCACCCGGCGCTGCGCTCCGAGGGCGCGGGCCCGCACCCCGCCGCCCTGGCCTCCGTGCTCGCCTCGGGTCCGCACCGCCGGCCCGGACGCGCCCCCACCGGTGCAGGGCGGCGGGCATGGGACAGGCAGGAGGCCGGGCCGGCGGAGCCCCGCCCCGGCCGCTCGGGCCCCGCCCCGATACCAGGCCCCGCCCACTACCGCTCAGGCCCCGCCCCCGGCCGCTCAGGCCCCCGCCCCCGGCCGCTCAGGCCCCGCCCCCGGCCGCTCAGGCCCCCGCCCCCGGCCGCTCAGGCCCCCGCCCCCAGCCCTAGACGCGCCTGGTGGGGAGCGCGGGGCCCGGGCTGCGCATCGCTGCGGGGCCGGAGCCGGGGCGCGGGCAGGGGCGGGGGGCGGTCCTGCGCGCGGGTCTCGCTGGGGGAGAGCCCCCGCCCGAGCAGGCCCGCCCTGGAGCTCTGTTCTCGCGGCCGCGGTGTCGCCGAGCCCGGCCAGGACGCGGTGGCGCTTGGCGCCTCTGAGCCCTGCTGGCCACGGGCTGCCTGTGAGCGGGGCTCCGCGGAGCTGTCTGCCAGCCTCGGGCGGTGCCAGTCCCGCTTCCAGGAGTCAGCCCGGCCCCGAGCAATTGTAGTTCGGGACACTCCCGCAGGACAAATATTGACCGCCCTCCCTGCTTGGCTGCGCACAGGCCTGGGCAGAGGGTGCAGCGGGTCCCCTCCGACCCAGGTTCCTGATCTCCAGCTGGGAGGGACACGGGGTGAGGCATGCTGGTTAACGGTTAAGCCAGGCTCGGGGCAGGCTGGCGCGGGCTCTGGGCACCTGGCCCTGCCCCTGGCTTTGCGTTTCCTCCCTCAAGCAGGGAAGTGTGAGGAGGGGGAGCCTTGGTTCCTCTGGGCACCAGGTTTGAGCGAGGGTCCTGCCCGGCTCCTGGTGTGTCCCCCTCCTGGAGGGCTCCCTCAGCAGGAGTCTGGCCTCATCACATGCTTGGGTAGCAAGCAGGGCCTGTCCCACCTGCGAGGTCGGTGTGCCCGGGCGTAGGTGCTGGCAGGCTCGGGGGAGGTGGGGGGACCCCAAAGGCACCTGGCAAGATGTGGGCAGAGCGAGGCTCCTTCCCCAGGGTTTAGGCACCAGCTGCCCGGGGTGTGTCTGGGCACAGGGCGGTGGGCTGTGTGTCTTCCCAGGCCGAGCCCCGGACACAACGCAGTGCCCTCATGCCCTGACACCCACTGGACCCGACCCCTCTCGCTGCCTGCGCGGGCACCCCCGCTGGACCTGTTCCCGGGCCTTCCTACCCTTGGCTCTCCTCTCTCCTGGCAGCGGCCGGTTGGACCCGGAGGCCTCCCCTCCCACTACTCGTGCCAACATTTCCCTGGGGCCACCTTGGCACCACAGGTTTCCTCTCTGGCAAACCTGCCCGTCCTGCCTTCCCTCTGGGCCTGTGCTGCCTCTGCCCTGACGTGGTGGTGACAGGGGCCAGAACTCCAGGGACCTGTCAGACCCCCGTCCAGAGCTGGCAGCCTGGTAAGATGCCGCTCCCTCCCCCACCCACTCGGGGCTGGAGCCAGACCCGGGATGGCTCCCAGGTCCTGACAGTATCCTTCCAGAGGCTGAGCCAGGCCTGGACATGGTCACCTCGAAAATGAGAAGACCGCGGTGGGGGGGGGGGGCGGGGGGGGGCGTCTGGGCGCAGATCCTAGCTGGGTTTCCCTCAGCCTCCCGTGGGGGCGGTTACGTGGGGCTGGCTCTGGGGCACTCTTTCTGGCCCAACCTGATGTGGCAGGAGCCTCCAGGGCCAGAGCGGTAACCTGGGGAGGAGCCGTTCCCCCTCCCTGGTCTGTGTGTGTGTGTGTGTGTGTGTGTGTGTGTGTGTGTGTGTGTAACCGAAGGGCTGCCGCCCCATTTCCCGAAAGGGGACCTGGCCCCGAGCCCATCTGCCCAGGCGACCGGCATGTGGGGATCCTGAGTCCGTGTGGGGAAGATTTCACAACACGGACCCAGGGGATCTAGAGGACGGTGAGTGAGCCGGCACCAGGAACAGGAAGGCCAAGGACAGAGGAGCAAAGGGAGCTGAGGGGGGCGGCCTGGCTCACGGGGAGTCAGAGAAAAGGGGGCCCCGGGAGACAGCGTCGGGGGGGGGCGGTGAGCCTGGGAAGAGCCCCACTGCCCAGGGCTCCCCTCGGACCCTTAGACTTTAGGAGCCACTCACCTGTCGGGGAGGAGAGGGGGACGGGCAACACAGGGACGTGCTTCTGGGAGGGGGAGCAGGTGCACTGGGACCTTGGGTTTGGGGTTTTTTTGTTTGTTGTTTTTTAAAATATATTTTTATTGATTTCAGAGAAGGAGGGAGAGGGAGAGAAACATCAATGATGAGGGAGAATCATGGATCGGCTGCCTCCTGCACACACCCTACTGGGGATCGAGCCCACTACCCGGGCATGTGCCCTTGACCAGAATCGAACCCGAGACCCTTCAGTCCTCAGGCCGAAGCTCTACCCACTGAGCAACACCGGCCAGGGCAGATTTGAGGGGTTTTAGAGGCGGGCGTGTGGGAGAGGTCTTAGGGGAGGATCTCCATAGAACAGCCCTGGTTTCATGCTGATGTGTGGAGATAAGATTTATTCCCGTAACTGCCTGCGTCCTGGGGCGTGGGTTTCTGCTATCTCGAGTCGGGGATTTACAGCTGTTGATCCCCTGCTGGGAGGAGCAGGGCAGCGCTGACTCCCGTGGCCTTGGCGAGGGAAGGCAGGGCTTACGAGGGGCTGTAAACTCCGGGCTGTTTCCCGGCTGCCTGTTTCCCTCTTCCGCTCCTCCTGGCGGACTGGCCTGGGTTTTCCCGGGCAGCAGAGCGGTGTTTGTGGAGATCCCATGGGGTGGGGGCTGTGAATGTGCCCTCAGCCCCCAGGGCCGATATGGAGGTTCGGGGGCTTGTAACAGGTCTCTCTCTGGGCAGCCCCACGCATTGGACAGCCAGTGAGGCAGAGGTTGGGGAGCCAGAGAGTCCGGGGGAGAAGGGGGGACAGCCGGACCCCAGGCCCCTCTGGAGGCAGTCAGGAGTGAACAGCGACAGCCACACCTCTGGCTTCCCAAGCCCCTGGCTACCCATGTGGTGGCCCAGCTGGAGTGACAGGGAGCCAAGGTCCAGGTGACTCAGCAGGTGGGGGCAGGGCTGTGGCTGGAACGAATAAGACCTGTCCTGCCTTTGGGCTTCTTCTCTGCCCACTGGGGGGTGGCCCCAGCCCAGAGGACCCTGAGTCTCCTGGCAGCCACTGCGAGGAAGCAGGCCCGAGCGCCCTGCCTGGTCTGGCTCAGTGGCTAGAGCGTCGGCCTGCAGACAGAAGGGTCCTGGGTTCGATTCCCAGTCAGGGCACAGGCCCAGGGTGCGGGCTCGGTCCCCAGTGAGGGGGGTGCAGGAGGCAGCCGATCCATGATTCTCTTTCACCATTGCTGTTTCTCTCTCTTTCCTTCTCCCTTCCTCTGAAATTTAAAAAAAAAAAGAAAAAAACGAATAGACACGTTTCTTTTTAAAAATATGTTTCTTATGGGTTTTTGAGAGAGAGGATGGAAGGGAGAGAGAACAAAGCCACCGATCTGTTCCGCTTGTTTGTGATTCATTGGCTGTTCTTGTGTGTGCCCACCGGGATCGCGCCACAACCTGACCGTGTCACTGCGATGCTCTAACCAGCCAAGCTCGCCGGCCAGGGGTGGGTCTAGGAAGGTCAACAGCGAACAGTGAACCTGATAACAAGAACAATGAGGGGCTCTGTGGTCTCCTGAGCAGGGGTGAGGTCTGGGGTGGGGACGAGACCCAGCCTTCGGCCCCCTATTCCCACCCGCGGCAGATAATTACATGGTGAGGCGGTAACTGCTACCTGTGCCGGTGCCGGGGGCAGGGAGGACCAGGCTGCACTGATGCCTTCCAGGCTCCGAGCTGCTCACCGGGAAGGGACAGAGGTGGCTGCAGGCCTGGCCTTCGGAGCCATAGGTAGCGGGACTCACTGGGCAGGTGTGAGCCCGGGGGAGTCAGACAAGACGTTGATTCAGCAACCTCGGGGCTGGAGTTCTGGCTCAGGTTGGATTCAGCCCGGCCTGCGGGGCTCAGTGCTGAGCGTCGGCCCATGACCAAGAGGTCCCAGGTTCAATTCCTGGTCAGGGCACATGCTCGAGTTGCAGGCTCGATCCCCAGTGGGGGCCGTGCAGGAGGCAGCCGATCGACGTCTCTCTCTTATCGAAGTTTCTATCTCTCTGTCTCTCTCTCTAAAAAATCAATAAAAACATTTTTTTAAAAAGAAAAAGAATTCAGAGACAAGATTCAAACTATAAGGTGATGTTTAGCCCTGGTCGGTGTGGCTCAGTGGATAGAGCGCCCTCCTGTGGACTGAAGGGTCCCAGGTTCGATTCTGGTCAAGGGCACGTACCTGGGTTGCAGGCCTCCCAGCCCTGGTCAGGGGCAGGCAGGAGGCAACCAATCGATGTCTCTCTCACGTCGGTGTTTCTCTCGGTCTGTCCCTCCCCCTTCTACTCTCTCTCTAAAAAATCAATGGAAAAAATACCCTCGGGTGAGGATTTTTAAAAAACGATAAAGTTTGTTTGGAAAGTCACAGAGGTAGAAGTGGGTCGCAGGAGAAATGGGCTCAGGACACATTACAGGGACGAAGGAAGGGCCCCTGGAGCTCAGGAGAGAGAGGCAAGGAAAACAGGCCCAGGGGAGGGGGAGGCCTGGGGGAGGGGGAGGGGGCAGAGGGGAAGGGGGGTCATTAGTCAATGCAGGTGGTCGGGTGTCCCCGGTGGCATCTCCCGTCTAGTCTAGCTGCTCTTCTGGGCCCGGAGCTGAGACATAGCTGGGGCCTAGACGTCATCACCAGGGTTAATGCTTAAGGGAGCAGTCGTGCAAGGGCCCGCATGGGGGTCACAGGCGGCCCCTCTTCGGCCCCTGGTTCCTCCTCCATGGGGGTCTGATGCCCGGGGAGGAAAGGTCAGGGGGTCTGAGCCGCGTGACCCGCCAGGTGCTGGGGGAGGAGAGGCGACCCTGGGGGCAAGGTTCTTGCTTTCCCAATGCTGCCTGTTGCTAGGCACCTGGGCTTTCCACACTGACCTTCTGTACCTGACTCAGTGTCCGTGTTCTGCTCACGCCCGTCTGACTGGCTACCACGGACCCACCCCACACCCGTGGTCACGAGCCCGGCTCTTCAGACTGAACACTGAGGCAGGCCCTGGCTGGTGTGGCTCAGTGGCTAGAGCGCCGGCCTGCGGACTGATGAGTCCCAGGTTTGATTCTGGTCAAGAGCGCATGCCCGGGTTGCGGGCTCGATCTCCAGTCAGGGGGGTGTGGGGGGGCATGCAGGAGGCAGCCGATCCACGATCCTCATCATCGATGTCTCTCTCTCCCTCTCCCTTCCTCTCTGAAATCAATAAAAATACATATATTTTTTAAAAAGGCAAAGAAAACTGAGGCAGGAAGAGGAGACCAGGCCGTCAGTGGCTGGGGTCCAATCTGGGCCTTGGTCCCTTAGAAGCCATGCCCGGCCCTTGGTCACGCTGCCATCCGCCTCTGAGCTTGGGAGGTGGACTCGGTCCGTCGGGTGCCAGACCAGTCCTGCGGCTGGACGTTCCCAGGTGTTAACAGGCTGACATCTCGGAGGCCCACGCACTTGGCCGCGCTCCAGCCTCCAGCCGCACATCAAAGGCGGTGCTGAAAGGATGAAGCCGGGAGTGGCGCCAGGGGTGTTGGCCAGGCGCTGGGGGCACGGGGACCTGCCCGTACCTGCCGTTGGCCAGAGCTTGTCTCCCCACCACCACTGGCCACTGCAGCCCCCCACCAAGCCGTGTCTCCCTCCCACCCTTTCCGTGTGGTCTGCGTGGCTCTGTTCTGTGGCCTCGGACAGTGGCGGGCGGGCCCACCGGGAACAGGTGGACTCACAGTCGCTGCAGAGAGCTTTCTAGGAAGGCAAACTGAGGCATGACCCGGGAAGATCTTTTTTTCTTTCTTTGTAATATGTTTTTATTGATTTCAGAGAGGAAGGGAGAGGAAGAGGGAGAGAAACATCAATGATGAGAGAATCATGGATCGGCTGCCTCCTGCGCACCCCCTACTGGGGATTGAGCTGCCACCTGGGCATGTGCCCTGAGCAGGAATCGAACCGTGACCTCCTAGTTGATAGGTCAACGCTCAGTCACTGAGCCACCAGCCAGCCAGCCAGTCTCATTGTCTTTAGAGACAATGAGTCCCCCACTGGGCAGCTGTGGGAGATGGGGGACTGGAGACGGGAGGTCAGAGACAAAACGTGGGAGATTCTGGGATCCTAGGGTTGAGATGTTGGGATTTACGGTCACTTGTTCTGTCCGTTTCCCAGATGTGTCCTTGGGGCAGATACCAGGAGACACAGAGCGCCCTGGACGAGGCCCGGGTTCCCGGCCCTGCAGGCTCTGGAGGCTGGAGCAGGCACTCTGCATCCTGACCAGCCCTGCCGGCCTGGCTCACTCCCCGTGAGGCTGTTGGCTGCACCCGGGATGTCGTGGCTCGACCAGCTGGGGTCCACCCGGGGCACCAGGCTCACCTGGCACGTCCTGGAGCTCGGCCACGGCTGCTCCTGGGATCTGGGAGCAGGGCGGGCGGGACAGGCTGCAAGGAGAGGTCACTGGGGGGGAGCGGGTTTCAGGGCCCTGCTCCGGTCATGGGCCACTGCCTTGCCCTCACGGGGTGCCGCTTCCCTGTGCGGGGAGCACCTGGGCAGAGAGGTGAGGCAGGTTCCAGCCTGTCAGGACAGGACGGGCCAGGAGGCCACGGGGGGCCCACTTCTCGGAGGGAGACGGGCGGTGCCCAGCCAGCCTTGCCCACTGGAGCAGAGCCGGAGCCGCCTCCCTGGCCACGGCCCCTGGGGCTCTCTGAGTCGCTGGAGCCAGGACAGGAGGGCGATTAGGAGATTAAAGGGCCCGGCCGGCCGGCGGGGCTCAGGGGCTGAGTATCAGCCTGCCAACCAGGAGGTCACTGTATGATTCCCGGTCAGGGCACAGGCCCGGGTTGCTGGCTCGATCCCCAGTGGGGGGCACACACGAGGCAGCCGATCCATGATTCTCTCTCATCATGGATGTTTCTCTCTCTCTCTCCCTTCCTATCTGAAATCAATAAAAGTATATATTTTTTTAAAAAATATGAAAGGCACCAGGATGGTGGGGTGCCCACCCTGTACTGAGCTGGCACAGCCATGGGTGAACCTGAGGGGGGGGGGGGGCAGTGAAGGATGGAGAAAAGACAGACAAGAGAATAAAGCTGGGGCCGGGTGGGATGCTGCTCTCGGATGGAGAGACAGCGCCACGGCCTGCAAACCGAGTCTTTATTTTATAGCCGGATCCCACGAGGCAGAGGAAGGGCAGGTCAAGATGTTTACAACGTTCTTGGGGGTTTCGAATCTACTCAATCACATGCACCTGGTCAAGCTTTGTTTACTTGCTTTTGTTTACTTGCTGCACCTTCCGCAGCCCACATCACTCAGCCTCCTGGGAGCCGCTCTCCACAGCACACTAACCCCCGCCTTCCCGCTGCCCTGACAGCTGCCCCTGACTGGAGGCAGCTTGGCCCAGGAAAGCTCTTCCAGGAACAAGACTGCGGAGAGCCCAGCTCGGCCAGCCGCCAGCCAGCACCCCGGTCCCACGGCCCTGCCCCCTGCACGGCTGGCTGAGGAGCTAATGGGCACCCACCGGGGTCGTAAGGCTGCACGGGGTTAATGGGTTACCTGGCCCCGTGACACCTCCACCGCCTCCCGGGCTCTCAAAGTCCAGCGCCTGTCCCTCAAGGCCTGCGCTCGGCCCATCCCTGCCAGCCTTGACGCCTGGGGAGGGCGCGGCTCCCGTCACCCTCTCTGCTCCCGGAGATGCCTCCAGCGCCAGGCCCCCAGGTCCAAGGGGTTCTCTCCCCCAGGCCTGGTCTCCCCAGTGCCATCCCAGCTCTGCCTGGATGCCCCCCTGACCCCCAGGATGTCTGCCCCTCCCTTGGGGCCCTGGGGTCTTCCTCCTTTGTGGCTAACCGTACTATTCCACCCACAGACTGACTGGGGCTCCTGGAGAGAGGAATCTAGATGGGCCAGGATCCAATGGGCGAATGAATGAATGAATGAATGAATGAATTTAAGCCAGGGCTGTGCTCGTGGGGGTAGTTCTGGAAGACAGCAGGCCAGGTGTGGCCCTCAGAGGCACAGGAAGGCTTGGGCCGGCCAGCGCTGGGGGGCACCGCCCCATGGCATTCGATGGGGGGACCCACCCCATGCCATGGATGGGCAGGGGCGGGGGTGGGTGATGGCCCATCTCTCACCTCCACTGCCTTGTGTCCTCCATTGGTCTGTCTGCTCACAACTCCAGAAAGTTGGGGGATGAGGAAAGAGTCCCCTGAGTCATGTGACTCCCTTCAGGTCAAGTGACCTGGGTCCTTGGAGGGACCGCCTCCAGGGTCAGGGGGTCAGGGAGAGGGCCTGCGTAGAGGTGCGGCCCGACCCCGGGGTTGTAGAGAGAACTTAGGCCCCTCGGACCTGGTGGGGTCGAAGCTGCTTATACCCCCCCCCCCACCTCGTGCAGGCGTCTGGCTCCACCCCATGCTGTGTGACCCCCTCTCTGGATATCGTAAGTTGGGGGGAAGCTCACCTCCTTTCAGGGGACCCTGGGTCTGATCTGCCTCTGCTGGACACACAGCCCTCCTGAGGCCCAGGAGCCTGGGGTCTGGGTCAGGGCGTGGAACCCCACTGCGTCCGCGAGGCCACAGCCCTCCTCCCACCTGGGGCGGCTCCTGTGCCTTTAAAGCCTCCCCCACCGGCCAGCACGGGAGGGAGGGTGGAGCTGCCCAGCTGGGCTCCGGGACTCAGTCCTGTGCTGGGCAGCAGGAGGCCCTGCCCTGGCGCCAGGTGAGCTGGGATGGAGGGGGCTCTGGCATCCCGACCCCGGGGCTGTCACCCCAAAGCACATCTCCCCTGGGGAGCTGCTGGACGTCATGGTGGGGGAGACTCTTGGGCTTGGGGCCTCCCGGAACGTCTGGGGGCCCGGGGTCCAGCCCCAGCTCTGCCCGACGTCATGCTCCCGGGTGAAGGGAGTGAGCTGCCCGTCGGGGTGACAGGGCAGGGCTCCTGCGGACGGGCCAGCAGGGGGTCCCGCAGGTGGGCAGAGCCCTGGGCTCCCGCAGGGTTGGCTGCGCTCCCTCTGCCACAGGTGTGGGCGGAGGAGGGCGGGTGCGGCCGCCTGGCTTCTCTGAAAAGGCTTTGGAGGAAGCGGGCTTCTCGGAATTGAGGGGGAGGGTGCCCCGTGGAGAACCTGAGCCTGGGAGGGTCTGGGGGCAGAGGGGACCAGGCCGCAGCAGGGGGGGGTCAGGTCTGGAGCGAGCTGGGGCCGTGCTCTCGGGGCGCGCTCCCCCCGCTGCGGCCCTGGCTGGGCTGTGGGGGGCGTGGGGCAGGGTCGGTTGTGCAAGGGTCATTGCACAACTCTAGGGGTGCCCCTCGCTTTTGGGGTGTCTCTGGCAGATTTCAACAGGTTTCCGGCAGATAGTGGTTAGAGGACAGGTCTGATTCTCAGCCTTGGGCTGCCGGGGTGGGCATCGGGGAAGGCCAGCTTCCCAGGCGGCCGTGTGGCTGGGGCGGAGGAGGCTGCGAGGTGGGTGACTCCTCGCTGTGGGCACAGTGGTTTCGGGGGGCCGCCTGGTTGCCAAGCTGCTTCTCCCTAAGCCTGGGTTTCCTGCCTGAGCATGGGTTTGGGGCTGGGCCCTGTTTTCAACCTGTGGCTCTGGGGTTGCGATGACACAGCCCTGGGCTGAGTTGGAGGATTAACAGAAGAGCTCGGAGCTGGCTGCTCTGCCCTCTTCCTTACCCTCCTCTCCGCCGCGCCCCGAACTCGCTTGGCTCAGCCTCAGTTCCGCTCGCTCGGGGGTGAGTAGAGGTGTTGGGAGGCGGTGGTGCTAATGGCAGAGTCAGAATCCTTGGGTGGCCTGGCTGACGTGGCTCAGTGGTTGAGCATCGACCCATGAACCAGGAGGTCACGGTTCCATTCCTGGTCAGGGCACAGGCCCAGGTGGCAGGGTCCATCCCCACCCAGCAGGGGGCATGCAGGGGGCAGCTGATGGATGATTCTTTCTCATCATTGATGCTTCTACCCCTCCCTCCCTCCCTCTCCCTTCCTCTCTCTGAAATCAATTAAAAAAAAAAACAAAAAAACACCCACCTTGGCCAGTTGGGCTCAATGGATAGAGCGTCAGCCTGTGGATCGAAGGGTCCTGGGTTTGATTTCCAGTCAAGGGCACAGGCCCGGGCTGCAGGCTCCATCCCCAGTGGGGGGCGTGCAGGAGGCAGGCGGTCAATGATTCTCTCTCATCATTGATGTTTCTCTCTCTCTCCCTTCCTCTCTGAAATCAATAAAAAGTTATATAAAAAACAAAACAGAAAACACCCCACCACCTAAGAAAAAGAGCATTTGTGTGGGTGAGGCTTGTACGTTTTTGGAGATGGGGAGCTCCCCCCTTTCTGTGCCTAGGCCAGAGGGCGTGGGGTCTGGAGGAGACCCCCAGCTCAGCCCCTGCAGCCTTGCCTGGGAAGCCAGGGTCCCCCAGCCCCCCAGCCTGTGTGCAGGGGGAGGGAGGCCGAGCCGGACAGAACGGGACAGACTCCTCCTGCGTGTCACGCCTCTGTTACCACGGCCTTTGCTGAGCCACCTGCCCTCCGGTCCCACTCCTGGGACCTGGCCGCTCGCTGTGCCCGGGGTTTCCCGTGGGGGCTGGGCTTCCTCTGCCCACTCAGACACCCTCTTTTATGGGGCTCATCTCCTGCTCCCCCGGCAGGGGGAGAACTGAGCAGGCTCAGGTAGGGGCGGAGCCCTGTGGCTCTCCCCTGCCGACCCCTCCCCTCCGGCCCACAGCTCTGCAAGGCAGCCCCTCAGGCAGGGCCGGTCCCGATGTTCCTTCCCTGTTCATCTTCCCAGTCACTCTGGTCCGCAGTTGGGGTGATGCCCAGGCCGATCGGCAGTTGTAGCGTCTCTGGGCCACTCCAGGGCCGCGGGTACCCGGACACGGATCGCTTTGGCGGCCCTGTCTGCTCGGCCTCTGTGTCTCCTGTCTGTCGGGTGGCGCAGCCCTGCAGGGCGGGTGTGGATTCGCTTTAGAGGCTTAGAAGGCTGGCGGCTGGCAGCTCTCAGGCGGTCTAGACACCTGGCCAGGGAGCAGGTGGGAGCCACGACCTAGGAAGTGGCTGAACCTTATCCTCGTCTTTATCAGATAAGGGCCTGGGGGGAGGGGGAGTCCTGTCCAAGGTCCCCAGGGCCCGGCCAGAGCAGCTCCTGCCTCAGCTCCTCCTGGGAGGTGCCGCCCGGATCTCAGGCTCAGTTCCGAGGCCCCCTGAGCAGCGCTGCGGGGGGAGCAGGCGTGGCCGTGGCCGTGGCCCCTCAGACCTCCCCGCACAGCTGCCTCCCCGGGAGCCGGAAGGCGGCTCTGCCACAGCCTAGACTTTCCCAGGCAGACCGCCTGCCTCCTCCCGCCCGGCCGCCCCAGCCCAGGGCTGTCCCCGGAGGAACCCGGGCTTTCCTGATCTCCGGGTGCCCCCGGGCCTCAGGTAAGCCCCCCAGGGTCCTTAGGAGCTGGACTGGTTATTTTATCTTATTTTGTAAACTTTATTGATGTCAGAGAGGAAGGGAGAGGGACAGAGAGGTAGAAACATCCATGATGAGAGAGAGTCATGGACCGGCTGCCTCCTGCACGCCCCCCACTGGGGAGGGAGCCCACAGCCCGGGCCTGTGCCCTGACCGGATTCGAACCGTGACCTCCTGGTTCACAGGTGGATGCTCAGCCACTGAGCCACACCAGCCGGGCAGGCGGGGGGTTGAGGCCAGGCACTGGCCCCATCCACTCTCCAGCCTTGGTTTCCCCTCCTAATGCCGGTTTGAGTGGGAGCCTGGCCTCTGGGCTTGGACGTTGTTAGTGAATCTTTGAGAAAAACGTGGGAAGCGGAAGCCAGGCCCCCAGCAGGGTGCCCTTGGGAAGCTGGATGTGTCTGTCTGCCTGGAGGGGGCCGGCGGGGGGGCGGGGGGGGTGAGCCAGACCTCCCGCTGCCCTAGGGGGGAGGAAGGGGGGGATGCGTCCGAGCCGCCCACCCTCCCGCACTCCCTGCAGTCTGAGCCTCCCTGCGTGCCCCTGCCCCTCAGGGAGCCCACCTGGGCCCTGGGATGGGGGATGGACAGACGGATGATGGACAGGGGAGGCTGGCGTGCGGGCGTTAGGAACTCATGGCGCGCTCTCCCCAAGGAGAGAGGAGGGCCCTGAGGGGAGCCTGAGCTGAGAGCCCCACGCCCAGGAGACAGGAGGCCATGTCCCCAAGGTGCCCAGCACGGCCCACCCCAGTGGATGGGCCCCCGCCCTGCCCAGGCCTGCCCATCCCTACCGCGTGGGATGGGAAAGTTCTGTGTCCTGAACCAGCGCTGGTGCTGCCAGCCCAGCCCCTGAGGCCGGCAGACCTCCCAGCACAGCCCCTCCCCTGCCGTCAGGGGCCCTAACCCGGCCCAGCCTCCCTGCCAGGGCACAGGGCGTGCCCGGAGGCTGTCAGGCCTGGTGGAGGAGAGGGCAGAAGGCAGGCTGTCCCTGAGGGCATCGGCAAGGGCAGGGCTGGTTGGCACGTGGGAGAGAGCCCGCTGACAGCTTCTGGAGGACGGGACAGGAGGTGCTGGTGGGAGGGGCTGCGTTGAATTCAGCCAGAAGCCCTGGTGCCTGATTCCTTTTATTTTAATTTTTTTTTATTTTTATTGATTTCAGAGAGGAAGGGAGAGGGAGAGACAGAAACACAATGATGAGAGAGAGTCATGGATTGGCTGCCTCCTGCACGCCCCCCACCAGGGAATGAGCCTGCAACCCGGGCAGGTGCCCTTGCCAGGAATGGAACCCGGGACCCTTCAGTCTGCAGGCTGACGCTCTATCCACTGAACCACACCAGCCAGGGCTGGGTCAGGTCATTCTTTCTGCCAGAAGCTCCTCCCCTCTCTGACCCCCAAACCCTCCCCGCTAAGCCACAGGGCCCCATCCCAGTAAGAACCCCATCTCTATCAAGCAGGGGCCCTCCTGGGAGCCCCCAGACTCCCCTTGCTGGGTTCAGTGGTGAGCATGTCATGTGACCAGCTGCTGAAGCCGAGCTGAGGGGGAGGGGGTGGGCCCTGGAGCATGCCTGCTCCACCTGAGCCCGGACGTGCCCCGCCCGCTCCGGGCCCTGGGCAGGTCACTGCCAATCAGCCCCGTGGGGAGGACAGGCACCCCGCTTGGGGTGTGGTGGAGATTAAGTGGGTTCACCAGGCCGGCGGGGCTCAGTGGTTGAGCGTCGACCTATGAACCGGGAGGTCACGGGTCGATTCCCGGTCAGGGCACATGGTTGCCGGCACATGTTCTGGGCAGCAGGCAGGCGGGAGACTCAGGGATATGTCTCAGGCTTCACACTGGGCTGTGCCGCGGGGGGAGGAGAGGATCAGGCTGGCACGGCCCCCGGCCCTGCCCCCTGACCCCTCCACGTGCCCACAGGTCCATGAAGAAGCGCTATGTGGTGCTGGCCCTGGTGGCCATCGCGCTGGTCATTGGCCTCAGCCTCTGGCTGTCCTCCGCCCCCAAGCCGCCCAGCCACGTGTACCCCAGGGCCGCCGTGGCCGCGGACGCCAAGCAGTGCTCGGAGATCGGGAGGTGAGTGGGCAGGCGTGGGGCCGCGGGCCCTGGAGGACGGCCGCCGGAAGGGGACCTGGGCAAGGGGCACCCTTCTTCGGACCTGCTCCGCGGCCGCTGGGCGGGGACGGAGGGGCCGCGGGGCCCAGGAGCGGGACGCGGGTCCCCGGTGCTGCGGGGCCTCGTCTCCGTGCTCAGGGCGCCTGTGTCTTTGGATAAACTCTGCTGTTTGATACTATTTTCTACTCCAATCGCACGTTTTACCCAAAGATCAGTTCCCACTTAAAGACGTAAACAGAAAAAACTATTGCTAATGAAAAGGAACAATTCTTTTTAATTATAAAAGTTACGTGGCCCGGCCGGTGTGGCTCAGCGAGTTGAACTTCATCCCAGCACCAGGCGGTGGCTGATTTGATGCCGGGACAGGGCACACGCTGGGGCCGCAGGCTGGGTCCCCAGCAGGGGGCGCGCAGGAGGCAGCCGGTCCACGTTTCTCTCTCCTACATGCTTCTCTCTCTGAAATCAATAAAAACATACTTTTTAAAAAGTTATGTACATTGCCAGGCCGGCGGGGCTCAGGGGCTGAGCGTCGATCTATGAACCAGGAGGTCAGGGTTCGATCCCCGGTCAGGGCCCAGGCCCGGGTTGGGGCTCCATCCCCAGTGGGGGTGTGCAGGAGGCAGCGGGTCGGTGATTCTCTCTCATCATTGATGTCTCTCTCTCTCTCTCTCTCTCTCTCTCTCTCTCTCTGTATATATATTTATATCTCCCTTCCTCTCTGAAATCAATAAAAATATATTTTTTAAAAAGTTATGTACATTTGTTTGAAAAAGAGGAACTATAAACCCACTGGTTTTAGAGTTACATTGAAAAAACCCCTAAAAACTCCGGTGCACTGGCTCCGCGGGGTGGAGGGGCGGCGGGCGCGTGGGGTCGGGCCCCGTTCTCACGCCTCCCGCGCCCGGCAGGGACGCGCTGCGGGACGGCGGCTCAGCGGTGGACGCCGCCATCGCGGCCCTGCTGTGCGTGGGGCTCATGAACGCCCACAGCATGGGCATCGGCGGCGGCCTGTTCCTCACCATCTACGACAGCACCACCCGTGAGTGCCCGGCGGGCGGGGGCGGGCGGAGCGGCCGGGGGGCTCCGGGCTCCCGAGGGCGGGGGGGGGGGGGTGTCGCCGGCGTCCCGTCTGCCCCCTGACGTCTCCTTGCAGGGAAGGCCGAGGGCATCAACGCCCGCGAGGTGGCCCCCGCGCTGGCCTCGGCCGGCATGTTCAACAGCTCAGAGCAGGCGCAGGAAGGTGAGGGCGGGCGCGGGAGGGGGAGGGGGAGGGCGGGCGCGGGAGGGGGAGGGGGAGGGCGGGCGCGGGAGGGGAGGGGAGGGCGGGCGCGGGAGGGGGAGGGGAGGGCGGGCGCGGGAGGGGGAGGGGGAGGGCGGGCGCGGGAGGGGGAGGGCGGGCGCAGGCGCGGGCCGGGCAGGTGTGCCACCCCCTGGGGCGGCTGTAATGCCGCCCATGCCCACCCCTCCCCCCCTTCCCAGCCCCTCTCACCCTCCGTCAGGGATGCGCGAGGCCCTCATCACGGAGGCCTGGCCGGGTAGCGCAGCGGTTGGAGCGCCGCCCCCGTGCGCCGAGGTTGTGCGTGTGATCCCCGCCCGGGGCACATACGAGATGAACCGATGAGCCGCAAACCTCTCTCTCTCCTTCCTCTCCCACCCGTCCTCTCGCTCTAAAATCAGTTTGAAAACCGTCATCACCGAGAGCTACAGGGTCGCTGTGACTTCTGCTCGGGCCTCGGGGCCGCCTGCCGAGCACACAGTGCCGGTCACCACAGCTGCCACACGGTCCTGCGGGCTCTGCGCAGCCTCCTCCCGCTGGGCCCGGACCCGCCCCGCGCGCTGGCTCAGGGGCGCTGAGTCCCAGAGAGGCCACGCGAACCGGCCGAGGTCACACGGTTCCTTGGTGACGAAGCAGGCTGCCTAAACCCTCTATTCTCTTTTTTTATTAAAAAAATACTTTTATTGATTTCCGAGAGGAAGGGAGAGGGAGAGAGAGATAGAAACATCAGTGATGAGAGAGAATCATGGCTCGGCTGCCTCCTGCACGCCCCCCACTGGGGATCGAGCCCCCAACCAGGCCTGTGCCCTGACCGGGAATCTATCCGTGACCTCCTGCTTCATAGGTCGACGCTCAACCACTGAGCCACACCGGCCGGGCTTGAGATGCCTTTTTCTAGTGGGCGGGTCCATCCTCAGATCGGGCCTGGGAGACTCAGGGCCCAGGGGTCGGCTTCCAGTAGAATCATGGGCTCCTCTCAGGTCAGAGCTGGGAGACAGAGCTCTTCGTGGTCAGATGGAGAGGGACCGGGGCAGGGGTTTGGGCTCAGGTCCCGTGGGGACCAGAGGAGCGAGGCCCCGGCTTTGGGAGGGCCCAGGTGTGGGGTGGCCTGGGTCGGCACTGGGGGGCTTGGCAGGTGCGGGTGGCAGCTTGGGTCTCCTGGGACGAGAGGCGCGTGTCCTTGGAGGTGCAGGCGGAGAGACGGTGTGTGTCCGGTTCCCCACAGTCTCACGGCGCCTCCGTGGGCCTGGCAAGCGTGGTGGCACCGGCGGGAGAGGCCTCCAGGCCTGGGAGAGCCCAGCCCCGCACGCACGCTCCCACCGCCCCCCTGTGCCCCGCGGGATGTCCCGGGTGACCTGCACCCTTGCCTGCCGCGCCAGCTCTGACCCCACACGCCCAGCTCTGACCCCACACCCCATTCCCCTCTAAGCCTCACCGTCCCACCTGGGCCTGTGCCCGGACGAGGCCTCCAGGTCCCTTGTCTGGAGCCGACGCTGTCCTCCCTCTCGCCCGGCAGGGGGGCTGTCGGTGGCCGTTCCGGGCGAGATCCGCGGCTACGAGCTGGCGCACCAGCGGCACGGGCGGCTGCCCTGGGCCCGCCTCTTTGAGCCCAGCATCCGGCTGGCGCGGCAGGGCTTCCCCGTGGGGAAGGGCTTGGCGAACGCCCTGAATAGCAGCCGGGCTGCCATTGAGCGGCAGCCGGCCCTGTGGTACGTCTGCGGGCGCCGCCGATCCGCCCGGGGAGCCGGTGCTAACGGCGGGGGCGGGGGGGGGGGGGGGGGGGGCCCGGGAGATGCGCCCCTGCCCGTCACACGTGGCGGCTCACTCTGAGCCGGGCGCCCGGGACTCTGGCCTGTGTGCCCTGAGCAGCAGGGGACGTGAGGAGGCCTGGGCCGGCCACGGGCGGAGGAGCCTGAGCGTGGACCGGAGCCGCTGTCCTGGGCTCTCGTCCCCCGTGCTGGGGGGCTGGGGGGTGGTCCGGCCACCACTCCCACCCCCGGCCTCACGGAGCCCGCTCTGCCCAGCGAGGTGTTCTGCCGGGACGGCAAGGTGCTGCGGGAGGGGGACACAGTGACTATGCCGCGGCTGGCCGACACCTACGAGACGCTGGCCTCTGAGGGCGCCCAGGCTTTCTACAACGGGAGCCTCACGGCCCAGATCGTCCGCGACATCCAGGCGGCTGGTAAGTGCGAGGGACTTCGCGGAGGGAGCCCTGAGCTGGGGCCCAGGGGCCTGGGGTCCTCGGGGCCGGCCTGGGCTGGGCACTGGGCTCTCAGGGACCATCTGGCCAGGGAGGGTGACAGGCCATGGAACCACAGCTCCCGGTGAGGTCAGAGCTGAGAGATGGTACAGTTCAGGAGAGAAAGCTCCCCCACCCATGGCTCCCTGAGCGTGGGGGTGGGAAGCAGGTGTAAGCGTGAGCCAGGGCCCAGGAGGCACTGAAGTGCAGGCCCCGGAGGCCTTCCTGGAGGAGGTGGTGCCTGAGCTCCAGGTGAGATTGCACGTTATAGGCAGAGAGAAGAAGGATATTCCTGGCGGAGGGAACCGGCTAAGGCCTGGAGAGGCGATTTTACTTCTCCAAGAGGGCCACAGGGGCATTGGGATGCGTGCAGGGCCCTGGGGTTGGGACCTTGTGGGGCAAGTTCTGCTGGAGCCCCAAGTGACCTCTCCCGCCCTGAGCTGCGGCCTTCTTCCTATGTGAGTTTTTAAAAAAATATTTTTATTGACTTCAGAGAGGAAGGGAAAGGGAGCGGGAGAGAGAGAGAGAAACATCCATGATGAGAGAGAATCACTGATTGGCTGCCTCCTGCACGCCCCCCACTGGGGATCGAGCCCACAACCCAGGCATGTGCCCTTGACCGGACTTGAACCTGGGACCCTTCAGTCCGCAGGCCGACGCTGTATCCACTGAGCCAGCCCGGCCGGGGCCCCATGTGAATTCTGTCTGTCTGTCTGTCTGTCAGGAGGGGGTGACTGGCACGTTGACCTTTCCCACTGACACAGAAATTCGCTGTAAATGCCAAGCTTCCCCTGGAGAATGAAGCGCCTTCCTCCACCCGCCCCCCCCAATTAGTCATGGGAAGAGGGGGCTGAGCAAGGGGGAGACGGACAGACAGGCTGCCCAGAGCACAGACAGCCAACCTGGAGGCCAGGGCGAGGAGAGGACGGCTGGCCTGGGCCTGGCCATGGGGAGACGGCACCATAGGGCAGAAGGGGCTACGGGGGGGAGGGGGCAGAGTGGAGGTGGGGGTGGGGGCCCTGCAGGTGGGCGGGACCCCTCCAAGAGTGAGGCCCCAGCCTCCTCCGAGGGCAGCCCTGCCCCGAGAGTGCAGCCCGCTCCGTGCCCCTCCCCACCTAGAGCTGCTGTCTCGCCGCAGGGGGCATCGTCACCGCCAAGGACCTGAATGACTACCGCGCGGAGCTGATCGAGCACCCCCTGAGCATCAGCCTCGGGGACTCCCGGCTCTACGTGCCCAGCGCCCCCCTCAGCGGGCCCGTGCTGGCCCTCATCCTCAACATCCTCAAGGGTGAGCCCCGACAGGGCCCGGGCGGGGAGGAGCCTGCAACCAAGGCATGTGCCCTCGACCAGAATCGAACCCGGGACCCTTCAGTCTACAGGCCAACGCTCTATCCATTGAACCAAAGCAGCCAGGGCCTGGTAATTTTAAAAAATATATATTTTTTATTGATTTCAGAGAGGGAAAGAGAGAGAGAAAAACATCCATGATGAGAAAGAATCATGGATTGGCTGCCTCCTGCACACCCCCTACTGGGGATGGAGCCTGCAACCCGGGCAGGAGCACTTGATCGGGAATCGAACCGTGACCTCCTGGTTCATAGGTCAATGCTCAGCCCCTGAGCCCCGCCGGCCGGGCTGCTGCTGGCCACTCAGTGCTCCCCAGGTGGTTCGGGGGGTGAGAGCACCCAGGCACCCAGCGGCCTCGGCTGAGTGGCGATGTCCCGAGGGCCCCTGAGGCCGCCAACGCTGCCCGGCTCTGCCCTCCAGGGTACAACTTCTCGCGGGCGAGCGTGGAGACCCCCGAGCAGAAGGGCCTGACCTACCACCGCATCGTGGAGGCCTTCCGCTTCGCTTACGCCAAGAGGACCCTGCTCGGGGACCCCAAGTTTGTCAGTGTGACTGAGGTGAGGGCAGGGGCTGGCCCTCGACGGCGGGCGGGGTCTGCCTGGAGGCGGCAGGGGTGTCCCTGGCCTCCCGCCTGCTGTGCGAATCCGCTCTCACCACCCTGCGGGGGAGGGGGCGGGCCTGTCGCCTGGCAGGATGGACTAGGGCAGTGATGGCGAACCTATGACATGGGTGTCAGAGGTGACACACAAACTCATTTTTTTGGTTAATTTTTCTTTGTTAAATGGCATTTAAATATATAAAACAAATATCAAAAATATAAAACTTTGTTTTACTGTGGTTGCAAAGATCAAAAAATTTCTATATGTGACACAGCACCAGAGTTAAGTTAGGGTTTTTCAAAATGCTGACACGCCGAGCTCAAAAGGTTCGCCATCACTGGCCTAGAGACCCGCGTCTGGGCCGGCCCGGGAGCTCAGAGTGTAACAGACAAGAGGAATGAGTGCCCCCGGGGGGGGGGGGGGCCCTCCCCCTCCCCTCCCCCTCCCCCTCCCCCTTCCAGGCTTTGCACGGGCTGTGCCCCCTGCTGGGAGGGTCTGGTGTAGTCGGAGTGAGGTGAGGGGTGCAGGGGCGTCGCAGCCCTTGGGGGATGGGGAGGATGGGGGTCGAGCCCGCGACCCGGGTACGTTGCCCTGACCGGATGGAACCCTGACCTCCTGGTTGCCAGGTGGACGCTCGGCCCCTGAGCCCCTTGGCAGGGCCTCGCTGATTTCGAAAGCCCAGGGCAGCCTCTGGCGGAAGGTCCCCCGTCTGGGATGGGCCTGCCTCTCTGGGAGGAGATTCAGGCCGTAGGTTCTCCCTTCGGACTCGTCAGTTACCCTGCGGGGTGTGGTTGGAACCTTCTGGAGACGTGTTTTCAGCGAGGCCTCCTCCCCCCTCTCCGTGTCTGTCCTTCCTCTCTGTCTGCCCGTCCAGCCTCGCGCCGGCAGCAGCTGTCTCCACTGTACCCTTTAGCCCGATCTTGCCCGTGAACTTGAGGCTCACCGCTGCTCGGTGTCGAGCGGGCACCTTTCCAAAATCAAGCTCCCTGCGGCCCCAGCCTGCCCCTTCCGCAGCGGCCACCCCCACCCCGGGTAAGGGTCACTCTGGGATGAAGACTTGAGGGCCGTTTCCAATTCCTCCTCCTCGCCCACCTGGGTGAGCCAGCCACCTCCTCCCTCCCGGCTGGTGTCCCCGCCTCCGGCCCCCGGAGACCCTGGGGAAACAGCCAGGGCTCACTGCTTTGTCCCAGTCCCGGGTGGCTGAGCCTTAACGCCAAAGTCTTTCTGAGGCCTACGGGGAGCCCCGGGACTGGACCTCGCGGCCTCTTCCACCTCCTGTCTTTCTAACACAACTCACCGTCTGCCCATCACTCACAGGCCTGCCCGGGGGCCTTTGCATTGGCTATCCAGGCCTCATTCGGGGTTCTTTTCAGATGTCACCTCCTCCGAGAAGCCCTCCCTGACCACTCCACCCCCTCCCCATTGTTCTCTACCACCTCTACCTGGCTCGTTCTTCCCAGCACTGCCTTCGTCTTCCCTGCCATGCGGGTGGGGAGCCGCTTGGCTGTTCCCTGCTGACCCCCCAGTGCCAGGCTTGCAGTACAAGCTCCATGAATGAATGAATATGGCTCGAGTGGGGGCTTGGGGAACAGACAGACAGACATTCAGAGTTGCTGGCCTGCAACAGAGACAAAGGCTGGAGAGAGGGGTCGGCCGGGCCGTGTGAGTTTTGGGGTGCCGGAGGCTTGTGGTCAGAGCCTCGGCCGGGGATCCCCGAGAGCTGCCCGCACCAGCCTGTGCCCGTGCCCACCCCCGTTCCTCAGGCTGGCTCTGGGGTCTCGGCAGGTGGTCCGGAACATGAGCTCCGAGTTCTTTGCCGCCCAATTGCGCAGCCGCATCTCCGACAACACCACGCACCCCGCCTCCTACTACGAGCCCGAGTTCTACACCCCAGACGACGGGGGCACCGCCCACCTGTCCGTGGTCGCCGAGGATGGCAGCGCCGTGGCGGCCACCAGCACCATCAACCTCTAGTAGGGGCTGCCGGGTGGCCTGGGGCCGGGGCGGGCGGCGGGCAGGGGCTGCCCTCGCGTCCCAGGAGCGGGGCTCCATGAACCCCTTTTGTGCTGGGAAACGGAGGCCCCACCTTGGTAGAGCACTCGCCCCGGACCTCACGGGGTACATGGGGTACATGTTGGAGCTTTGGGGGTGGGGGGGCCGGGAGGGCGGGGCGGTGCCCAGCCGTCTGACGCGGCCCGTCTGCAGCTTCGGGTCCAAGGTGCTGTCCCCGGTCAGCGGGATCCTGTACAATGATGAGATGGACGACTTCAGTTCCCCCAACATCATTAACCAGTTCGGGGTGCCCCCCTCACCGGCCAACTTCATCAAGCCAGGTGCGTGGTGCGGGCCCGGGCGGGCTGGGGGCTAGCGTCCCTCCGGGCAGGCAGCTGACCTGCATCTCTGTCCCCCCCCTCCCCCTCCCCCCTCCCCACCTCAGGGAAGCAGCCGCTCTCCTCCATGTGCCCAGCCATCATCGTGGACCGGGACGGCCGGGTCAGCCTGGTGGTGGGTGCCTCTGGGGGCACCCAGATCACCACAGCCACCGCGTTGGTATGTGCCTGCCACCTGTCCCCTCGGCCCCCGCCCCCGGGGCCGTGCTGTGCTGACCCCTGTGTCCCCGCTCCCCAGGCCATTATTAACAACCTCTGGTTCGGCTACGACGTGAAGAAGGCGGTAGAGGAGCCCCGGCTGCACAACCAGCTCCTGCCCAACACCACCACCCTGGAGCGGGACATGGACCAGGTGGGCGGGCACAGCCGGGGCCGGGGGCGGGGCATGGGGACCAGGTGGGCGGGCACAGCCAGGGCCGGGGGCGGGGCGGGGGCGGGGCATGGACCAGGTGGGCGGGCACAGCCGGGAGCCGGGGGCGGGGCATGGACCAGGTGGGCGGGCACAGCCGGGGCCGGGGGCGGGGCATGGGGACCAGGTGGGCGGGCACAGCCGGGGGCGGGGCATGGACCAGGTGGGCGGGCACAGCCGGGAGCCGGGGGCGGGGCATGGACCAGGTGGGCGGGCACAGCTGGGAGCCAGGGGCGGGGCATGGACCAGGTGGGCGGGCACAGCCGGGAGCCGGGGGCGGGGCATGGACCAGGTGGGCGGGCACAGCCGGGGCCGGGGGCGGGGCATGGGGACCCTGGGAGGAGGTCTGGCTCTCCTGGGTCACCGTGGAGGGACCGTGGCTGGTGTCCTCTGCTGGGGGCAGGGGCCATCACACCCACCACCTGGGCCATCTTTTTAAAATAAGTTTTATATTTTACTCTGCTTTTTTCTTTTATTGATTTCAGAGAGGAGGGGAGAGGGAGAGAGAGAGAGACATCCATGGTGAGAGAGAATCATGGATCGGCTGCCTCGTGCGTGCCCCTCACTGGGGATCGAGCCAGCAACCCCGGCATGTGTCCTTGACCGGAATCAAACCCAGGACCCTTCAGTCCGCAGGCCGACGCTCTATCCACTGAGCAAAAGCAGCTAGGGCCACCTTTTTTTTTTTTAAGATGCCTTCATTTTATTTTTATTATTTTTTTAAATGTTCACCAGAGGATATTTTTCCATCGATTTTTCGAGAGAGTAGAAGAGAGAGGGAAAGACAGAGAGAAACACATCGATTGGTTGCCTCCCACACGCATCCCAACGAGGGCCCAGGCTGGGGAGGAGCCTGCAACCAAGGTACGTGCCCTTGACTAGAATCGAACCGGGACCCTTGGGTCCACAGACCAATGCTCTAGCCACTGAGCCAGTCTGCCCAGGGCTGCCTGGGCCCCGCTGAGGCCTCCCTCTCCACCCCCCCACCCCCCCAGGCGGTGACCACAGGCCTGAAGAGCCGGCACCACCACACCAAGGAGGTGTCCACCTACATCGCTGTGGTGCAGGCCATCGCCCGCACGGACGGCGGCTGGGCGGCCGCCTCGGACTCCAGGAAAGGCGGGGAGCCGGCTGGCTACTGAGGGTGCGGGGCGGGCCAGGCTGGGACTTGGGGTACGGGCTTCTCCCGCGAGGGGCAAAGCAGTGCAATAAATGGGGCCTCGGCGCCAGGTGTTGCTGGGCTCCCGATTCCCTGGGCCGCAGCATCCTGTGTGACATGGGGCGTCTGGGGGGGGGGTGGAGAGCCCCGCGGGTGGGAGGGGGCGCAGGACAGGCCCCTGCCTAGCACCCTGAGCCCCAGCACCAGGGGCCAGGCCCTCCCTTATCTGGATTGGGCCCCGGCACTTCCACGGTTGGCCACCAGGGGGAGCCATAGCCCTGGCTTTCACTGGGGCAGGAGCAACCCAGGGATGCTGGCCACCTGGGTACCTCCTGGCCTGGCGGTGTCGGACCCGCCCCGCTGACCTCACCCAGAGGCGAAGCTGAGGCCCCAGGAGTGGGATTGGGCAAGAGGCTGGAGCAAAACATGCTGTTCCGAGCGGGCCCAGGGCGAGCTTCCCGAGCACAAACCCAGAGTGAGGCCCAAGCCGTGCTCAGAGCCAGGGAACCCGGTTCCCAGGGAACCGACTGGAAGAGGCCCCAGATCCCCAAGGTCAGGGCTGGAGGCTGGGTGGCTGGGGACGCAGCCTGGAGGGGGGTAGGTCTTGGGGGGGACACAACCCCCCTCTTCCTCACTCCGGGTCTGCTAACTAGGCTTTTTAGATTTTTTTTTTACTGATTTCAGAGAGGAAGGGAGAGGGAGAGAGAGAGACAGAGACAGACAGAAACATCAATGATGAGAGAGCGTCATGGACCGGCCGCCTCCGGCACCCCCCCACAGGGGACGGAGCCCACAGCCCGGGCCTGGGCCCTGACCGGGAATCGAACTGGGACCTCCTGATTCATAGGTCGATGCTCAACCACTGAGCCACACCGGCTGGACTGCCAACTCACCCTTTACACACAGTTGCAGTAACTGATGTGAGGGGCTAGGAAAGGCTGCTGGAGGCGGAGCGGCCCGACAGGTAACGCCGGGCCAGTGAGCACAAGCGGGGCCTCCAAGGGCAGGGCACAGGGGCCAGCGGGGCCGAGCCTGCCGCTCCTCCTGAAGCGGTGTTTCCAAAGTGGCCACAGGGCCCGGCCGGTGTGGCTCAGTGGTTGAGCATCGACCTGTGAACCAGGAGGTCACGGTGTGATTCCCGGTCAGGGCCCAGGCCCGGTGGCGGGCTCGATCCCCAGTGTGGGGCCCGCAGGAGGCGGCCGGCCGGTCCATGATTCTCTCCCATCGTTGATGTTCGCATTTCTCTCTCCCTCTCCCTTCCTGTCTGAAATCAATAAAAACATATTAAGGAAAACACGCACAAAAACAACAAAGTGTCCACAGGGACCCCGTGTTGTGCCTGCGGAGGCCTGGGGGCGGGGGGCGGGGCGGGGAGTTGGGGGGGGATGGAGTTGAGGCTGGTGGAATGTGCAAGTCACTCCTCAGCCCTCACTTAGTCCCAGAGGAAAGGCTGTGACCACATTCTCGGGGGAGGGGACAGGCCTGAGGCCCGGGCTGTGGTCCCAGTGGGAGTGGGGGGCAGGCCTGGGCCCCGACATGAGGACAGGGTGCGCCCAGGCCCCCGAGGCTCAGCAGGGGGCTCCTTTGGCGGCTGGGGGCTTAGCTTCCCCCTCTTTCCTTCTCATCCTCTCCCGGCCCTCACCGTCCGGCAGACACTCAGGGCCCCTCTGGCCGGGCTGGCATAACAGCCGTTCCTGTCCTGGGCGCTGGCTCCGTGGTCCCTGCCCCCGGCCTTGGCCTGACCAGGACGCTGGGGAGAGGAAGGGAATGTCCCCCCCCTGACCCTGCTGACTCCCCCCAACCATCCCCTGCCTCTGCGTGGGCTGGCCCTGGCCCAGGAGTGAACTTTGGTTCCTGGTTGAGCAATGTCGCTGTGGTGAGGGGTGGGGGTGGGGGTGGGGGCGGGTGGGGGGAGGCGCCCGCAGCCCTCCCCACCCCGTGAGCCACGTGGGAACCGGCCTGTGGGAACGGGCCCAGGAGCCTCCTGCGTGCTTGTCCAGCCCCTCTCTGCACCTCGGTTTCTCTGCTGGCCCCGGAGGTGTAAGGAGACCCGGGAAGGGGGTGGGCAGAACCGCAGGGACTGTGGGGACTGAGTAGATGGGCGTCCAGCCCGCAGCCCAGTCTAGGGGGCACCTCCGGGGGTGCCTCCTCCTCCAGCCACCTCCCCAGCGGGTGCCCTGAAGGCCCAGCAGAGGAGGCGCTGCGGGCACAGGAGTGACCCGGAGCGTCAAAGGCCAGGGCCGCAGAGAGACAGAGGCCTGGAGGCCACAGAGGCAGCTCCTGGGCAGCGGCCCCGGGGCGGGCGGTCTGGTGGGCACTGGTGCCAAGGGCTGGCACATGCCCATCTGCACTCACCGCACGGGTGCCTTGCAGTCAAAAGCATGTGCTGCTCTTGAGCTGGCCTGCTCCCTGAGGGGACCCAGCACCCTGCTTGGTACCACTCCCCACCCCTCTCTGTCCGCACCCCGTCTTCCAGCCAAGCTGTGGCCGAGCAAGACTTGAACCCGGGTCCTGAGTGAGATGGCCTTGGGTCCCCCCTCTGTCTGTCTCTGGCCCCCTTCAGCCTTGCCTCTGTGCCCCGGACACCCCAGTGTCCTCTGTCTCTGGGGTGCCGAGGGGGCTGTGGCTGGGGACCAGGGCTCCACACTGTCCCTTTCCTCTCTGAGCCCTGCTGTGGGGCTTTGCTGGGACCAGAGGTGACCGTGGGCGGCCCAGCAGGCACCACGTCCTCGGGCATGGGGGATGGGCACCGTGGGCAGACGGAGGGGCGGCTTACCTCCAGGGCTGCCAGGGCGGGCGGGCCGCGGGAACGGCAGCGAGGGAGTTAACCACAGCTTCCTCCTCGAGAAAGAAAAACTCCATGAACACCCTGCCCCCTGGCCTCGGGCCAGGGCCACGCTCAGGCTCGAGCAGCCCTCCCGCCGAGCAGCCCTTGTGGAAGGCAGGGCCCGGCTGCCACACGCCGTCTGTCCGCACACCCACCTGCCCGCTTAACTGCCCGCCGTTCGCCTGCCCACCTGTCTACCCAGCGCTAACCCGCCTCTGTCCGGTGGTCTGTCTGACCAGCCTTCTCTTGCCGGCCTCTCTCCAGCTGTCTGCCTCCTGTCCGTCCGTGTGTCTGTCTCTGGCTGCATCTCTTTATCCAGTCAATCATCTGGGAGTCCATCTGGGTGTTGTCTGGTCCATCCAACCACACAGCTGTCTGTGCATCTGTCTATCCGCTGGCCTGTCAGCCCACCTGCCTCCCTCCCCCCACCCCCGGGGCTGCAGAGCCATGGCCCCGGGCCGGGGGACCACCTTCGGCCTGGTGCTGCTGGGGCTGGGGCTGGCCCTGGCCATCATCGTGCCCGCCGTGGTCCTCTCCCGCCACCACGCCCCCTGCGGCCCCCAGGCCTTTGCCCACGCTGCAGTCGCCGCCGACTCCAAGGTCTGCTCAGATATTGGACGGTGAGTCTGGGGGGGGCTCCCAGAGGGCCTGTGACTGTGGCAAGAGAGTGGAGCAGGTGCCTCTGTCGCATCTGACGTGTGGGGGCCATGTGGGTGTGGGCTCCGGCAAGGGAGCGGCCTCAGGGCCTTTGCCCGGAGCGGGCAGCAGGCAGGTGCACGGGCGATGGGGGGCGGTGGGGACAAGGATACTGTGGGCAGAGAAGAGATGGCCTGTGAGTCGATTCCTAGTCCCAGGGCTCAGGGAGCTCCAGAGGAGGCAGTGCCCGTGTCACCGGTCTGGCCCAGGGGGACCCCGATGACCAGTGCTGGCCCCTCCCGTGGGGTGCCAGTCCTCCCGGGGCTGTAGCGAGGGAGTGTGGGGGCCCCATCCATGGGTTTGCCCTGCCGGGGTCAGGGCCTGGAGCCGGGCCAGCCGTGGGAGGGATGATTTTTTTAGGGGGGCAGTGGGGAGGGACCCCAGCTGGTGATTGTGACGCTCTTCCAGGAAGTCCCGCCCAGAAGAGGCTTCTGTTGCCCCCACCCCCACCCCCGCAACCCCTGCGTTCAGGGGAGGGACATGGCAAGACGCCCTCCTGCCCCCCCCCGACCCCCCCTCCCCCGCCCCTTTCCTGCTGCTGGGTCTGCTTCCCAGAACATCTGCCTCCTGGGTGCTTATCAGAGAGGCTGTTTGTGCTCCCGGAGGGACTGTCCGGGGCAGGGGGAGCGGCCACATCCCAGCCCCAGGCCCCCGGGCAGCCGTGGGCCCAGCCTCACCCCTTCGGCTCCATTCACTCACCTTTTCTTTCCTTCCTTCCTCCTGTCTGTCCGTCTGCCCCTGTCCCACCCGCCCCTGGCCTGGTCCTCCCCCGGCCTGGTCCTCCCCCAGGGTCCCTTCTAGGATGACAGGGGCTGAGTGACAGCTCAGGGGCAAGAGGGGCGCAGGCTGCTGGTCTGCTCAGGGGCTCCCGGACCCAGGCTCCTGTCCTCCCGCACCAGGCCTCCTCCTGGGGGGCGGGGCCTCCAGAGGCAGCCAGGGCCCCGGGAGGGCCAGCCAGGGCCTGCGGTCACACAATGGATGCACTGTGACCACAAGGCCTCTTCTCTGACTGTCGTCTTGTTTGTTTTGTGTGTGTGCCCATGAGAGTCGGGCCGGTCTCTGACCCAGGAGCCCCGCGGCCGTCCCTAGAGAGTCGCGGATGTGTTTCTGCCCAGGGTGTGTGCTGGACCGATAGCACTTTCCACTTCCTGTCTGAGCAGCGGTGCGGGCGGCTGGAGCTGCCCAGCGGCTGTGGCACCGGGTCACCTGGGGGAGCGGGGGCTGGGAGCTCTGGCTGTGCTGCTGCGGGGCTGATAGGGCCCTCCCGGAGCCCACTCCCCTCCTCCCCCTCGCTGGCTTCCCCTCGCCTCCTCCTCACCTTTTCTTTCCTTCCTTCCTCCCTGTCTGCCCGTCTGTCCCTGTCCCACCCGCCCCTGGCCTGGTCCTCCCCCAGGGCCCCGGGAGGGCCAGCCCGGGCCTGCGGTTACACCATAGATGCACTGTGACCACGAGGCCTCTTCTCTGACTGTCGTCTTGTTTTTTGTGTGTTTTTAAATATATTTTTATTAATTTCAGAGAGGAAGGGAGAGGGAGAGAGAGATAGAAACATCAGTGATGAGAGAGCATCATGGATCGGCTGCCTCCTGCACCCCCCACACCGGGGATGGAGCCCACAGCCCAGGCCTGTGCCCTGACCGAGAATCGAACCGTGACCTCCTGGTTCATAGATCGATGCTCAACCACGGAGCCCCGCCGGCCGGGCTTTGTTGTTCTTCAATTGGCAATAATTGCGCTTCGGATCTGCCTCTTGGGCTCTGATCCCACCGCTGCAAGCACGCGCCGGCCTGCATCTCCCGGCCTCAGGGCCCAGTGGGTTGGGCTGTGGGCAGGTGGGTGCCTGGGGGCGGGTGGGGGCTCAGCTCTGTGATGTCCGTCTGCTACGGCCGCTCCGAAAGGCCTGCCTCAGCCAGATCCTGAGGGGGGGGGGGTCCCCGCTCCTCCTGGAATCCAGGGCGATGCCTGGCTGCGCTTCACTTAGGAGGAGGCTAGGCCTGCATGGAGGGACCTGCCTGCTGTCGCGGAGGGAGAGACGCCAGGGCTGCTGGAGGGGTGGGCCTTCCTGGCGCCCCCCGCCCCCCGCCTCACGCCCCCAACCCCAGTGTCTGCCCAGCCTCCAGGCTTGGCCCGTAAAGGCCAGAGCTCTACTGGTCAAGTGCGTGGTTGCAGAGGAGGCTGGTGGGGGTCCAGAGGGCTCACCTCGGGGGCACTGGGGTCCGGGCTGGCCCTGGGGTGTGGGGATTGGATGAGGACAGCCCTGAGCCTTGTCTGCTGCTCCAGACCCATCCAGGGGCCTGTGTGTGCCGTTCGCAGTGCAGAGGAGAGCTGGGACTCTGGACACGATGCTGCAACTCCTGGGTCTCAGTTTTCCCATCTGCGAAATGGGTCGGTGCCAGCACTTCCCTCAGGGGGGACGGGATCTCGCCCGGTCCGTAGGCGGTGCTGCCTGCTGGTGGCTTGATGTTCTGACCACTGGCTGTTGAAGTGGCTGGGACTGGACCTGGGTCAGATCTCAGGACCCGGAGTCAGGGCCCAGGGTCTGCACGGGGGACTCTCCTGAGGGGACAGCTCCTAGGGAATTGGGGGTGGCCTCGCCCCTTCCTTCTCTCTCCGAGGCCCCGGGACCCTGATGGCTCTCTGTACTCCTGGCCAAGTTTCCAGGAAATGATTGCACTTCCTCCCTGCTGGGACTCAGGAAGCAATGGCCGGGGCACGGCGCACCGCATGTGTGAGCACACGTGTGTGTGAGTGTGTGTGAGTGTGCGTGAGTGTGCGTGTGTGAGCACACGTGTGTGTGAGTGTGTGTGAGTGAGTGTGTGAGTGTGTGAGTGTGTGTGGGTGTGTGAGTGTGTGTGAGTGAGTGTGTGAGTGTGTGTGGGTGTGTGAGTGTGTGTGTGCGTGAGTGTGCGTGTGTGAGCACACGTGTGTGTGAGTGTGTGTGTGCGTGAGTGTGCGTGAGTGTGCGTGTGTGAGTGTGAGTGTGCGTGAGTGTGCGTGAGTGTGCGTGTGTGAGCACACGTGTGTGTGAGTGTGTGTGAGTGAGTGTGAGTGTGTGAGTGTGTGTGGGTGTGTGAGTGTGCGTGAGTGTGCGTGAGTGTGCGTGTGTGAGCACACGTGTGTGTGAGTGTGTGAGTGAGTGTGTGAGTGTGCGTGAGTGTGCGTGTGTGAGCACACGTGAGTGTGAGTGAGTGTGTGTGAGTGTGAGTGAGTGTGCGTGAGTGTGCGTGTGTGAGCACACGTGTGAGTGAGTGTGTGTGAGTGTGAGTGAGTGTGCGTGTGTGAGCACACGTGTGTGTGAGTGTGAGTGAGTGTGAGTGTGTGAGTGTGTGTGGGTGTGTGAGTGTGCGTGAGTGTGCGTGTGTGAGCACACGTGTGTGTGAGTGTGTGTGAGTGTGAGTGTGTGAGTGTGTGTGGGTGTGTGAGTGTGAGTGAGTGTGCGTGTGTGAGCACACGTGTGTGTGAGTGTGAGTGAGTGTGAGTGTGTGAGTGTGTGTGGGTGTGTGAGTGTGCGTGAGTGTGCGTGTGTGAGCACACGTGTGTGTGAGTGTGTGTGTGTGAGTGTGCGTGAGTGTGAGTGTGTGAGTGTGAGTGTGCGTGAGTGTGCGTGAGTGTGCGTGTGTGAGCACACGTGTGTGTGAGTGTGTGTGAGTGAGTGTGAGTGTGTGAGTGTGTGTGGGTGTGTGAGTGTGCGTGAGTGTGCGTGAGTGTGCGTGTGTGAGCACACGTGTGTGTGAGTGTGTGAGTGAGTGTGTGAGTGTGCGTGAGTGTGCGTGTGTGAGCACACGTGAGTGTGAGTGAGTGTGTGTGAGTGTGAGTGAGTGTGCGTGAGTGTGCGTGTGTGAGCACACGTGTGAGTGAGTGTGTGTGAGTGTGAGTGAGTGTGCGTGTGTGAGCACACGTGTGTGTGAGTGTGAGTGAGTGTGAGTGTGTGAGTGTGTGTGGGTGTGTGAGTGTGCGTGAGTGTGCGTGTGTGAGCACACGTGTGTGTGAGTGTGTGTGTGAGTGTGTGAGTGTGTGTGGGTGTGTGAGTGTGAGTGAGTGTGCGTGTGTGAGCACACGTGTGTGTGAGTGTGAGTGAGTGTGAGTGTGTGAGTGTGTGTGGGTGTGTGAGTGTGCGTGAGTGTGCGTGTGTGAGCACACGTGTGTGTGTGTGTGTGAGTGTGAGTGTGTGAGTGTGTGTGAGTGTGAGTGAGTGTGAGTGTGTGAGTGTGTGTGGGTGTGTGAGTGTGCGTGAGTGTGCGTGTGTGAGCACACGTGTGTGTGAGTGTGTGTGAGTGTGAGTGTGTGAGTGAGTGTGTGTGAGTGTGAGTGAGTGTGAGTGTGTGAGTGTGTGTGGGTGTGTGAGTGTGCGTGAGTGTGCGTGTGTGAGCACACGTGTGTGTGAGTGTGTGTGAGTGTGAGTGTGTGTGTGAGTGTGTGTGAGTGTGCGTGAGTGAGTGTGTGTGAGTGTGAGTGAGTGTGTGTGAGTGTGCGGGCGGGAGTAGATGCGTGATGGAGCCTCCCGGCACCTTGGGGACCGGCACCTTCCTCCGGTTCTCCCCCCACAGGCGTGTGTGCGGCTCCTAAACTCTAAGGGTCCCAGAGACTTGCCACCAGGGGAGCCGTGGGCAGCAGCAGCTCGTCCCGGGCTCACCCCCACCCCTGTCTCCCAGGTCAACATCCTCTTCAAATAGAAAGGAAGGGAGGAAGGAAGGGAGGGAGGGAGGAGTGATTGCCTTCCGGTCAAGATGGGGCGCACAGGTGCTCGCCTCCTCCCACAACCACATCGGAATCTCGATGCCACGGAGCAGCCGTCTCTCAGAACTGCCTGAACTCTAGCTGAACGGACGCCCTCGACTGGGGATTAAGGCGGGAACCACGCTGGGCCTGGCGGGAGGGGTGGAGGGGAGGAGCTGGCCGGTGCACACCCACAAGTAGCGGATAAAATCCGGAGGGATGTCCCAGCCCCACACCAGGCCCCCAAGCCCTGGGCTCCAGGGCCAGGAAGAGAAGTCCAGCAGGGACGGTGGCTGAGTGAGACAGAGGGCTCCGGGAGTCCCGGGTGTTCCTCTTAAAGGGCCAGTGCGTGGACTTGCTCAGACACACTGGCTCTGAGCTCCAGCGCTGGCCTAGCAACCTGGAAGGCATCAGGAGCACATGGGGATGGCCTGACTTGCGGAGCTTCGGGCCGAGGGCGGGAGGGGCCGTGCTCTCCCTGGCAGGAGCCATTGATCCTTGCCTGAGCCATTCCCGCCGCCCCCCCGCCCCCCGTAGAACTGGCCGCAGACACCTATCTGCGTGTCCATCAACCTGGCTCACACCGTTTGCTCAGCCCTGGCGATTTCCTGACATCTCGCCCCACCCAGCGTTTGGGCCGCTCCCAGTGGCTTCTCCATACAAACAGCCTGTCTTGCTGATGCTGCGGATGTTCCTTAAATCCCTCAAACAAGCAGCCTCCGACCTCAGGGTGCCCATGACTCTCACCACGGGGCCCAGGCTGGCGCTCGTGCAGCCGTCTGCAGATCACGCCGTAGCTCACGCCAGGTGGCCCCAGGCCGGGCATTAACAGTGACCAACCTCAGGCTGCATGTCCTGGGAGGCCCGGAGTCAGCACACAGTTCGGTTCCCTGTCGGGGCACATGCCCGGTTGCGGGCTCGACCCCCAGTAGAGGGGGTAGGCGGGAGGCAGCCGATCCATGATTCTCTCTCATCACTGATGTTTCTGTCAATCTCTCCCTTTCCCTTCCTCTCTGACATCAATAAAAACTTATTTAAAAAATAACCCTTTTACTGGGATTAGAGCCCACAACACGGGCGTGTGCCCTGACCAGGAATCAAACCGTGACCTCCTGGTTCCTGGGTCGATCGATGCTCAACCACTGAGCCACACCAGCCAGGCCATCACTGGGGTTTAAATGCTGGCTTCCCAGGGGTGCCGGGGAGGACTCCTGGGTGTAAGTGAAGAGCAGCCCCGGGTCAGCTGTGCAAGGCTGTGCCCGAGGGACAGGGTCACTTCCTCAGCACAGGCCTCCGACCGCACCTCACAGCGGAAGGGCCCACCCCTTACTGCTCACGGACAGACGGGGAGACAGGCCAGAGGGCATTCCCACAGACACTGGGAAGGGGTTGTGGGGCCCATCAGCCCGAGCCCCAAGCCCTGATGGCAGAGAAGATCCTGGGGTCACTTGAAACAGTTCAGCCTGACAGGGGCTGGAGCTCATGTGTCCACCGTGACATGGGGAGTGGTGGTTGCCCCGCCTGGGCCCTGAGACTGCTGGGAGGGGCTGGGGGGCTGGCCCAGGCCAGGCCCCACCAGGGACAGAGGAGCCAGTGCTGCTGGGAGGGCCGGGGAACAGTGGCCACAGGAGAACTCTGCCAACGGAGAAGCACCTGGTCCGTGGCAAAGGCATCGCCGTCCGCCACCTGCAGAGTCCTGTGCGCCTGTGGGAGGGGCTGGCCTGGACGGGCCGCCCGGTCTGGTCTCTGATGGTTTGGTGGCGACGGAGGGGCCACCTGCATTCCTCCCCTGGGGATGGCCACTGCGTGAGCCCCGGGGGAGGTCAGGGCCAGGGAGCCACCCCTCTCCCGGCGCCGTGTCTTGCAGAGCCATCCTGCAGCAGCAGGGCTCGCCCGTGGACGCCGCCATCGCCGCTCTGGTCTGCACCGGCGTCGTCAACCCCCAGAGCATGGGCCTGGGCGGGGGCGTCATCTTCACCGTCTACAACGCGAGCACAGGTGTGTCCGCGGAGCGTCCAGACGCGGCTGTGGGGCCCACCGGCCGTAGCCCCAGGCCCTGAGGGCAGGGAAGGGTCCTGGGGTCACGGGTGCGTCTGTGCAACCCCCCGGGGGGGTCCCCAAACCCTGACATCGAGGTGTCCCGTCTGCCCCTGCCCCTGCCTGGTGCCCCCTGTGCCCCTCCCCCCGCCTCCCCCTTCCCGGCAGATCCCACCAAGCAGAGGCCACGCCTGCGAGGGAGCAGGGCGGGGGGGGGGGGGGGGCACGGCAGGGGGGGACCGAGGCAGCCGCAGGGCGCCTGACCCTCGCACGCCCGCCCCGCCTCCAGGGCAGGTGGAGGTCATCAATGCCAGGGAGACGGTGCCCGCGCGCTCTGTCCCGGGGCTGCTGGACCAGTGTGAGCAGGCACTACCTCTGGGCACAGGTGAGGCTCGGGAGGGGGGGTGGGCTGACGCCCTCACGGACAGGCTGAGACCCCCATGGAGGCCCTGTCCTGCTGGGGTTGGAGGGCTCCGTGGAGATGGGTTATGGGGATGGGGTGGGGGGGTCCCAGGGCCAGCGTGCGCTGGGCCCCACGGGGTGGGCAGCCGCGGGGAGTGTGAGTGCAGAGGGACAGGTCAGGTGTGGGCTCGGGAAGGTCCCCTGGCTGCCAGGGCCGGGAGCAAGGCCGATGGGATGACAGTGGGGGTGATGGAGAACCCTGGGCGGGCCTGGAAGTCGGGGGGCTGCGGGCCAGGGGGGGCAGCCTAACACGGCCACGCCCGGCAGGCGCCCAGTGGGCCGGGGTGCCCGGGGAGCTGCGGGGCTACGCCGAGGCCCACCGCCGCCACGGCCGCCTGCCCTGGGCGCGGCTGTTCGAGCCCACCATCGCGCTGCTCCGCGGGGACCACCGCGTACCCCTCGTCCTCAGCCAGTTCCTCAGCCAAAGATTCCTGCGCCCCTTCCTGGCTGCCTCCTCCCTGAAGTGAGCTGCTGGGGAAATAGGGGGGAAGGGGGAGGGGGAGGGGGGAGGGGAAGGCGGTGCAAGGGTCCCTTCTCAGCTCCTGGGCTCAGGCCCCGGCCTCTGGCACACGGACCTGTGGGTGCCGGGACCCCGCCTGGCCAGCCCTGCAGTGCCTGGTTCACACGCGGGGCTCCGTGGGGCAGAACCCAACGGGAGGGGCTCAGGCCAGAGGGTTTGTGCCCAAGAGATGGGGCCCTGCGGGCACGGCTCCGGCCTCTGCCACTGCCCTCTGGTCGCCCCTTGCCCGCCTGCTCCCCACTGAGCAGGTCCTCCCAGGAGCAGGGAGGACAGGCCCCGGTGGACACAGGCCTGACAGGGTGATGAGCGAGGGGAGAGGGGCAGCCCCCCCCAACCCTAGGGGGTCTGTCCCCTCCATGGCCACCCAGCACCGGGGGCCCTGGACCAGGACCGCTTCCCTGTGGGGTCCCCAGGACCCTGAGCAGCCCCTGCAGGGGTGTGGCTGCGGCCGGGACCTGGGCCCACCCGAGGCTGCCCCCGCCCCCCCCAGGAAGCTCTTCTTCAACGGGACGGAGCCCCTGCAGCACCAGGACCCGTTGCCCTGGCCCGCGCTGGCGGCCACGCTGGAGACGGTGGCCAGGGAGGGCGCCGAGGCCTTCTACTCGGGGCAGCTGGGCCGGACGCTGCTGGAGGACATAGCCCGGGAAGGTGAGCCCCGCTGAGCCCGGCTGAGCCCGGGAAGAGCCAGGCTCTCCACACAGGGTCCCTGCTGCTCATCTTTCTTTCTTTCTTTCTTTTTTTAAATATATTTTTTATTGATTTCAGAGAGGAAGGGAAAGGAAGAGAGAGAGAGAAACATCAATGATGAGAGGGAATCATTGACTGGCTGCCTCCGGCACACCCCCCACTGGGGATGGAGCCCGAAACCCAGGCATGTGCCCTGACTGGAATCGAACCCAGGACCCTTGAGTCCGCAGGCCAATGCTCTATCCACTGAGCCAAACCAGCCGGGGCTCTTTCTTTTTTAAAAAATATTTTTATTGATTTCAGAGAGGAAGGGAGAGGGAGAGAGAGGGAGATCCCCACTGGGGATCAAGCCCGCAACCCAAGCATGTGCCCTTGACCAGAATCGAACCCGGGACCCTTCTGTCCACAGGCCGGTGCTCTATCCACTGAGAAACACTGGCCAGGGCTAGACACGGGATCTTGAGGGCAGGCTCTGCCCCGGGCGGGCCAGCTGCTCCCAGGGCTGGGAGAGGCTGTGTGTCCCGTCCCGCCCACTGCCCGTCGCTGTGGCCCTGCCCTGCCGCCACGCCCTCAAGGAGCAGGGTCGGGGGGGGGGGGGGGGGGCGGTTAGGGCCAACAGAGGGGAGTCCCTGGGGGCCATGGTGGGCTCTGGGCCTGGGGCTGGCCACCCTCAGTGTCCCCGAGGCCAGTTCTCCTCTCCCACCTTCCTTTCCCCCCAACCCTCCCCCAACCTGCCTGCCTCCAGCTCCATCCTGCCCTTCCCCCCAGGGCTCTGGGGCCCAGCCCTGAGGCCACTGCCCACACACCCACCCTCCCCCGTCTGGGTCTAGCAGGCTGGGCGCCGGGGACCGGGGCGGTCACTCTGGCCTCTCCCCCACCTGCACTGACGCTTCTCTGCCTCCTGCAGGCAGCCAGCTGACCATGCAGGACCTGGCCTCCTTCCAGCCCGAGGTGGTGGCCGCCCTGGCCATGCCCCTGGGGGACTACACCCTGTACTCCCCGCCGCCGCCTGCAGGGGGCGCAATTCTCAGCCTCATCCTCAACGTGCTTAAAGGTGAGAGCCCCGGCCTCCCGCTCAGGGTCCTGTCCTGCTGGGAACCAGAACCCCACTCCCAGCCGTGGCCTGGGGAAGCCGTGGCCGTTCCCAGCTCAGCCCCCTCGTCAGACGCCGGGGCTGTGGGAAATGGGTCCAGACGGTGCTTTCTTCCCCGGCTGGTGTGGCTCAGTGCCTGTGCCCGCTCCCCACCCCCCGCAGGGTTCAACTTCTCTGCGGAGTCGGTGGCTGGGCCTGAGGGGAACGTGACCTTGTACCATCACCTTGTGGAAACGTTCAAGTTTGCCGGGGGGCTGCGGTGGCGGCTGTGGGACCCGCGGAGCCACCCGGACGTCCAGGTGAGGTGGCCACGGCCCGGGCGCAGCGTGCAGGGCGGGCGCTCCAGCTGTGGACCCTGAGAGCCTGGCCGGGCGGTTGGCGGGATGGTTGGTCCTGGGACAGGTGTGGGCCTTGCTGGAGGCCCTGGCGTGGCAGGTGCGGAGGGCAGGGGTAGCACCACGTCCCTGAGGAGCTGGAGAGCGGGCGGGGTGCAGCCTGGGCGCCGGGAGGACAGAGGGGAGGAGAGGGCCTGTGCTGACCCTGCCCACCCACCGTCCCCCCAGAACGCCTCCCGGGACCTGCTGGGAGAGGCGCTGGCCCAGCACATCCGCCAGCAGATCGACGCCCGGGGCGACCACCCGCTCAGCCGCTACAGCCTGGCCGGGGCCTGGGGCCACGGGACGGGCACGGCCCACGTGTCTGTGCTGGGGGCCGACGGCAGCGCCGTGGCTGCCACCAGCACCATCAACACGCCGTGCGTGTCCCCGGAGGCGGGCGGGCAGGCCCCACTCCTTTCCCCCCCAGACCTGAGTCACCCCCCACCCCACCCCACCCTCCGCCTGGCTCCCAGCCCCAGCCTCTCCTCACCTCGCCTTTCCCATTTCTTCTCCTTCTCTGTCAAAAGGGGTCCCACACCCTGATATACTGCTCATGGGGGCCTTAGAGGACACCCTGATGGGGCGCACGGGGGGATCTTGGGGGCAGTGCCGGGGAGAAGGCAGCAGCCCGGCAGGCGGGAGGGCAGCCACCAGAGCGAGTGGCTCCGGGCCCGGCCGGCGTGGCTCAGGGGCTGAGCGTCACCCTATGAACCAGGAGGTCAGGGTTCGATTCCCGGTCAGGGCACAGGCCCGGGTTGCAGGCTCGACCCTCAGTGTGGGGCGTGCAGAAGGCAGCCGATTCAAGGTTCTCTCTCATCATGGATGATTCTATCTCCCTCTCCCTTTCTCTGAAAACAATAAAAATATATTTAAAAATAAAAGTAATGAGGGGCCCCCCCAGAAGGCTGTCCCTGAGCCCAGCCCCGCCTCCCCCTCTGCAGCTTTGGGGCGATGGTGTACTCGCCTCGCACGGGCATCCTCCTCAACAATGAGCTCCTGGACCTGTGCTGGCGGCGCCGGCCCGGCGCCCAGGGAACCCCTCCGCCTGGTGAGTGTGGGGGGCCCCCCTGGAGAGAGGGGGCGCTGCCTGGGGGACCCCACCTCTCCCAGCCATGGTGTGAGGTAGTGAGAGGGGACAGGCAGAGGGGCGGAGTGCAGGGCGCCGGCTCGGAAGCCAGGCTGCCGGCGACACCCACGGGGCCTCCAGTTCCAGGGGAGCGGCCCCCCTCGTCCATGGTCCCCTCCATCTTGGTCAACACGGCCCAGGGGTCGAAGCTGGTGATCGGCGGGGCCGGCGGGGAGCTCATCATCTCCGCTGTGGTCCAGGTGAGTCTGGGGCTCCCCGCTGGGACGGCCCCTCTCTGGGCGACCCAGTGGTCCTGCTCCCCTGGGGGCGGGGGGTGTGTGGCTGGTGCCCCCTCCCCCCACCCCGTGACCTCCTTCCCTCCCCCCAGGTCATCGTGAACAAACTGTGGCTGGGCTTGGACCTGGGCGCAGCCGTCGCGGCCCCCATCCTGCACGTGAATGACAAGGGGCAGGTGGAGTTCGAGCCCCACTTCCCCGAGGTGAGGCCGTGGTCCCAGCCGCCCCTGCAGGCGGGAGGCCTCGGTGCGCATTGCCCAACCCCTGAGGGCCCTATGCCGGGCACCCTGCAGCGCTGGGCGTCGGGTGAGACGCTCGTGGGGGCGGCTCCAGGCCAGTCCCGGGGTCTCCAACCAAGGAGAGGGTGTGGCCCCTGCCTCCCCGGCCCGAGCCCCCAGGCACCTCAGCGCCCCCCCCCCCCCCCCATTTCTCTCCGCGGCTCCTTTTCCGGCTCTGGCCTCTCAGACTCTCCCTCTCGAGGGTCTGTTTCCTTGTGGGATCGGCAGCAGATCTGTTTGTGGGAGTTTATTCTTCCCTCGAGGGTCTGCGGAGGGAGGGATGGAGGCACGGCCGCGCTGGCGCTGTTCTTAGGAACATTCCTCGATCCCCGACCTGAGCAGGTCCCCTGAGCTGAATTCCACCCTCACACACCCGCCCCGCCCCCTCCACCCGCCCCAGCAGACGGTCGGCTTTCTGGAAGCTTCTCTGGGCTGGCAGATGCCCTTTGCCAGGACCTAATTCAAAACACGGCAGCTCTCAGGGCTGCAAGCTCCAGGCCCAGGGGCAGGTCAGCCAGCTGGGGTTCGAGATCCTCAGAGCGGTCTTTCCCGTGAGGAGCCGCTCATGACCTGGGGCCTCTCTCGCGACCAGAGTGAGGGGCCCTGAGCCCACGGGGTGTGTGTCGTCCCTGGGAACTCCCGTCTGTGGGCCCAGAGCCGACGACCTCGGCCAATCGGGCTCAAACTCTCGGAGCCAAGGCCTTCCCTCCCTGCATACGGGTCTCCCCTGGAAGCACATCGAGTGCTCCCCCAGAACCTATCCTCTCAGGCACTTCTCCTGGACCTTGACCTTGACCTTGAATTGTGGTTACTCTGTGAGCACAATTCTGAGGACCTTGGACTCTGAGGATGCAGAGATGACAGCCTGGCATCCAGCTCCCCCAGACCCTCAGCTCCCCCAGACCCTCAGCTCCCCCAGACTCTCAGCTCCCCCAGACCCTCAGCTCCCCCAGACTCTCAGCTCCCCCAGACCCTCAGCTCCCCCAGACTCTCAGCTCCCCCACACCCTCAGCTCCCCCAGAGCCTCACCTCCCCCAGAGCCTCAGGTCCTGCCTGGGCCCTGTCGCCATGGAGACAGGTCTGAGGCGTCCTCACCTGGGGCCCCCCTCTCTCCCCCAGGAAGTGAAGCGGGGGCTGGAGCGCCGGGGCCAGAAGCAGGCGTGGCGGCTGTTCTTCCTGAACGTGGTGCAGGCCGTGTTCCAGGACGGGGCCTGCGTGCAGGCCGCCTCGGACCCCAGGAAGCAGGGGGAGGCCGCCGGCTACTGAGGCGGCTGCTCCCCAGAGCCGGGATCTGCCGACCTCGGCCTGTGGTGGGTCAGGGCGTGACTGACCCCTGGCCGGGGAGCCAGTGGGGGTGCAAGAGGCGGGGCAACCTGGCAGAGGGGCCTGCGCCCGCCCCCTGGGCTGCCGGTGGCCCTGCGTGTCCCTCCAGCTTCTCCAGCCCCTCCCCCAGGCCCCCTCCCCATCAGTGCATCCTCCAGTTCAAGGTGAAAGAGGAGGCGCCCGCCGCATTCGGGGAGGGAGAGGACCCTCAGGAAGCAGACGCACGGGATCCCACCGTCCTTTGCACCAGCATAGACGTGGGGAAACTGAGGCCTGAGGCCCAGTGGCAGTTGGGCCCATCCAGGCCTCCCCTGGGCAGAAGCAGTGCCCCCCGCCCCCCTCCCCACTTGCTGGAGCTCTGACGTGGGGCCTCCTGGGGCCCCTGTTGTGGGAAAGGAAGGCAGGGGTGCGGCCTGGGCCCTGGCCAAGGCCTGTCTCTGCCTCTCGTCTTCGGGGCCAGGAAAGTGTTGGCCGCAGTGAGACCTGTGACCCTGGCCCAGCCCCAGCAGCCCATGCTCTCACCCCTGGCACCCCTGGCACTTGGGGTGACGCACTCTTTGTGGTGGGGCTGTCCCCGCAGCACCCCAGGCCTCCCCCACTAGATGCAGCAGCACCCCCTCCCCCAACAACCAGCCCCCAATCGCCCCCAGTTGAGAACCGCTCATCTGGACCCAGGAGCCCCAACCACCGTGACTGGCTTTGCCAGCTGCTGGCAGGGCCGCCCTGGCCTCGGGGTCCCGCCCCTCCTGGTTCCTGAGAGCATCGGGGTCCCCCTCCCCCTGGCAGGGCCCCCCCGAGTCCCGCCTCCCACTCCGCCTGGCGCTGGGCCAAGCAGGATGCACTCCCTGTGCCCGGAGACAAAACACCACACACAGGCCTCCCAACGCGGAAACCGGGGGGGGGGGGGGGGGCGGGGGGGGCTGTGGTCAATGTCACTGGGCAGAGGGCAGGATGCGGGCAGGGCCGTGTTCCCCCAGGACCAGGACGGGGCGTATTTGTGGACTGTTCTCTGTTTTTTAATTTTTTATCGATTTCAGAGAGAGAGAGGGAGAGAGAGAGAAACACGGATGGATTGCCTCACATCAGGGATGGAACCTGAAACCTAGGTATGTGGCCTGACTGGGAATCGAACCCACCACCTCTCTGTGTACCGGACAACATTCCAAACCACTGTGCCACACCGGCCAGGCCAAGGCCCCCTCTCCTCCGGCTCCCAGAGCGAGGCAGCCCACCTGGGCGCTCCCGTGGCTTCCCCTGTGCTCAGCCCTCCCTGTGTCACTGGTCCCAGCGGCAATAAACGGTCCCTCGGTCACCTGGACTCGCGTGTGACATCTTTCCTGCGTGGAGTCAGGAACCCACACACCACGGGCCGGGTCCCCTTTCTGGTACCACAACCCTCACGCGTGGCCTTGGTACCCGTGATGTTGGCAGCGAAATGGCACCAGCTGTGACCGGCCACGTCGGACCCAGTTCTGGAGTCCGGCAAAGGAAGAATTCAGAGCCAAGAGCTCCACTGAGAAGTGAACGTTTATTTTAAAAGCTACAGAGGGAGAAAGCAGCAGCCAGCTGGGCTTCGTGGGCTCGGGAAACGCGTCACAGAAGCAAAAGAAGGGGCCTCGAAGCTTAGCAGAAAGAACGGAAAGAGCACGTGGAAAGAATATTCCAGCCTGGCTGGCGGGGCTCCGTGGTTGAGCGTCGACCTGTGAACTGAAAGGTCAGGGGTTCGATTCCCGGGCTGTGGGCTCGGTCCCCAGTGTGGGGTGTGCAGGAGGCAGCCGATCTCATCATTGATGTTTCTCTCTGAAATAATAATAATAAAAGAATATTCCATCGGGTGTGCTCTTGGGCAAGGGGGGCGGGGAAGATCCTCGAATCTTTTAAAACACTGAAATATTTAATATCAGATCAAGAACGCATTGGAAAGACGCACAGGGCTATGGCTCCTTAGGCCACAGAAAGCTACAAATGGCTGTTTCCACTTAGAAGCAAGTTGCTGAACCGCATTCAGGCATCAGCCTTTTCCAGTGAAAACAGCAGCAAGATCCCAGAGGCAGAGGAAATAGCTCCCGGCCAGAGGCGCCCTCCCTGCCCCCCCATCCCCTCCCCATCCCCCCACCACCACCACCGCCCTCCAAGCTGCGAGGAAAACAGCCTCGCAGACAGACTCCCCCGCGGGGCAGAGAGGGACCGGGGCCCAGCTCTCCCAATGAGACCAGCAGAATCTCGGGAAGAAACCCAACCAAGAAATTTTTTTTAAAGATATGTTTTCATTGATTTCAGAGAGGAAGGGAGAGACACACCAATGAGGAGAGAGAATCATGGACGCCCCCACTGGGGATCGAGCCCACAACCCGGGCCTGTGCCCTGACCAGGGACTGAACCGTGACCTCCTGGCTCCTAGCTGGACGCTCAGCCACGGAGCCGCCAGGGCCGGGCCCAACAAAGACAGTTCATGTCGGAACACGAGAGGTTGACTCCGTTCCCACACAGGGGTGTGAAACTCAACAAAACACAAGCACGCCCAACGCAATCACAAAGACCTTATCGCACACCGATGTGGGTGTGTGCTCTGAAGGCAAGATGGGCTGAGCCTTGGAGAATCAGCAACGAAATTCACCACGTTTTCACGCCCACGGGAAAGAAAAAATGACTGGCCATCTCAGTCAGTCAATGCAGAAAAGCATTTATAAAATCCCCCAACTTTCACTCACGATACACACTCGGGGGAAGGCGACTTGACCAGGGGCGGCAACACCGTCCAACACGCAGACGAGGGGCTAGAGGACCGTACGCCTGCCGCCTGTGTCATTTCATTAACCGGTGTGGTTAGCAGCAGTGCTGGCGCTCAGTTCTCCTTTCGGCAAATCAGGAATCCAGAGCCAAGAGGCAGGAGCCTGGCTCTGAGGTCCCACATATCAGTGAGCGCTCTCAGCGTTTGTTTTCCTGTGACTGATCTCAGCGTAATGCCCTCCAGCCCGGCTCATGTTTTTGCAGGTGGCGTGGTTTCCTTTTCCCACAGATGAGGGAATAGTATTCTATTGTATACATAAGCCAAATCTTCTCTATCTACTCGCCTATTTTTAAAATAATATTGTTATTATTTTAAATATGTCTTTATGGGTTTCAGAGAGGAAGGGAGAGGGAAAGGGAGAAACATCAGTGATGAGAATCACCGACCGGCTGCCTCCTGCACGCCCCACACTGGGGATCCAGCCCCCAACCCGGGCCTGTGCCCTGACCGGGAATCGAAAACCCTGACCTCCTGGTCACAGGTCAGCGCTGTCACTGAGCCACACCAGCCAGCCGTTGTTCCACTTACTGATGCATTCATTCATTGATCGGTTCTTATATGCGACATGAGCATTGGGCTTGGATGTCTTGATTCCCAGGGGTTCCATTTCCCTGAAATGGGGGTCATCCCCGCCTTTGATGTCGCTGGGGAGTCCATGCCGGGCTCCGGGAACTTCCGCCCTCACACAGACCCAGACAGAGCCCCTGTCTGTCCCCCGGGGGCCCCTGGGAAAACCCTGTCAGGTGTTGGGGCTTCCCAGCCTGGCCTGCCCCTGGCACAGAGGACGCCTGATGCTGGGGCCCAGACAGCACACCCCTCCTCCTGCCGGGGAGGGGCAGGGCAGCTCTAGGCCTGTCGGAGAGGGATGGGGGGGCGGGGGGCGCGAGCGGGACGCTCAGGGAAGCCATGCTTCACTCTGGGATGCAGTCTAAACGCCGTGGCCTGATGGGGAGGAGCCTGGGCTGCCAGGCCCTTCCTCTCCCTCCACCCCAACCTTCCTGCTCCTCCACCTGGGAGGCCCCTCACGTGGCGGCTGAGAATCCCACGGGGCCTCTGGGGCTTGTTGTGGGAGCTGTGAACCCCCAAACCCCCAGGCAGTGTCTGCTCCCACGTGTCCCGACTGCCTGGACCACGAAACTGCCCTCTCACCCACCGACAAGTGCCAGCTGGGCTGCTCGGCCAGGAGACGGGTGGGTGGGAGGCCGGCCCCGCCCCCCTCATCTGCAGAGGGAAGTACCCGCCCAGCAGCTGTGGGTCGCTCAGCCCCACTGTCCTGAGCTGGAAGCAGAGGTGGAGAAGCGGGGGGTCTGGGGTCTGAAAGGGCAGGAGGCACTGACCTTCTCCCCTCCTTCCCTCTTCCGACCCCGTCCCTGGGAGCCCCCCAAGTCCCCCGCATTGTGTATCCTTGCCCACTTCCAGAAACCCCGCGGACAAGACCTGCCCCTGACACCCAGCCCTACCTCTGCCCGGGCCCCTCACCAAAGGGGGCGTCTGGGGGCGGGGAGGTCTGGGCTGCAACCTGGCGGTCAGTGCCAGCTAGATGACCTGGGGTGACCGGTGCAGCCTCGAGTTCCTGAGACGTGGGGACGGCTCCCAGCCCTCCCAGCTGAGAGGCACAGGCGAGGCTCTGAGCGCAGCTTGTGGCCCAGCTGCAGGCTGGGGCCCGCCTCCGCCCCGTGGCCTGGGTCCTGGTGCAGCCTCCACCTTGGCGGCCGTTCTTACCCTCTGCTTCCCCCATGTGGCCGCTCTTGGTGCTGCAGCCACAGTGAGGAGGGCTTCACCCAACACTCCCCTCCAGGGTGCTCCCCCCGCCCCCACCCCATTGGTTTTTAGAGCGAGTGGGAGAGGGAGAGACAGAGGGGACATCCATGTGAGAGAAACACATCGACGGGTTGCCTCCTGCACGCCCTTGACCAGGCCCAGGCCGGGGACGAGCCGCCAGCCGAGGTATGTGCCCTGGATTGGAATCGAACCCAGGACCCTTCAGTCCGCAGGCCGGTGCTCTATCCACTTAGGTAAACCGGCCAGGGCTCTCCTAAGGCTCTTCATCCTGTAGGCACACTACCCCCTTGGCCCCCGCCCCTCAGACGGAGATGCCCGCCTGGCACACGCAGGGGGCACCAGCCTCCAACCCCACACTCCTCGGTGCTTTCTGACGCGCACAGTGCAAGCCTACCCTGTCAGGCCCTCCATGACCCGCATCACCAAAGGGAACTTGGGGCTCCTGGCCTGTGTTCCCATGCCAGCCGCCTGGCCCTGGAGGAGTGGCCGGGGCTCCGGTGGGCAGCAGTGGCACGAGGCCCGTGCTCCATGCTCAGCGTCTGGACTCTCCTGGGTGGAGTGCCCAGGGGCCCAGAACATGGACCCGGGTCAGAGGACATGGGGCGTGCCACCAGCTTCGGGGAACTGCTGGGGCAGGGTGGGGGGCCGGGGGCCGGGGGCCAGCTTTCTGCAGGTGAAGGGGCAGGTGGTGGCACCGGGGAGGGCAGGCTGGCTCCGTCTCATCGTCTCATCTCCTGGCCACCCAGGGTGGCACCCCAGACACCACGCCCTTCCTCCCCACCCCACCCGGGGTCCCTGTCTCAACCCACTTCTCAGATGGAGAGACCGAGGCCGAGGAGGGACCTGGCCCAGGTCACCTGGCAGTGGGTGGAGGGCCCAGGCCAGGACGCTCTGGCCCCTGAAGGGCGTGTGGAACTCTCTGGAACCAAAGCACGAACGCGGGACACCAGGGTGGGCACCATGGCTTGTTTTCTCCTGTACAGGCGGGCGGGCTGTTTCCGTGACATTCCAGGGAGTCGGCGACGAGCCTGGTGCTCAGAGGGTGACCCTTTGCTTGGGGTCCTGCGACCCCTCCATGCCCTGGCCGGGGCCCACCTGCAGTCGTGGCTGGGCTCAGGGTCTGGGGATCAAGGCAGCCGAGTGCTGGGGCACCAGGTGTCCGTATATCAGGCATCGGGGCATGGGCAGCGGGCGCGGGGAATGAGGTATTGACAGTTGAGTACCAGACGCTGGAGGGTAGGCGGGGAGGCAGCTGTTAGAGCTCAGGGGCATGGAGTCTGGAGTCTGGAGTCTGGGGAGCCCGAGATGCAAGGACTGTGGGAGCAGGGGCTCGGGAGTGCACAGTCAGAGGTCGGTCCGGTCCGAGGTGGCAGAGCAGGGCACCGGCCTCGGGTCCACAGTGCCAGGCATCTGGGTCCCGGGGCCAGGCTTTGGCGCTCGGGGGTTCGGGCCTTTCTCCGGGGGGGCGGGTCTTCGGCCCCAGGTGGCCGGCCAGGGGGGTGCAGAGGGCCCCGCTCAGGGCCTCGAAGTCCAGGCGGCCCTGCAACAGAGAACAGGGCTAGAGCGGCACCGCCGTCCCACCAGCGCCCCGGGGCCCAGGGTCCGGGAGCCGAGGAGGGGCAGGACCGTGGGGGTGGGGTCTCACGTGTGGCTTTTCCTGCGTCGCAGCAGCACGTAGATCAGCGTGACCACAGCCACGGCGGCCAGGCCTCCGAAGATGATGCTCAGCAGCACCGCGTGGCTCCGGCCTGGGGAGGGGCGGGAGGTCAGGGCGGCCGGAGCGCGGAGCGTGTGGGGGGTGTGTCATGGGCACTGGGGCAAAGCATGTGGGCGGGGCCAGTATGTGGGCGGGGTGGGGCTAAGGGGGCGGGGCATATGTGTGGGCGGGGCCAGAGAAGTGTGTGGGCGGGACCAGGCTGGGGGGGGGCACATGGTGGGCAGGGCCGGGCTAGGTGGGGCTGGACACGTGTGTGGGCGGGGTCTGACAAGTATATGGGTGGGGCCAGGCTAGGAGGGGCGTGGCATGTGTGGGCGGGGCTGGGTTTGGGGGAGCACGTGGTGAGCGGGGACCCCTACAAGTGTATGGGCGGGGCTGGGTTAGGCAGGGCGGGACATGTGTGGGCGGGGCATGTGTGGGCGGGGCTGGACACGTGTGTGGGCGGGGCATGTATGGGCGGGGCGGGACACGTATGTGGGCAGGGCAGGGCAGGGCTGGGCAGCAGCGGGCCTCGGACCAGAGGGCCTGCATCCTCACCTGGCTGGCAGGTCGGGGTGGGCCGAGACCAGGTGCCGTCAGCCTGGCATTGGCTGACCTCTGCCCCGACCAGGCTGTAGCCGTTGTTGCAGTGGAAGAGGACAGTGGAGCCCATCAGGTAGTTGGTGCCATCCTTTCGCCCATTGGGGGGCGGGTCCAGCCGGCCGCAGGACACCACTGGGAGGGGAGACGGTGCAGATGACAACCGTGAGCCCCTGGAGGCCTGTCCCCGTGCCAGGCGCCTGCCCCTCCCCCCGGCGGCCTGCCCCCCTCACCGGGCTTCAGGCTCTGCACATGCCGTTGGTGCAGCTGGTGGGCCGCCCGGGTGGCATTGCCCACGCTCAGGCTCCCGGTGGCGGCCACGTCGAAGCTGCAGAAGTGGTCGCCTCCGCACAGCTCGGCTGCCTCCGCGGCCTGGCTGGGGCTGAGGGCCACCTCCTCGGGGAAGAGGGGCTGGAAGGTGGGGTCATGCTTGGGCCCGTACAGGAAGTTGTTGACCAGGAGCCGAGAGTCATAGGTGAGCAGGGAGGAGGCGTTCCTCACGGCCCCTGGGGAGACACAGGCAGGCCTGGCTGGGGGTGTGGGCCTGGGGTCTCCTGCCTGGGGGTCTGGGCCTGGGGTCCCCTTCCTGCACCGACCCCGCCCTGCCACACCTCTCCCCACAGCGTGGGCCCTCGTCACTCACAGTCGGCCCCAAACCGGTGCAGCTCCCGGGAGCTGGAGGTGGGGGGCAGGACCTGGCCGTTGCGCAGCGTGAAGTCGTCCGTGGGGTCGTCATTGAGGGTCCCCAGGAGGCCGCGTGTGTGGGTGAGGAACGTCTCCGGCAGCAGGACGGACACACCCAGGAAGGGGCCCTGGATGCTGACCTCCAAGCCCGCACCCGACGAGAGCATGATGGACACCCTGTCCCCGGTAGCCACCGACAGGAACATGCCTGGCACGGATGGAGTGGGGTCAGGGCTGCCTTCTGGGGGGCCCTGTGACCTCACAGCCCCAGGATGGGTGGGCCTGCACCCTTGGGCTTCGGGGAAGGACAGGGCACCCCGGGACCAGCCCCACTACTGGGACTCCACCACTCCAGGCCCACACCTGCATCGGGGCCCCCAGCCCCTGCTGATCAGAGGTGCCCAGGCCCTGAAGAGACACCCCCCACGCTGAGGCCATGTGTGGGGTTGCCAGTCGGCCCTCCATCCCTGACTGGGAGGCAGCAGCCTCTGCCCTTGCCAGGGTCCCTGCATTCTCAGTGCCCATAGCCCGTCCCACGTGCCCACGCCCCCAGCTGGGAGTCATGGCACTCATTCATTCCCTGAGGCCGCAGCACCGGGAGGGCAGGGGGTGGACAGGGAGCAGCTGCTCCCTGGCCCCCAGCCAGCTTCCCGGGAGCATTGCAGCTCCCGGCTCCTCCGGGTCCAGGGAGGACGCACCCCTGTCCTGGCATCTCCGGGCTCTGACCAGGGAGGGGGTGGGTCTCGGGCTCCCTGGGCGTGAAGGCTCAAGGCCGGGCTTTGCTCTAGGGTCCCAGAGCCATGCCTGCCCCCAGCTGCCATGGCAGGGCCCTGTGCGGGCGCTTCCGCAGGGGTGCCGCGGAGAGGGCTGCCTGAGGCTCCATCTCCACATCTGGGCCCTGGACAGCAGCCCTGTCCCAGCAGCCCTGTCCCAGCCGCCCCGGGAGAGGCAGGAGGCCGGGTGGAAGAGCCCGGCGGAGGCGCGGGTGACCTGTCGGGCCGCCCACTCACCCTTCAGGTCCATCCAGTTCTGCTCGGCGAAGCTGAGCACCTCCTGGTTCAGCAGCACCTGCAGCGGCCCCGCCCCGCCCGCCAGCCGCACCTCCACCACGTCCGAGTTGCCCTCTTGGACGGCCACGGCGGTCAGCCCGGTGCCCCGCTGCGGCACGCCTGGAGGGGAGGGTGCAGAACGGGGCTGCTCAGCTGCGGCTTCCCAGCCGGGTGACCCTGAGCCACCCAGCCCCTGGGCCCGGCCTCACCCTCCGGCGTCGTCCGGGGCTCGGCGCGCGCCTGCACACTCAGGCCGGTCTGCGCCGCCTCCAGCAGCACGTACTCGCCGCGCCCGTTGAAGGTGAAATTGGCGCCATCGAAGGTGACAAAGTGCGGGTCCCCGAAAGCAGAGGCTGCGGAGAGTGGAGGGTCAGCGGGCCGCCCCTCCCCCCGCCCCGTCCCGCGCCCGGCTCCGCCTGGCACCCACCGAGGCGAGGGGGCCGGTAGCTGCGGCAGTCGCTGGAGGGCCGCCGGCGCATGTAGCGGGGGCAGTCGGGCGCCCAGAGGCAGCAGTGGTAGAAGCTGATGACGTCGTAGAGCCAGTGGGAGAGGCCGGGCACGCGGGGCGGGGCGCGGAAGGGGGGCGAGCCCCAGTCGTGGCCGCGATCCGGGGTGCTGCCGCTGGTGCTGTCGGCCGTCAGGATCTGTGTGCCTTCCTTGGTGTAGCAGCACTGCTGGCCGGCGGCGAACCGGGGGCTGGGGGGCCGGGCAGGTCAGGCCGGCCGCGGGCACCCCGCCCTCGGGCCCCGCCCCGTCCCACAGCCCGGGTCTCACCTGGCCTGCACGGAGCGCACGCAGTGCACGGCCCCGGGGTGGTAGGTGCACACGCTGCCCCGCTCCATGTCGCAGCCGTAGTCCGTCTGCAGAGCGGCGGGCGGCTGTCAGGCTCCGCCAGCCCCATCGCGTCCCCCGCGGGGGCCCTCGGACCCCGGCCCCCCTCCAGGGGCCTCCGTCTGCCCACCCCGTGCGGTCCTGGCCCCACGTGCACCCTCGATGGTTCCTGGGCCCCGGCCTGGGGGGCGGGGGGGACGGGGACACGACTCACGTGGAAGCGGCCGGAGTCGGCCCGGGCCTGGGCCAGGGTGCAGGGGCAGTCGGGCAGCTCCACCAGGAAGTTGGGCAGTTGGTCCTCCAGCTCCTCCCAGGCCTGGCACTGCTTGCGGGCCCAGGCCACGGGGTCCGCCTGGAAGTCCTCGCCCAGGTGCCAGGCCAGGGCGTGCTCGTTGCTCCAGAGCGCCTGCACGTCCCTGTGAGGCACACAGTCAGCGCTGCCAGGTGAGGAGCGGGCGGCGGGCGGCGGGGAGTGGCCCTCCCGTCCCTGGCCGTCCTTACTTGGCGCCCCCGTGGTACTTGCTGCTGACGATCCTCAGCGCCCCCAGCTCCCACCTCTGGTAGTTCTGGGGCGCGGGCTTGGGCGTGAAGGTGAAGGAGCCGGAGTTGGGGATGTTGGTGGCCAGAGAGTACAGGTAGGACCACTTTGCCATCCACTCCCCTGAGTATGGCTTCCCTGAGGGAGCGAGGCCCCGTCAGCCCTGCACCCCGTCCCAGGACCCCCGGGGCGGAGGCGGCATGGGCGGCTGCTGCTCCCACAAGGACCCTGGCTCGAGCCACCCTCTCCTGCCCCTGCTCTCAGGGTCACTGTCCCTGCTCCAGGCCAGACCCGGGGCTCAGAGAGGAGGGGCAGCCCACCCCTCCCTGCAGGGTTCCCTCCGCCCTCCCGCCCCGCCCTGGCCCATTCTCCTTCCGGTCTACCGTCCTCACTGCAGTCTGGCTGGGGCTTCCCCCTCCCGGGACTCCCCGCGATTCCCTTTCCCTCCTGCGAGCAGCCGGCAGGGGGCTCACCTGTCTCCTCGTAGCCCCACAGCTCGATGCTGACGGCGCTGCTGGGCAGGGCGGAGGCGCTCCAGGTGAGCGAGAGGTTGCCCCCAGAGCCGGGGGTGCCGTAGTATTGCCAGAGGGTCTCGTTCACCAGCTGGCTCTTCTCCGAATCCGACACTTTGCTGGGGTGCACTGGGCGGAGGGAGGGGAGGTGAGGGGGGGCCTGAGGCCCGGGGGCCTCCCAGGAACAAAGTATGTCAGTCCCCTTAAGGCCACGGGGCCCCCCCGCCCCTCACGGTGGTAGGAAAGGACAGAGGCTGGGAGAGCGAGGCCCTCCCCTGGCCGGGCCCAGCCCTCGGGGTGCCCCTGCGCCCCCCTGCCCTCTGGGCGGTGACACCTGTCTGGATGCCACGGGGCGGGGAGAGGAGCTCTGGGAACCCGGGCGGGCGGGCGGGCGGGCCCTCAAGGGACAGGCTGGGCCTGGGCGGCAGGGCCAGGTGTGCATAGATTAGCACCCGACAGTCCCCGGGGGCGCTGGCCTGGACCAGCACGGGGTGCTCACTAGCCAGCCAGGTGCCCGATCGCGGGAAGGAGCGGCCGTTGTCCATGGAGACGGTGAAGGGGATGCGGCCCGTCTCGTAGAGCAGTGGTGACACGCAGTGGACACGGCCCATGGAGTCCACGTGGCCGAGGGTCTGCACACTCTCCTTAAACCTGTGGAGGGCAGGGGTGGCAGGAGAGGCCGGGCCAGGGCGGGCTGTGGGCCCCTGAGCTCCCTGGGGGACCCATTCGGCCAGCGTTCCCGTCCTGGGTCCTTGGGGCGCCACCCAGCACGTGTGAGTGTGGGAGGTGGGGGGGAGGCAGCAGGCACGGCCCCTCGCGCTCCCACCTGCAGATCACAGCGTCGGCGGGGCCCGTCCACTTGAGGTGCTGCACCAGGAAGTCCTTGCCGCCCATCATGGAGCCCGAGTGGGGCTGGATCTCCAGGCAGAAGTCCCGCAGGTCGGGGCAGCAGGTGCCCAGGCCGACGCAGGTCGGGTGGCAGGAGCACAGGCTGCCCCGGTCCCCACAGCGGTTGGAGCAGGTCCCCTGGGCCCCTGGAGAAGAGGGCCCTGAGCAGCTGTCCCCCGGGGAGGGCCCCCCCTCCCCCCCGTCCCTGTAGGGCTGTGTCTGCTTCCGGGAGCCCGTTCGAGAGGAGCATGCCTGGCAGAAGGCGGCCGGGGTCGTACGTGGACAGTGGACACCACAGGGCCCGTGGCCGGGTGATTCTCACACGGGTCACCCAGCAGTTCACCCGAGAGACCGGCTTGATACAGTGATGGCGAATCTGTGACACGCGTGTCAGAGGTGACACGCGAACTCATTTTCTTGGTTGATTTCTCTTTGTTAAATGGCATTTACATATATGAAATAAATATCAAACATATAAGTCTTTGTTTGACTATGGTTGCAAAGATAAAAAAATTTCTATGTGTGACACGGCACCAGAGTTCAGTTAGGGTTTTTCAAAATGCGGACACGCCGAGCTCAAAAGGTTCGCCATCACTGGTAGAACGAGGGGAGGAGGGGCAAGTGCCCCCAGACGGACAGCTCTGTAGCGTGGGAAGGAGCCCCGGCCCTAGCAGGTGTGGCATCTGCTCTGGGACTGTCTGCCACGGACGGATGGACAGACAGGGGGACAGAAGGACGGGGCGGATAGAGCATGGGCCTGCAGAGGGAAGGGTCGGGGTTCGATCCCCGTCAGGGCACGTGCCCGGGTTGCAGGCTCCATCCCCAGCAGGGGGCGTGTAGGAGGCAGCCTCAGCCACCAAGTCCGGAGCTGATGCATCTCAGTGGCCCCCGGTGAGGGGCACAGGGGCCTGTCTGCACGACCTGGTGGGGTGCTGGGCTGGGGCCACGCCCCAAAGGGGACAGTCAAAGGCCAGGCCTGGGCAGAGCCTCCCCCGGCGGCCCCTCCCCCAGCACGGGGTCGGGAACATCAGAGGCCAATAAATATTTATTGACTGAGGATGAGCTGATGGTTCCCGAATGGGGCTGAGTGATGCCAGGGAGGCAGGTGGCAGGAGGGTGGTGGCTCTTCTCTGCTGGGGAGACAGGGACGGTCGGGGGCTGGGAGCCCCATGACCTCCAGCCTTGCCCAGAGGGCAGAGGCAGGCGGCAGGGTAGGGGTGCAGGGTCCTGGCTCTGAAGTGTGGTTTTTCCGCTCTTTTTCTGGGGCCTCTGGCCCGGAGCGCGGGCGGGTGGGGTGGGGGGAGGGGGACTAAAGGGGGCTCCTCCATGGTCAAGCACACCCTCCATCAGGACTACGGTTCAGGCCAAGGGCTCTTCTGAGCTGCCACCCGCCCAGCCACTCCCCTCCCAGGCAGCAATGCCTCCCGGCTCCCAGCAGGTTTGCGGGAGACACCATCCCTGCTGGGTGGCCCCTTGACCCTAGAGCCCCCAGTTTCTTCCCAGGCCCCCAGGACAGCCCACAGCTAGCCTGGCAGATGGCCAGATGCTGAGCCAGAGGGGCATCTGCTCTGGGACTGTCTGCCACAGACGGACAGACAGGGGGACAGGAAGACAGGGTGGGACGTACCTGCTGCGGGCCAGGGGCCGGGGCCCGGGGCCGTGGCGAGCAGCAGCAGGGCCCAGGGCAGCAGGAGCGGCTTCATGGTGCAGCGTGTCCGCAGCGGGCGGTGCAGCAGTGCGGGAGGCTGGGAGGCTGCAGGCCGGCTAAGTTCCAGAGCCCGCCCCGCCCGCCCCGCCCCGACGCCCCGCCTGCCCGCCCCGCCCAGCCCTGCCTGCCCTGCCCGCCAGCCCCTCACTGGGTCCCTTCTCAAAGTCCACAGGTGCCTGTGCGCGCCAGCAGGGCCCCACCTGCGCCCTTAGCACTTTCCTGGCCGGCTTGGGGCTCGGGGGGGGGAGGGGGCAGGGGGAGCGGGGGGCGGGGGGGTGGCCAGCCCCAGCGGCCGGACCTCTGGTGCTAGAGGAGCCGGATGTCCCGAGGCTGGGGCTCTGACCGCTGGATCCCAACCCTGGCGCCTGCTGAGTGTCCGGGGAGGCTCCCGGAAGGGCCTGAGCTTTGGCGGGGGGGGGGGGGGGTCAGGCGGGATTGCACTTGGGATCTCAGGATTCCTCTCCGTGGAGGTCGGAGGTCCCGTCTCCAGGCCTCGGTTTTTCTGTAGGGAGGTGCCTGGGCCCTGAGGGAGGCCCCCGGCCGTGGGGTGGGGTGGGGGTAGGTGGGCAGGAGTTAACAGGTTTCGCTGGGATCTCGAGGGAGGTGCTGATTGGGGAGGGAGGGAGCCGGGTGGGGAAAGGGCCAGAGCCCGGATTCCGGAGAGAAGCCGCCCAGCCCCACCCGGCAGTGCTGTCCCTCCTGGAGTTTGCATAATCTCTGTGTTCCCCTCCCTCCTGGCGGTGCAGGGGAGGAAACTGAGGCCCAGCCGAGAAGGTGGGCCCTGGGAGGGGCAGCACTAGGAAGCCCAGGCAGCCCCCCGAGGCGCGGGCGGGCGGGCGGGCGGGGAGGGTCCAGCCTGGAATCCACTCCGGCCCTGTCCCCGGGGCTGGGTGTGCAGACAGGCAGATAGGCTCTCCCAGACCCTCTTCTCAAGGTCTCCGATCTCGGCTGCGACCTGCTCCACCTCCAGGTCCGCCAGCCTGTTCCCCGGGCACCGCCCCTCTCAAGTGGCAGGCGAGCCCGAGTTGCGCCAGAGAGGTGGCACCTGCAGGCACCAGGGAAACCAGTCTCGGGGGTTGGGAACACACGTCCCAGCTGGGCTGCTGGGGGCTTGGGCACCTGCTGTGGGCATGAGGCAGGTTCGGGAGAAGCTAGGAAAATTCCGTGGCAAGTGGGATGGGGGAACGGAGGCAGAGAGACCCCCTGACCTTGCATAGCGCAGCTCATGGGTGTAGACGGCCATGACCTCTCCTCCCCACAGGTAACATCTAGGCCTCCGTGGGTATTTCCGCTCCAGGCCCAGAGAAGCAGCAAAACCAGGACCCGTCGCAATGACTGATGACCCCCTTGCCCGGTGCCGACCAATCGGCAGAGACCAGGACCCTGAAGGGGCACAGCGAGAAAGCCGAGGCAGCCTCTATTCTTCAGCCCCTCCACTCCCAGCCTTTGACAAACTCTCAGAACAGCACTGGCCGGTGGTTCAGTGGTTAGAGCGCCGGCCTGCTCACCGATCCTGGCCCCGGTCAGGGCTCGTCGGGGAGGCAGCCTAAGATGTGTCTCTCTCACATCGATGTTCCTCGTCCTCTCTCTCTCTCTCCCTCCCACTCTCTCTGAAAATCACTGGAAAAAATATCCTTAGGTGAGGATGAACAGTAAAAAAAAAAAAGCCAAAAGACTCTCTGAGAGCGCAGCACGCCCACGCCTTTCCCTTCCTCCTCTTCTCCCCCACAGGCACGAACCCCCTAAACGCCAAGGGTCCCCAGAGACTTGCAACCAGCGGAGCAAGAGGCGGCAGCAGCTCCTCCCAGGCTCACCCCTACCCTGTCTCCCCGGCCCCCTTCCCTCCCCTTCCCACGGGGCCAGACCAGCCCCTCCGGGGCTCCTGGTTTCGCTGGCCCCAGCTGTAATAAGTGTGCCCTCAAAATCACGGACTCGCCTTGTGAAATCTTTCCTGTAGGGCAGCGGTTCTCAGTCTTGGCTGCACATTACAATCACCTGGGAATCTTTTTAAAATCCTGATTTCTGGGCCTCATCCTCCAGAAATTGTTTCTTTGTTACTAATGTTGTGACCCCACCCCATAACAAAAAAAACACAAACCCAGAATTTCCGGAGGATGAGGCCCAGAAATCAGGATTTTAAAAAGATTCCCAGGTGATTCTAATGTGCAGCCAAGGTTGAGGACCACTGCTGTAGGGAATTGGGAACCCGCACGCCAGCCGAGGCAGACCCGCTGGGGGCCTGGGGGCCTGGGCCCCTCTGCGGTAACAGGCCGGGGGTGGGCACCGAGGCCCAGACGGGGAGCAGCCGGACACCCAGCCTGGGGGCTGGCGCCGGGACTCAGCCCAGGCCCAGGGCCCAGGTGTTCCCAGGGCCGGGTTAGGAAGGACGGTGGTGGGAATGCCCCGCGGGCTGAGGTTCCCAGGAAGCGGGTCCGTGGACCAGGAGAAAGGAAGGCGCCGTTTCCTCTTTCTAGCCCGGCACTCAAGCTGCTTTTATTATTGATTGCAGAGAGGAAGGGAGAGGGGGAGAGGGAGAGAGAGAAACATCAGTGAGAAGAGAGAGTCATGGATTGGCTGCCTCCTGCGCGCCCCCTCCTGGGAATCAAGCCCGCAACCAGGGCAAGTGCCCTGACTGGAAATCAAACCCGGACTCTTCATTCTGCAGGCTGACACTCTATCCACTGAGCCACCCAGCCAGGCCCAAGGAGAGCCTTGGGAAGAGGAAGGGTGAGGCCTCGGTTGGTTGGCTCCCGTACACACCGAGGCACGTGTCCTGACGGACTGCCGCCTTTTGGTGCGAGAACAACGCCAACCACCCTGTATCCTGTACGGAGCCCCCCTCGTGTGGCTGGTCCTGCGAGAGGTGTGGGGGCCCTTCCTGATGCAGACCCTGCCCCTCAGGCCCCACCACATTGGGGTGCAAGCCAGCTCCTCAGCACAGCCTGGGCCCTGCCTGCCCCCGGCCTCCGCCATCCCCACACCAGAGGGACCAGCCCTCACCCGTGTCCTCGAGGGGACCTCCTCACCCCCTTCCCGGAAGGGTCTGTCCTGCATGGCTCCGGCCTGGGCACCTGGGGCTGCAGCAGGCCTACGGGAGGAGCCAGGGACTCTGGACAGCGATTGGCTGAGGGAGGCCCGTGAACAAAGAGTCAGAAAGAACGGTTGCATCTTTATTAGAAAAGAAACCAAAAAAGGGAGTGGGGGGACCCGACATGGGCAGGGCCCGCTTGTCGGCTCTCCTGGCCGCGGCCCTGGCTGGGCTGGGGCACGGCGAGTCAGCATTTCATAGAAAAGGCGGCCGCGGTGCCAACTCCCACCCATCGCCGTCCTTTTCACGTGGCTGAGTTGGGCCTCCCCTGGGCCCCACTTGGTGGGGTCAGCCCCCAACCCAGGCGGGCAGGGAGGAGGCCACGTGGGAGGGAGGCCCGGCAGCTGGGGTGCGCTGGGCCCTGGGGTGTGGCGGGCCCAGCAATGGGGGTGCGCTGGGCCCTGGGGTGTGGCGGGCCCAGCAGTGGGGGTGCGCTGGGCCCTGGGGTGTGGCGGGCCCAGCAGCTGGGGTGCGCTGGGCCCTGGGGTGTGGCGGGCCCGGCAATGGGGGTGCGCTGGGCCCTGGGGTGTGGCGGGCCCAGCAATGGGGGTGCGCTGGGCCCTGGGGTGTGGCGGGCCCGGCAGTGGGGGTGCACTGGGCCCCAGGCGTGGCGTCCGGCCCTCAGATGTCCATGTAGTGTCCTCGTCCGTGTCGCTCTCCAGTGAGGACTCCTGGCTGGACGTCTCCAGGACCTCCAGGGCCGGCTGGCACAGGCTCTCCTTCCGCACGGTGGCAGCCGACTGGGCAGACAGGATGGCTGACTGCAGACCGGGCAGGGCACTGGTCAGGCGGCCGGCCCGGCCCCAGGCCCCCGCCGCCCGAGAGCCCACCAGCCCCCGCCCAGCCCCGCCCAGCCCGTCACCTTCAGCTTCTGCTTGGTCTCCTCCGAGATGCTGCCCTTGGGCGAGAGCAGGGTCGGGGTGGGCGGCGTGACGGTGATCTCGGGGGGGAACTTGGTGGCGGCCGAGGGGATGACCAGCTTCGGCATGTTGGGCAGGGGGCGAGCTTTGGCCCGGCTGGGCTCCGCCTGGCCCAGGTGGCCCTCGGGGGGCTGGGCGCTCCCACTGCTGGGCACCCTGGAGCTGGCAGCTGGGGGTGGGCCACGGGCTGAGCCGGGCTCAGTCTCCTGGGCCTACCTGCCCCTCCCCAATTCGGGCCCAGAGCCCAGGGTGCCCACCGTCCCCTCACGCTCGGGCGGCACGGGCTCCGTGTGCCGGAGCCGGAGGCAGCAGCTGCACGGCCAGCCCCTGGGGAGCTGTGGGAGCCTGGCTGGCCTCCACGTTCCTGCGAGCGCTGCCTTTATAAGGAACCCGTCCTCAGCGCAGGCGGCGCCAGCCCTGCCTCCGAGGGGGCCTGGCCGGCTAGGGCGGCGGATGGCAATGGGGTCTGACCGGGGCCACTGGCCAGCCCCGCTGCCTGCCTGCCCCGCCCCTGTGCCTGCCTCCCGGCCCCATTGGGCACCCTCCGCCCCGTAAGCAGCTGGGCCTGGGCTCCGCCTGCCCTCGCTTCTCCCTGTCCTACCCCTCCCTCCTCCCCTACTCCTCCCTCCTCCCCATCCCCGGGGCCTCCCCTCCCTGCACCCCCATCCTCCAAGGAAGGGAGGTGCTGCTGCTGGGAAGCCCACCCTGGCTGCTCTCCGAAGCCTTACCCTGGCCGCCGGATGGCTCAGCGCCTGGAAGGGGGGCGGCAGGCCAGCCGTGTGGCTCTGCTGGGGCGCCCTGGGGGGTCTTCACCTGCTCGGCACATGGCGGCTCCTGGGGCAGGAAGCCGGCACCCTCCGCCCCCCCTGCCGGCTCCTCTCCCTCTGTGGGCACACAGGGGCGTGGTTACCGCCTCACCCGGCCGAGGGACAGGGACCCCCCCCATGCCCTGGGACAAGGCCTAGTGAGGCCAGGCTGGTGCTGGCAGGAAACTGCCACCGCCCCTCCCGCACCTGGACCCCGTGCGCCTGACACAGGGGTGGCCACACCGAGGATGAGCCCCCATCGCCCAGCTCACAGGAGGGCGATCAGAACGAGCCAGTCAGAACTGCTACGACCAGAGTGGACGGAGAGGGATGTTGGCACCGTGCCCTCCCACCAGGCCGCACCTTCCCTGGCACGGGGCAGGGCCAGGAACTGGCCTTGGTTGAGCAAAGGACTGGATGGGCCGGAGGGACGGAGACGGCACCATGGCCAGCAGCCAGGCCATTAGCCAGCCGCCTGCTTGCTCCCAGGCCCCAGCCCCGCCCGCCTCCGCTCCCAGCTGCATCCAGGCTTCTCCAGGGTCCGGGTCCTGATCCTGCCCCTCCTCCTCCTTACTGGGGCCCAGAATCCCCTGCCACACGGGCCAGCGCTCCTCCCCTCCCCTCCTACTCTGCCATGGAGTGCCCTCTGCCAGGAGCACCCGCCTCCTCCTGCAGGTGAGAGGCCTCGCCCACCCCAGCAGGAATGACAGCTCCTGGTGCCCGACACAGGCCGGCGTGACCAGCCCCGGCCCCTGCCTGCCCCAGCAGCCTGGCAATCAGGGAACAGACCGTCCGCACACAGCGCGGCAGGAGGGGGCTCCTAGGCTCCTGTGCGCCCTCCTGGGCCCAGGGGCAGGGAGAGCAGGCCTCCTGCCCGCGCAGATGGCGCCCTGCAGGAGGCAGGCCCTCTTCCTCCATGAGCCCATCAGCCTGCCCCTGCCCCCCACTCACAGGCCTGCAAGGTCACGGTGTGCACAGGGCCGCACCCACCCCAGTCTCCTCCTGAGGACTTCATCCCTTTATCTGTTGATCCCAAGATAAAGAGATAAAGCCTTAGCCTCAGCCTTCCTGGGAGGAGGAAACAGTTAAACCGGGGCCGGTCCCGCCCTCCTTACCGCACTCTACAGATGGGGAGACTGAGGCACTGGAGGGTGAGGTTCAGAGAGGAGGTGCAGGGTGCGCCCCGGGGTAAGTGGCTGACGAGTAGCAGGGGGCCCCGCCCCACCCCCTCCCACTCCGCAGGCAGGAGCCGACCTGCTGCCTCTGGTGGGAGGGGCCTCACCCCACTGATGGACAGGACTGGACTCACCTGGGCCGGGGGAGGCCCTGCTGGGGGTGGCCTCGGGCCTGTGTGGCTGGGGGGGCCCGGGGTCCTTGGACAGGTCTGGGGTGGAAGCTGACGTGGAGGGAGGGCAGGAGGTGGCGGCGGAGGCGGCGGGCAGCGCAGGCCGGGGCTTGGGGTGGGCGTCACTGGGCCGTGGGAGGTCTGCTGGCACAGGGTCGGGGGCTGCGGGGGCCACAGCCGCAGGGAAGAAGTTCTCTCGACTGTCCTTGGGGTGCTTTGGGGTGGTGGGCGTGTCCCCTGAGGCCTGTGAGGGCGAAAGGGAGGTGAGGCAGCAGGCTGGTCAGCCCGGGCCCGCACTGTCCCGCACTCGGCCCCGCTCTGGCCCAGCTGCCGACCGCTCACAGGCAGCCCCGAGGACCCTGCCGGGACCCAGCGTCCCTCTCGGGGAGGACGCCCAGGCCGTGGCGGGGACTCAGAGGCGGCTCCTGGGCACGGGCTGGAGTGTCCGAGGTGGGGGCTGCAGTGACGGGGCCAGTCCTTGGGGCGACGTCCCAGAGGCGCCTGACGGAGGCTGAGGGACCTGGAGGGACACTCCCGCGCTCCAGCCTGTCCCCGCCCGGCCAGCAGCGACTGCCCGCAGCCCGGCTACAGGCCTGCAGCTCTCTACCCGCTGGGGGACGGGACGGGGACGGCACAGCTCCGCAGGAGGGACAGCACAGGGGGCCTGGTGCCCTGAGCCCCTCAGAGCAGAGGCGAGGACCCACCGCACTGAGTGGTGGAACCCCCGCTGAGGCCGTCAGCTCGGGTGAGCCTCCTGCTGGGGGGCACCTCGTCAGGCCAGTGCCCCGCGGACCTGCCTCTCCTGACACTGCTTCTGCGTGAGGGCCCGCCCAGCTGCAGGCGGTGGGGTCACCCCGAGACTGGGGCCCAGTCCGGCGTGGGGTGGGCAGACAGGCCAGGGGGGTGGGCAGCATGGGTCCCGGTCCTCATGACAGAGAAGGGAGCTGAGCCAAAACAGGTCACACAGAGGTGGGTCTGGGCTGTACGATGGTCCCGCCACAGGCCAGTGGTCAGGGGTTCCCCATAGGCCTGAGGCTTAGCTCCCTCCTGCCCACCTCCCCTCGGCCCCACTAACCACAGGCGCGGCCAGTACTCGGTTCTGGGCTGCAGCCCAGGGCCTGGGTGGGAGGCCCCGCCCCGGCCGCAGGGTGGGGCTCACCTGTCTCTGGGCGGCGGCCCCCAGGTGCACCTGACAGAACTTCACGGCCTGCTCCAGTGCAGCCTCCTCGTCCACCTGAGCAGGGGACACCCCGAGTCAGAGGCCCGGCCCGGCTCCTGAGAAGCCTCCCACCGCTGAGGCCGGCCCAGCCCCCTGGGGAATCCGGGCAGGTGCCCTCCGTCCCCGCGGTCGGCCCCCAGGACCAGAGCTCTGGCCCATCCGGCCACGCCCAGTTCATGCCCGTGACCATACTCTTAAAAAAAATCGATTTCAGAGGAGGAGGGAGAGAAACATCAATGAAGAGACTCATGGATCGGCTGCCTCCTGCACGCCCACCACTGGGGATCAAGCCCGCAACCCTGGCACGTGCATAGGTCAACCGACTGAGCCTCGCTGGCCAGGCCAAAGGTTGCTTCTTGTGTGCGTCCTGACCAGGGACTGAACCTGAAACCTGGTACCAGGAGGACTCTCTGACCAGCTAACTCTCTGACCAGGTGGAAATCCCTGGTAGTGGAGGAGGAGCTATGGGCCCGACATTTTTTTTTTAAAAAAAGGAAAGTACAGTCGGAAGGACGACGGCTCCTCGCGTATCCAGGAAGGTCTCTGGGGAAGGGCCCCGAGCCCGTCACGCGGTGGCCTCAGGGTCTCCCTGCCCCTGGATTTGATAGATTTCTGTAAATGGCTCGTTTCCTTTGGAACTGAACACAGACTTGTGAAAGCGGGGCTGGTGTTTTGTGCGTTTACCCAGTCTTACGGTGTAGTGACACGTGCAGTTGCACCGTGTGTAAAGCACACAGCTCGGTGCCCTGACACGCCCGCTGTTTCTCTGAGCGGAGACCCCAGGGCAGTGGACAGAGGGGTGGTGGGAACCACAGCTGGTACACCCCCAAGCCAGGCCCTCGCACACCGGGGGACAGACGGCTCCGCGGGCAGGACCCGCCGCCCGCACCCACCTGCTTGATGAGCATGTACGTCTCGGCCATGATCCTCTCGAGGCGGCCCAGGTCGTAGGTCACGCCCTTCTGGCCCTGCTGCCACACGCGGTAGGCGTCCAGCAGCAGCGTCTTGCCCGACTCCGTGTCCTCCAGGAGCTTCCTCTTGCGGCTGGGCCGTGGCGGCGGCTCCTCGGGGTGGCCACCTGCCCTCGGGGCGGAGGCGGCCGTGGCGGGGGCCGGCTGGGCGGGGGTGAGCGGGCTGGGCTGCTGCCTGGCGCTGATGCTCAGCTCCTCCAGGGACAGCTCGGTGGGCCGGCTCTCCGGGGCCCGATCCCGGGGGGAGCGGCCTGGCGGCAGGGGCAGCGCCCGCTCGGAGTCCAGGCGGCGAGCGGCGGCCTCACCGGTGTCCATGGGCTCCGTGGGGCCCACCCGGGGGCTCTCCTTGTCCTTCCGCTCCCCGCCCAGGTCTGCACCGTCTCCCGCGTCCATGGCCACGGGCCGGTGGTTGAGGGGAGACGCTTTGCCCCCTGGCTCGGCCCCGGGCCCTGAGCCATCAGCCAGGGGGGGCTTCTTGGCGTGGGGGAGGCCCTCCTGTCCGTCCTCGGGGCTGGCCTTGTGGGAGACGTCGGTGGTCATCCTGGCTCCGGGGAGGCCGCAGGCCTTGAGCCCTGGGTGTTCTGACCCCTAGAAAAGCCGAAGGGAGAGACGCAGCCTCGGTGTCTCCACTGAAAAGCACCCGGGCACCAGGCTTGCCCAGCCAAGGCCACTCTGGCCCTGCCCACCCGCCTGAGGGCCAGGGGACTTGCCTGGGGAAGGCCCTCCCTGCCGGACCCCCAGCCTGGAGAGAGCAGTGGGGCTGGAGGGGTCCGGCTGCAGACAGGCCTGGGCCAGGCCAGCTTCCCTCAGCATGAGCCTCGGGGCAGCCCTGGGCGCCGGGTGGGGGGTGGCCGGCCAGGCCTGCGGCAGGGCCAGTCCTGTCCTAGGCTCTCACGTGGCCCCAGTGCAGAGGCCGGGGGGAGGGGTTAGAGGGCTGCCCTGGGCCCTGCACCCCAGCCCAGCCAGCCCCACTGGGCAGGGGTCTACAGGGGACTGTTCTCACCCAGGTCCCATCTGCTAAGCCAGTGGCCCACCCCCTGGGCCTCCAGTGCTCAGCTGTACAACAGGCGAGGACTGCGCGGGCAGGGACCGTGGGCCGGGCACTCAGAGCCCTGCTCAGCCAGTGGAGCTGGCGGGCGAGGTGACGGCCGGCTTTGCCATCTGTTTTGTCATTACAGATGCTGTTAGCAGGGCTCAGGGCTGGGACAGGGAGCCGTGGGCGCAGCAGCCTGGGGAATGTCACTATCACCCCCACTGACCACAAGCCCACGTCTGCCTCACATGCTGGGCACCTGGCTACGTGCGTGCGCACGACTGTGCTGAACTCCCACCCGGGGCGGCAGGAGGTGCCATTCACAGGCGGAGACATGGGGGCACGAGGAGTGACCGCGGGATCGGGACCCCAGGGGGGAAGGAGGGTGCGGCGGTACCTCCGCGAGCTCGCTCAGCGAGTCCTCCAGCACCTTCACCGTGAGGATGAAGGCCCGCTGTGCCAGGACCTGGCGGTCAGCATCTCGCAGATACTTCCTGCAGACACACGGGGGGCAGAGAGGATGGCAGAGTGTCACACAGCACTGCTGGGCGGGGGCCAAGCCCCTCCTGTCCCGGAAAACCTGCCCGACCCTCAGGTGCCCATATGCCCGCGTCTGCTCTCCAGGAGCTGCCCTGGGCTCGCAGTGGGCGGGGCCAGCTCAGTGAGAGACGGGGCTCTGGCTTCTCCCCCACAAACCTGTGTGCCCCAGGCCCCACCGAGGCCCCTGCCCAGCGCCTGGCACAGGGCAGCTGAATGAGACGGTGAGGAGGGGAGGCGGCACAGGCATGGGGACAGCTGCTGGCAGCACGGGGACCCACAGCTGGGCCAGACCTTGTGACTGCATCTCTCCTGGGTCCCCCACGCCCCCTGCACGTGGCAGCTGTGGTGGATGTCCCTGGGTCCCCCACGCCTCCTGCACGTGGCAGCTGTGACGGGTGTCCCTGGGTCCTGCGTGCCCCCTGCACGTGGCAGCTGTGGCGGGTGTCCCTGGGTCCTGCGTGCCCCCTGCACGTGGCAGCTGTGGCGGGTGTCTCTGGGTCCTGCGTGCCCCCTGCCCTTTCCGGCAGCGGGCTCCCTGGCTGCCTGGGGCCCTGGCCCTCCTGGTGCCTGGCCTGCTGTTACTGGCGCTCACCTGGGACACCCAGCTCTGACCTGGCCTGTTTTCCCACGACCTGGGGAACAGGAGAGGGAAGACTGGACCGTCAGAGTCCCAGTGGGGAAACCAAGCCCCTCAGAAGCCTGTGCTCCCCGAGTTGGGCGCCGGGCGGTGCGCGTGGACCCCAGGCTCTGGCAGAGAGGCTGAGTGGAGGGCTGCGCGCTGCACTCACTTGCCCTGGTCCGGGGTGCGCTGCAGCATGGAGGACACCCTCAGCAGGGTGCCGTGGTCCCGCAGCTGGGCCAGCACCTTGAGCAGCAGCACGATGGAGCGGTTCATGTGCCAGGCGAAGCTGCCCGGCCGGTCGATCTCATCCACGGGGATCCGCCAGATGCCCTGCAGGGTGATGGGGGGGAAGGTGAGAAGGGCTGCACCCGGCGCTGCCACGGTGCCAGGGGACTCTGCCTAAGGGGGCGGAAGTGTGGCCACCCCACCTTGCTCCCCCCCAAACGGCATGAAAGGGTCCCCATGCTGCTGTGCTCCCCCCTTTTGAATGCGTCCACGGCACTTGATCTGTGTCTCCTACGGGAAGCATGCGGGTCGCAACTGATCAGCGACAACCACTGGTCAAATAGGAAGCTCTGTGCCTACTGCCTGCACAGGCGCAGATTCGCAGGGAGCCCAATTCCTGGAGCTAAACTGAGGGTCAAAAGGTCGCCGCCGTGAGCGTGAGCATCTGGCAGCTGTCGCCAGCCAGGTGCAGGCGCACTCCCTCCAGCAGCATCGGGGAAGCCAGGTCTGAGCAGGAAATGACCTGCAGCTCCTAGGATGCTCGGTCCCACTAACGCGCCTTTGTCCGCGGTTTGTTCTGGCCAAGACCCCTCAGCCACTCCTCGCCATCCTACCCGCCATCCGAAGGCTGGGCCGGGGCAGGGCTGGCTCTGGGGAGCACCCCCCCTCCGCCAAGCCTCCGACCCCGAGGGCCAGGGAGTGGCTGACAGCGAGCGGCCTCAGGCCCGAGGCCAGGACAGGAGGACACACGTCTGCGTGGGGCCTGGGAAGGGCTGGCAGCCCCCAGATAGGCCCGTGGCCAACGCCCTCGAGAAATCCCGGCTCGGAACGGACCAGGGCCGTGAGCGACGCTGCCTCCTCCGCACGGGCCCACAGTGCGGGGTCCAGGCGGTGCCCCCCCAGGCCTGGTCCCTGATGACGGCCTGGCACCCACCCACCAGGCCAGGGAGGGGAGCCGGCACCTCCCGCCCGGAGCCATTCGAGCAAGAGGACCTGAGCCCCTCAGCTCCGGGCTGCCCCCAGGTGACCCTGGCAGCCCACCCTGTTCTGACGCAGCGGCCGGCCGGGAAGGTGCTGCTTCTGTCACCCGCCAGGCCCCGCAGTGAGGACCTGATCCTGCCAGGCCCTACAGACATCAGCGTGGTCCTCACCACAGCTTCGCGCTCAGAGAAAGCCCTCGGGCCACGAAGCCGGCCGACCCCAGAGGATCAGAGGGAAGCTCGGCCGTGGCCCCTGGGTAACAGGAAGGGGAGGAGCGCGGGCAGCACTGCCCGGCCTCCTGCCGCCACCACAGGCGCGTGCCGGTGGCCGGGGCCACAGGCGGCTGGGACCCGGGTGTGACCGCGCTGCTGGGTCTCACTCTACCACAGAGCCACACCCCACGGAACCTCCTCGGGAGCCACCAAGAAGGACGAGAAAAGGGTCACATTTGCCCCCAGATCGTGTCTGGGGTGGGTGTGAGGAGAGGGGCACTGACTTCTCTGGGCCCCTCCTACGCCACCCCCTGCCATCCACACCTATGCGGCCAGGGCACAGGCGGGGGGGAGGGGGGGGTCTGGAGACAGCCCCCGGGGACTCGGGGTCAACCTGGCTGAGAGGTGGGCAGAGGCAGGGGTTGTAGGGGCCTCAGATATGGTGCCAGTGCCGTGAGGCTCCAGGTACTTGGGGTATCTGGGCCTCAATGCCTATCCTCCATGCCTGCAAGGGGGTGCCCACCTCGGTCCGCACATCTGGGGAGCTCACCGCCTCTGGGGGGCCCCGTTCCACCTCCAGTGAATTACTAGAAAAGGCCCCTTCTCACACTGCGCTGGAACCAAGCCTGCCCATGTACCCCTCAACCCCTGCCCCAGCTCAGGCCTCATCCAGCCTCTTCCTCCTTCTCTCGCCCCCCAAATCCATCCACCCGGCCTCCCTCCCTGCTTACGGCCCCACAGGCCTCCTGCACCCACTCAGCTGCGCTGAGCCGTGTGGCTCTCACACCTCTCTTGCCTCAACTCAGGACACTCATCACCCATTCGCATGCCCGTGAATCTCACGATTCTTAAGATGGCCTCCTGCCTCCTCTGCCCAGCTGACATCACCTCCTCCCTGAAGCCCTGCTTGCTTGCTGCCCCCCTAAGACTCTGCCGGGACCACTGGGGGCCAGCCCTCCGATGGGCAGGGGGGTGAGGGGGTGGTCGGGATATGCCCTAGACAGGAGTGGGTCTCCTTCAGCTCTGGGCCTGTCCCTGGGGCCCCGACACACACCTGGCTGAGCAAGGCTCGGGGAGGGCTGGCTCCCGCATCCCCGTGGCCCCTCGCCTGCAGATTGCCAAGGTGGCAGGTGCACCCAGCCCTGCACGGGGGACGGGAGCAGGCGGTGACACTTTTCTGCACTGAAAAGGCAACAGCAAGTCCCCACCCCACACTCACTGGGACGGGCAGGGCCCTGGCCACACAGGCGGCGCGGGCCAGGCAGTGGGCACAGCGGCCCTCACAGGTGGGGGGTAGCCCCTGGGGACAGGGATCCCATGCACCTGCTCTGCGCCCAGGTTCTGGAACGGAAGCCAAGAGGCATATACCCGTTTGATTCTCCCCTTGGGGAGGGGGGGCGGTGTGAGCCCATCGGCAGCTACGGAAACTCCCTGCTGGCTCCGTGCTCTGCGGGGGCTCACGGGGACTGCGCAGCGCAGCCCCACACACCAGCCTCGCCAGGGATCGTGGCGCCAGGGCTGCCGTCTGGTCACTGAAGTGAGGCAATCCTCATCCAAGACGTGTTCTGCAGGCACGCCTCCCATCACACACGGCACTGCGCCCACTCGCTCCCTTTGGGATTCCCCCTCCTTCCTGCATCCCCTCCCGGATCGCAGGATGCTGCCCACAGGAGCCTGTGGCATCAGTTACACAATCGTGCCCATGTGCCAACAGCTTGGCTGGCTGACGCTGCTCACTGGGGAGGTAGGAAGCCGCGGCCCAGCGAGGCAGCCTGCCCCCACCACACTGGACGGCCGCCGAGCCCAGGCTGCATGTGGGTTCCCTCCTCAAGTTCAGGCTGGAGGGCCTGTCTGAGCAGCCTCTCCATGGCCAGGCAAGGGTCCCTGCGCCCCGGAGCCAGACTCCCGAGGGGCTTCCAGCTAATCCCCACAGAGGGCCAGGGCCAGGACACACCCCGTGCGGTCAGGCCTGGCCGTATCCCTGCATAGGAGAGCTCCCTACCCACCCATATCCCTTCCAGGTAGAGGGCCCCAATCAATCCCTTTTACTCCCAGATGCACGCGCGCAGGCATAACACAAAGCCATCTGGCCCGGCTGGCGGCTGAGCCGAGGGGAGAGCAGGCTCTGCTCTGTCCGGTGAGTGCCCTTTGGGCTGGGGAAGAGCCTGGCAGCTGCACAGAAAGCCAAGTGCACCCAGGGACCCGGGCCATGCGGATGGTCAGCCACGCCCCCCAATGGGAGCTCTACTCGTGGGACAGACACACGTGGCCGCCATCCAGGTTGAGGGGACGGAAGAGGCAGTTACCAGGGTGACAGGCCGAGAGCAGGAATTTGGGGAGGAGTCACTAGGGGGAGCCAGAGAGAAGCCCAGGAGGAGCAGGAGCTGGAAGAGGGGGGCCTCTCCCAAGGGGGACAGGGGCAGCCCCCGGGGCCGACTCCGTCGCCTGGGTGTCCTGAGCGGAAGGAGCCAGGGCGCGTGGCGTCTGCCTTAGCTCTGACTCAGAGTATACAGCACATGTGTCCTCCCGCATCATCAAAAACTCCCCACCATTCCAAACGGCCACGGCGGGTCACCCCACGGGATCCCCTCACTAGTCAAGTCCCCACTGGTGGGTGCTGGGGTCTGAGTCTTCAGGGTTATTATGCAGGTGACTGGCTGGCCCGGCCGGCGTGGCTCAGTGGTTGAGCGTCGACCTATGAACCAGGACACGATTCAATCCCAGTCAGGGCACGTGCCTGAGTTGTGGGCTCGATCCCCAGTAGGGGGCGTGCAGGAGGCAGCCGATCCATGATGCTGTCATCATTGAGGTTTCTCTTTTCACTCTCTCTCCCTTCCTCTCTGAAGGTGATTAAAAAAAAAGTGAGCTGATCAGCCGTCTCCCCGTGGCTTCCCCTGCTCCTGCTCCTTGGGATGGAGCCGAGGGCCACGCGGGCGGGCGGCGGCCATGCGGGCGGGCGGGCGGCAGCCGTGCTCCCCGGGGCAGGCTGGGCCTCTGTCTTCCTGGGCCTCCAGCCCGCCGGGCCCAGGTGCCGTGTGACGATGAGGAGCATGGCTTCCCGGCCCCTCAGCGTCCACAGCCCTGTCCACAGAGAACACAGGGCTGGAGCACCCAGGGGAGAGCCCCCGGCAGAGGGATCCCTCCAGCCCCCCTGGCACGGCCCGCGGTGACTCAGCTTCAAGCAGGCGAGGGCGGGCGCCTGCCGGCAGCCCAGTCCCGGGAGCAGCAGGCGCGGGGCTGGTGGAGAGGCTGCGGGGAGGACCAGCTGCTGTGGGGGCAGCTGGCCTGGAGCGCGGGAGGGAGCCCCAGGGCACGGAGGGAGCCCCACGGCACGGAGGGAGCTGGGGCAGCCTCGCTCCCCGAGAAGCACCAAGTTGTTTCCAGGCCAGTGCTGGCGAACCTTTTGAGCTCGGCGTGTCAGCATTTTGAAAAACCCTAACTGAACTCTGGTGCCGTGTCACATATAGACATTTTTTGATCTTTGCAACCACAGTAAAACAAAGACTTATATTTTTGATATTTGTTTTATATATTTAAATGCCAATTAACAAAGAAAAATCAACCCAAAAAATGAGTTCGCGTGTGACCTCTGACACGCGTGTCGTAGGTTCGCCATCACTGGGCTAGGACAACCACGAGTCGGGGGAAGCTGGGCTGCAGGCCCTGAGGTTAGGAGCGGCCTCAGGGAGAATACCAACACCCTCCACAGTCTTGGGGAGACACCTGTCACCCACAAACGCACAGGAGCCTCCCAAAGGCAAGCCCACCTGGTGCCTGAGCTCCGGGCCACAGCACAAGCAGGGCGGCCCAGCTTCTCCCACAGTGCTCTCACGCAGCCCTCGCCGCGCGCCCCAGGCCCACAGCAGCAGGGATGACCCGCAGAACCCGGCCTCCGGCAGCCATGGGGAACCCTGGGCCCGGGGCCCGGGGCCCGGGAGGTTTCCTGCTGTCCCGAGGAGCTGACGGCCCTCCCCGTCCCACAGCTCGGAGCCTCCATCTGCTCCAGGCCTGAGGTTGGGTGACCCCGGGCAGGCGAGGCCGAACACCCCTGGGGGCAGGAAGTCCTGCCGTTCCCACTGCAAACCCCTCAGGGGCCGGCGTCTCCGGCTGCAGGGTGTACAGCGGCCGCCAGGGGCGCCATTGCCCTCCCGCCAGGGCGAGGGATTCCCCGCATCCACAGGTAACCCCCCGGCACAGGCCGGGCCGGGGAAGCCTGCCATTGGCCTGCAGTCGCCCAGGGAGACACGCGGGCTGGGCCCCGAGCTGCCGCGGCGCCCCCTCCCCTCCCCGGGAAACGCCGAAACTACTCGGTGCGTCGGGAGCCGGCGGGCAACTCCTCGGCGGCCCCACCCCGGGCCGGACCCGCGTCCCTCTACCCACTCCTCCCGCTGACGGGCAAGGTCCCGCCCGCTCAGGGCTCGGAGCGGACTGGGCACCGCCGAGCGCGGGCACCACCTCCCGCCCCCGCGCCGCTGTTTGAGCGGGAAGGGCCGCCGCCCGGGGGTCCGCTCACCATCCCTGGGAGCGCCCCGCGCAGCTCCTCGTCGCGCCGCCCGCCGCCAAGTTGCTGGGGCCCAAGGCCCGCGAGCAGCTTTCGCTTTCCCGCGCGGCGCACACCCCCGCGCCCGCCCTCCCGCCCACGACCCTGGGCTGGGTCTGCTGGGCGCGCTGCGCCGCTGCTCCGGGCGACGCAGGCATGTGCGGCTCCCGGTGCCCGCCGCCCGCCCCCGCACGCCGCCGCCCGGCCCGCCCTTCCGCCCACCTGACGCCGCGCAGGGCGCCGGCCCCGGGCCAGGGGCGCCGGCCCACCACCCGCCGACTTCCTCCGCCGCGGCGCCCGGGAACCCACGGCCCGCGGGCTTCCTGCTGCGCCAGGCGGGCGGGGGCCGGCGCCCGGGGGGACTCGGGGAGCTCGGAACGGCGAGCGCCGGGCGGGCGGGCGGCGGGGAGGCCGTGGCGGCCCAGGCCCCCGCCCCCGGGCAAGCTCCTACCCGCCAGCTCCGCCGTGGCATCTGTGCCGGAGCTGCTGCCGGCGCCGGGCCATGGCCGCGGAGGCGCTCGCGGCGGGCCGGGCGGGGCGGGGCGGGCAGAGCCGGACGGGGCGCGGGCTCGGGCTCGGCTGGAAGCGGGCCCAGGCGCACAACAGACTTTTGTTGGCCGATCCCCGCGGGGGGCTGCTGACCCGCGGCTGGGCAGAGCGGCGTGGAGGCGGCCCGGGTGCGGGGCCAGGTGGGCAGCGGCCAGCCACGGCTGCCCCCCCCCCCGTTAACTGTGTGAGTGGCGCCCCCTGGAGTTGTGCCACGTGGAACCCATCAGTGGGGCAGGACACCCTCAGGGGTCGGGAGAACAGAGGGGCTCACAGCTGGAGGGGCCTCAATGAGGCCCCGCGAGGAGCAGGCACTGGGCCCCAGGGTGCGAGGGCGGGGCTGGGCATCCCAATAGGGCAGCACCTCCCTCTGGCGGGGCAGCCTTCTGTAATGCGGGGAGGGCTGCTCCTGGGCGCGTTTGCCCTGCTGATGCCAGGAAGGGGTCCTGTGCCCATCGCACAGGTGAGGAGTGGGCTCAGCAGGGAAGAGCTTCACCCAGAGCAGATGGCACCCAGCGCTCCTGTGGGGACACAGCACCTTCCTCCCAGTTCCCGAGGGCGGCTGCCCGGGGGACTGCCCCCCCCCCCCCCCTCCAGCCCAGCTCAGGGAAGGCCAGCAGAGGCGGGAGCAGGGCTGGAGAGAGGTTGCCCCCAAACCAGTTTCACCTCCCCAGCGCCCCAGGCTCCTCGCTCCCTCCTCCCTCCCACACACCCAGAGGCTTCAGGTCCGCCTGGCCCCCATCCTGGTGGCACTTGTTGAGGTGACATCTCCCAAGATGGCTCGTCTCCACCTGTCTTCCACCCGGGCTGGCTCCAGCCCACTGGTGTTCCCAGGTTTGCCACGCACCCTCGCCAGGTGCCCCCGGTTCATGTCAGCCCAGGTCCAACCTATCCCTCTAGCCAAGTCCCGATGTGGCTCCTGGTGGCCCAGGACCTCTGCCCGCCCCCCTGGGACCCAGAGGTGGCACCTCAGCACCCCTGGAGGACTGCTACTCTGCCGGGTACTGGGAGGACCAGGCCGGGGCGCCAAGAGGTCAGCCACCTGTAGGCGCCAAGCATGAGGACCAGCCACCCCAAGGCTGCGAGGAAAGCATGGGCCCCCATGAGCGCTCACTATGGGCTGGGTCTCAGGCGAGGAGTTTAACCCGCACATCACTCAAGCCACAGCAGCCCCTCCTCACCTACATGTGTGTCATCATGACACCCACATCGGGGACGGGTTCCGAGTCGGGCACTGGTCCTGTCCCACAGCAGTGAGCCCAGTCTGGCCAGGACTCACCCCGGGCCTGGACAGCGCCATAGCTGGCATTCCTCCTGGCTGTCCCCAGGGCGGGAGCAGACATGTGACACTGCGTTGCACAGCTCATGACCTCATTTCATACCTTATCCACTTCCTGGAAGTCAGACCAAAGGAGGCTGAGAATGTGCCCCTCACACCTGGCCCCGGAAGGAGCGTCTGTGTTGAGGGTGGTTCTAGAATCAGCCCTGCGTCCAGGCCTCCGGGTCTGATCCCTGGCAGCCCCAGCACACACCCTCGCACCCAGAGCCTGGGTGGCACTCTCGGGAGACGGAGGGAGGGAGCCGCTGGTGATTGTGGGGAGCTCAGGGGTTCTGTGTCAGGCACCTGCTGAGCAGAGCCTCTGGGGGCACCTCGCTGGGAGAAGGTCTGTGCCTGCCAGTCGTCAGCCTCCTGAGCCCTGCTCCTGGCACCACAGGATGCCTGTACCCTGAGCCCTGTTTGTGCCAGGAGATGGGCACCTCCGTCTCTAGCTGGCAGGCCCAGGAGAGGGAGGCCACACTCCCTGGCCCCCCAGGGTAGCACGCCTGCGCACATGGAGCCCCGGGTGGGGGGGTCACATGAGCGCCTGCAAGGGCAGGCTTGGTGGGCCCGAGCCCCTCCTGGGACTTGTCAGCACCCTGTGCGGGAGCCCCTGGGTCCTAACTGCCTGCAGGGCACCTGGACATGCAGGGGCACCCGGAAGAGACAGACACCTAGGCCACCCAAGGGCCCAAGAGGTAGAGGTCCCTGCCAGCCTGGGGACCCAGGAGGCCAGGCCGCCCTGACCGCGCCCTGGGCCAGCAGGAGCCTGTGAGCAGGGAGGGGCTGGCCGCTCTGGGTCACCCTGGGTGGGGGGTCCTGGCACACTGCTCTTGCCCACTGGCCTGGTCACAGCGAGAGTCCAGGTCGCCCGGGCTACTTTCTGCCGATGGGTCCTTGGCCCCCACCTGGCCTAACCCCAGTCCCCCGGGGGCCCGTGCTGCTGGCAGGTGGCCGGAATGTTCTGGGAGGGGTCTGACTTCTCGGCCTTGGCGCTCTGAGATGCCAGCACTTTGGAGCCACAGGCCTTTGCCGCTTCTCCCTGCCTCCCTGCCGCGGGGCAGCTTCTCGGCCGAGTGCCCGCTGGAGGCTGCTGGGCCTGAGTGCCACCCCAGCCCGTCCTCTTCCTCTGATGCTGGGACAGGGCACACGCCTCTCCTCACAGGCGCACGGCCCGCTGCACCCACTGCACCCTCAGGCCCGGCCGCCTGGCTCAGAGCTGTTCCGACTGCGCTAAGCTGCGCAGAGTCCAGCGTTCTTGCCTGTCTGACCCCTGAGTAAGGATGCGGGTAGAACAGGGAGAGGACCTGCCCCGGGAAACACAGCCAGGCTCCACCAAGGGTCCCTGTCCCTCAGGCGACGGTCACGCCCAGACCATGCTCAGCTGCACGGGACCAGCACGTGCGTCCCTGGGGTGCCTGCGTCCCCACCGGTGCTCGCCGAGAGGGAAGGAATGCCCTGAGAGTCATGCCCGCGGCTCCGTGTCGTCATGAGGCAGGTTCATGCTCCACTAGAGGAGCCTGGGCTGGGCCACAGCACAGCCTGAGCCCAGGGCCTGCACCTGCCTGAGGAGGGCCAGGGGGTCCCTCTCTGGGGGCAAAGCCCAGCGCCGAGCTGGACAGGGATGGGCGGGCGATGGGTGAAGTGCCACCTGTTCTGCCACGCCCTCACTTTAGAATTCTCACACATGTAGAAACCAGCATTTCAAAATCTTTTTAATCAACGAAATCCCTGCACTTCCTTCAAAGGGCCTTCTCAACGGACCTGGGCCCATCTCACCTCCTCCACTGACCCCTGACAGCCCTGTCCCTCGTGCCCTCATCCCCAGGCCCTTCCGTGCAGCCCAGAGCTGGCCGCTCCCCTCCTTCCCTCGGGTCTTCCTACCCGGCATGGAGGCCACGGCCCAGGCGCAGGGCGCAGGTCTCCTGTGGCCTCCACCCCCCGCTGTGCAGATGAAGAAACAGCCTCACGGATACTGGCCCACAGGAGGGTGAGGTGAACATGGGGACAGGACACACCAGCAGAGAAGGCAGAGCGTGGGAGACCCACGTGTGGGAGGGAGTCCACACCCATCACCATGGAAACCAGGCAGGAGCTCCTGAGCCCAGAGCTCTGGTTTGGATTTCCAGCCGATGCTGTTCTTTCAGAAGCAACTTGGTCAAACTTTCCAAATAGGAAAAGTGGAAAAAACGAGGGAGGGGGACAGTTCCCAGACTGAAGCTACTCCAGAAGGCAGGCCTGGCCGCCGAGCTCCGGGCCTTGTGTGTGTGGCGGGGGGCGGGGGGGAGGCAGAGCAGAGACCCCACGGCCTCTCGGGGTGCACGCCCCTTTCCAGGAGCGTGGGGGGTGGGGTGTAGCCGGAGCAGCTGGGGCCCAGCTCTTCCTGTCCCTGCTGGAGGGGCTGTCCTTCCGTGGTCCCGCGCGGGCGGGCGGTGGAAAGACCTCTTTTGGAAAAAGGGCTGGAAACTGCAACAACGCCCACTCCTGGCCTCAGGAACCGTCCTCCCTGGGGGCTTTCACTGCTGCTTAGGGAGCCTCAGGGTGGCCAAGGGCTGCCTCTCTGGGATCCCCTGAGGCCACCAACGACATGCCACGAGGGACCCCCAGGAGGCCTTAAGGGAGGAGGGGGATGTGATGAGGTGACGCAGCACACTGTGCCCTCCCCTGTGCCCCCACCCCTGCCACCTCCCACACCCAGAATCCTCCCGGGGGGAGGGGGGCAGATGGGATGCCACAGCTGTTTTATGTCCCGGCAGGGTTTCTGAAGGCACAATGGGAATGTTAAGGGACAATGGCCCACCAGCGCTGTGGCAAGTGCCAGGCAGGGCAGGATGGTCCCTCCGAATGACCCGTGGCCCGTCCGCCTCCCAGGCCAGGGAGGCCCCTCACTTGGCCCTGTCCTCCCTGCATGGCTGCTCCTGGGGCTCGTGTGGGGCATGGCCACCTCCACACACGGTTGGACCCCAGGGCTCTCGAGTGCCAAGTGCTGGGTGCTCACATCTCCCACCTCCGCGGTGAGACAGGCTGAGTGGTCACCGGGCAGAGGGCAGAGCGCTTCCATCCCTGGCTCAGTGGACCAGGCTCACCACCTCCTTTCCTCACTGCCAACAGGGAAACGTACTGTCTCTCCCCCTGGGGGCGGGGGCAGGGCCAGGTAAGCAGGACACAGCCAGGGGGTGGGTGGTGACAGTAGCACCGGCAGGCTCCCTTCCCGCTGCCCCAGCACCACGCCATGCAGCGTGGGCTCTGCCTGTGCTGGAACCTCGAACCCTGCAGGCTGGGCGCAGCGGTGCGGGAGCAGCCAGGCTCCGTGGGCTGGGAATCCCAGCTCTGCTCCTCGAAGGCTGAGGAGCCCTGGCCTGTGCTGCCATCACTGTCGGCCTCACCCTGCTCATCATGACACTGGGCCACGGGGAGGAGTAGATGGGAGAGGATCGGGAAGGTGCCTGCCACCCCCGAGACCCTCAGCACCCCACGGAACAGGCCTCAGGGCCTCCCTCCCCTGGCAGAGGCCACTCGCTGCCACCCCTTCCCACCCCCCAGGAGCCAGGCTGCCGGCCGCCTCCCACCGGCTGGGGGTGGGCACAGGGAGGACCTGGGTCTGGGGTGAGAGCCACATGGACCGAGTGAACAGAGCGGAGGCCGGCGTTGCCCAGCCTTCTCCTCCCCAAAGGGCACATTTCCCAGTGCTGCCAGTGAGGGCACCCACAGCCCCCGCCCCTGCCCCGGGTCCTGCCTCAACAGCCACTGCCCTCCCTCAGCCTCTCCCCAGGATCCTGGCCACCCTCCGGTCCTGGGTCTGAGTGGGCTGCTTGCCCTATTCCCTGGCCAGGCCTCAGAGGCCCCGTGCCGCCCCCCCACACCCCCTCCCCCTGGAAGTAAGCCTCCCCTGTGCCCTCAGGACCGGGTGCTGCCCTCCGGACGGGGCTTGGGGTGGGGCTAGGAGGACCCAGCTCAGTGGCGGTCACGCTGAGCGGGTGGGTGCAGGCCTCAGGGAGGCACAGCAGGGACCCTCCAGGGCAGGGAGCAGCAGTGCCCACTGGGAAAGCTCCTCTTCAGGAATGTGAAGCAGCCAGCTCCTGCCTGAGCCCCCAGTGTACACAAACACTGCCAGGCCCCGGCTGGCCACAAACTCCGGCCTGGAGGCGCCGCAGGATGTGGGCCTGGCCTGGGCTCCAGGCGGGGCTCTGCTGTGTAGGGGCTGCGTGACCCAGGGTGAGTCGCGGCTGTGCAGGCTGTGGGGTGCCCCCCCCCGCCCCCCCTGCAGGACTGCACGGTGCAGCTGTGCCTGCTGAGGGCTAAGCAATCCTTCCCTCTGCCGAGCATCCTCGCGCGGCCACACTGCGAACCCACACCTGGAGAACGACAGGCTCCCACGGCCAGAGGAGGGCGCATGCCCGATGCCCGCCTCGAGGCTGCTCACAGTTGCTTCTTTGTTAAATTCTGTGAACGAGGGGGCTTGGCTTGGGCAGGGTTTCTGTGCGGTGATTCTGTCGGGCAGGGGCCTGGGCATCCTGGGGCCCTGTCCTGCCTTATGCTTCCTGCCAGCCCCTGGGGTGAGGGCAGGAGTCAGCCCTGCCCTCTCCGCTGCTTTGGGCTCACGGGCAGGGGGGCAGGGAGGCAGGGGGGCAGGGGGGCGGGCAGGGCAGGGCAGGGAAGGCTGAACCCCGGCCTGTGCGCTGGGAGCTGGGAAGGCAGGGCGCCTGCAGAGCCTGGATGGGAAGGAGAGAGCTCGGGGCAAGTCCAGAAGCCACACAGTTTGCCGGCCGTTTTCAGACGCACAGATGGCCCTCCTTCCCTGGAGAACGTGACACGGTTCTCTGTTTACTCTGCTGTGGCGACTGGCCCCCAGATCATCTCCACGGGCTAAAAATAGCGCTCGTGCGGCAACTGCTGCTGCCTGGAGCTCACAGCTCTTCCCTTTAAACTTTTCCCTCTTTCTGTCCTGGTTCCCACTGTGATGTCACTGGGGTTCCTTGCACCTCCCTGCTGCCGGCTCTGATCCTACGGAGGAGAAGGGGGACCGGGGCCCCTGCCAGTCACGGCCATTAAGGGCGGGTCGCAGTGCAGAGGCCCTCGGTGACCAGGCACCCCGGGCAGAGGAACAGTCAGTCACAACAAACCCCGGGCAATGCCTGCTGGAATCGGAAGACGGTGCCCAGGAGCGAGGCCACAGCGGGGAAACTGGGTGACACAGTGGCCCTTCAGGGACCCATAGCGGGCGGACACCTGGAGCAGTGGACCTGGTGCCCCAGGGCAGAGCGGAGCACCAGGCCAGGCTCCCTGCCCCCATATTCCCCGTCCTTACAGCCCTGCCCACCATTTCCATGGCCCCGTGTGGTTCCCAGCGGGTTCCCGCCTTAGCAGCTGACACTGTGAGTCTAGGCCCCGGCTCCAAAGCTGACGGGTATGCCCCAGCCTGTTCCCTCGTCTGTAAGGCAGGGATAACGGCACCACTGACACCCTGAGGGTCATGAGGATGCAATGAGCTGTGGGTGTAGCGCAGCCCAGGAAGGCCCTCCCCCGCCAGCCCCCCAGTACCTCTGTGCCATGGCGTGATGGGGCAGGTGTGGGGGTGTCTGCCAGCTGCCCCGCATGCACACAGCACTCAGCCATGCCCCTCGCTGGCTCACATGCTCCCTTGCTCGGAAGCCCCTCCCTGCTCTGTCATGCAGGTACCTCCCCCAGTGTCACTTCCTCTGCCCTTTTCACACTCCGCTCACCCTCAGGTTATGGGGTCTGAGCGCCAGGAGGTGTTGGGGTTATTCAGGCCTAGAGATCTTAAACAGCTCATGTCAGCCCCACCGGCCTGGCTCAGTGGTTGAGCATCAACCTATGAACCAGGAGGTCAGGGTTCGACTCTCAGTCAGAGCACAGGCCAGGGTTGTGGGCTCCATCCCCAGGGGGGGGTGTGCAGGAGGCAGCTGATCCATGACTCTCTCTCATCATGGATGTTTCTATTTCTCCCCCTCCTTTCCTCTCTGAAATCAATTAAAAAAGGTTTTTAAAAAAGATTCACTTAGGAATAGGCAGCCATAGAATGAAGTAATTTAAAAAAATAAAACCAGTGCTGAGTGGAGAGAAGGTGATGGGGGTGGGACCAACCTGAGGAAAGGCGTGGGTTTGCTGCCCACTGGGTACTTCCTACCAGATGTTCCCTGGTTCTGAGAGGGCCGCAGGGTGAGAGGGGTGCTGCCCTGAGCCCTGTGGCCAGGCCTGGGGGGGGCACCTCACTGAGGCCCGGGCCTGTGTGCTGCTGGGAGGCAGCACAGATGTTATCCGAGGAGGTGGGGATACCAGCTGGTGGAGACCACACCTCCCCTGGGCGTGCCTGGGTCTGCTAAGTCTGCCAGCAAAAGCCCTGAACGTGGGGTAGGCACCCGGGGGCGGGCGTCAGTGACTCAGCTTTGGGTGGATGTGAGTGGGGCAGAGGCTCCCACCGGCCCCCAGTGCGGTGCCTGTCGGGGCGGGAAGGGGTGGGAGGGAAGGGCCAGTGTGACCCTGCAACAGGAGGGGCTCCCTCAGGCACAGACCCAGGCCTGGTGGGCACGCAGCCAGGATGGAGCCTGCTCCCCATGCTCGGGGGCTGCTGCTTCCTCGAGTTCCTGTCCCGGGAACTCTGTGGGTGATAGGAACTCACGGTCGCTAGGCATGTCCTGCGCTGGCACCGGCCAGAGGAGGCGTCAGGAGGACGATGGCAGCGCTGCTCTAGAGGAGGTCCCCGCCGGGGCCTCCACCTGGACCACCGGCTCTCTCTGAGACAGAGGGGCTCAGGCTGGGCCATGCCCTAGGGCCTCCTCCTTCCCACCTGGCATCTGCTCACTGGGGGGCGGGGGGACAGGCCAGCCCGAGGTCACACCGCCACTGGCAGACACAGAGAAGGGAGTGGCTGAGTCTGGCCAAGAAGGATGGTGGCGGGGGCGTTAGAAACCTGTCCTCCTCCCAGCTGCTGTCCCCCCAGTGAGGGCCCTGCTGTCAGAGGAGCGCCAGGGCGGGGGCAGCGCATAAACGCTACAGAGAAAGACGGCTGTGGCAGCTGTACCTCCTGCCACTGTGAGCGACACAAAATCGCGGCCGAGAGAAGCCCCAGGCCTGCGTGGCGGCCGCTAGGTGCACGCTCTCGCCAGAGCCTGGCAGACAGAGGGACTGGCCCCAGGCGGGGAAGGAGCCTCCCTGGTCCCCACAGACGGGCCAGCATGACAGTGGTCTGTGGTCTGAGGGCCAGGAGGGGGCAGAGCAGCGGCTGGGGGGGGGGTTGGGGGGAGGGACCCTGGCTCAGCTCTGCAGAACTGCGTGGGGATGTGTGGAGGCGCTGGGGGCAGGGGGCCTGCAGCCCGGCCTCTGTCCAGGTACTCGTCCCGGTGGCTGCAGTGAGGAAGGCGACGGGGAAGGCGGCGGTTTGTGCTGAAGAACTGGCAGCCACCTGTCTGCTGGGGATGACAGGCAGACAGTGGAGAGCTACACGGCGCTGACCAAGGACCGCACACAGGGGCTCCGACAGCCCAGCCAGGCCGCGCAGAAGCGGGTCCCCGTGGCGAGCAGGGAAGGCCCCACTTGAGCCAGGGCAGCCTGGAGCCTCTGGAGGGCCCTGGCCAGGCATGAGCTGGGGCTCCCATCACCCCCTCCCCAGCCATCCCTTCTGATACCAGCACTGCCCTCCTGAGGTGCCACTGGGATCCAGAAAGCAGCCCGGGCTCTGTGCGGGCTGGTTTCTGTCCTGAGGGGAAGTGCGGGATGCGCCACTCGGTGCTGAGGACACCTGTCCACTGGGACCACCTGCCCAGGCCAACCCTGTGCCCTGTGTGGGGCCGAGTAAGAGGTGAAGTGGCCAGGAGCTGAGCCTGCCTGAGCCCCAAATCTGTGCTCTTCTCCGTGACCTCAGGCCCAGCCCCCAGGACATGGGCTCCCCCCCGCCCCCCCGCCCCCGTGCTGCAGGCTGTGGAGGCCCCGAGGCAGGGTGGCTGCGCTGCAGCAGGCAGCACCTCCCCCGCCCCACACACCCCACGCAGGCCCCACGCTGCCAGCCTCGGAAACAGGAAGCAGTGCTGGCCGGGCCTCGGCCCCCTGTGCTGCTTCACGGTGGCTGGGAACTGGGTTGCAACAAGACAAACCTCCTTGCTAAGCTAAGCAGACATTTTGGGGAAGGAGAAAGCACCCGCTCTAGCTTGGTTGCTATGGGAACGTTTCTGCATCAACTACAAGAGGAAGAGAAGTTCACTGTGGCCAGAGCAGCCCAGCTCACGGCCCTCCTGCCAGAGGTGTGCACACCTGCACGGAAAGCCCTCGGAGCTCCGGGCACTTTCCTGGACCCTCTGCCCAGGGAGAGAGCCCCGCGCCCCCCGCAGGGATGGCACTGTCTCAGGAGGCCTCTTGCCCTGGGCCAACCCCAGCCTCCATGCCTCCCATCCCCATCCGCCCACCCCAATGCTGTGACCTGTGCCAGGACAGGCAGCGGGGCTTAGGCCAGGCCTCCCTGGGGCAGGGGGGGCACAGGACCTCCACCAACAAGACCCGGCAACTCTGGCTCTCCTGCCCGGTGGGGGTGGGCTGGAGCCAGGGGCCTTCGGGGTGGCCTTGGCCTGCCTGGGGCTGAGCCCTGCCAGAGCGCCGACCTGCTGGGGACAGCGGAAAGAAGGGGGGCGGGGAGGTTCCCTCTCAGCCAAGCTAGAAACAGTGGGACTGGAAATGCACAAGTTCACTCCTTTCTCAAATGCGCATCCACCCTCGCTGCTGGGACCTGCTACAGGCCACGTCTCTGCTCGGCGCAGTCCAGCACAGACCCGCACGCCCCCAGGGGCTCGCCAGCACTGCGCAGGCCTGGTCCAAGCCCCTTCCTTGCTGAGAGCACCCACCCTCCAGTGGAGCCCTGCCTCCAGCCCACCAGACTCCTCGAGGCTTCTCCCCTGCTCCCCCATGCCCAGAGCGTCCTGCACGAGGGGCCATGCATAGGGCTCTGCTGCGAGCCTCCCAGCGCTCCAGGCAGGGCCCTCCGTTGGCCGCGCTGGCTGGGCCAGAGCTTGCTTGGGGGCCAGCTGCTAAGGGAGAGGGCGTGGATGAAACCATCCACAGACGCTCATAAGCACCTCCTCTGCGCCAGGCCAGGCCGGCCAGGGACTCTGGGAGGAATGCGGGGACACCACAGTGACGCTCGCGGAGGGAGGCCACTGCAGCCTGTGTGTGCACAAGGTAAGCGCTCACCCCACGCACGACGCAATGCAGGGTAGCAACTGCAGAGAGCGGGCCGGCCTGCACTTCTCACAGGGAAACTGAGACTTCGTGTCAGTGAAAAAAAGTTGCCTAAAAGCATCCCCCCCACATACACACACGCACACACATTTTCTAACGCTGCGTGACAAACTTGGCTGCGTTTGTAGACACCCCAGAAAACAGAGAACAGCCCACCACACACCCAAGTCCCTCTGAGAAGGACACGGCGCCGGGATGAGCAGAGCAGGAGTCTGGGCTCTGTGATGTGGCGGAACTGTCACTGAAGAATAGCAGGAGGGGCCCTCAGCCTGGCCCAGAGGATGGAGGGGCCCCAGACAGCCTCCTGGGTGAGCAACGCCACGGCTGGGCGTGTGGGTGGCGGGTCAGGGCCCCGATGACCCTGCCCTCCCTCGTTCTCCGGCCTCAGAGGGCTGGCCCGCCCGTGCTCTGCCCCGCCCCGGCGGTCACCCAGTGCATGTGAGCCGGAGAAGAACCAGCTGCCAATCCTGACCTGCAGCCCGGCTGTCAGAGACACGCCCACCACAGTGGGCAGCATGGCTGCCCTGGGTGCTGCTCCATGTGGGCGCTAACCGCTTCCCACACCTGGCACAGTCTGCGCACAACTCATGTGTGAGCGGGCGCAGGTCACACTTTCCGACCTGCTGCGTGCACGGTCCGGCTAGAGCAGCCGTGGGCAAACTACGGCCGCGGCCCGTTCGGCTGTTCTATCCGGCCCGCGGAGCCGAAAGAGTGGAGGGTTCTCTTGCTCTCCCCTCCGCTCCTTCACCAGCAGCAGTGTTAACATGTATTAGTTCACACAAACACTCCGTCCATGCTTTTGTTCCGGCCCTCCGGTCCAGTTTAAGAACCCATTGTGGCCCTCGAGTCAAAAAGTTTGCCCACCCCTGGGCTAGAGGTTTCCCCCTGGAGGTGCACCTGAGAAGCAGCAAGGGTGGGGGCCCTGAGGCCGTCCCGTCACCAGCCAGCTGGGAGTGCTTGTCCCTCAGGACTTCACCAGGGAAGGTGCGAGTGTCTGTCTGGCCTCTGTCCATGAACACAGGAGCCCATCCCCCTCCGAAGAGAAGCGCTAAGGAAGCAGAGTCCAGGACGCCGGCTGGGAGCAGGCCAGGGACAGAGGCTGTGATGGGGCAGCGGCCGAGGCCTGGTGCGCGGGTGGGAGGAGCTCTCTTTCACTGCCAATGCCCTGGTCCCACGGAGACGATAGATGCTATCTACCACTTGTCCACAAAGTGCCCACACAGAGGGCTGGCAGGCACCGGGCTCCCAGCTCCAGCGCCCCCACCTGGCCGCAAGAAGCTCACTATCTGGGAGAGGAAGGCCATGCACCCAGACACTCCACCACCGCTCTCAGGGGACCTCGCCCTGTCCATATGCTCCCGAACCAGCCTCCGTCACACCTTCTAGACCTGAGGCCTGCCCTCCTTGGCTCCTGTCCAAGTCAGGCCCGCTCTTCACTTCCTCTACGTGTAACAAGGAATCCAGGAAGCTACAGAAGAAACCAAAGCTCAGCGGCCCTGTGACTGGCCAGAGCCACCTCAGCGGGCAGCTGGCTGTGCTCAGACGGTGGGAGCGGAGGGGACTTGACGCGGAGTAGAGTGAAGGGCCATCTGTCTGCAGGACAGAGAGCATGAGGAAGGGAGGCAGGTCCCAGGGGCCTTGGGGATGGGAGGCAACGGCCGCGGTGCTGGGCCGTGTCCTGCCCGGCCGTGGGTCTCACTCTGCAGAGGATGTGAGGGCTGGAAGGGCCTGGAAGCCCAGCCACTCGCCACACTTGTTATTAAGCAGCAGACCAGCTTCAGTCCCTTCCATCAGAGCCCCCAGGTGCCCGACGCACAGGGCCCAGGAGCTGCTCAAGAGGCAGCAGGGCCGTGGGCGTGAGCCCTCACCACTGCCCGCCATGGGCAGCGACGCCAGGAGTTCCTCAACAAGCACGGCCCACCTGAGCCTGGCGCACTCGCCTGCACCACCGTGCCTGCCCCTGAGGATGCCCAGACCCGTGGCCTGGGAGCGCCCCCAGGGTCCGTTCGCACGCCTCTGGTGGAAAGCAGTGGCAGCGAGCAGCCGTGGAAATCAACAAGGCAAAGTACTCACGTTGAAGAAATTGGTCTTGTTCCTCTCGCAGAAGAGCCCCTGTGCCGGCATGTGCTGCAGCTGTTGCCACGGGATACTGCTGCCTAGCAACACGTCGCGGGCCCACTGGAGGTTCTGGGGAAACAAGAAGTAGGTTGGAAGTGAGTGTGTGGGCAGCTCAGGGCACCCACGGGAAGGGAGGCTGCACTGGCACTGCAGCGTGGAGCAGCAGCTCCGCCGACATCGGTCCCGCAGCTCCAGGCAGCTTGGGCTGCTGGCTTTGATCATCTGGCTGTGGGCACCTTTCTGGGACTGAGTTCTTGCCCAACACAGCTGACGAGGAGAGCGTGGCCTCAGACTGCCCAAAGAGGGCACAAGTAGGGGCCCCTCACCCAACCAGCCTTGTAAAGCTGCTGCCAGGACCCAGCGCCCCACTTTCTGCAGGGAGACCCCCACTAGCCCAAATGGCCAGTCCTGGGGCTCTGCAGGGTGCCAGGGGCCTGCGTGCTTGCAGGGAGGGGGCTCTGTCCAAATGCTCAGGCCCGTGTTCTCTGGGCAATGGTGCCCCTTGGGGAGCCTGGCAGGGTGAGAACAGTGTTTGCTGGCCTCGGTGGTGCCAGGGGGCAGAGTGCAGCAGGTGTGAATCTGGCGGCCTGGCCTTCTCACCGAACCAGAGAGCAGCCCTTCCCACCAGCCACGGGGCGGCCACCTTCTCTCCACTGGCTGGAGCCAGTGCCCAGCGCCTACATGTCCATCTCACCCACTCAGGACAGAGCTCGCTGAGGGAGAGACTGTGGGGCAGAGAGGGCCTGAGCCCAGGACCTCACAATGCCAGACCCTTGTTTTTCCACAGCCCCCACCCCGGCCCAATCCCCAGCCAACCAGTCCTTCCCCCTCCGTCCCCCAGCAGGTGCCTCGCTTGCCTCTGCACCCGGGGCCAGGCCTCCCTCACCTCACGTGTCCCAACTACTGTGAGCGCCTCTCCCTCCTCAGCCTGCGAGCGGGTCCCACCTGCTCCCACTCTGGCCACTGCTGGCCGGGCGGAACTTAGGAAATGGTTCCTTTAGTCACGACTTCAGACTCAGCGCAAACCCAGCTCCTGGCTTGCTGGTCTGCTCCTGAGCCTCCGCTCCCGCCCATGGGAGCTGCAGTGGGGCGCGGCGGCTGCACCCCGCACAGGAGGCCTGAGAGAGTTACCCCGCGCGACGACCCCACACCTCTTCCGGGGCTCCTTGGGGGCTTGTGGGAGGTACCCGGGAACCCCTTGAAATAGCTGCAGTTTTGGGGGGTTCGATGAGGGAACAAGGCTTGAAGAAGCACCTCCACAGTGGCATTTTCTTAAGAAGACAAAAAAAATAAAGTAAAAGATAAGGTCAACAGAGCCTTCCTGCTGGTGGGAAGCGCGAGCACGGTAAGGAGGCCGAGGGAGGTGGTGCCGGGCGCGGACCTGGTCCAGGCCCAAGGTTGTGGGACAGAAAGGCACGTCCTCTGTCACCACCTCGGACCCCAGCACCAACTGCACCCTGCCAGACCGCCAGGCAGAGCGGGGAGGCCCGGGGCTCTCAGACCTGGAAACCAGGCCCCTGAGGAGAGAGCAAGAAGCACTGGTCTCCAGCCCCAACCTGGATGGGCAATTAGCCTCCTGCAGACGGGCCGGCGCACCCCGCGGGGAGCGCGCGTTCCCAGCGCCTCCAGCCCTGCCGGAGGGAGAGCCGGTCGATAGCTAAGGCACAGAGTGTCCAGTCAGACCTTCGCGCCTGGGGCCCCAGGTGGGAGCTGGCAGGGACAGGCCGGTGGTGAGGGGCAGGGCCTAACCCGCATGCTGCGCCCAGAGCAGAGCCGGGCGCTGTGGCGAGGCGGCTTCGTGCCCCGTGGGCTGAGCCAGAGCTGTAACTCCTCGTCCCATGTAACTGTCCTTGTCGCGATGAGGTTTGGAAACGGAGGCTCAGACAGGCTCAAGAGCGAGCCCAAGGCCCCAGAGCCAGGAAGCGGTGGAGCCAGGCTTGCCTTCTGGTCCAGGCCAGCGGGACTCAGACGTGGGCGCTTCCCCTGCCCCACAGGTGGGCAAATCACTTTACCAATCTGCCTGGTCAGGTGCTGTGTGCCAGGCACAGAGCCGGCCACCAGGGGACCGCCCACGGCAGCACCGACCCCCTGCCCAGCGCCTCCGGCTCACCCCCACCCCTGGGATGGGAGGAACACGCACACCGGAGCGCGGCATCGACCTTCCTGGGACACTGAGTCCCCTGAGGCTTGGGCACGAAATGCGCTGAGAAGGGCCGGACGGGGAGGGGTCCTGACCAGAGGCACCCCTCTGCTCGAAGGCCTCGCCAGCTCCGCACTGCAGACGACCCCACACCCCGCCTTTCCCCTCCCATCTCCCCGTCAGCCCCCTAGCCACACCTGTCCCCCCCCCACCCCAAGTCTCTGAATCTCTTGCCTGGGCCTGGCACCATCTCACTTCCCCCCCCCCCCCCCGCCCCGACCCCCCACCATCTTAAACAGCCTCTCCCACTGACTGGCCAACAGCTCTGCCGTCTGCTCCTGCTGGTCTGTCAGCCCTAGAAGGACAGGCCCGCCGTCTGACTTCCCTACTGATGGCTCCTCAGGGCCAGACCAGGACGAGAGGAGGCAGCTGTTCCTTCAGGGAAAGGCCGGAAGGAAGGGAACTGGCTGGAGCTTGCAGAGAATGATGAGCCCACTGGCCGAGAGGACAGTCTGAGGCCGAGGCAGGAGGCGGCCACGGCATGTGGAGGAGGGGCCCAGGGGGGCCGGGGTGGGAGCGCTGGGGGCAGAGCTGTAGGAGAGACAGCTGGAGAGCCCTGTGCTGGGGCGCCTGGAGCATGAGGTCTGCCTTTCCCTAGTCAATCAGCCTGGACTCCTCCCCAGCGCAGTCACGCAGAGGCCCTGGCCTGGCTCAGCTCTCCATGGGCCCCGAGCGCACGCGGCCATCAGGAGGGATTCCCCTCGGCATCCCCAGCACCTCCACGGCCTCGCACAACCGCCGCTGCACAGCCAGCTGCGGAGTGAATGAGTGAGTGACCCAGAGAAATGCACAGGAACCACGCGGGAGGGGACGCAGGAGAACCCCAGCGGTTTTGCCACGTCGTGGTGGCGGGACAGCGAGCGGGCGGTCGCTTCACTCTTCTGTCCAAGCTGAAATGCATTTGTCACGGCTGCTGCCGGCAGAGCGCTCCGCCCGGCACTGCTGGGACCACTCTCCCTGCAGGAGGACCAGGCAGGCAGCCGCCCTGACGGGCCACCTGGCCCCCCTCTTCTGGCCCCAAAGGCACCACAGAACCTTCAAACCATGTGGCCAACAGCTCTGAAACGCATAGCTAAGATTCCCAAGTTGAGAAAAGTACTGAGTTTTCACTTTGCAAACCACAGAGCTGGCTGGGATCTGCAGCAGCCGCCCAGGCTTCCGCACAGGGCTGGGCACGGCGTCCTTTTGCAGGGGGGCCACCCTGTGTATACAGAAGGGGGCAGGGCTGAAGGAAGGCGGGGACGCCCTGCTCCGTGGCCGGCACACCACGTAACGCCTGTCCCACGGTCGGGCTGGAGCGTGAAGCTCACCACCTGCCCTGGGGACGCTCACCTGCATGCCGGGGCCGGGAGGGGGTGACTGCCACCCCTTCAAACCCACCCAGCCAGAAGGGCCCCTCCCCAGAGGCTCTCTAGTCTCCCCTGGCTCTGCAGGTTCCACACATGAGCTGGTGGCACGGGACGTAGGGAACTGTTCCCACAGCAGACAGGTGAGGGGCAGGGGCTCACACCAGCACACAAGCTGCCTCTGAAGTCGAAGGCCAGCAGCTCGCCTGGAGCTAGCAGGCACTCCAGGCCCGCCAGGCAGGAGGCAGCCTCCAGCCAGGTGAGCCCTAAGCAGACATGGGGCCTGGGCTTGTCCACAGAGAAGGGGGTCTGATGGGGCTGGAGCAGCCAGGCCGCTATGCTGCCCCATGGACAGATTCTTGCCCTGTCACAGGAGGGTGTGCCACAGGGGGCAAGGTCGGACGCGGTGCACACCGGGAAGGGCACACACTGCTCAGTGAGGGCTTCTGCTCCCATCGGAGTCTCAAGCATGTGGGGCTTGCAAGGCAGGCTGCTCGCTCTGAGGGCACGTGTCCTGCCTGGTGAGGCAGCACTGACTCACGTAAACCTCACGACCAGCCGACAGCAAAAGGCCCTTATCCCCGCCGGCCGGAGAGCTCCGGGTGGAACCTGAGTGCGGGGAGGGAGGCTCAGGTTCGAGCACGAACACTAGCAGGGGAACAAGTGGTGGGGGGATGCACCCTGAACACGGCTGTGGGGGCAGCCAGACAAAGCAGACCACAGCTGCCCCACCTGCTCCTGCCACCCTGGCCCTCGGCCTCGCCCTGGTTGCTCACCCACGCCTGCCAGGTGCCCAGGCTGCTTGCCCTCACCAGCAGCCCACTGCTGCCCTCCACTCTGCCCATGGCCACCCTACAGGGCTCAGCATAACGGGTGCCTTCAAGGCGCACAGCAGCACCCCACCCCATTCTCTTCTCTGTAGTAGTTATTACAATGTTCTTGCTGGATTTGCTCAAGCAAACATTTTTTTTAATCCTCACCTGAGGATATTTTCCCATTGATTTTTAGAGAGCAGGAGGGAGAGGGAGAGACACAGAGAGAGGAACATCAATGTGAGAGACACATCAACTGGTTGCCTCCCGTGGGGATCGAGCCTGCAACCGAGGTCCATGCCCTGGACTAGAATTGAACTTGGGACCCTTCAGTCCACAGGCTGACGCTCTATCCACTGAGCCACACCAGTCAGGGCTCAGGTGCACGTTTTTCATCTGTCTGCCCCTCAAAATGAAGCTCCACGGGGGCAGAGACCGCGATGAGGGCACTGTCTCCACAGGGCCTCCTGGGCAGTGACGAGAGAGTGAAAGAATGCGTAACACAATCCCGCCACAAACACAAAATGCCAGCTTCAAGGCCTGGGGGAGCTCCTGGGAGGCTAAGCCTGGGCAGCTGTTAGGAATTGCTGCATCATCCGCTTTCCTGAGAGCCAGGCCACCGTCAGCAGCAGAGGCTGCGAAGATCGTGGACAGGTGAGCCCCAGGGCCGGCCACGGTGAAGGCCTCTGAGCAGCCAGAGGACACTGGCCCAGGGCAAGCAAGGCCTGGACCGAGCGGAGGGAGCCCCTCCCTCCGGCATCTGGAAGCTGTGCCCGTGGGCCCTGGTCAGGATGATGAGGGAACCTCACAGCGGAGTGCGAGGCGCTCCCCAGATCCTCAAGGTCAGATGAGCCTCTTGGCCCTTATCCTTCACCCACAAGCACCCACACCTGTGGCCACGTGGGAGCAGCCTCCACGCCCACTCCTGCACCCTCACTGCAGTCTGCGGCCTCACCACCGGCACCTGGAAAGCTGGCCCCGCCCCTGCACTTGCTTCTCCCATCCCCCCAGCAAGGCCATGGAGCCCTTCAGCAGCTCTGCCTGCCTTCGTCCTGCTCACCCAGCTGCGAGCCTTGGGAAGAGCCCCCCCCCTCACACCGCGCCCCCAGGCCCACTCACGCGGTGGGTCTTGCTGTGGGTGTAGAGGAAGGCCAGCCGGTACAGGCTCTTGTAGTGCTGCGGGAAGCGGCTGAGGCACAGGCGGAAGGCGGCGATGCACTGCTCCGTGAGGAACTGGCGCTGCTCCTCGGCCCCGGCCGGCAGCCCCTGCGGGAAGGCTGCTGGCTCCCCGGGGGCGTCCCCTCTCTTCCTACTGTCCCACAGGGTGGGAGCAGCCGCGGAGGCCTTGACGGGGACGCAGGCAGAGGCTGGGGGCTCTGCGGTGGGCTTCTGGCTGCCCTGCTCTGAGGCTCGGAAGCCTTCTGTGCTCTCCAAGGACTCCTCGGGTCTCCCTAGTGACGAAGGAAAGGACAGTCCCTCAGCGCCAGGCTCTGCCCTGGGTGGCCCAGCCCCAGCGGAAGGCCCTCGGGGGGTGGCAGCATAGCTCCTCTCCTCCCGTGAGACAGGGCGTCCAGCTGGCACACACAGGGCCCTGAGGTAGGGGCAGAGTTGGGCTCTATGTGTGGCACACGGCTGTCCCACCTCCAGGGCCTGTGCAGGTGCGCATGGAAGCAGCCCACAGGGCGGGGGTGGCAGCCACCACAGAACACAACAGCCGGGAGAGGCACCCGAAGGGCTGCACCTGCTCCCCACGCAGCACCTCAGCCCACAGACCCCCGCACCCTCTCCAGGGCAGCGGCTGTGTGAGCCATGAGCTCAGCACCTGGGCTCCCAGGCTGCTCCACCGCGGCGGGCAGGCGGCTCAGGGGAGTGTGTGCTGGGCGGCAGGGGCTGCAGAAGAAGGCTGTCTGGCCAGGGAGAAGGGATGGAAGGAAGGCAGTGGGAGCAAGTGTCAAGGAGGAGAGAGCCCCCAGACCCCCAGGACTGGCACGGACCGCCTGGAGGAGGCCAGAGGAGCAGGCTGGTGCCAACGCTATCTGTCCTGTGCGCTGAGGCCTTCCCAGTGCAAATGGCTGAAGCCCCTGCTGCACCTATGTGCGAGCTCCTGCAGCCTGATGCTCCTGCAGCTTGACGCGCCCAGCCAGGCCTGTGCTGGGACTTCTCGGGGCCAGGCCCGAACACCGGGGTGCCCTGGTTATCATCAACCACCCCTGCCCATGCACCGCCCTGGAGAGGCAGCACGGGGTAGAAGCTACAGGTGCAGACCAACCCTGGGCAAATTCCTGCCCCTCTGAGTCCCAGGCTCCTCGCCTGTAACGTGGGAGCCATCAGGGTGAGTGTCCGAAGTGGTTATGAGTTAAACGGTGCCTGGCCCGGGACCCCCACGCAGGGGTCTGGGTGGGGTTGTTCTTGTTTGACAGCAGCTGCCTGGTCCTGGCCAGAGCGTGAAAGCTTTCAAAATCCTCGGCTGGCCGGCCAGTCCCAGCCTCAGGGCAGCACCGGGTGCCTGGCCTGCACTCTCTCTCCCGCAAGCCTGGCGTGGCACCTGGTCACGAAGTCCACAAGAGGGACTGGGGACCCCAAAGAGCTGGGCACACCCCAGGGTAGAGTCAGCCCTGCTCCCCGCCGAGTAGAGGGAGATCTCCTTTCCGAAAGGTCTGACATGATTCAGACTAAACACACACACTTGTGACCTTTTCAACCCAAAGGCTTTTGAAGTAGCCATTCGTCCAGAAGAAAAACAGGGCACCCATGCCGTGGACAGGGCTTTCCCGCCTGGGGCCGGGGTGGGGTCACACCACCAACGACAAGTGTGTCAGGGCCATGCGCACCTGTGAGCTCTCTCATCTGACCCTCACCACCCAGGCGTGGCCGTGGCAGCACTGGCACCCACAGGAGGAGCCACGGAGGCCCAGAGGGTGAGTGACTCGCCCACCCAGGCCCCAGGGCAGCAGGTGGAAGCAGGAAGACGGAACCCAGGCTAGGCCTGGGCCACTCCAGAGCCCGCTTCCTTGGCGCTGCCCAACTGCCAATGGACATCAAAGCAGCCCTGGCCGGTGTGGCCCAGTGGATAGCATCGGCCGGCTGACTGAAGGGTCCCGGGTGCGATTCCGGTCAAGGGCACCTACCTCGGCGGCAGGTTCCCCGGCCCTGGTCAGGGTGTGTGCAGGCGGCAACCAGTGGATGTCTCTCTTTCACATCGCTGTTTCTCTCTCTCTCTCCTCCATTCCACTCTCTCTCTGAAAATCAATGGGAAAGTATCCTTGGCTGAAGATTAACAACAAAAAGAAAAGGTCACCACAGCAGCTCCAATCCCCGAGTGAGGTCTCCATACCTCTTTCCTCTGTGGCCCCTGGAAGGTCTTTGCCAGTTGGTCCTGGTTGGGAACTGGGAACAGGCGGCCTCTTTTCAGCACAGGGTTTCCGGGCGCCCTCCAGCGAGCTGGGGGGCTCGTTAAAGAACTCCTGTGTGGAGCTGGAGTCCGAGAGTGCCACGGCCGTGCTGTCCTGGCTGCGCTCTGAGGGGAGAGGGAGGGAGGGAGGGCGGCAGAATGAACCAACCACCGCCCACACGGAGGGGCCTCCCCAGGCGAGCCGCCCTGCCGGAGGCCTGGTGACTGCCCTGCGGACGCGGCCTGAACACAGCGCTCTGCCACTGCCGAGCCGCCTGCCCTAGAGCAAAAGGCGCCCCCTCCATGGTCCCCTCCTGGGAGTGCCCCCAGCAATGCGTTCTGGCGAATGTTGAACAACTAATGGGGGGCGGGAAAAGCCCTCGTTTGTAGCACTTATTGATTCTGTGGTGTAAGAATCGGGGCTGATTTCCAGCTTCCAGTGTGATGCTGCTGAGCATGGGGGACGGGGGAGATGAGAGCAGGACACTGTGAGGCAGTGTCACCACATCGATATCATGGGCATAAACCACTGAAGGGGTAAGGACTCGGCAAACACCGTTCACCAGCTGCTCAAGGCCAAGCGTGGTCCAGCGCCAGAGCACAGGTTCCTGGAGTCGCAGGGACAGGGAGGTTGGCACCCGCTTGCTGGCTCCTCTCCTCAGCCTGCACAGGTGCTCCTGAGAGACAGCAGGCCAGGGCTGGGGTGTGTGTGTGGGGGGTGTGGGCGGGGGCTTGGTGAAAGCTTCCTGGGGTGCAGGCCCGGAGGAGAGGCGTGGCCGCTGCCTGGAGGCATGAGCCCTGGCTGGGCCTTTCTCCTTAAGGAACAAGCCGGGAGCCAATAGGGCACCGGGCAAACCGGGGTGCCTCGGGGACAGGGGACCCACTGCCGCTGGAGGAGAGGAAAGGAAACCAGCCCTGAGAGAGGCCCTCCCGCCACCGGGGGAGGGGGAACCGAGTCACCGAGAGACCCGCCCCCAGACACGGGGACACAGCCTGCCTACGTCTGCGGCTGGACCAAGACAGCAGAGCCCACCTGCCCTCCTCCTGGCTCCGAGCACGAATAACAGCAGAAGCATGGGCTGCAGAAAGAGGGCAGGGTCACGGAGGAGAAGGCGGGAATGGAACACTAAGACAGGCCCACAAACCGGCTCCACGTTAAGCATAAAATCACATCAGAGGAACAGGAAGCTGGGGCAAAAGACTTGCAACAAAATGCGAGGCCGTCTCCACAGTCCCCAGCCGGCCTCCGGGAGAGCCGCTGCTCTGCTGCTGACGGGGGGCCTCCCGCTTCAGTCCCTCACACGTGAGACTGTGAATGTCAGTGCCCTTCCCCGGGCTGTCTGAGGGTCAATAGGTTAATCCAGGAAAAGTGCGTAAAACAGGGCTGATCACAGAAAATGCTCACGAAAGGCCAGCCCAATCACCGCATCGCTGCTTCCAAGAACCTGAACCTATTTTCTCTACGGTCTCTCACTTGACGTCACAGGGCTGCATCCTGAATGGGCAGAGGCTCGCTCCTGCCCCTGGAGCCGAGGCTGAGCAGCACGCCGATGGGTGGTGACCGCTCTTCCACGCTGACAGGACAGGACCCCCAAAGCGGGCCTGTGCACAGAGAACACGGAGGAGAGGCCTGTGCAGCCAGCCGGCAGCTCTGCCCTCTTCACCCACATCCACCACCTCTCAGCCTGTGCCATGGCCACTGCCTAGTGACTGGGTCATCAGGGGCAGCAGAACGGACGGAGCCTATGAAGCGAGGCCAGGTGTGTGTGAGGCCCGAGTGGCCATGCGGAAGCTGTGTCCCACTCATAGGGTCAGGGGTCTGGCTGGGCCCTCTGCCTCGCTCTCAGGAAGGCCAGACCCCCAAAGCTCCACAAGCACTGACTGGGGGTTCCAGGAAGTCCCACACCAGGCCCCAGTGCGAGGGGTCACTTCTCCCAGAGGGGCAGGTGCCGCCCATTCTGCGGGGGGAAGGGTGGGCCAGGAACAGAGACCGTGGTTCCAGAGGCCACGCACGGGCCTGCAGAGCTCGGGACCCAGCAGTTCCAAACCTGCACTCCAATCCCAGATCTGCCCCTCGGGCTGCTCCAGGCTCCACTCGACACTTTTTAACATGTTTGTCTCTGCTCTCCCTGTCTGTCCCTGACACGCACGGGATCCCACAGGCCTGGCCTCGTGCCTGGCACGTAACAGGAGTGACGGCCGCGAAGCGGAAGGCGCCCTCGGGAAGTCGGGCCGGGACAGGCGCTCTAGCAGCATCGCACCAGGTGAAGGCACTGCGCCGAGCAGCAGGCCGCGTGGCGAGCATCCAGGCAGCAGGCCTGGCTGGACGGAGCGCGTGAACGCGGCCTGCTGCCAGGCGAGCTCAGGCCGCACAGCTGCTGGGCTTTGGGCCGGAAAGGACGGCTAATTTGGTGGAATCCAGTGCGATCATTACGAAATCCAGGGACTGGCTTAAGCAAACGGATATTTACGCCCAGTGTGCGAAGGCCTCTCGCTGCTGCTTGGTGAGTGAACCTCGCAAGCACCGGAACGCGCGGCAAAGGCAGAGCCGCCCCGAGGTGTGGGCGACGAAGGGCCCTGCTCCCTGGGACAAGTCCACCCACAGCAACAACAGCCACCGCAGAAGAGCAGACCTGAGGAAGCGGGGCCTGGCAGGGACCGGGGCTAGACTGTGCTTCCCTGGAGCCTGACACGGTGTGAGAACCCACACGGCTGACCCTCTGCAAGGGCGGAGCACAGCAGCCGCGCTGGTCCTGGGAGGCCCTGAGGAGCTTCAGGACAGGCCCTTGTCCTGGGGTGACCAGGGCACCTATGAAGCCCTGAGGAGGTCTGGTGCTCAGAAGGGAAGGGAGAGGGCTGTGCTCCCTGCGGGCTGCTGGGTCAGATCTGGAGGTGGGACTGTGCACTCGAAGCCCCGGCTGGAGCGGCACCCCCTCCTCCCCAGGCCTGCGAAGCAAGGGGGGCGGGGCCGTGCTTGTCCAGGTGCTGCCGGGGGATTGCACACCCAGGAACAGAACAAGTGCATTGCTGCGAACAGCCACCACCAGGACTCAGGGCCAGGCTTCTCTCTAGCCCTCCTGGGTCTTGTGCGCCTAAAAGGGCTGGCACAGGCTCTTTGCAATGACCCTGGTTGGCCCTGGCCGCTTCGCTCAGTGGTTGCTTGGACACACCCTGCCCAAAGCTCGGTGCCTCTGGTGCCTCTCGGTGCCACGCACCGAAGGGGCGGACTCAATTCCCAACCTAGAGCACAGACCTGGGTTGCAGGTTCGATTCCTGCCCCACACGTGGGAAAGGCAACCAATCGCTATGTCTCTCTCACATCGATGTTTCTCGCCGTCTCTCCTCCTCTCTCCTTTCCAATTCCTCTAAAAAGAAACAAAACAAGCAATAGAAAAAATCTCCTCAGGTGATGATTAAAAAAACAAAAGAAATAAGATTTAAAATATTAAATGTTCCTAATTTTAAATACTAAGAAGCAACCCAGGGTTTCACACCAAGAAGCAAGTCAGAGCAAAAGAATACCACGTTTCATTTCTTTTACATCAATAGAGTGGAAGAATGAAGCTCTTTTCAAAGTCACTCTACAGACCGGGGCACCTCACCGTGCCCTCCTCCCCTGTAAACGGGACCTTCCCTGGCACAGCAAACCCACGGCCTCGGTGAGACCAGAGGGAGGGCTGAGGGGGATGGCGGTGAGGGCCACCCTGCCAGCAGCCACGCTGGCCAGATGCGACAGGGAAGGCTCACAGGGCTGGGAAGCCGGTCTCGGAGACCAGGTCCAGCCTCAGACGCTGGAGCCAGAGGAGCTGGCGGGCAGCTGGCATCAGGGAGGAGGCAGCAGAGACCAGAGGGCACCCTGGACTGGGGTTGCTCCTGCCCGAGGCGGCTGCAGGGGCAGGAGAGGGGAGGATGCCACTGGTCCCTCCCCGCACCCCACTCCCACGAGGCCCCTCTGTCTCAGTCAACTCACAGGCCAGGGTACCCAGGGAATGAGCCTGATTAGGCCTGGCCGGCATTGGGGAGGCTCCTCTGGGTGAGGAAGCAAAGAGCCCTGGACACACACCCCACCCAAAGCTCGGTGCCTCTGGGCAAGGACCCCCGAGCCACACTCCACCTGCCTCCAGCACCACCTGCACAGCCCTCCTTGATGAAGGCGCATGGGGAGCCAGGATGCGTATGGAGGGCGGGCTGTTCTGACCTGGGGACACTCAGCTGCCAGCAACTGGCCGAGCTTCCCGGCCTGGCTCTAGCCCCACCTCCTCCACAAAGCAGTCCCTGAGTGTCACAGTCCTCATCGGGGACTTGTATTTAGGCCAAAGTTCTGAAGGCGCTGACATATGGCGTTGTGTACCCGCGCACTCATGGCCTGGGGTGCTTCCTCCGCACCCGAGGCCCAGGCACAAGCCGGGCGCAGCGGAACGTGCCCAGGGCGCTGGCCTGTGCTGAGAACCAGGTGGGTCTGCTGATGCTCTGCAGGCAAAGGATGCCAAGCCTGGTGGAAGCACCCTCTCCTCTCCTGCCTGCCTGGTGGAGACAGGCGGGGGGGGGGGGGGGGGGGCGGAGAAGGGTGGAGGGCAAGGGCCCGCAGAAGCAGCTGCTGTTCTGTCCCAGCCACTACCTGCAGGTTCTGCAGAGGGTCCCAGGCCCAGCTTCCCCTGGCCCCTGGGCCTGAGACAGAGCAGGAGGTGGATGGATACTGCTTCTGTGTCGGAGAGCCAAGCGGCCCACAGCGGGGAAGCACGCCCTGAAGGAGACCCCAGGGACTGCCCGCAGCCCGGGCTCCGGTTTCCTGCAGCGCTGCCTGCAGGCCAAGGAGGAAGGAGACTGCCCCAGTGAGCAGGCGACAGGCTGCCCTGCTTTTCTTCCGAGAGCTCTTTTGAAGTCTGCCCACACAAAGCCTGTTCACACCAATTCAGACTGTGCGAGAGCATAAATACTTCCTCCCCTCGCTGCCAACCACGGGGGCATTTCACTTCCATCCTTTGGGCCGGTCCAGCCCCTCTGCTGCGTCCTCGAGGGATGTGCATCGCCAACTGGCTGCTGCTGACGCGCCTGCTCCTAAGCCCTGGCCCCTTCGCTTCAGAGCACGACCCGCAGGGCCAAGCGCAGAGCAGTGAGAGCTGGCGACGGGGAAGGAACCTGGCGTGGTGACAGGAAGGCTGCCAACCCACCTGACAGAGAGATGCCATGACCACGTCACTCCCTCCGTCCTACGGGAAAGAAGCCCCGTGGCCCAGCTGTTTGCCACGCTCTCTCCTCTCCTGCCCACCCTGGTCACTCGGAATTCAAAGGTCATAGGACTCCCCAACCTCCATGTCTCTGCTCCCACTGCCATCACCCAAAATGACCCAAAGCCTCTCTGCAGGCCTGCTCCCGCCAGCAAGTCCTCAAATCCACCCAACCCCAGAGCCAGCTCAGGCGCGACCCCTGCTCCATGGCACCGCCTGTAGACACACAGGCGCAACCAGGCAGCCGGGGCCCGGGGGCCCCATCTTGGCTTTCCCTATGGCACCCTCTTCCGTCCTAGCACACAGCAGGCACTTGCTCATCTCCATGACCAGCTGTGGCCTCAACAGGCTTTTTATTTTGGCTAATCCTCACCTAAGGATTTATTTATTTAGTATTATTATTACTATTTTTAGAGAGAGTGGAAGGGGGGGGAGACACACACACATCGATTTGAGAGAGACACGTCGATTGGTTGCCTCCCACCTGTGCCCCGACTGGGGCGGGGTTCAAACCTGCAACCCAGGTACATTCCCTTGACCAGGAATCGAACCTGCAACCCTTCGGTGCACAGGCGGACACTCTGCTGCCGGGGAACAGCGGCCAGGCACCCAAAGAGGTTTTATAAAAGGGGGGCATGAAGGAGAACAAACGAGGTGACTGGCTCTGCCCTCCAACAGGCTCCCTCCCTGCCCCCAGGCCAGGCCCCACTCCATGGGGGACACGCAAGACAAACTGAGCTGCACTCGGAGTCTCTCCCGCTTTGAGGAGATCTGTCCATGGACACAGCTTCCCCACCATCAGCCGACTCCCTGCCCGGGGAAGGGCACTGTGAGCAGGGACCAGGCCAGGCCTGCCCTCCAGCACTGCCTGCCATCGGAGCTTCTCCCTGTAGCACCTTGGCTACTGCGCACACTTGTCCTTTTACACCTGTCCTTACAAAGGTGACCTGGGATCTGAGAGTCTGTTGCCCTTGTTGTTTCTTTAAAGCAAGAAAGAGCGAAGCAATGGGAATACAGACTGAGACACCTGCCGGGCAGCAGGCGGGCAGGCACGGCGGCACTGCCTCCGCCCAGCGCTGGGCAGATGGGACAGGGCAGAAGCCAAGCACATCAAACACACTCTCCAGCTCAGACCAGCAGCTGTGCAGGTGCTCGGGTCACAGGCAGCAGGGAGCCGGACTCGGGCGGAGCATGCGGTCTGCGCTGTCCCCTGAAGTGAGCCGTGACAGTGCAGACAAACGACAAAGCCTGGGGACAGTGTGGCCGGGTGAGGGGCAGCACGGGCAATGCTGGCGGAGGAGGGTGGGCGAGCAGCGGGAGCGAGCACACAGGACACGACACAGACGGTGAAGCATGGCAGGTGAGGATGAATGTCGCGTGGGGGCGGCACAGGCACCGGGACGCTCCTGGCAGGGCCACCTTGCCCGCACATGACCGCCAGAGGAATGCCATATAGTGCAGCTGACTGCATGGGAGCCACGCTAGGCAGCCCTATAACTTGGGGCTCAGGGCAGCCTCTGTTCATGCTGTAAATGGGGCCGGATGGGCATCCTGAAACCATGGACAGCAGCCACCCCCCCCCCCCCCCGACCCCTGCCTGGTCCCTCCTGCCCACCTGCGTAGGAAACAGCAGCATGCCCGAGATCCTGGCTCAGCTCTGCCTCCTCAGAAAGCCTCCCACCCCACCGAGAGGCCAGGCCAGTCTGGGAATTTCAGTTGCACCCAACCATGCGCTGTGCAATCACTGGCTCCCCGGCTCCCCCCCTAAGAGCCCGCTGCAGGCTTTCTGGCACACGGGCTGAGGCAGAGCAAAGTGGGCCATGGGATCTCAATGGCTCCCTATCCTGACAGCAATCACTGTTTCACACCCATTGAAAATGCACTTGTATGGCTCCCTCTGCAAACTTCCACAACAAACACCCCTTAGACTGGCAGCCAGGACGTGTCACAACAGCTCTGGGCCCCAGCATCTTGCTCGCCCACAGCTCTGTGCATGTGTGCGCCCATGTGGGATGGCTGGGTGGCAGTGCCAGGTGGCACCACAGCCCCTGTCTGAGGCAGTCCTTCCTCCTCGCTGCTCCCCGGGATGCCCGCACCAGGGGAGGCAGCCCCCGCTCTGTGGACGGACAGCCAAGCACAATCCCGCTCCCTGAGTTTGGCTCGCGCCTGAGGGCTGAGGGTGCAGCCAGGCCGTGGGCCAGGGGAGCAGCAGCCCTCGCTCCGGAAAAGCAGCAAGTGCTGCCGCGCACAGGGGCGCCTGATGAAATGAAGCCCTGAGCAGGCTTGGCTTCCAGCGCCTTCTCGGGGTTCTCATGAGAGAGAGCTTGGAGGTGAACAGGAGGGAGCAGGCCCTTGCTGTGGGAATGTCTCAGACGGCAGCCTGGGGGGCAGGCGGCCGGTATTCCCACCTCTCCTCACCCCTCTGGGCGGTCGGGGCCCAATAGCCAGAGCGACCGGAGGGAGGCGACAGCCGCCCAGCACACACTGGGAGCCGCAGCCTCTCTCTCCACACACTTGGGCCAACCTGAGCCCAGGAGGGGACACCTGCACATGTCCCCTCGTCCCCCTTCGCCAGCCCTCCTCTACCCCTGCTCTCCACCCGCGCCCTGCACGGTGCTGGGGAAGGCAGAGCGAGGCCCACCCCCAGCCCCTGGGAGATGAGTGGCGGGGGATGCTGGTGTCGATCAGCAGGTCACCACCTCCTCGAGGCTCTGCGTCAAAGGCCCCTACTGCTAAGTCCGCCACTGGCTCATTCCGGCGAACACCGTCCCCAGCTCATGACCAGACATGTGAGGGCATGAAGTCGAGCTGCGAGGGCGCATGCGAGCCTCCAAATGTTAGTAAGGAATGTGGTTCAACAGTCGCCACCTGCCCCATCCCACATGGGTGGCCTTGTGCAGTCCCAGCTGACACCCCCTAAGCTGTCTAGATTCCCAGGGGTGCCGACGGTCATCGCCTGCCCATGACCGCCAGAAGGGCATGCCATAATAGTGCAGCCGACTGCATGGGAGACACGCTAGGCCGCCCGCAGACCGACCGCAAGCCCCCCGTCTTCCAACTGCCCTTCCAGGCCCCCAATTTGCAGGGGGGAGAATGCAGGCTCCAAGAGGCAGGCACGGAGCTTCAGCCCGCCTCACCCACCCCGGCTCCCAGTGGGCGAGCTGGCAGGTGGCGACCCTGAGCACGTCTTGGAAGCACAGAATCACCGTGAGTCCATGAGGTTAATGAACAGCCACAACATTGCCCGTGTCACCCCAGACCCAGCACCCCCCTCACCGAAACAAAGCGACTCATCGCCCAAAGCTCCCGCCCCCGGCTGGCGTGCCGCCCTGGGCTGGCAGTAGGGAGAACAGGGACTGTACCGTCCGGCGTCGCCTGCTGGTGGGGTTTTTTACATTTGATGTAATCGTGGTCAATCGGAGTGGCTGTGTAAGGTGGGGATGTCAGACCTGGGCCAGAGGAGGAGGGAAGGGAGGCTCCGGGGCCCGGCAGTGTCCCAGCTGAAGAGCGGGAGTCCTCATCCACCAGGCAGGCCTTCTCCCTGTGGGGCAGAGGGGGTGCAGGTCAGCCGCTCACATGGCACCAAAGGATGCGTGCCAGGCTGGACAATGCCCCTCCCAGCTGTTGAGTCCCCAAGCTGCCCTTCCCGGGGCCCAGCTCCCAGCCCTCCCCCGCACCCCTCTGGCTGGTGTCCCAGGCCCCGAAGGAGTGGCCCACAGGTACCCACTCAGGCCCAGCCCCCAATATGGCTGGGCTCCACAGGCGGCTCAGGGCTCTGGCCTCGGAGACTGGGGGACCGGAAGAAGCCCACCTCAGAAATGCCCGCCACACCAAGTCAGTCCTTCTGTGCGATGCCCGAGGCCGAGAGGCTAACCCCCCACCAGGCACCGAGAAGAACGCCTGCTCTCGTGCCAGGGACATCGCTGCCACCTGGCGAGCAGAGCTGGAAACACCTGGCCTGTCGCCATAGCCACGGAAACAAGGACATCCATGCTGCGGGAGGGACAGAGCCTCCGGCCACTGCAGCCACTAGAAAGACTTCATGTGATTTCACTAGAAAGAATGAGGAATGTGGGGCACTATCTCTGTGGATGGGTCCCAGGCCCACCGTCAGGGAAAAAGAAAACTCGAGAAAAACACCTTCAGTCTTCGTCTTCGAAATCCTGTCATTGTATTTGTACATGTAAGTGTGCAAATGCACAGAAAACAACTTGAGAAACTAAACAGTGACCAGCGATTAACTCTGAGGAGGAGAGGGGGGTTGTCTATATGTTTATAAACTGCCAGAATTTTCTGTAACTAGAACATATTCATGTGTCATTTGTATAACTTTTAAATTTTTTGAAAAAGAAGTATGAGAAACAAAAGATCAGACCACTAAGTTGGGAGCCCTTCGTGACTGACAACACATCTCCCTAGCTTTGGGGCATCCCGCGTCCCCCGGCGTGACCTGCCGTGTGTGCCCGTGTGTGCCCCTATCAACCCGTCCTCGAGGCCAGGGCTGGTACCAGCCCCTGGGGGACTCAGCGGGGCCCTGCCCAGTGCCTGGCCGGGCAGAGGTCCAGACGTGGGGCGAGCTGAGCCAAAGCTCCCGCATCTAGACCTCCAGAGATACATCTCAGTCAAGGGGAGGCCGGGGGACTGTGCCAGGCCCAACGCGGGGGCTACACCAGGGCCGCAGCACCCTCGACCCTCTGACGCCGCAGAGCCTATGCCTCCCACACCCTCCCTGCTTCGTGGAACAACAGGTGGGAGAGGCCCTGGGAGAGGCCCCAGGAGCAAGAGGCAGCAGCATGAGAACTGCTCCCCCAGGGTTCTGCACAGGCGGAACTGCGCCCCGCGGGAAGGGGATGGGGGGACCAGGCATGGCCACAGGGTGAGGGGACACAGCCCCTTCTTCTCAAGTTCAACAGCAATGCCTCAGCCCGGCCTCAGGAATCTCCAGGTGAGGTCCAGAGGCTCCAAGAACTCTGGTCTCCTCAGCAGCCCTCTGGGCCCCCTTGCCATGAATGAACCCTCCCGGGACACGGGACAAGCGGCTGGAGGACTGTGCCACTCACTTTTCTGAAGCTTTGGGCGTGTTCTTCTCCTCGCCCCTGGCAAAGGGCCCTTCTGCTGCCTCCTTCATGAAGTTGACGAGGACCTCGGCACCAACCCCAAACTCGGGCTTCCCCAGGAGCTTCAGGATGGAGGCGTGGAGGCGGAAGTACACCTGGGGGATACACTCAGGGGTGAGCACCCTCCCAGGGGCTCAGGGTCCTCCCACGGGCCGGTCAGCCACACGGGAAAGGGGACCCAGCGGCTAGAAGCCACTCAGCATGAAGCATTGTAAAAAGGGAAATTTTAAAATGAGACTTTTTGCTTGCTCACAAGATTATCAAATGTTAAAAAGAGGATACCAGCTAAGTTGATGAAAAACATGAAAGTGCAACCTTTTAGGGGGACGAGACATTGTTGCTCAAATGTTAATGACCCTTGGGGACAAGCTGACCCTGAGCCGTTCCTGCTTTAACTGGGCAGACGCACGTACACGCGGATTTCTGTCCATCGGCCGGTGCAGCGTAGGCCGTGTTGTTCAGAGGCCAGCCTGTGGCTGGGAGTCTGAGTCTGTGGAGGGCCAGCTGCATGGAGGTGAGATCTCCCACCGCAGAGGCAGCCGGCGCCCCGACCTCTCACTGCTCAAGGGTCAACTGTGCTCAGGTGTGTGCTCCCTGATGCGTGTCCACAGCTACGCCCTGACCGCACCGTCACGGAAGAAGTGGGAGAGAAGGCCAAACCCATGAAGAAAGGGCCAGGCAAACACATGGATGCCCAGCCGGACTGGAGGGCACAGGACAGGGAAGGGAGCCCTCAATTCCTTTACTACATCTTGTCCAGTGAGAAGGGCAAGTTGCTCAATGATAATGTATCTATGTTAACACCTTTCGTACCGCATAGAAGTCTCTAAGACATACGCCAGGGACCGCACTTTTCAGGGCAAACTGCACGTTATTTAAATCATCATAATGCACTTTAGGTGTCGTTTTTCAATAATTATAACATTTTTATTTACAAAAACAATTAAACAATTAAAGTTCCTAGTACTTTTTTAACGTATGGTGCTGCGTAAAACATTTTCCTCTATGAAGAGGGACCAAACAAAATTTACATAAGTATCTAGATTCGCTCCTTTTTCCACGGGCGTGAAAAACGAGAACAGTCGTGAGCGGTCCTTACAGACGGCGCGAAACACGAGAAAACTCCTGAGCGGTACGGAATGTGTTAATAAGGAGGAAACCTAGAGAGGTAAGGCACGCCACACTGGACTAGGTATGACAGGTGGGGAACTAGGCTCACGGGGGACTTTAACTTTTCGTTTTAAACACTTCTCAATTGTTTGATTCTTCTATATATTCTTTGGGCCAAGAATATGTGTTGCTGAAACCGGTTTGGCTCAGTGGATAGAGCGTCGGCCTGTGGACTGAAGGGTCCCAGGTTCGATTCCGGTCAAGGGCATGTACCTTGGTTGCGGGCACATCCCCAGTGGGGAGTGTGCAGGAGGCAGCTGGTCGATGTTTCTCTCATCGATGTTTCTAACTCTCTATCTCTCTCCTTTCCTCTCTGTAAAAACTCAATAAAATATATTGGGGGAAAAAAAGAATATGTGTTAGTTTTATTTTTTAAAATCCTCACCCAAGGGTATGTTTTTCATTGATTTGGGGGGGGGGGGGGCGGGCAGAGAAAGAAAACCAAGCAGGATTGAAGCCGAAAACTGGGCATGGGCCCTGACTGGGAATCAAACCTTCTGTGCCCACCAACTGAGCCACACGGCCATGGCATGGGCTGTCATTTTATAATCAGAAAAGATACGAAAAGGCATAAGCAAGTGGCTTCTGCCCCAAACTCCGGGAAGCTGGGCACGTGCACGCTGGGCGTGGGGGGAGGGGGAGACCAGGCTCTGGGCCTTAGGGGGAGGGTCCCGGGTCAGGCCGAGCGATCTGGATCCACACCCGTGTCCTCAGTCTCCTCCCTACAGAAGGCACGGGTCACGGCCACCAATCACCTCCCAGGACTGTGTGAGCCTCAGGAAGAGCACCATGTGAAATGGTCTGGAAAACTCCGCAACGCCAAGCAGCAAACAAGTGCTCTCTGCTCTTGGGGGGCTGTGGGGGACCCCAAACCTGAGGTTAAGAGCACCGGCTGCTCCCCGGCTCAGTCCTGCCGCGGGAGGCTGTCTCCTCTGCACCCGGAGCGCAGGCGCCTGCTCCCTGACACCCGCCAGCCGCAGGGGCGGGTGCTGCCTGCGCTAGTGCCATCGGCCAGGTCCTCGGGACCTGCGTGCGCTAATGAGGAGGAACGAGTCTCTTCCAGGAGAACAAATCGCTCACTCTCCCAGCAAGGACGGCGCGCACCCCTTAGAAAGAGTGAGGAAAGGCTGCTTTTGTTTAATTGCATGCAAAGCTGCTAAACACAGAGGTTTCCATTGGGTAGCAGGGAGTCACTGGGACCGCATGCCCCATGCCCAGGGAGAGAGAGACTGGCCCGCCCAGGGCTGGCAGAGCGTCACCTCCAGGGCCTCCATGGCCAGCTCAGGCGGGTTGTGGTAGTGGATCTTCTTGGGGTACCGGGCGGCCTCCTCGTGCAGGTAGTGGCCGGCCTGCCGGTAGTGCAGCAGGTAGACGGTGGGCGGCTGCTGCTGCTTCTCGGCCACCTTGCCCAGCATGTAGTGGATGAGCCACTCCTCCTCGTCCCCGTCCCCCTCGCAGCGCGCCGCCGACAGGAAGCAGTGCCTGGCGGTCTCCAGCATGCTGTCCCGCCGGCCCTCCATCTGCAACGAGACCGGCACGACCAGCTCAGGCCTGTCCTGTGGGAGCGCCGCTGCCTTGTTCGCACATGGGTAACCCTCTCACAGGCCCGAGACAGACACAGGAGTGCGAGCGCCACTTCCCAGCGGGGACACTGCGGAGGCCTGCGACTCCTCAGAACCCCATCTCAGGCCAGGCTACAGCGCTGGACGGACACCCAGGACACCTCATGCCAACGCCATGTCCTTCCTCCCGCCTCCCCTGCAGCATCATATCGAACAGTTTGTGCGTTCCGGAAGTCCTATGACACCTTCTAAAGGTCCCAACCACCACCTCTGTGGTGCAGCGAGGCCGTGCCTGGGAGGGGGCGGCAGCAGGGGCTGGGGCGGCGTGGCTGCCGCCATCACTGCAGGAGACCCGAGGAGGCCAGGACACCAGAGCTGATGTTCCGAGAAGAGTCCCGGCAGGCAGGGAGGCCTGTTCCCCCTCACCAGGGTGGGCCGCAGAGCGGGGGAAGACGCGCACCAGCTCCCAGCTCCATGGCACTGAGAATGTCTAGCCCCGGGGTCCCACAGGGCTGCCCACCCTCGCTCCACCCGCTTCCCGGGACTTGGGGCGCTTCTAAGAAGGCCCCACCCCTGCTCCACTGACGGGAGCCTGTGCGTCGGAGCAGCGCCTCCGGGACCCTCCTCACCTGCTGCACAAGCTCCGAGGGCAGGTCGCCCCTCCACTGCTTCAGCTGGCGCGAGGCGAAGGCGTGCAGGGCGTAGGACATGGTGCCGTACTCGATCCACAGGGACAGGTTGGAGCTGTCGATCTCCAGGGCCCGCCGGAAGCAGCTGAGGACAGGCGTGGCGTGCTTCCAGATGGGCCAGTCGCTCTTCAGCTCATTGGAATTCAGCTTGTCCTGAATGCGACTGGCCCGGGCCAGGGCCATGCCTGCCCAGGAGTCAAACCTGTGGTCATGACAAAAGCACCCGTAAACACTCCGCTGTCTTTTGTTGTTGTTTGTTTTTTTTTTTTTTTAAATATATTTTTTATTGATTTTTTACAGAGAGGAAGGGAGAGAGATAGAGAGTTAGAAACATCGACAAGAGAGAAACATCGATCAGCTGCCTCCTGCACATCTCCTCCTGGGGATATGCCCGCAACCCAGGCACATGCCCCCGACCGGAATCGAACCTGGGACCCCTCAGTCCGCAGGCCGACGCTCTATCCACCGAGCCAAACCGGTTTCGGCTGTTTGTTTTTTTTTAAATATATTTTTATTGATTTCAGAGAAAGGGAGAGGGAGAGAAAGAGAGAAACATCAATGATGAAAGAGAATCATGGATTGGCTGCCTCCTGCACGCCCCACCCTGGGGATGGAGCCCACAACCCAGGCCTGTGCCCTGACCGGAGATTGAACCATGACCTCCTGGTTCGTAGGTCAATGGTCAATGCTCAACCACTGAGCCACACCGGCCGGGCGAGCCTGGAATGTTCTGAATGCTGCACAGAGAGGCCCTAACTCTAAAACTGGCGAACTGGCTTCCTGGACTATCTGACAGCCCAGGATGTGGCGCAGTGCGTTGCTGGCAGTGACGACAGTCATAGTGGTGACTGTAGGCGAGCCCATCGTGCGTCCAGCTCGTGCTTCCTTCCCACTGTGCTGGTGGCTTTTATTACACTGTAGTGACTGGCCTGCTGGCCCTGAGGTCCCTGCTAAGCTCATGAAGTCTGATTTGCTTGACTGAGTGGGCATATTTTCTCATGTGGCCAAACCTGGGAGGTAAACCTTGGGTCAAGGTCAAAACGAGGCTCCCTTATAGCTGCCCTGCGCCTGCAGGGCCCAGAGCAGCGTCTGCAGGGCCCAGAGCAGCGTCTGCAGGCGGCTCCTGGAAGTGACGGGGGCCAGCCCTGGTGGCCGCCCCGAACCGGGGGAGCCTCCTTTTCCCTTGTCAGGATCCACCGGCCACGGGGAGAAGGGCTGGGATCTGAGCAGAAGCCAGCTTTCCGGCCTCATATCCCTGTGGCAAAGGCTCGGACCCCCTTTGGCTCAGCCTGTGGTTTCCTCCAGCAGAAGCTGGGTGTCGGCGGTCTTGGCCGTTTTCCCCCGGTCGCTGTGGACCGGTTGGTAGAGCAGACCGACACGCAGGCTGGCTGAGCGCTCACCGTGCGCAACAGTGAGCAGTCGCCTCCTCTGCCTGCCGCCTCCGTGACTGAAAAGCAAGGGGTCACACCCGCCTTCTCGTGGCGAGGGGAGAGCCTGGCATGAAGGTCACGACGGCGCAACTGGGCCTCCCTCCAGCCTGTACTCCAGCTGCTCAGAGGGTGTCAGCTCATCAGGCCCAGCCCACCAAGAGCCGTGCCGGAGAAGCGGGGTGTCCTGGGGGCCCTGCCCAGGCCCAGGAGGGGCGTGGTGGCTCGTCCCTGGGCGTCCTTCAGTCCAGCCCTTCCTGGCACCCTCCAGGGAAGACGTGACCATCGCTGCTGCCAACAATGCACTGCGGCAGAGCGAGGAACGAGAACTCCTGCTTTAGTGTCGCTACTCCTCCCCTCCCCTCAGTGAGAAAACCCTGCATCACAGACACTGCAGGGGAAGAAGCAGAGTGCACACCAGCCAGCCTCCCAGACGGGGCTAGGAAAGCGGCAGCACGCAGCGCCCGGGACGGGGCCGGGCCACATCCCTCCCTGCAGGCAGAGCGGTGGGCACCTCCGCCTCCTCTGACCCCAGTGCCCACCCCAGCGGGCTTCCCAAGGGGCTTTCTCCCTTGTTTTTCTTTCTATGGAGAGCCTTTCCCAGAAACTGTGGTCTAAGCCACCTCGTCACTCCTCCCCTGGCCTCCCCCCTGGGCAGGGAGAGCTTGCTGAGCTGCAGGCACCCCAGCCGCCCACCAGCCTGGCCTCACACCCAGGTCACTGGCCACAGCCGCCAGCCACTCACCTGTCAGGGCAGATGCAGATGTCGTGCATGTAGAATTTGATAGCCTTGGACTGCTCTTTGTTCTTAAAATGGTAGTCAGCCAGCAGGTAGTAGAGTTCATTCACCACCGCAGGGGAGGGGTCAGCCCCTTCTGGGAGGCAAGGGACCTGGCAGGTGAGAGGGCAAGGGTCAGGGAGGCGGAGCCAGGGACTCCGCTGTAGCCAGTGACGCTTCACACCCAGGACCGTGCAGGTCAGCGCAGCTGAAGGACAAGGTGACGGGACGCGGCTCCTACCTCGGCCGAGGTGCCCTCGATGTACGCAGACACCCTGTCCAGGCCCAGGGCCGGCCGCTCCGTGCGGGGCGCTGTGGCGGCGATTCTCTTCAGGAGGTTAGCCAAGTCGGCAGAGACGGTGCTGGTCTTGTAGCTGTCAAACTCAGGAAGGGTCTTGGGCTTAAAATACTCAAACATAAAGAGGGCATCTTCCCATATGAGGTCCACCTTGAAAGAAGACAGAAGGCCGGTCGCAGTGCGGTCAGGGAAAGCACACAGGCAAGTTCTTCTAAATGCCCACGTCCTTCCCAACCCGTGTCTGACGAGCAGAGCAGTGACCCCGTAAGCCTGTTCTTTATAAAGAAAAGGTTGGAAACTCAGCCTGCACTTTGTGAGTCCGTGTGGCCAAGCCAGAGGGTGGGGACCGTGAGCCCTGACCCTCTGCTCACCTCAATCGCCCCATCAATCACTTGGCTGACAAATACTGACCAAGTGCTTGCTCTGGGCCAGGGTGGGACGACACACATAAGATCAGAGAATAATGGGCAGTACCGCTGAGGTACTCCCAAAAGTGCTCTGAAAACCAACACACAAAACATGAACAACCTCTAAGAAATCATTCATATCATCCAAATTGCTACAAGAAAGTCCCCTGCCGACCAGCGTGGCTCAGAGGTTGAGCGTGGACCTAGGAACCAGGAGGTCACATTTCCATTCCCAGACAGGGCACAGGCCCGGGCTGCGGGCTCGACCCCCAGTGTGGGGCGTGCAGAAGGCAGCCGATCCATGGTTCTCTCTCATCACTGATATTTCTCTCTCTCTCTCCCTCTCCCTTCCTCTCTGAAATAAAAATATGTTTTTTTAAAAAGGAAGAAAATCTATTAAATCGCCATGTTGCATTCTCGGATGATGAGTCAGCACTACGAAGCGCCCTCCTGCAAGGTCAGAGCCATCCGAGCGCCTCATCCTCCTGATGCAACCCAACCTGGGCCTCCGAGGCTGCATGTCAGGCGCTGAGCCCCCGCTTTCCCGAGTCCCCTCTCCCAGGGGGCGCCTCACCTGCGGGGCCGAGTGCTCCTCCAGGTACCTGGCCTTGCTCTTCTTGCTGGGGAAGCTGTACAGGCAGTAGAAGCACTGCTCCAAGGCCGTCTCCAGCTCCTCCTTGTAGGGGTGTGTGTCTTCAGAGGTGGATTCAGCAAGTTCCTTCTGGAGCACTCGGACCTACAGTGGGGGGGGGGAGGGGGGGGCGGGACGCCTGAGGAGGGGCCCACACCTCCGGGCACAGCAGGGCCCCGGTGACACCGCTCTGTCAACTGTTACCCGGAGGAGGAGGCCATGTCTACTCGGGCCCTTTTCTGGAAAGGGCCTGTCACCCTCCCGGGAGCCGCTCTGGGCCCAGCCCTCGCAGCGGCCTTCCTCTCAGCACACCCAGTCAGCTTCTATCAGCTGCTAGAGGAGACATTATACGCCCTCTGAGAAATTCTGATTTATTTAGCCATTCATTTATTCCTCAAATATTTACTGAGCACCTTCCTATGCTGGGCACAGTGCAACATAGTCCCTGCTTTTAAGAAGCTCAGATTCTGCCCGACCAGCATGACTCAGTGGTTGAGTGTCGGTTGACCTATGAACCAGGAGGTCACGGTTCGATTCCCAGTCAGGACATATGCCCGGTTGTGGGTTTGATCCCCAGGGAGGGGCATGCAGGAGGCAGCCGGTCAATGACTCTCTCTCATCATTGATATTATATCTCCCTCTCCCTTCCACTCTGAAATCAATAAAAATGCCCAACTACTAGCAAGCATACGTTCTTTTCAAACATCCATGAGATTTTGACCAAAACTAGACAAAAAGCAAATCTCAATAAATACCGCAGACTAGATATGATATAGACGACATCCTCTGAACATAACTCAATAAAATGAGAAATCAATTACATAAAGATAGCAAATACCAAATGTCAAAACTATGGTATGCAGCTAAAAATGTACTTGGGAAAAAATCATAACCTTCATGCATGTATTACAAGAGTGAACACTAAAATAATCACTCAACTCAATAAGTTATAAAAAACTTAGTAAATCCGAAAAAGAGAAGATAAAGAGCAAAAATCAAATAAAAATTTTTTTTTAGATCCTGGCAGCTAAAACTCATGCTCCACAAAAAACAGACACAGACTAAGAAAAACCAGGAGCACCCTCCCCTCCTCACCCCTCCTGCCTGCTCCTTCCTCAGCGCCACTCCCGCTGGCTTCGTCTGCGAGGGGCTGACTGATCCGGCCTGGCCCCTGCACCAGCATGAGGGGCTGCGTGGAGGCGCCCGTGTTAGTGTCCGCTCTCTAAGGGGAGAGAAGGCAGAAGGAGGGAGGCCCTGACTCCCGGGCAGAATTGGAGACTCAGCCTGGCACCATGTTTCCAAAACCGGAGCTGACCCAGGGCGGGCACCTAGAGGCTCTGGAAGCTCACAGGTGGGGCAGACATTCAGGCCTCGACAGCAGGACCCAGCTGAGACGCTACCAGCTCTGGGGTCCTGAGCCAGCCGGACAGGTCTCCTGGCCAAGTCCAGGTCCCCCGACAGGGGCTGTACACATACACGAGCTCTGTGCATATTCTCTGTCTCATTCACTCATATTTATGGTGCTGTGGGCTGGGTGCTGTGCTAGGTACTTGGATCCAGGAGTGAACCAAACAGAAACCCCCACCTTCAGGGAAGTTGCATTTGAATGGACAAGAGACACACAATACACATAACAAGCCAATTCCATGGCTCATTAGAGCCAGAGGAAAGCAAATGGCATGAAGGAGGGAGCGTCAGGACAGGAGGGAGGCGGCAGCTGGGGTGGGTATGCTCACTGAAGGGCATAACGCAGAGGATGGCAAACAGGCTTCCCAGACCATGGGGACTCTAGCAAGCTAATCAACCTGCCACTGTATTGCAAAAACCACGCTGGTTACTATTAATATGTCAATGTGGGTGTGGCTACGTCCCACTACACCACTTACTAACAGACATTACCGGGCTGGGCGCCCCTCCTGTGCTCTGTACCTTGTCTAAGTGCTGCTTGGCCTCTGATTCAACAGTGAGATTTGGGGACGGGGACGATGCTGCTTATCCCCAGTAAACCATCAACCACCGCTGGCGAGGGAGAGGACGTCTATTTTCGCTCACAAAATACGCATTTACTGACTGAATGAGTGCAATCGCTACTCGTTGAGCAACTACCACCTGGCACGGGAGTGGTGCTTGGCAAACAGGACTCAGCAGAAGGTGGTGAATGCAGTATTTGCTTCTAAAATCACTACTAAAGGCCTGGCCCTGTGCCCACACATAGACTCAGTAACAACTAGTGGATCTAAGTCTACCTACAGTTCAAGGCCAGGTCCAGAGCCCCCGAGCCTCAGGTGCCAGAACGCCACGTGCAGACTTTCTGAAAACTTTGAGTAGTCACATCTGTGCCACAAGCCCCAGCAGCACAGCAGGCCCCCGCAGGGGCGGCCACGCAAGCCCCGGCAGCACTTACGTAGAACCGCAGCAGCGCCCCGTCCGAATTGCAGCACCAGGACCTCCTGCCCAAGTACTCGTGGGCTGTGTTGAGCAGCATGAGGGAGGACGGGAGCATGGATGTCTCGGCCATCGCTGGGGAAAGACCAGAGCCACAGGGAGTGAGCGCGGGGGCACGGGAGGGAGCTGCAGGCAGTCCCTCCTGGGTGGGCTTTGCTTTCATTACCAAGGTAGCTATAGAGTCTCCTTTCTTTCCTTTTTCATCTTTTAAAACAAGTAGTGACTTGACTGGCTTTACTAAGCAATGCAAATCCTGCAGAGTGCACAGGAGAAACGCTTCACCCACAGAGCAGACATTTGGGGAGCATCACCAGGAGCATCTACCTGTGCGTACAGGAAGCCTTTCGAAAGGGAGGAGGAGTTCCTAACAGTTACAAATGCACCATTTCTGAAATGAAGAGTTCTGACACTTAGGTCTACCTGATTCTTACAGAAGGAAAAACCATCAAGTTCCAGTTAAGTGTCCACCACCGGAGCTACTACCAGGTCCTTCTCAGTATGTTTGAAGCTGTGGCCACGACCCATTAGCGGGCTCGTAACTAACGTTTTTAAAGAGGATTAGGGTTAGAAGAAACCGGAAATGAGGCTCATTTTTTTTGTCCCATAAAGACTAACTTTTTCAGTTTAAAAATCTAAAAGAATCTTTTTTTTTTTTTAAATATATTTTATTGATTTTTTACAGAGAGGAAGGGAGAGAGATAGAGAGCCAGAAACATTGATGAGAGAGAAACATCGATCAGCTGCCTCCTGCACATCTCCCACTGGGGATGTGCCCGCAACCCAGGCACATGCCCCTGACCGGAATCGAACCTGGGACCTCTCAGTCCGCAGGCCGACGCTCTATCCACTGAGCCAAACCGGTTTTGGCAAGAATCTTTATTCTTTTAAAATAAGTATATATATTTTATTGATTTCAGAGAGGAAAGGAGAGGGAGAGAGAGATAGAAATGTCAATGATGAGAATCATTGATTGGATGCCTCCTGCACACCCCCTATTAGGGATCGAGCCTGCAACCCCGGCATGTGCCCTGACCAGGAATCGAACCATGACTTCCCGGATCATAGGTCAATGCGCAACCACTGAGCCCCGCCGGCCGGGCTGGGCTCTCATTTATGACGACTACTCCGGACTCGGTGCCTCCATGTGTCTGCACTGAGTTGCCGTGGCAAGTGATGGCTTTTGCTCTCAGAACAGCCCCTGGGACAGGGACCATTGCTCCCAGCGGGGAGACAGGGAACAGAGCTGAGGGTTTACACGACGTGCCACCGCAGGAAGTGACAGCTGGGAGCTGGAACCACGCCGCCTCCAGCTGTCCACATGCCCCGGCCTCACTGGCCCACATCCAGGAGGCGTGGTCCAGTGCAAGTGGTTTAAGTGCAAGGGCTGGCACATGGCTGCCCAGCTCACAGGGCTCGTGTGGGCATCACAGAGGGTAGCAGGTCTGAGACCTCAGAGCAGTGATGGCACCTCCATAAGCCCTCGCCCCGCTGTCGGGTCCTCTGCGCCGCCCACCACTACAGCAGACACGCGGCACTCCACACGCCACGACCCGACCCCTCTGCAGTGAGCTGGCTCCCGAGGGCGCCTCTGCCTCCATCCAGGTGCCACAGAAATCCTGGGAGGGCTGCAGGGCCCTGGGCAGAGGCCAGAGGCAGGGCCACACGGGCCAAGGCCACCCCCAGACCCACTTCCCCCACCTTCATCCGCTGAGCTCTGGAGCTGCTGCTGCTGGCACAGGGAGCGGAAGGCGTCCTCTTCCTGCCAGATGATGCGATGCAGGATGATCCAGGGCAGCACCGAGGAGACGTGGGGCTCCTTGGGCTCCTCCTGCACAGCCATGCTGCAGTCAATGATCTGGGGGAGGGGGGGGGGGGGACAGCGATGTCACAGCAGGGCCAGCTCCCCGACCCAGGATGCGTCCTTGGGGCAGAAGGGGCTGTTTGGCTGAGGAAACACTGGCGCAGCGGCACCCCACCAGTCGTTAGACAGGGTCACAGAGCCCGGCGGCAGAGCCATGCCCGGCTCCAGAGGAGCCAGCTCTGACCAGCCTCTCGTGCCACGTGCAGCTTCTACTGTGTGCTGGGCCCTGTGCCACACACAAGGGTGACAGAGAGGAGCAGGGCACAGAGGAGCTGACAGCTCAGGGGGAAGACAGCCAGACACAAGCCACCCGAGAGCCATGGATCAGCATGGCTGCTGCAATGGAAGCAACTGAGGGCTGCAGTGGTGTCGCGGGGAGGGGTGGGGACAGACAGAGGCCCCTGACAGAAGGTTTCCAGGTGAGTGGCTGTGGTGCGCCCGATCCCCAGAGAGGGCAGGAGCGGGGCAGAGGACAGGCAGCAGGCCGAGGGCCCAGAGGCGGCCACGAAAGCCAACGAGAGGGTGGAGAGAGAGGCTGGTGGCCCAGTGCGCTCTGGGGCAGGCACCCTGGGGGGAGCGTGAAGGGTGAAGTGAGGGAGAAGCACATTCGTATTTCCGCTTCAGAAAGGGGCCTCCTGGCAGGGCGGTGGCTGGACTGGAGGGGACATGGGACAGCCCCCACTGCTGCGCGGGCAGCACAGGAGGAGCTGGCGTCACCTGGATCAGGTTGTTGGTGAGCCGGGTGAGGCCGGTGGCCGCGGACGCGTCCCTCAGGATGCTGCCGCTGCTGTCCGCCGAGAGCGCCTGCTCGATGCCCAGCAGCAGCTGGGTCACGGTGGCCACCCACTCCTCCTTGGCTGCAGCCTCGCTGGCATTCACCATCTGCTGGACTGCCTCGTTCAGAGCCACGTCGGAGCACTCAAAGCACTGCCGGTGGTCCTTCCGCCGGAGCAGGGAGTCCTACGCACAGGAAGGGCGCTGGGGGAGGCTGGCATGCTCACCCAGCTGGCCTGAGCACGGAGGGCAGGTGGATGGGGACGAAGACGAGGGGCCGTCCAAGGGAAAGGGAAGCACTATAGCTGCGGGGCGTCTGCAAGGGCCTGTGGGCTGGGGCCTGGGTGCCACCACGGCATGGCGGGCCACCAGCCAGGAAGCTGGCAGAGAGGTGCTTAACCTCGCTGCCTCAGTTTCCCATTACAGAGCCAAGGAGCAGCCAAAATGAGGCTGACTCCACCACCTCTGCCAGCTCTGTGCCCCAGGCCACCCAGGCCCGTGCTCATCCAGCGCCACGGCTCTGGAGGGTCTCAGAAGGGGAGGAACTGCCAGGGAGGGACTGACTGCTCGGGAGGAGGGCACTGGCCAGGCAGCTCTGAAGCCGGTGCCAGGTGGAGCAGGGCACTGAACCCTGAGCCCCAGCCACCCCCCGGCCCGCAGAGGTGCCGTGAGCGCGAGGTGTGCTGATGTCCGCACGCACTCAGCAGTGTCCCGACGGGAAGCAGCTCTCAGCGTGCACACTGCACGCTGTTGTGTTAAAACCTCCTCTGTGGGAGCCATTGCTTTTTGCCAAGCCTCCTTTCCTTTAGCTCTAGACCAGCGGTTCTCAACCTGTGGGTCGCGGCCCCTTTGGGGGTCGAACAACCCTTTCACAGTGTCGCCTAAATACATCCTGCGTATCAGATATTTACATGACGATTCATAACAGTAGCAACATGACAGTGATGAAGTAGCCACGAAAATAATTTTATGGTTGGGGGTCACCACAACATGAGGAGCTGTATGAAAGGGTCGCAGCGTGAGGAAGGTTGAGAACCACTGCTCTAGAACAACCCCGTTGACCCTCCCAGCCTCTCTCATTACTGAGCTGGCTGCGGAGTCCCAGATCTGGCGGCAGCCTGTCAGCGCCACCGGAAGCACCTGCTGCCTGGCGCCCCATGGGCTCTGACTCGGCACAGCTGCGGCCCAGCAGTGGCTCCTGCCGCCTCCTGCCAGCCGCGGCCCGTGCAGCTGCCACACTCTGAGGTGACAGACAGGTGTGGGGACAGAGACGTCCCAAACTGCCTTTGGTATGTGCACAGATCAGCACCGCCCCGGACTGAAGAGCCCTCATTGCCAGGGACACATGGCGTGTGTTCTTCAGGGAAAGCGAGCCCCCTAGCAGCGGCCCCTGGGGCGCGAGGAGCCAGCTGGTGCGAGGTGCCCGAGCTGACCCTCCTGACCAAATGCCACAAGTGCCGGGGCAGGGCTCTCCTCTGGCAGGAGGAAGACCACTGACCCTGTAACTACGGCCAGAGTTGCCGTGAAAGTCAAGGCTAAGACAAGGACCTGCCAGGAGCACTCCAGCGTGACCTCATCCGGTGCTCAAGGCCAGGGAGAGCTAAAAGGCAGAAGAATAACTGCCAACAAATGAGGAGGCCAATTACTGCCGGCAGAAATAACGGGAATTCAGGGAAGTGGCTAGATTCCAAACAAACACGCACAAAGCAGCAGGGTTCCTGTAAACCAGAAACGTGCTGCTAGAAAACAGAACGACCAACTAAAAGGCCCTGCACAAAGCAGCCACCCAAGACATTCAGGACGAAAGCTCCGCTCAGCAGTCAGAAAACTACACAACCATCTTGAAGACTTGAAAAGGCGGGAGGGGAGGGTTTCATGGCAGACGCCCACCCTCTACAGCTAGAGGAAGTCACTTAAACGCAAAACATGACCCAGCCACACGGCTGGAAGGAACAAAGCCAACGGCCGTTCTGTGTGTCAGCTGCGCCCCATCCGCCCCCTTGGAGAACATCGGCGCCACGGGGCGGCTCCTCTGCCGTCCAGCCAGGCACACTGTGAGCGGGATCCGTGAGTGTGGAATGAGTGGGCGAATGTTTTCACTCTTGGAAAGGCTGTCTAAGCATAAGAACAAAATCACAAGCATCTGACAACATCAAAAGATTTGACAACAGAATTCAAAATTTCTGTACGTCAAAAAAACACACAAGCGACAATTAAAAAGCAAACATCAAACTGGGAAAAAGATTTGCAACATTTGATGAGAAAAATATTAGTGTTTTAATATGTAAAAAGCACTCCAAATCAATAAGAACGCCCCACCACCACCACCAATAGGAAACTGAGCAAAACCCAGGATTCACTTATTTGCCAAGGGCAGGAGCTTCCCTGTACTGGCCCAGGCCTTCCAGCCCACGGTGCTGCTCAGCGCCTGCCCGACAGCAGTCCCCCACCAGCAGGGCATCTGCCACACCAGGAGCCCTAGACCACCGAGCAAGACGGCACCTGAGCCACTGGGGCCTTTTCCCAGAGGCAGAGAGGACTGGCCTCTCCCTTGCTCCCCACCCAGTGGCCCCCAGTACACCCAGCTGTCCCTCCCACACAGCCATGCTGGGCTCTTCCCCCACCTGCCACAGTAACTGAGGTCGGACGAATCTCATCCTTCGACCTCCGCTTGGGCCGCCTGACTCCCGCTGCCCAGCTCTCTCCTCCCCACGCTGACCAGGGGAGAGAGACCTCTCCCTCTGCTCCCACAGTTGCACCTTTTAACTATTTCCCAGTTAAGAGAGTGAATAACGACAACGCCTCATGTAATCTGAGCAAGAATCCTGAGAGAAGGCTGGGCTGTCTTTCCAAACGTAGGGGAAAGACCCAGTAAGACAGTAACTGCCACGTGGTTAGTGTGAGAACCACAAGGGACAGGACACGGGACCACCCCGTGCCATAAGCACAGCGCCTCTATCATCTTCCCCGTCTGCCTCCACGGCCGGCGCGGTGCTTCCTGAGGATGCTGGCAATGATGACAGCTGGCACCCACATGGCACTTGCCACAAGCCAGGCATGGTGCCCACACATGCTGATTCTTAGAATCCCACAACAGCCGTCTGAGGTAAGGACACGATCATCCCAGCCTAGAGCTGGGAGAGGAGCTGAGGCACGGGCTGGGTAAATTCCAGCGCCTCCAGACCCGGGTACCCGCGAGCTCTCGGTCGGTTTACATCCTGAGGAGCAGAGGCGCGAAGGAGGCCGCGAGTGCACATGGCTCCAGCATCACATGCTGTTCTTTTCCTTCAACCACGTGACCCTATGGCTATTCATGTTATCGTGGTTCTTTACATTACATAGATATTTTACCCACTTTTATATCTACTCACCAATTAACTTTTAAAGTGATTCAAAAGCTAGGCAAAGGAACAAGCAGTTGGATGGATGGCTAACGTCCTGACTATGCTTCCTCCTCTGCCGGGCCAAGTTCCGAGCCAAGTGTGAGCTCACACTGAGCCACGTACACGAACCCTAGGACCTGCGCTCCTACGTTCCCACTCCCTCCCCTATCTGCTGACTGGCATCCTCCTGGCTGCCGAGTTAGTGGTTTTTACTCCCATTTTTGTCGGTTCTCAAGGGCCACCTCAAAGCCGCCAGGGAATAAACCCACACCAGGCGCAGAAGGCGCGAGGGGCGGGCCAGGGCAGGCGCACCTGCAGCAGCAGCAGCTGCGCCGGCCTCTCGGGGATGGACGTCATGAACTCCAGGTGCTTGGCCCGGTCGCACCCACTGGTGCACAGGGTGGGGCGGAGCAGCTGCACCACGGCCTCGTAGTCGCCAGCCTCGTATAGACGCTGGATCTCCTCCAGGGACTGGCACCGCTCCAGCGACTTCAGGTTCTTATCGATCTGGAAGGAACCGGAATCCCTAGCGGATGACGAACCCCTCACCTGCTCCCTGAACCCCGCCAGTGTCTGCATTTACCAGACCCAAAACCCGACTCCCTGAACATACCAGCATTTACACTAGACAAATACTTCACTAAAGGTATTTCTATTAAGCCCTGGCTGGTGTGTGTACTCAGTGGTCAGAGTGTCGGCCCACACACCAAAGGGTCAAGGGTTCGATTCCCAGTCAAGGGCCCGAACCTGGGCTGTGAGTTCACTCCCTGGCCCTAGTTGGGGCACATGCAGGGGGCAACCAATCGATGTGCCTCTCTCGCATCGATGTTTCCCTTTCTCTCTACCCCCACTCCCTCCCTTCCACTCTCTCTCGATGGAAAAAATATCCTCAGGTGAGGCCTAACAAAACAAAACAAAAAATATTTCTATTAAAGTCAAGGTGTTCAATTCTTTAAAAAACAAACATAAGAAAACAACAACAAAAAACTCCCCAGAACCAGAGCAGCTCAGAAAAGTGTCTGCCAGAATAGTAGGCATCTCGTAGTCAGTTCAGCAAACCAGACTCATGGAGCCCTGGGCCAAAGGTCACAAGCCCCATTACCTCACCGGGAGGCCAGCAGGGGCACTGCACTTGGCCTTGCCCTCACACAGCTCTGCCCCATTAGGAAACACCGTGAAGAAAACGCCCACGCACCTCCTCCAGGGAAACGACGGAGTCGTTGTGGAGGTTGGGGAGCCGGATGACGACGTCGCCTTGCTCGGCCCCGGCCTCTGCCTGGAGGGCAGCGGAGCTCTGGAGCATCTCTGTGCAGATGTCATAGTTCTCCAGCGCCTGCTCCATGTCCCCCTGGTCAAAGGAAGAGCCGTCAGGGAACAGAGGATGAAGGAAGAAAACTTGTGCTGCTATGCCAGGGGCCTCGCCTCCCTGACCCGCCAGCCTGCAGGCACAGTGAGGGCCGTTTCATCCGATCACTGCCAGACCCTGGGAAGGGACCTGATGCACAGTGGGGCTCAGTGAGTGCTTGTGGGATGGATGGATGAATGGATGGATGGACAGACGAACAAATAGACAAATGAATTCGCATCACAACTCTAAGGGGAGGTAACGTTAACCTCATATCACAGGTGAGGACACTGAAGACACTTGAGGAAGGCTGGGTATCTTGTTCAAAAAGCACGGTAATAAAAGGCAGGGCCAGGAGTAAAAGCGAGGCCTGCCCCAATCCCAGGACCGACTGTGCACTCTGCTGCTCTCGCTACCACAGCGCACCAGGCATCCCCATGTGCGAAGGGGCCGGGAGCAGCCAGCCCGCGGGCCTCCAGACCAGGCTCCACAGCAGCCTTCCGAGAAGTCACACGAGCGAGGGATGGGCTCCCTCTAAGCTCTGCAGCCGTCCGCGCCCTCGCTCAGGCTTTCTCGGGAAGACGTCAGCAAAGGGTCCAGACGCCGAGCAATCTTGAGTGAGGGCTGTACCGGGCACAGGCGCCCTGCAGACCCTGCTGTGCTGCTGTGCTGTAGCCTGGAGCGACGCTGGGTTCCCGAGAGCTGAACATCCCCCCAGGTCCCACGTCCTCAAGCCGAGCCCGGGCAGGGGCCACACACGTGCACACGCACATCCTCAAGGAGGCACCCAGTCTCTTCCATCCCTCTGGTGCCAGGGCAAGCTCCCCACGCGGCCGATCACAGAACCTACCTGCAGTGCCAGGAACCGAGCCTTCAACCAATACACGCGGACCACAAACTCCAGCCAGCCATCCTCAAACAGGTCCCGCTGAGACGAGGCAAAGGACATTTGCAGGAGGTCGCCCAGGAAGTGGGTTCCCGGGAAATCAGGCCCAAACCTGCCATTAGCCACACCAGCCGCAGGGCAGTGCCGAGGAGACACTGAAAACAGTCAGACAGAACAAGTCAACTTCATGTGCAGGTCCAGGCGCCCCTCTGCTCCCAGAGCTCTCCCTCGGCCCTCGATCTGCTGGAGAAATTACTGGGACACATCAATTGTCACGTGATCACTTGGGAACACCAAGATCTCACTTCCTTCCATCCCAAGGAAGAGAAAAGCAGGTAGGTGGCTCCCTCTGGTGGTCAGCTGCTGCTAACACGCCTCGGCTGAGACCCTGGATCTTTGCAGGCCTGACAAGCCAACCCCGGAAACGTGCCCACTGCAGACTGCAGCCTGAATTCCATGGCTCGGCCCCCCGCGCCCCTGCCTGCTGACTGCTAAGGGTCCGGCAGGCCCCCGCGCCCCTACCTGCTGACTGCTAAGGGTCTGGCAGGCCCCCGCGCCCCTGCCTGCTGACTGCTAAGGGTCTGGCAGGCCCCCCGCGCCCCTGCCTGCTGACTGCTAAGGGTCCGGCAGGCCCCCCACCACAGGAAACAGCGCTCCTACCCGAGGCGCTCCTGCCCTTGGTCAGCAGCCACTGGTCCAGCTGCAGCTCCATGCAGCAGAGGGACATCAGCATCATGCCCTGTGGGACAGGCACCGCGATGTCAGGGACGGGCACAGAGTCGCCAAAGGGTGGGAATGGAACAAATTAAATGAAAATTTACTTTGACTTAAAAAAGTCACTATTCTACCCACTTCCCATTTAGTACATGATCAACGGCAACCTGCCAGGACAGAAGGGAGCATGTGGACCCACACGGGGGGCATCGCTTGGGAGGAGCCTGGAAACCGGCTTCAGTCCTGAGGGACTAGCCCATGACGGGCAGCTCTGTCGCCTGCCCAGTGCTGGGCCAGCTGCCGTACCCACAGCGCAGCACTCAGCCCTTAGAGATCCGGGGTCAGCTCTGGTCAGTTTGGATCAGTGGTTAGAGTGCTGGCCCTTGGGCTGAAAGGTTGCGGGTTCAATTCCGGTTAAGGGCACGTACCTCGATTGCAGGCTCGATTCCTGACACCATGCAGGAGGCAACCAATCGATGTGTCTTTCTTACATCGATGTTTCTTCCCCCCCCCCCCCCCTTCTACTCTCTCTAAAAATCAATGGGAACATCCTCGGGTGAGGACTAACAAAACAAAGAGTCTGCAGGGTCAGAGCACTGCTCTCAGGCACTGAAGGAAGTAGCCCCCAGGGAGTCCCAGCAGAGGCTGCACAACCTGCAGTGCCCTCGGCCAGAGATACCACCAGCCAGGCAGGCCCTGAAGGCTCCCAGTGCTCCCTCCTCAGCATCCAGCCTTCTTCCCCCACTGGGAGAACGCTGGGTCCCCTTGAGCCCTGGGAGGCACCGAGGGGAGGAGCCTGTGGTATGGAGTGCTGTGGGCAGATGGACAGCATGGCCTGGCCCTACTACTAAAGACCCCACCACTCCCCTAAGCAGCCCTGCTTAGCCTCTGCACTTACGTTTTCTCAGTAACAGCCCTGGGAACCTCAAATCCAGCCAAGTCTTCTCTTTCCCCAGCCTCTCTGCACCACCCTGCCACCAGCCCAGGCTTGAGCCAGCCCTAGGAGTCCGCCCCGTCTCACCCCTCGCCCTCCATCCAGTTCATCCTGTCAGTTCTGCCTCCAGAACCCCCACCCACTGCGCCGCCATGGCTCCCCGAGCAACAACCTCCTGAGAACTGTGCCCACTCTCGCTCCCGGCGCCCTCCACTCAGCCACCAGCCAGGTTCCATGCTTTCCTGCTTCCAACTCCCAGGGGCCCACGTTCCAGGCCCAGAAGTCAATGCAGCTAAAGAGGCGCAAGGCAGCAACAGCCCCATCCCCTGAAGGCTCCCGAGCACCCCCCTGGGCCCAGTCTGACGCGGCCCGCCCGCCCACCTGGATGTGCTTGTTGCTGCAGTCCCGTAGCAGCGGGTTGGGCAGGCTGGTGCTGTGCCGCCTCCAGCTGTGGTAGATGCTGAGCACGACCTCCGCCAGCCCCGGGGGCCACCTCAGCAGGAACTTGTGGCCCATGGCCTTCAGGTAGCGCATCATCAGCTCCAAGATGCCCCCGTTGGTCAGGTTCTCCAGCAGGAACGTGTGCACATCCTGCCTCTCTGCGGGGGAGGGAGACACCCTGCCTTGAATGAAGGCCCTCTGTGCCAGGGTCTCCCGTGTTCTTTGGAAGAGAGGAGATGGGCAGGGGCGAGGGGAGCAGCAGAGAGCCCGTGTGCTCCGCACAGGGGTCCCACTCCTGGCTCCAGCCCTCACCGGCTGAGCAGGCCTCTCTGAACCTCCAGGTGTAAGATGGGGGCACTAAAGGGTTGGCCTCCCAGCGCTGCCGTGCGCACTAGCAAGACTGCGCACACAAACACAGAGCCTGGTGCCTGGCACCACGGTGCTCTGAGAAGTGGGGTCGGGTAGACTGACTGCAGAGCCTGCCCTGGGTGTGACCTGAAGCCCACGGCCTGCAGGAAGCAGAGTCAAGTGTGAGCATGGACAGACCTCCCAGCTGGCCATGGAGCTCAGGCCCCAGACAAGTCCAGGCAGCCCCTTGACCACACTTTAAAACACACCAGATCCACTCTCCCAGGAGAAAGCCTCAACAGGCTCCAGGGTGAAGGAGGAAGATCCCCACAAGGAGTGACCGCGGGGGAGGGGGGCCTCCTACCAGATTCCATGAATGTGGCTGAGTCGAAGGACAGCCTCTGAGGCCCAGTGCTCGGGCAGCTCTCCAGCTTGACTTCCGACTGGACTTCGTAGCTGTGGAAGGGGTCATCTTCCTCCTCGGGGTCCAGTTTCCTCAGCCTGCAGGACACACCCAAGTCACAGAAGCCACGCCACACATCTGACCCCTGAATTCTTGCTATTCACTCGTTGCCATGGCAGAGTCAGGAAGGCTTCTAGGGGCGGGGGAGAGCGAGCATGCTGACCCTGGAGGGGCGGGCCAAGCAGACGCAGCAGCCCCCCACCACCCCTCCCGGCCCCCAAAAGCGGGTGTGAGTGCACGGGGACCTGAGTGCGTTGCCTCCAGCTCCAGAACCCGCTCATCCCTGAGGGCCCCGAAGTGCCTGTCTTCCAAAAATGCACGCGTCATGGTTGCTGCCCTCAGGAAGTCCCAGGGCAGGAGAACAAGAAGCACCCGAGGCCCCAATCCAGGGAGAGCTGCGCGGTGGTCACTGGCACGATGTTATGGGAAAACAGGAGGCGCCGGTGGGCGGCAGTGGAGGAGAAACGGGGTGGGGGGAGCAGGCAGGAAGTTGGTGAGTCGGCAAATCAGAGAAGCGTGACTGTACCTGGGCGGCAAGAACTTCAGCAGAAGCTCCTGGAAGTCTACTTTCTCCTCCTTTTTGCACTTGGTGTTCCGGACTCGGGCAGACCGCCGCTTCGCTGTCTCCCCGTTCTCTTCCGGAATTTTCTTCCGCTTCACTCCCTTCTTGGCTTTGTCTCCCGCAGACAGGTCGCCTTCACAGAGAGTGCGAGTTGCCGTCACACGGGGCAGAGGACTGGCTGCACACAGGCACGGGTCCCTCTCGGCCTCTGCCCACTTGCTTCCTCTCTATCGTCTTCAACATCCAAGCCACGTCCCACCTCTTCCTGAAGAGCACCCTGAGCAAGGTTACTTTCAATCCCCACACCCTGCTCAAATCCGCGGAGCCCACAGCGGATCTCCAGACCACTCTCCGTGGCTACAGAACACCGGGTCTCAAGCCAAGCGTTCCCCGCCCCGCCTTCACCCCGGTGGCTGCAGGGGCCTCTGTGGCCTCGCGGATGAGCCTGGGACGGGGCAGAGCAAGTAGCAGTCACACTGACTCCACCCACTGTCCAGCCTGAGCACCGGACGATGCCATGTGAGTGAATCATGTGAATTATACAGAAAGCAGAGGATCATGTGTGACTAAGTTAAAAAGGTAGAAACAACTGCACGTGTGTTCATTCAGAAGCTTTTTCCGTGACACAGAAAATCAACGAAAGGCCTGGGAGTTTTTGTCTGAAATGTTTTACGATTCCAACAGCAATAAAAATTGGAAGGTGTGGTATGGTATGATGTATCTACCCATCCATCCGTTCACAACGATTCTAGCACGTGCGGTGGGGACTTTGCCGACCCCTTGTTAAGGCGAAGAACTCGGGCTGTTGGGGCGGCGGTGCTGAGCGCTGTGGAGCAGAACCAGCAGAGGGACCTGCGGCTCACAGCCCAGCGGGAGAGCGGCCTTTCTGCCAGGACTCGGCCGGGGCTGAGGGCCCGGGAGCTGCAGCCTGAGCCCCGGCCGTCCCTGCGGAGGGGCCCCCGAGGGGCAGCCCCCAGAGCAGGCGGAGAGGCTCTCCTGCGGCCCAGCGCCTCCTGCTTACACCTCAGACCGGGAGGATGAGCAGGACCTGGCCCTCTGAGAGACCCGCACAGCCCAAGATCATTCCTGCCCAGCAAACCGGTCTCCCCAGAAGCCAGCCCGGGGGTGCTCACCCAGGGGGACGCCGGTCTCCAGCAGGCCGGGGCTGTGCAGCGGGAAGCTGGCTGTGGCCACGGGGGAGTAGGCGAGCACAGGCTCCGCCACGGTCACGGAGGAGCTGGCACTGACGGGGCTGGGCGGGACTGCGCTGACCGGCGCCACCACCACCGCGGACACCGGAGGGCGGCTGGGGTCCTGGTAGTCAGACAGGTCTACCCTCTTGCCGAGGCTGGGCCGCGGCGGCTCGCAGGTGGTGAGGTGGTTGTACATGGCCAGCAGACTCTCTCCCAGGCACTTCCAGCTGCAGAGAGACGGTAGCGCCGCAGTCACCACCTCCCGAGGGCAGGGAGAGCTGTCATGGTTCTGTGGTCGTCGTTACTGACAAAATCTTGAGTCTAACACAGCTGAGGGGGAGCAGCTGGGGCAGGGGCGGGGCCTAGCAACCCCTGCCCCCCCTTCACCCCATCAGAAGCCCTGTAGCATCTCAGCCTCAGGCCCCTTCAGACTCACTGACTCACCTGAAAAGCTCCTTCCCCACAAGTCAGATCTTTAAACATGTGACAGTTCTCTGCTGCCACCATCTGGGATTTAGACTGGGCCTCCCTGGAGAGGCCCCACTATTTCTTGTGGGTCAGAAAGTAGTCTACACGCCTCCAGCCGTCTGTCAATGTGCCCCAGCTCCACCCACGCCACAGCCTGGAGCCAGGCTCTCACCCTTGTGCAGGGCCCACCAGCCGACCCAGCATCCCCAGAGGCACGGACCACCTACGTGAGAAAGGGGATGGGCTGCACCAGCTTCAGGTCCGGCTCCTTCTCCCGCACCGTCAGCGCCTGCCTCTTCCTCCGCAGCCCCAGGGCCTCATCTATGATGGCCTGCGTCTCAGCCGCGCTCACCGACACATCATGGATCGACATGTCACTAATCGCACAGCATGTAAGACAGGGAGAGATTTCAATGTTACACACCAGAGCCGAAGCTGACATTTTACAGGCAAGGATGCGGTAAGTGAACACCCTTTAATCCATATTAACTCTGTCTACAAATAAAATAACCACTTGAGTCTGGCCTCCGAAGCAGTAATTAGCATTCCGAGTGCCCACACACACCAGACGTGACTAATACCCGTTGTCCCTTCTGCAATTTGAAATTGAGCAAAGGGTTTTCATTTGTATTAGCAGTATCAGAGTGATGTCAGAAAAACCACAAGAAAATCAAATCTTGCCCTTTAATTATTTGTGAAAAAATGTTAAAGAATTTAACGAGACCATCCTGCCCATCCCAACAAAAAGTCATCAGCCAGCCAAGCTCGCCAAAGTCTACAATGTCTCCAAAGGACAGCAAGAGCAGGGCTCTGGGGCCTCAGGAGCCCCTTCCACAGGCACACTTCCGCCTGCGGTGACCCAGCAGGACCGGCCCTCCCGCCCAGACTGTCTTGACGCCTCCCAGCAGGGCTCCACCACAGAGCCACCTGGGTAAGGACTGACCTGCTTTCTCTCTCTCCAAAGGTCATGCCCCTCAGGACAGATGTGAACCAGAGACAGTCTTACAAGGGACAGACTGAGCTCAATAACCTCCACGACCACCACCAGCTGAGTTCCAGGCCCAGGAAACACCAGAGGGGGGAGAAGCTGGCGCAGCGGGAGGCCGCGGGGGGAGGCCGCGGGAGGGAGGCAGCCAGAGCCTGGAAAGCTGCTGGGAGGTGGCCTGAGAACTGGAACATGAAGGAGGTGTGACCGCACAACACGTGGAGAGGTGGGAAGATGGCGTCCAGGTAAGAGCAAAGTGGGAGCCAGGTGCAGGGACAGGACAGAGCACGAGGGGACCAGGCCTAGAACCTCCCAGGGACCTGAGACAGGTCTCCTCCTGGGCAATGCCATTGAGCGTGGGTTTGCCCTGGAGGCCAGGCAGGGGTGGTACGGAATCAGAGGTGTGTCTGTGACAATGAACTTGGGCAACACCAGGAGCAAAATCCCAGAAAGAGGAAAAGCAAGTGTCAAGGAGGCCTGGTGGTCATCAGGCTGCCGCAAGCAGCCAGAGAAGAGCTGGCGATGCCAAGAGCTGGCAGGGGAAGAGGGACTGGGAGGAGGCAGCAGCCAGCCGGGAGGCGGTGCTGAGACGGGGCGCACAGCTGAGGAGCACACAAGGCAGACCACCCCAGTTCCCCAGGTGCTGATGAGGGAAAGAAGGGCAGGGGCCTGTCCCCCAGGAGGTGTGCGCGCCTCCTGACCTTCACCAGCTGCTCGGAAGGGAAAGGGGGCGCAGCCCAGGAAGGCACGAGGCAGGACCTACCATTTAAGGAACATTCGGAGGGAGTCTTTCCGGAGACAAGGCTGCTCCTCAAATATCTTCTCCTTGAGGACCAGCCCCTTGCTGTAGCGGCAGTCCTTCTCCAGCGCTTTGCAGATGAAGTACAGACAGGCTGCAGGCACAGAGACAGTTACGACGCTGATGCGCACCCTAAGTGCCGCCTGCCAGTTACTAGCAGGAACATGTTCCTGCTCTGGGATCGAAGAAACGCATAGCAAGCAATCACAGACCCCATTTCAACTGACTCAATCAGGAAATACTTCTGAAAATAATGCTACCCACAGTAGAGGGGGCCACAAACAAAAGGGACTGGGTTCTGCTGGGACCGGCCTGCAGCACACTGGTCAGCCCTGCTCAGAGCGCTCCTGGACAGCCACCCTCTATTCTGGCCTCAGAGAGCACCCAGGGGAGGCTGGCCCCCTGGGAGGCCCGGAACCCCCACGGCCAGAGCACTTCCAGCGCCGGCCTCAGGGCCCGTCCGTGCCAGGGCAGGTGTTCTCTGCAGAGCAGAGGGCAGGCTGAGACCAGGGAGCGGAAGCAACTGAAGGCAGCCGGGGGCTCTGTCCGCAGAGATCATCCCCGGAGCCCTGCTGCTCTGCAAAGGCAGTGAGCTCTCCGGCACCAGAAAAGTCAAGCTGTGGCTGCCAGGCCCTCTGCCAGCAAGTCCCAGGAGCAGGCTCCGGCACAGAAGGGCACATGCAGGGATGAAAGGAGACGCAGTGGTAAAACCCTGCGAGAGCATGTTACTCCCTTAATATGCTCGATAAATTTCAACTGAGAAAGACAAGCAGAATGAAGCAGAGATGCAAACACATCTCCATTCTCCCCAACAGCCAGGCAAAAAGACCTGCAGTGTTAACCTGGGCTTCCTCTCACCCAAGCCACCCTCCCTCCGCTGTCCCCAAAACACAGCGCCTGGGAGAAAGTGTCACAGCCCGACTCACTCGTATAGTCGCTGAGGGTGTACAGGACAGTGATGAGGTTGTCCAGGCAGGGCCAATGGTCAGGGTTGCACCGCAGCCCCTCTTCAAAAGCATGGCGAGCCAGGGGCACCCGGATGAGCCTCAGGGCCACGTGTCCGATCTTGTACCAGAGGTTGACATCCGTGGAGTCCAGCATGACAGCCTGGAGGCGGCACAAGCAGGGGACACACACACTCGTCAGCTCTCTCACCGAGCCGGTGCCTGCGGTGACGGGAGGGGCAAGCGCCGGCCTCGCCACTCAAACTACCCAGGAACATGGCAAATAGAAACAACAGGGACCAATTTACCGAATTCAGAACATGTTCCTTTTTAAAAATATGTTTTTATTGATTTTTAGAGAGAAAGGAAGGGAGAGGGAGGGAGAGATGGAAACATCATCGATCCACCACCTCCTGCACGGCCCCTACTAGGGATCCAGCCCGTAACCTGGGCAAATGCCCTGACTAGGAATCCAACTGGTGACCTCTTGGTTCATGGGTTGACGTTCAACCACTGGCCAGGCCCAGAACATACTCCTGATATATTCTGTCACTCTCAACACCTGTATTTCTCACATATTTGACAGAAGTGAAAGAAGTAAAACTAAAAGAAAATATAAGCACTCTAGCCGGTTTGGCTCAGTGGATAGAGCGTTGGCCCGCAGGCTGAAGGGTCCCAGGTTCAATCCCAGTCAAGGGCACATACCATGGTTGCGGGCTTCATCCCCAGCCCTGGTCGTGGCACATGCAGGAGGGAACCAATCGATGTGTCTCTGTCACATTCTCTCTCTCTCTCCCAATCTCTCTCTCTCTCTTCCTCCCTCCCTTTAACCTTCCCTCCTTCCCTCTTTTCCATTCTCTCTGAAAATCAATGGACAAATAGCTTCAGGTGAGGATTAACAAATAAATAGACAAATAAATTCTTTTCAGCCAATAAGACCACAACCTCACCCCCTCCACCGAGAACTTTCAAAAACACCCAGGGCGGTGAGCAGGGCCCAAGACGCACCTCCAAGTAGAACTCCATGGCCGTGTCCAGGTCCTCCCGCTGGGCGGCCAGCTGGGCCAGGTTCTTATACGTGGAATATTTCAGCATCAGCCCCGGGTGCTTCAGCCCTTCTTTCTCATCACCAGATGGGACTGCCTGGGAGCAAAACCAACAGGAACAGTGACATGAGGCCCCAAAGCCCTGCGGGCAGGCGCAGGACACTGGCTTCCCCTGGAGAGTGAAAGCGCTGCACCGATGTTCTCAGAGGACCCCTCGCGCTGGACACACAGAGAAGAAAGGCCAGACGACCCCGAGGCGGTCTGCGGGCAGCCTGGGCATCAAGAGACACAGGGGAACTCTCCCACCGCAGTCGCCAGACCTGAGGGTTCAAGTCTGGACAAACACATTTCTGGCATCAGTAAGCCAGCCAGTGGGTCCCCAGAGCAGGTTTGAAGAGGGGGGAGTAGCGTGTGAGGGGACCACCTGGGGACAGCAGGCAGGGCCTCGCGCTTCCCAGGCAGGAGGTGCCAGGCGGCCAGCAGCCCGCACGGCCTACAGGTCCCACAGCGGGAAGAGCACGGGGACAGGAGTCGGGAGGCTGAGCTCCAGGCTCTGGGACTTGTCACTGGTCCACGACAAGTTACTTAACTCTGAAGTCAGTGTCCCGAGAAGCGCTGTAACGTAAGGACAAGAATTCCTGCCCGAAATATCAAAAGTGCAATGAGCCCAGAGAGCATCGAGATTGTCCACGCGCTTTACGTGAAAAGGTCTGACAACTCTTAGAGAACATGGCTTCTGAGAGACCAGCCTAGAAACCTATCGCTCTAAGCACAGCACTTGAGCACAACATTTCTCACACAGACACTGGCTGCACCAAGCAGCTTCCAGGGCGAGCCCACCCCCAGCCTTGTCTGGGGACAGGCCATGTGCTCACATCCTTCTTCAGGCTGAGAACAGGCAAGTCCCCAGGAACCTTCAGGAAGGACCCCCTGACTAATCCTACCCTAGAGCTCTTAAGAGTCCCATCAAAAACACTGAAAAGCTCAAAACCAAGCCTCATTCGCTGTCGTCTGGCTAACAAGCCGCCCCCCACCTCCCTGACAGAGCGGCTGTGAAGACTAAGAACAGTGACCGCGGACACTTCAGGCTCTGAACCCTGCCCCAAGCACCATCCCACGTGCCTCACTGGGCTCACCCAACCCTCCCAGCCACCCACTCTACAGGGAAGCTGAGGGGCAGGGAGGGGAAACCATGTGTCCAAGGTCACCCAGCCAAGAGCGGGAGGGCAGAGGGCAGCCAGAGTGCCTGGCTCCAGGGCCTGCTCGGGCCGGCCGGTGCCTCACCTCCCGCAGCAGGCGCGCCTCCAGCAGCTCATGGTAGGCCTTGGCGGACTCCTCAAACTGGTCATGTTTTTGCAGATCCAGGGCCTTGTGATACAAGGCAAAAGCCTCTGCTTCCTGCAGACAAAGACAGGAGACGTTTTCACGTAGGACAAAAGTTGTCTTTTTTATGCCAACACGTATGTAACGGGGGCTGCAGGCGAGGCCCTGTTAACTGCCCGCTGTGCCCTCTGTCGTGAAAGCAACCCTAACACGCCCACCTCCCGGATCTCGTCCCCTCGAGTCCCATGAAGGGCACATCTGAACAGTGTAAAGCGGGGGCCAGGTCCGCCTGCAGGGGAGGGCCAAGCCTACACACCTGCGCCTCCTTCGTCTGGGTTTTGTGGCTCTTGAAGCTTCCTTCATGGTCATCCTCAACCGTGGAGCTGGCGTTTAGGGCCGCAATGCGGATCTAGGGACGGAGGGGCAAGGAAAGAGGAGATGTCACTTGTCTTTTCAACAACCCACAACGCATACAGCTCTGCTCCATAACCTGTTCTGCCTTGGCAGCTATGGCTCGCAGGATATGGACTACAAAGAATAAGCCATCATCTGGTTTAAAAAAAAAAAAGTGCTAGATTAGAGGGACATCTGTAATACTTTCAACAATAAACATCAGTTTTAAAAAAAGAAGCGTTGGCTAGGACAGGGTGCCAAGGGCTACGCTAGGCCGTTCTTACTAGATGCTATTCTTCCTAAAGGTTAAAATGCAGCGGAGTATTTGCAGACCAGCTATAGACTGAACAGCTTGACAGGAGCTCAACTCAGACAGGCAGCCCACGGCAAAGAATGCGTCATTAATGGAGCAAACAGTGCAGAGAGCAGTGGCCCGCCGCCCTTGGGAAGAGCTCTGGATACGGACCGCGTCCTGTACCTGTACCTGCTGCTGCCGCCAGACCACCCGGGGCAAGGCCGCTCGCTCTGGAACAGAGCGCCCCAGGCAGTGAGCCCTTTGAGTTCAGTAACAGAAGGGCCGGACGTGGCTGGGGGTCATACCAATCTGTCAGGGAGCGTGTCCTGGCACTGTCCACTGCAAAGGGAACACAGCCGGGGACACCCAGCAACGACCCAGCACAGAGGGAGACCCAGGAACTGGAATAACAGGTCCCAACAAAATGGGTTACCTCGCCCTTTCTAGCAGCCACGAGGAGGCCTGCGAGCGAGCCGCTCCAACCGAAGGGCAAGATTCACACCTCGAATGTACCGGCAGAGGCAGCGGGAGGAAGGCTGCCCACAGGGACAGCCTCAGGGTCCACTTGGGAAAACGCCCCCCTCCAGCAGAACAGCCAGCACCGTCCTCACCATGCTCGGAGCTTCAGCTGCCGCCCGGCACTGCTTCCCATCACCCGCGGAGGCCACACCAGTCACCAGTCTCCTGGACAGAGGACAAAGGACAGAGGGGCCCATGAAGAGCCTAGAATGTCACAATGCAGGGGTCCCCCGGGAACCAGCCCCCACAGCCACGGGCCTCTGGGCACTCAGGCTGGTGGCCGACTGCCTGGGAAGGGCTGTGTGTGCTGCCACACCGGGAGCCCCTCGGCCCCCCAGCTTGAGCGTGTGCCCTTGCCAGGCAAGGCGCCAAGTGCCAGAACAAGGAAGTGAGACCAACTCCTGCCCCCAGGCCTCACTCACTGCTCAGCAGAGGCAATGGATCTATCAACAATTTTTTTTTCAAAAGTTGACTGAAGTAAAGAGAAACAGCAACAGCTAGGAGTGGAGAAGAACAATTCATTCACAGGGGTCCTGAAAGGTTGAGTGGAGGGAACTTGTGTTAGCCTCGAGGGAGGGACCACATGGCAGGGAGAACAGGGTGGCAGACAAGCGAGAGCCAGCAAGGGGCCTGACCCCGGCCGACGTTGCTCAGTGGTTGAGCGTCGACCTATTAACCAGGAGGTCACAAATCGATTCCTGGTCAGGGCACATGCCCGGGTTGCGGGCTCGATCCCCAGTGGGGGGCGTGCAGAAGGCAGCCCATCCATGATTCTCTCTCATCATGGATGTTTCTATCTCCCTCTCCCTCTCCCTTCCTCTCTGAAATCAGTAAAAATGTATTTTAAAAAATAAAATAAATATGCCGGAACCGGTTTGGCTCAGTGGATAGAGCGTCGGCCTGTGGACTGAAGGGTCCTGGGTTCGATTCCGGTCAGGGGCATGTACCTGGGTTGCGGGCACATCCCCAGTGGGAGATGTGCAGGAGGCAGCTGATCGATGTTTCTCTCTCATCGATGTTTCTAACTCTCTATCTCTCTCCCTTCCTCTCTGTAAAAAATCAATAAAATATATTAAAAAAAATAAATAAAAATAAATAAATAAATAGATATACTAGTATAAGTCAAATCACTATGCTGTATACCTTAAACTTACATAGTGCTATATGTCAATTATATCTCAATAAAACTGGAAATTTTTAAAATATTTTTAAAAATCAGAAAAAGACAACTGATAAATTGGCAGAATATTTGCAAGATATACCGAGGACGGCCCTAACCAGTTTGGCTCAGCGGATAGAGTGTCAGCCTGCAGACTCAAGGGTCCCAGGTTCGATTCGGGTCAAGGGCATGTGCCTTGGTTGCGGGCACATCCCCAGTGGGGGGTGTGCAGGAGGCAGCCGATCGATGTTTCTCTCTCATCGATGTTTCTAACTCTCTATCCCTCTCCCTTCCTCTCTGTAAAAAATCAATAAAATATATTTAAAAAAAAAAAAAGATATACCAAGGACGAAGAGCTAATATTCCTAATATATGAAGAGCTCTTAAAAACTTAGAGACACAGCATTATTCACAATAGCCAAAAAGTTAAAGCAACCCAAGTGTCGATTGACAGATGAATGGATAAATAAAATGTGATATATATATATACACACACATATATATATATGGAATATTATTCAGCCTTAAAAAGGAAACATATTCTGACACATGCTACAACATGGATGAAACTTACATTAAGTGACATAAGCCATTCACAAAAAGACAAAACTATACTAATCCATTGATATGAGGTACTTAGAATAGGCAAATTCATAGCGACAGAAAGTAGAATGGTGGTTGCCAAGGGCTGGGAGAAGGGAAGATGGGGAGTCAGTGTTTAATGGAGACAGAGTTTTGTTTGGAACGATAAAAAAAGCTCAGGAGATGGTGGTGGTGGTGGCGGCACAACAGCGTGGAGGCACTTAATACCATGGGGCGGTGCACTTAAACAACAGTTAAAATGGCACATTTCAAGTAAAGTATACTTTACCGCAATTTTTAAAAATATATTTTATTAATTTCAGAGAGAGGAAGGGCGGAGAGAAACATCCATGATGAGAATCATTGACTTGCTGCCTCCTGCACACCCTCTACTGGGCACCAAGCTCCAAGCCTGGGCACGTGCCCTGCCCTGACCTGGAAACCAACCCTGACCTCCTGGGTCAATGAGTTCACGTTCAACCACTGAGCCTCATACAAACAATGCACCAAAAAAGACATGCAGCTGGCTCTCTCAAACATAGGAAGATCTGTTCAAACACACGGACTAGAGAAATGAAACTTTGAACAGCGCTGGGACCCACTCATCCATCACCCGGCGGAGGTGAAAGTAGGACAGCAGCGCCCTCTGCTGGGGAGGCTGCGGGCTCCTTCTCACATGGGGGCGGGGAGGATGCAACGGGGTCCAAGCCCTCTGGAGGGGGAACCGGACAAAATGACAGATGCCGCTGTCTTTCAACCAAATGCCAGCCGTCCCACTCCGAGAGCCCACCCTGCAGGTGTACCTCCAACAACGGGAGAATATGCACATAGGCACTGCAGCACTGTCATCGCGAGACACGGAAAACCACCTAGATGGCCACAGCTAGTTGCGTGGGTGAATACACTAGACTACATCCATGCAATGAAGTCACAGGTGCTGCTATAAAAATTATTGAGGCCCTAGGTAGGCGGACCCGGGTTCCATCCCCAATCAGGGCACCTGCCCGGGTGGCGAGCTCCATCCCCAGGAGGGGGCGTGCAGGAGGTAGCCGATCCATGATTCCCTCTCATCAATGATATTTCTCTCTCGCTCTCTCTCCCTTCCTCCATAACAATATATTTTTAAAAAGAAAAGTAATTAATGAGGGCATGCGAATAGCAGCTTTATTCGTAATAACCGAAAAGTGGAAACAAACCCGATGCCAACTGATGAACAGATCAAGCAAATGTGGTCTCTCCAACAACGGAGTATTAGTCGGCGATGAAAAGGAAGGAACGGCCCACACCTGGGTGAGCCCTGAAACCATGAAGCTGGCCAGTCCCGGGCCACGTGGTACCCGACCCCACTTATACGAAATGCTCGGAACAGGAAGCCCTATTTAGACAGGTAGGATCTTGTTCTATTTGCAACCAAAGTTTGCACCCTCCAAGGAAACCAGGCTGAGGATGTTTCGGTTCTAGCCGCAGACGCCGGCCATCCCACGCGATGACCGGTAGTGGCCTGGCCCCGAGGAGCGCAGTGGCTCCCACAGCCGTCCGCGCCGACACCTGCGAGCGCCCACGAGGCCGGTCAACCTTCTCCGCCCGCAGTCGGGCTGCCCCGCCCCCGGCCTCGGTTTCCACCCCGGTCCACGGCGGCGCCAGCACTCACCTCGCGGGGCTGCGGCCAAGGTGAGGAGGAAGGACGCCGGTCCGGGGTGCTTAGCGCCGGGCTTTGCCCCCGGCAGACGCCGAATCAATGGTGGCCCCAGTTGTGGTCACTGGGAACCACTCCCGCGGCCGGAGCCCGTCCCGGGCTCACCCAGGGCGGCGGCCGGAGCCGGGAAACGGCCCGCGAGGCGGCCGAGAGCTCCGCCCTCGTCGCTCCCGCACTCCGGCCTCCGCTTCCTCCACTGTGGGCGCTGGGGCTGCCAGGAGCCCCTCGCGTCCGCACCGGCCTCGGCCCCGCGCCCGCCGCCCCTCGGGCTCGCGCCCCCGCCCCGGCTCGGGAGAGCCGCACCCCCACCCCCGAGGCCGCCCCGCGACGCGCCGCCCGGGAATTCACCGGGCGTCTCCACGGCAACAGCCTGTCCGCCCAGACCCCCGCGCCGGCCCGCCGGTCGCGCGCCTGACAACAAGGCGCACGCCCATTGGCTGCGCTGCCGGCTCAGCCAGCCAATCCACGAGGGCGCACGCGCCGCGCGCCTGCCCGCGGCTGGTTAAAAGCCCCGGGCGCTCGGTGGTGGCCGGTCCTGAGCCCCGGCCTCGGCTTCGGTTCTCGGGTGTTTGGGGCCTGGAGCGCCAGCCCGCGGCGGGACCTCGGCCCCAGCACTTGCAAATACCTGCGAGGCGCCGAGCTCCGCGCCTGGCCCCAGCGGCCGCTAAGTGACGGGAGGTGCCATTCCTACAACCTGGGGCAGGAGTTCTGAAGGCAACCGAGCCCGGCCGGTGTGGCTCAGTGGTGGATCATGGACCTATGAACCAGGAGGTCACGGTTCCATTCCCGGTCCCGGTAGGGGGTGTGCATGAGGCAGTGGATCCGTGATTTTCTCATCGTTGATGTTTCTCTCCCCCTCTCCCTTCCTCTCGGAAATATATATATTTTTAAAATGAAGGCAACAGAAATCTGGAACACTTAAGAACGAACAAGGGGAGGAAGAGCATTCCCCTTACCTGTCATCTCTTCTGAAAAGGAGTGGAAGCCCCAAAAATAGATACAACCAACCATTGAAACAAGGAAAAAAGAAACCAAGATCTGGTGAATGAGCAGCCAGGGAGGGGTCCACAGGATTTCAGAGCCCAAAAGAGGGTCCAGGTGGGAGGGCGTCTGACCAGGTCTCGGGCTGAGAGAGGGTCCTCTCTGGGGAGCTGAGTGTTTGGGGGGAGGGCTTCACACTGGCTGAAATGCACAGCTCCTGAGTCCGAGATTTACTTACATAGGAGTGAACGGTAGGCTTTCTCTTTGACACCCAAAGACAGTCAAATCATGAAGAATTCAGGCACTTCAGTACAATAGTGTTACTGATATCCAGGATTTACAAAAATAATGAAGTCACTAACCTTTTATAAATTTTCTTTATTGATTTTAGAGAGAGAAGGCAGAGAGAAACATCCCTTTGTTGTTCCACTTATTTATGCATTGTTTTTTTAATTTTTTTTATTTTTATTAATTTAAGAGAGGAAGGAAGAGGGAGAGAGAAACAATGATGAGAGAGAATTCATTGATTGGCTGCCTCCTGCACACCCCCCACTGGGGATCGAGCCAGCAACCTGGGCATCTGCCCTTGACCGGAATCGAACCTGGGACCCTTTATTTAGTCTGTAGGTCAATGCTCTATCCACTGAGCCAAACCGATAGGGCTAAGCATGCTTGCTGGAGAAGGGGGAGGAGCCAGTCCCACCCTCCCACACCCCCTGCAGAAAACAGGTGACATCACTCTGACCAGAGTGGTGCTAAGAGATTTAAGGTGGAGAGGCCAGATAGGAGGCTGCTGTTACAGCCTTAGGTCCTGACAAGAGTTAGGCCTGAATCCCTCCTTGGGCACTTCACTCATTCATTCACACTCAACCTATGTTCCCTGAACCATCTGGGAAGCAAGACACCCGTGTAGGTAGAAGGAATGAGAACAGAAACGGGCAGGTTGCCAAGGGAAGGAACTCCAAGCTCTTTATATATATATATAAAGTTGATTTCAGAGAGGAAGGGGGAGGGGAGAGAGAGAAGTATCAATGATGAGAATCATTGATCGGCTGCCTCCTGCACACCCCCTACTGGGGATGAGCCTGCAACCAGGCATGTGCCCTTGACCGGAATGGACCCTTCAGTCCCCAGGCCAATGCTCTACCCACTGAGCCAAATAGCTAGGGCCCATCTTCCAATTTGAGCAGCCTAAGTACAACCCATGAAACAGCAACCCTGAAGGTAGGAGCCACCCCACCTCATAAGCCACCCCCACTGCCCGGATGAACAGGATGCCTTGGTCAGGAAAGGAAGCCATGTTTGAAAGACGAAGCTCTCTTCATTTATTTGGCTGAGGATGGGGGAGAAGAGGACTGTGAGGTCACAGGCGTATCTGCAGGTGGGGGTGCCGGAAGCCGGTATCCACCAGGCCCTCCCTCTGCCAGGAGCCCTCTCCGGAAGAGGCGGCTGCTCACAGATGCCCTGGATGTACTCTGTGCCGATCACAAAAAGGTCATAACCGTCCCTTTCTTGCCAATCTGCCAGGGCTCCAGGGGGAAAAAGCGGATAAGTATCCTTCAGGGACAGAGGAAAAAGATGTCATCAGCTCCCTGGCCAAGGCCTCATATTCTAAGACCCCCTTCGCCAGACATTCATTCCCACCACGGGGTCCCCCGCCAGGCTGCCCTGGCCCACCAGGTGATGCTGCGAGCTGGCTCGCCCCCTTATGTTCTCCTTCCAACAGGGCGGTCGGCATGTCAGGGGCGGGATCCCGGTGGCTGCAGGGCGGTGTGGCTCACCCAGAACTACACTCACTGCCAGAACTTCCTTCAGTTCCCTTAACACCCCAAAGGTGAGCCCCCCGGACCCCCAGGCGCTACACCTTTCTGGGCAAGGTGAGGCATTTGCTTGCCCCCCACCCCCTTTAGGAGAGACCCTGACGTGGGTCACAGCCCCCCCCCCCCCCCGGGTGGCGCAGCAGCCCCGGGCGTGTCCGCTCCCGGCCCCGACGCACCGGTCCTGGCCCAGCTGCAGCTCCTTAGTGAGGAACTCGAAGAACCGGGCGCTGTGGTCCCGGTTCTGCTCCGCCGTGCCCACTACTCCGATGGAGGAGACCGTCAGCTGCGCGCAGGGATCGGCCAAGCCGCCCACCGCCATGGCCAGGCCGGGCCGCACCGTTACGCTCACGCGCTGCGGGGACACAGGGTTTCTCCTGGAGCCGGCGCGGGCCAGGCTCGCGCCGAGGATCCCGCGGGGTCAGGGCTGGGGGGCGGGAGGGGGGCGCGCGCGAGGTGGTGGAGAGCGAGAAGTCGGCGCTCCGTGGGCGGCCCTGGGAGGCGAGTCCCTATGGGGGAGTCGGGGCGTGGACCGAGCGCGCCCCCAGCCCCGGGGAGCTCCCGGCCCACGCTCACGTCCTCGGGTTTGCCCAGGATGGCGGCGGTGGCTGCGCAGAGCCGCTTCTCCAGCCCCGCGGGCACGCGGGCAGCGGGCAGGTTGGTGTCCAGCTCCACGAAGGGCATGTCGGGCGGGAGGACTGCGCGGCGCCGGCGGAGACGGGCTTAGCAGCCCGCGGCGTGGCCCCTAGACCCCGACTAGGAGGCGGGGCGGGGCGCGGGAAGCGGGCTCCTCATTGGCTCTGCGGGCACGCAGCGCCTCCCGATTGGCTGCCTAGGCTGCACCTCCCGCCTCAGCAGAAAACCTTGGTGGACTCTGACCCAGATTTCCGGAAGTCCTTTTTTAAAATATTTTTTAAAAATATATTTGTCCTGTTGATTTCAGAGAGGAAGGGAGAGAGAAACATCAATGATGAGAATCATGGATCGGCTGCCTCCTGCACGCCCCGCACTGGGGATGGAGCCCACAACCCGGGCGTGTGCCCCGACCCGGAGTCCAACTGTGACCTCCGGGTGCCAGGTGGAGGGTCATCCACTGAGCCAAGCAGGCTGGGCTGGGAGGTCGTATTGTCCGGCCCTCCCCCCCGGTGTCACCCCACTTTGTCATTGGCAGAACCATGGCCCCGCCCACCGCCCCAGCCCCGCCCCCGCTCCAGCCACACTGGCCTCCTCTCCGCTTCCGGTGGTTTTCCAGAGCTGCGGTTCTGCGCTCTCTCCATTTACTAGTAGATGGAGGGCTGTACACCCCCCCCCCACCCACCCCCCTACACACACACCTGTAGGGGCCTTCCCCAGGATCAACCCTGGTAATGTTACTTCCTCATAGAGAATTTGAAATTTTTTTAATGCATTGCCACCGCTTCAAAGTTAGGCAACTTCACGTTTGGTGTGAGAAGCTGCACTGCACTTGATCAGGAGACCTGGTGACACCCGTGGGTGACACGTGGGGCTGGGCAAGGAGGCTCAGGTTCGGGGAATCCCTGCCCGCCCGGACATCTGTCAGTGTGTCCAGCAGGGGATGGGAGCCAGGTCGCAGGAGAATTACCAGCAACGTTTGTGGTACCTTATTCTTCTTAATTCTCACTCGGCTACATGCTTTTTTAGAGAGAAATATCAGCGTGAGAGGGAAACATTGGTTGCCTCCCGCACGCACCTGACCAGGAATGGGACCCACAATCTGGGCATGTGCCCTGACCAGGAATGGGACCCACAATCTGGGCATGTGCCCTGACCAGGAATGGGACCCACAATCTGGGCATGTGCCCTGACCAGGAATGGGACCCACAATCTGGGCATGTGCCCTGACCAGGAATGGAACCCAGGACAAAGCTCTGAGCTACACTGGCCAGGGCTACGACACCTCATGTTTTTATAGGCAAAACAAAGGGTGTTACCTAAACCATGGAAATCTGTCGGTGTGACTGACCATGGTGCTGTCATCAGTGTTTCGAAGCTGTTTGAATTGTAGATGAAAATATAAGTGAGCCTAGCCTGACTGATGTGGCTCAGGGGCTGAGCGTCGATTTATGAACCAGGAGGTCAGGGTTCGATTCCCCGTCAGGGCACAGGCACAGGTTGCCGGCTCGATCCCCAGTGGGGCGCGTGCAGGAGGCAGCCGATCCATGATTCTCTCTCATCATCGATGTTTCTCTCTCTCCCTCTCCCTTCGTCTCTGCAATCAGTAAAAATATATATTTTAAAAATAATAAATAAAGCTCATTCCAGAGGTCTCCCGCCAGTTGGAGTGGAAGGGGCAAGCGTGGAGTAAGTAGACAGACAAGAGGAGCGTGGGCTTGATGCTGGAGGGATCTCGAGGACAGAGACTGTGCGGGTGCCTTGCTCAGGCCAAGGAGAGGGGCAGCTCCATCTCTTTATTTTGACACCAGTCTCCACATCGGCTGCAGGCCCGCCCCTTCTCACTACAACAAAACCTGCACCAAGGGCTTCAGCTTGTCCTTCATGGCAGTGTCCACTGGCGGCAGGTCCTTGGCCTTCATGACCACCTCGTGGGCCTCCTGGAAGAGGTCCTCCCCGACCGCTGCCTCCACGCGCTGGCGCCAGGCCGCCAGCTTGGGGCGGGTTTTGAAGACGTGGCAGCCGGCGCTGACAGGCTGAGGGGAGAGGGAGTAACATGCCCTGGGTCAGCAGCCAGGAAGGGCAGCGTGAGCTGGTACACTGGCTCCCTCCCGGGCACCCCACGCCCCATGGGCCACGCCCCCCCCGGGGCACTCACGTGCATCAGCTCTGTGATGGCCACCAAGTCAGCCACGGAGATGCAGGGCCCCGTGAGGAAGTTGTCGTCCTTCAGGAACTTGTCCTCAAGCAGCTGCAGGCACCTGTCCAGCTCGGCCAGAGTAGATGCCAAGGTCTCGGGGGGCACCCGTTCGCCAAGGAACACAGGGAGCATCATCTGGTGGGGGGCAGGCAGGAGCGGGCTGAGGTTCCGCCCAAAGCCCAGCCTAGCTTCTCCTTGCTCCCGCCCGTCCCTTTCCACCCACAGCCACCACCACCGGCCCAGGCCTCATCCCCCCCTCACACAGGGCCAGCCTCCACCCTCCCTAGATGCTCACAAGGCCGCTGGGAGAGCCCTCTGCAATCTCAGGCTGCCCGTCCCTTCTAGCTGCAGCAAGCCTTCCGGGGCCCCACTGTCCTCCCACAAAGGCCTCACCACCAGCCCCACTGGTGCAGCTGCCACCCACTCCCCCACCCTCCACCTCCCACCCCACCCAGACTTCTCACAGGGGCATGCGCCTGGGACTCGCTCTGGAATATGGTTCCAGAGCCCATTCCTGCGTCGTGTGCTTGGGTGGGGCCTGAGACTCGGCATGTCCATGAGCTCCCAGGGGCCGCTGACGCTCCTGGTCTGCGGACCAGCCTTTTGGGGAGCAAAGATCTACACTCGCTCTACTTGACTTCTCTCTGTTCTGCACGGAGAGGCTCCTGCCCCCTCCAGCTTGAGTGGGCTCCTCGCCAGCCCCTAGCAGTTCAAGGAGGACTCTTAATGATATCTTTACTGATTTCAGAGAGGAGGGGAGAGGAAAAGGATAGAAACATCAATGATGAGAATCATCAACTGCCTCCTGCACGCCCCACACTGGGGATGGAGCCCAAAACCCAGGCATGTGCCCTGACGGGGAATCGAACCATGACCTCCTGGTTCCTAGGTAGACGTTTAACCGCTGAGCCACGCTGGCCGGGCTGAACAGAATGTTTTAAACAGAAGGCGCCATCCCCTGAGGACCCAGGCAGGGTCCCTGCCCCCAGGCTCACCTTCTGCCACATGACCAGGGAGCAGCTGCTCCGCAGAGCCGTGTGCTGCCATGCCAAGTACTCGTCCACACGGGCGCAGGCTTCCAGGTCCTGGGGGTACCAGTGGTCAGGGGCCTCATACTTCCGGCTAAGATACAGCAGGATGGCCACACTGGGAGGGACAGCAGGGGCGGGGAGAGGTCCCAGTCACTTCTCAGCTACTCTCCAGGGGCCAGGCCCTGGGTGGGATAGGCCTCGGCTCCTGGCATGTGTGTCCCCATGTGGGCGACGCGTTTCACCATCTCCAGGTGCAGAGTAGGAGTGTGAGGCTCAGAGAGGTTAGGGGATTTCCCCAAGGTCACACAGCGCTATGCTGAGCTATCCTATCATCTGAACTAAGGGCACAAAGTAAAAAAACAAAAACGTTACGGGATTTCAGAAGAGGGGTGTGTGCTCAGAGAAAGCTCCCTCAAAAAAGGAGGCACCCAGATGGGCCCTGAGAGTGAGAGCCACTCACCCAGCACCCAGCACCCAGTACCACTCCCCAGCTTAGTCAAAGCATGGACACAACAGGAGCAATGCCAGGTGCCCCTCCCAGCCCTGGCATCTCCGCCCACTTCAAGCCACTCTCCATCCTGGGGCGGGCACAGCTGCTCACGGAACATAAACCATGTCCCAAGTGGGCACACAGGGGGCCAGCCCCCCAAGACCATGCAGCAGTTCAGGGGCCATTACCTCTCGGCCAGGGTGAAGTCCCCATCCTTCAAGGCTGGCACCTTCCTCAGGGGGTTCACCTGGGCAAAGTCATCGCTGTTGTGCTGACCTACAGGAGAGAGCAGTGAGGCAGGGGGGAGCCTGAACCCTCCGAGGTCTCTGGCCACGCCCACCCAGCAGCCAGAATCTTTCTTGTTTTTAAATATTTTTTTATTGATTTCAGAGAAGAAGGGAGAGAGAAAGAAACATCAATGATGAGAGAGAATCATCGACCAGCTGCCTCCTGCACGACTCCCACTGGGGATGGAGCCCACAACCCCGGCATGTGCCTCGACCAGGAACTGAACGGTGACCTCCTGGTTCATAGGTCGATGCTCAACCACTGAGCCACACTGGCCGGACCATCCAGGATCTTTCTGAGGCCCCTATCCACTCCTGTGTCACCTGCTTGTACCTGGGCCAAGCAGCACCGTGGCTCGGCCCCGGGAGAAAGATGACACACATCCCTGTAGCCAGCCGATTCCATCCACGTCAGGCACTGCGGCCTGCCCCCCCGCGATCCCCCTGCCTATGCAGGCCACGTGAACTGTGCAGAGCCCCGAGCGGGGCCATACCTGTTTCCAGCCCTCAGCCGGTCCTTGGTCCCACCAGGGCCCCTGACCCCGTCACCCAGCCTCCCGCAGCTCAGCTCTTCTTGCTTTCCTGAGCCAGACGCCCAAGGCTCCCTCCCCAGTGGGGGTTCCCAGGCCTGACTCGATGCTGCATGCCCCCCCTCCCCCGGGCCCTGCCAGTGCTGAAGCTACAGCAGTACAGGGGCGTGGAGTCAGGGCCCCGTGCCCTTCTCCTGAGTGGACAGGATCGCTCCGACCCAGGCTCCCTCCAGAAACCGCCTGTGTGCCCAGCCCGGGAAGGGCTGCAAAGGCAGAGCAGGGTGGCAGCGTAGCAGGCCGGGGGCACCAAAGACGAAAGGTGGGCAGGCGCAGCCCAGCAGGGGCCTCCCTCGGGGCCTGCCCAGGGGGCTCTGGATCTGGAGCTTGCCCTACTGTCCCGGTCCAGTCCCGCCCCCTCCGCCGGATTCTGTAAATGTGGAGGGGAGACCCGCAGGGGTGGGGAGGAGCAAAGAAGAGACCAGATGGGGTAGAACCGCCCTCTCCTCCCAGCAGATGCAGAAACTCGGAGGTGGGGCATAAAGGAGGAAGCAGTTGTCTGCTCCACCTCGGGGTGTGGAGGTCCAGGGGCACTCACTCCACTTCCCCACCCCCACCCCAAACCCTATGATCTCTACCTGCCTCGCTCCCTCTTAACCTATATTTTAAAGAATATTTCGTTTTCGCTAGACAAAGGTCGAGGCTCTTTAAAAAGACACAACTGATGCTGGGCCTACGTGGCTCAGTGGTGGAGCATCCGGCTGTGAACCGGGAGGTCAGGGTTCGATTCCTGGTCAGGGCACATGCCCAGGTTGCAGGCTCGATCCCCAGCGCGGGGCGTGCAGGAGGCAGCCGATCCATGATTCTCTCCTCATTGATGTTTCTCTCTCTCTCCCTTCCTCTCTCAAATCAATAAAAAAAGATGTATTTTTAAAAATACACAACTGATAACCGGTGCGACATTTCTGCGCTGCAGAGTCTGTCTGCCCGTCTGTCCGCACCCCGCCCTGCGCCCCGCCCACCTTTGAGCACCTCCACGGTGCGCAGCTCGAAGGGGACGCCGATCTTCTTGGCGAAGATGTAGACGGCGCGGCAGGGCTGGCACAGCAGGTCCAGGTAGAGCTCCAGGCCCATGAAGAGGGAGGCAGGCCGACCAACGAGAGGGAGGCGGACCCGGGGAACCCAACCAGGACGCGAACCGCCGGCTGCAACCGCCGGACGCACGGGAGCCCGCGCGCACCCCGGCCCGAGCCCGCCGAGCCCTCCTCGCCTATTGGGTGGCTCGGGTAACTGCGGGCCAATCAGCGGCGCCCGCACCTCCCACCTTCTCCCTGGGAGGGGGGGGTCTGAGCTGGGGTTTGGGGCCAGGTCACCCCCCTTCCCTGGACATCAGCGTCTTCCTTTGTCCAATGGACAGGGGGGATGATAATGGGAAACAGACGGGAAAGGCGCCCCAGCCCTGACCCGGACCTAGGGAGGAGGCTGAGAGAGGAAGGGAGCCCGAGCCACTGAGAACACTAGGGAGGAGAGAAAGGGGGTGCGCCGTGCCAGGGGGGAGGCTGGGGCGCCTGGATCTGCTCTCTGCAGAGACCTAACCCGCATTCCTCACACTCTGGTTCATCCCTCCCAGAGAGCAGAAGTCCTGTAGGTTCACGTAAGCCTTGCAGGGCCCTGGACCTTCCCCACTGTGACCCTGGAGCTCCTCAGGCCCGTGGCTGTAATGCCCGCCCGGGTTAAGAAGGCTCTGCCCGGCCCGGCTGGCATGGCTCAGTGGTTGAGCCTCGACCTGTGAACCAGGAGGTCACAGTTCGAATCCCCATCAGGGCACAGGCCCAGGTTGAGGGCTCGATCCTCAGTGGAGTGTGTGCAGCGGGCAGCCGATCGATGAGTCTCTCTCATCATTGATGTTTCTCTCTCTCCCTCTCCCTTCCTCTCTGAAATCAATAAAAATATATATTTGGGGGGGGAAGGGAGAGGAGGGGAGGGGAAAGGACTCTGCCCCCAAACCCAAGAAAGCCACTTGACAAGAGGATCAGTCACTGGAAAATTTGAGAATAGCTTGGCCTCCCTGGTCCCCCATGCTCCCCAGTTAAGGAAGCCCTTCAGGCTGGAAGGAGCCTGTCCCGCACCCCTATCCAGGGGTCTGCCCCCCGCCCCCTCCCACCACCACCAGTCACCTTTGACTGGGTCGCTGCAATATCCAATCTCCCTGCCTCCTCCCTGGCCACCCTCCAGTCCAACCCCCCCAGCTGCCAGAATATTCTTCTGAAATACAACCTGAGCACACCATTCCTGCTCACGGCTCACAGGGCCTCGCTGTGGCAGTGAAGGCTCTGAGTGACCAAGTCCTGACCACGTAACGGAGGGAAATGCTCAGTGTCTCTCGGACTCCATCTTGTTCCAGCCCGCCTTGCTCCCACGCCCTGCAGGCTAACACTTTCTGCTCAGTCTTGCATGTAGACATGCTATCCTTAGAGGAATTCTGCCTGAGGTTTGAGTTCTGCAAAGACAGCTCCTCCCATTTCCCCTCTTCTGGACATAAAAGCAGCCTGAACTCTGTGCTTGGGTGAGATGGACTCCAGGAACCACTCAGGCTCCCCTGTTCTCAGCTGGCGCCTTTCCTTAACTCCAAACTTGAACCCATTTTGAGTTTTGGCCTTTTGAGGCACATGAACTTTGGACCCGTAACAACCAGGCGGGTTGCCATTCAGATTTTCCCCTCCCCTGACCGATTCCTCAGGGCAGATGCAGGGCTCATGACTTACAATATTTGGTGCCAAAGGACAATGTCCTGGGAGGCCGGCCCAGCCAACTGGTCTACCAGCATGCCTACAGCCAACACATGGGGGATGATTGCTGACCCCTATGCTTGCTGGTAAATTACTTCCCCTGGGAATTAGAAGGCCAGAGGGCTGTTGTTCATTTCACTCTTGGCAACCAGCAGGGAGAAGCTGACCCACAGGGCCTACAAAAGAGGGTTATCTTTTGGACAAAGACCAAGACCAGGGCCCAAGAAAGGTCGGATAAATCACACAACAGCGTTAGAAGTGGAGGCTCAGGCTAAGCCCAGGTTTATTTACCAAACTGCAAAGGAAATTAGTGACTAAAGGAGACAAGGACTGCGTGGGCTATTCTTCTCTAACGCTTTTCAGGTCGCAATGGAAGAGGGGGTGGGGCTAGGGACCTGGCCTGGGGAGCAATGGGACTCAGGCAAGTCACTCCTGCTCTCTGGGGTCTCATGAAAGTGTTTTGTGATCTGCCAGGGGGGCGGGGGGGACGCGAGGCTTCCCGGCTCATTGGATCATGGCCAGCACCCTAGGCATCAGCTTCTGCTTTACGGAAGGGTCCGCAGGTGGAAAGCCATTGGCCTTCAGGATGACCTCATGGGCCTCCCGGAAGAGGAGTGACCCCACTGCTGCCTCCACACGCTGGCTCCATGCAGCCAGCTTGGGTCGGCTTTCAAAGATCTGGCAGCCAGCGCCCACGGGCTGTAGGGGAAGCAGGGACAGGGCAGGTTAAGGGCGGACGGGTGAAGCCAAGCAGCACCTGCCTGGTTTCGGGACCACATAGTTCCAGAAGAGGGGACCACAAATAAGCAATGTCCCAGTCCCAGGGTGGGCGGCAGGCGGAGGACTCCAGCGACCCACCCAGCCTAGCGGGCCTGCCCTTCCCACAGCACTCACATGCATCAGCTCCGTGATGGCCACCAGGTCGGCCAGGGAAATGTGGGGCCCCACAAGAAAGGCCTTGTTCTGGAGGAAATTGTCTTCAAATATCTGCAGGGTCGAATCCAACTCTGCCAGGGTGTCTGCCAGGGTCTCGGGAGATACAGGCTCACCCAGGAAAACGGGGAACATTACCTGGTGGGTGGGCAGGCAAAGAGCAGGGAGAGGGGTGGTGGTTAGGGCCAGTCCAGCCTTGGGGGTAGGAAGGCAAGCACCCCCAACCCCCAGTTTTGGAGCTGCTTCCTTGGTTCCATATCCTGGGAAGGCCTGCAGGGAAATTCCCAAAGGACCCCGCTTTCGTGAACTCTTCCTGCTTCCATGAGCTCTGATTGGCTGAGCCTTGGAGGCTTCTCCCAGACTCAAACCCCTTTAAGAATGAATCAAAGGGAACCTGAACATTGTGGAGGGGAGGAGGCTGGCTTAGGAACTACTTATTTCATAGCCTCTTCCCTCCTGATATAAAAGCAATCCCTCTTACAGTAGAAGTAATTAGGAGGATGGGCTTTTTTTTAAAAAAAAAAATTTTTATTGATTTCAGAGAGGAAGAAAGAGGGAGAGAGAGAGAGAAACATCAATGACGAGAGAGAATCACTGATCGGCTGCCTCCCGCACCCCCCGCCCCACTGGGGATCGAGCCTGCAACCCCGGCATGTGCCCTCGACTGGAACCGAACCTGGGACCTTTCAGTCCGCAGGCTGACGCTCTATCCACTGAGCCAAACCAGCTAGGGCAGGAGGATGGGCTTTTAAGGTCTCCACTCTATCACTTACAAACTGCAGAACCTAGAGCAAAACACCCAAACCCTCTGGGCCTCAATTTCCTCAACTATGATATAGGAATAACAGTACATGACTTGCATTGTATATTTAAAAAAAGTGAGGCCCAGCCCTAGCCAGTTTGGCTCAGTGGATAGAGCGTTGGCCTGCAGATTAAAGGGTCCCGGGTTTGATTCAGGTCAGGGCACATGCCCAGGTTGCAGGCTTGATCCCAGTAGGGAGCATGCAGGAGACAGCCGATCAATGACTCTCTCTCATCATTGATGTTTCTCTCTCTCTCTCCCTCTCCCTTCCTCTCTGAAATCAATAATATATATATATATATATATATATATATATATATATATATATATATTAATATATTCGATGGGCTTAACAGCAACCTGAGCACAACAGAAGGAAGAATGAGTGAAGTCAGAGTGGGGTCAGCAGAAACTACCCGAACGGAAAAGGAGAAGGTGACAGTGCCTGAGCCTCTTTGAGGTGGTGCCCTCACTGCCCCTGTCTGGGCCTCACCTTATACCACAGGGTCCGGAGGCAGTTTTTCCGCAGGGTCGTGTGCTGCCATGCCAGGTACTCATCCACGCGGGCACGAGCCTGCAGCTCCTGAGGGTACCAGTGGTCAGGGACCTTGAACTTGCGAGTCAGGTAGAGTAGGATGGCCACACTGCAGGGGAGGGAGAACATGCTGGGTATAGAAAGGGCACTGTGGCCCTAGCCGGTTTGGCTCAGTGGATAGAGCATCATCCTGCAGACTGAAAGGCCCTGGGTTCGATTCCCGGTCAGGGCACATGCCCGGGTTGCGGGCTCCATCCCCAGTAGGGGGTGTGCAGGAGGCAGCCAATCCATGAGTCTCTCTCATGGATGTTTCTGTCTCCCTCTCCTTCTCCCTTCCTCTCTGAAATCAATAAAAATATATTTTAAAAAATAAAATAAGATAAAATAGAGGTTAGGACAAGATGGTCCCAGCGAGGTCTGGGAGCAGCCCCAGGCCCCAGTTACCTCTCTGTCAAGGTGAAGTCGCCATCCTTCAGGGCAGGCACCTTCTTGAGGGGGTTCACCTGGGCAAAGGCATCGCTGAGGTGCTGGCCTGCGGAGAGCGCATCATGGTGGGTGGTCAAAGGAGAATGCGGAGCCCTGTAGGGCCTGTGCCCACTCCCTACAGGATCCTGGCCTCGCGGGAGTTTATCTGAGAGGTTTCTGCTCCTGCAGATGCACCTGTAGAGAAGATTCTGAAGGCACTTAAGTCGCCTGGCCAGTGTGGCTCAGTGGTTGAGCATCGACCTATGAACTAGGAAGTCACCCTTCGATTCCTCGTCAGAGCACATGCCCAGTTAGAGCGCATGCAGGAGGCAGCCAATCGATGATGTTTCTCTCTCCCTCCCTCTCACTTTCTCTCTGAGGTCAATAAAAACATATATATATATATTTTTTAATATATTTTATTGCTTTTTTACAGAGAGGAAGGGAGAGAGATAGAGAGTCAGAAACATCGATGAGAGAGAAACATCGATCAGCCGCCTCCTGCACATCCCCCTCCGGGGATGTGCCCGCAACCCAGGTACATGCCCTTGACCAGAATCGAACCTGGGACCTTTCAGTCCGCAGGCCGACACTCTATCCACCGAGCCAAACTGGTTTCGGCAAAACATATATATATTTTTTAAGGTTTAACCACTGCTTGCTCAACAGCCTTCAGTGGCTCCCCATTACCCCTGCCTTGGGGAAAGCTTCTCAAAGCCACACACAACCCCTAACCCTCCAGCGGTGACCTCACCCACCACCCACCCTCCCTCCCTCTCTCCTTCCCTCCCTTCACACTACGCCTGCACCAAGGCACCCTCCCTCCTCTCCTGTGAGAAACTCCTCCCTCGGCACACCCCTCTGTCTGACATCCTGGCTGGGACACCCCTTAGTCCCCGTGCCCTCTCCGGCCCCACACTCTGCAGAGAGAACCCGGGCCGGACAGGTGGCAGTCCACAGAGGAGGCTGGGAAAACAGGGTGATTCCGACAGAAAGACAGGCCCGCGCAAGGGCGTGGTGGAGAGGCGCTGGGTGCTGGGCCGAAGGCTCGGACGAGTCATCCTGCCCTTGTTTGTGGTTAATCCTCACCCGAGCGCATTTCCCCAGTGATTTTTAGAGAGAGTGGAAGGGAGAGGGAGTGACAGAGAAACATCAATGTGAGAGAAACACATCGACTGGGTGCCTCCTGCACACACACACACCCCGGCCAGGGCAGGGGAACCTGCAACCCAGGTACGTGCCCTTGACCTGAGTCAAACCCGGGACCCTTCGGCCGACACTCTGTCCACTGAGCCGAACGGGCCAGGGCAAGCTGCCCTGCTTTTCCTCCAGGCGATCCGTGGGTCCTACACCCACACGCCAGGACGCCGTGTGCCAGTCGTGTCCTTGGGGCCTTGCCAAAGAAACAAATCCTCTTGCTCAGGGTGTAGGGTTCACCAAGCCCCCCAAACCCTCCTCCCTTTCCCAGGGTACACCATGGAGCACCCCCTCCGCATCAGGAACAGGAGGAACAGAGGACAGAGTGAATAAAGGCAAAGTTGGAGGAGGAAGAGGAGGGGGAGAAGGAGGAGAGGGAGGAGGGGAGGGGAGAGGAGAAGGGAGAGGGAGGGAGCGGACTGGGCCGGTGGGGGAGAAGGGCTGGAAGGTGGGGGCAGTGCCAGCTGTTGCAGAACTTCAGAGTGGGAGGCTGCCCAGGCGGGGCTGGACCGGCCCCAGCTCTACACGGGGCGGCCTTAACCCCTCTCCTCCTGCCGCCTCTCTCCTCTCTTTTCTAAAGGCCCCTGTCCCTACGCCCAGGGCACCCTTTCTTCACCAGGTCTCTCCTATTTATTCATTTGTTTATTTTTATTGATTTCAGAGAGGAAGGGCGGGGGAGAGAGAGATGGAAACATCAAGGAAGAGAGAGAACCATGGGTCGGCTGCCTCCTGAACGCCCCCCACTGGGGATGGAGCCCGAAACCCGGGCCTGGGCCCGGACCTCCTGGGTCACAGGTCGACGGAGCCGGCAGGTCTCTCCTCCTCGATCTGGCCTCTGGCCAAGCAGAGTTCCCGGGGCTCCCAGGGTCTCGGAGCTTCCTGGTGTCGCCGTTTTCCGCGATGGCCCCAGGAAGGAGGTGGCGCGGGGAGGGGGTCCCCCGTCCACCATCCCCCCCCCCCCCAAGCGACGTGTGGCCTCCCCGCTCCTCCCCGACCTCTCGGTTCCCGGAACCCCCGCCGGACCCACCTTTGAGCAGCTCCACGGTGCGCAGCTCGAAGGGGATGCCGTTCTTCTTGGCGAAGATGTAGACGGCGCGGCAGGGCTGGGACAGCAGGTCCAGGTAGAGCTCCAGGCCCATGGCGGGGGCGGGGCGCCGAGCTCGCGGCCCTGGCCCCGGGGACACTGCGCGCAGCGCGGCGACACGCGGGCGGGCTCGGCTCCGTGGCCACGCCCCCTGCAGGTCGTTCCAGGTCCAACGGCTGGTGCCGCCCCGACGGGCGGGCGGGCGGGCGTGTCCAAGAGGCTGCAGCCTGGGGCTCAGGGCGCAGCCAGAGGGGCGCGATGGGCTCCCAGTCCCCGGGCTCTGTGGCTGGCTGGTTGGATGCAGGATGTCAGCTTCCAGTTCCATCTGTTAGCACCGATGAGAATCTCCTGTCAGCCCCATTTTACAGATGAGGAAACGAAGGCCGAGGCATGAATACAGACGCAGAAAGTTTTCGGATGTATATGCAGAGGTGGGAGGGCTGGGTGGGTCCGTATCCCGCTAAAGGGGGAGAAACAGAGGCCCAGGAAGGGGAGAAGCCATCCCAGCGCCGGTGAGGCCCTGTGCCCACCCGGGCAGGAGGGCCAAGGTGGTGAGGCTCCCGGGTGTGCAAGTGGAGGGAAGGGAGCCGCCACACAATGCCCACCCCAGCCCCCAGGGCTCTGACACTTGCTGGAACCAGCGGTTCTCAACCTGTGGGTCGCGACCCCTGAAAATACATCTTGCCTATCGGATATTTACATGACGATTCATCACAGCAGCAACATTACAGTTATGAAGTAGCAGCGAAGATAATTTTATGGTTGGGGGTCGCCACAACATGAGGAACTGTATGAAAGGGTCGCGGCATTTCTAGGAAGGTTGAGAACCACTGCGAGTGTGGGGCTAAGGGCGTGGAGTCCGGAGCCAGATTTTTCTGGTTTCTTCCATTGCATTCAGAGAACATGCATTGTTATGATTTGTATCTGTTTAAACTGGAGATTTTACGGCCTGACAGATGGTCTATCATGGAGATATGCCACATGCACTTGAATGTTTGTTCTGCTGTTCTGGGGTTTTTGGTTTAAATTTATTTAGTTTTTAATCCTCACCCAAGGATATATTTTCCCATTGATTTTTAGAGAGAGGGAAAGACAGAGAGAAACATCGATGTGAGAGAAATACATCGATGGGTTGCCTCCTGCACGAGCCCTGACCAGGGTCCAGTCCCGGGGAGGAACCTGCAACCAAGGTACATGCCTTTGACTGGAATCGAACCCGGGACCCTTAGGTCCACAGGCTGAAGTTCTATCTCCTGATCCAAACTGGCTAGGTCTATTCTGCTGTAATTAGTAATATATATATATATATATATATATATATATATATATATATATATATAAAATTAATGGTGTTCAAGTCTCCTCCTTCCTTGCATTATTGGTAGTGGAGTATTGAAATCATCAACTATTATTATTGGCAGTTTAACCATACTTAATCTTTAATTTTATTTTTTTAGATTTTTAAAAATTAAACGTTTATTGTTGAAAATATTTGAGACGTCCCCTTTTTCCCCCCATTGATCCCCTCTAGCCCGTCCCCACCCCCCCCCACCCCCCCACCCCGGGCCTTCACCGCCCAATTGTCTGTGTCATGGCAAACGCATAGATGCACGCAAGTTCTTTGGTTGACCTCTTCCCCACCCGACTCCCCGCCCCCCCCTCCCGACCTTCCCCCTCCCCCCCCCCCCCCCCCCCCCGTCACTAACCTTTAATTTTTAAATTCCTTTGGAAGCGGGGAGGACCCACTCCCACCCACTCCCACAGCAGACCTGTGCCCACCCCGAGGACGCAGGCTCGGCAGCCGTGGCGGTGGTTCCGGTTCTTTATTGGACAAAGAAACAGTGGTTTTCGGTGTGTGTGCCCAGAAAGGAGGCTCAGAGGGCTGAGCAGCCGGGCGCTGCACGAGGGCGCTCTACTTGAACTTCCGCAGCAAGTCAACGATCCTCTCCTTGACCAACGGGTCCAGCGTGGAGCAGTCCCACTCGCCCAGCTTCACCAGCCGGTTGTGGGCCTCCCAGAAGAGGCTGGGGCCGATGCTCAGCTCCACCCGCATGCGCCACTGGGCCAGCTTGGAGCTGGCCTGGAAGACGTTGTGGTTGCCCCCTATGGGCTGTGGGGAGACAGAGCGGAAGGCATGGTCACCTGGGGCCCAGCCCCGGGGGTTCCCCTCCCGCAGCCTCGGCCTGCTGATGCCGGAGGCCTGGACAGGGGTCACGGGCTCTGTCACGGATGTGGGGTGGGAATGGAAGGTCCAGGGTCCCCCAGGCTCTGGTCACTGGTCCTGCTCCAAGACCCCTAATCCCGCTCTGGGGGAGCCCTGGCCCAAGTGGCTCCTACTTTTCCCAGTGGGAAGCCTCCTGTGGGTCCCGCTTTCTCCCAGAGAAACCCCACATCCCCGATGAGGGGGGAGGAATTACCCCTCCCCATGTCCAACTCCCTCTGTGGTCAAGCAAAAGGCTGGAATGGGAGACCCAACAGGTAAGGTAGCATGAGTGGGAGGCCTATAGAGGGCAGGGGAGGGCGGGAAGTGGGGGGGGGGGGGAGCGGAGGAAACGGAGGGGCCCTTTCACCTAGAAAACCTAGAATGGGCTTCCCTGTGCTGGTCTGCATTGCACACTGACCAAGGATCAAAGTGGCCAGTTGCAAAGACACCAGCCAGGGTCTAAACTGGCCATCCTGCCCGACCTGCGTGGCTCAGGAACCAGGAGGCCGCAATTCGATTCCCGGTCCGGGCACAGGCCCGGGGTTGTGGGCTCGGTCCCCAGTGGGAGGCATGAGGGAGGCAGCCCAGCCATGATTCTCTCCCATCATTGATGTTTCTATCTCTCTCTCACTTCCTCTCTGAAATTAATAAAAATATATTTGAAAAAAAAATAAACTGGCCTGCACGCCAGCTAGGCTGGAACCGGCTACCTCCCCTCATGAAGCAGCAGCATAGATACCCCACAGGCAGGTCTGCCCCCAAATGCGCAGCGGGTGCCCTTGAGGCCCAGAGGCCAGGCAGCTGCTCCGTGCAGCTCTCTGGGCCTCGGAGAAGAAGCCGTACAGCCAGAAGGGCGCTTTGGAAGCTTCTGGACACTGCCTGGAGCGTCTATCCGGAGGCAGAGGCGTCTGGGGTCCCGGCCAACTGACCAAGACATGCTGTGCTCTCCTCCCTGTCCCGGCTCGCCCTCCCCCTCCCCCCCGCCCCCACACCCAGGAATCCTTTGCAGCGTGGATGCTAGCAATCCTCCTCCATGGTTCAAACTCCCTGTGTTGGTCCTGGCCAATGTTGGCTCGGTGAATAGAGCGTCAGCCTGTGGACTGAAGGGTCCCGGGTTCAACTCTGGTCAAGGGCAGATGTCCAGGTTTCAGCGCTCGATCCCCAGTGGGGGGCATGCAGGAGGCAGCCGATCCATGATTCTCATCACTGATGTTTCTCTCTCTCTCTCTCCCTCTCCCTTCCTTTCGGAAATCAATCAAGATAAATATTTTTTAAAAACTTCCTGTGTGTCCTGTGGCCCCCCGATTGAGTCCCACCACCCAGGCTTGGCTTCCGCGGCCTCAGGTCTCCCTCTTACACCCGCCTATCCCTAAGCCATGGCCCCACGGAGGAGTCCCGCCTCTTCCTGGGCTGTTTCCCCGCCAGCAAAGCCCTCACCTGCATCATCTCCACCAAGGCCACCAGGTCGGCCAGGGAGATGTTGTCCCCGGTGATGAACATCCGGTCCTGGAGGAACCGCTCCTCGAATAGCTTCAGGTTTTCCTGCACCTCAGCCAGCACCTCCTCCGTCTTCTCAGCTGGAACCTCCTCGCCTGTGATCATGGGGATCAGGAGCTGGCGGCGGGGGGGAAGAGGGGGGAAGAGGCGGCTGCACCCCAGGGCTCGCGCCTGACCCTCCAGGCCTCGGTAGCCTCGTCTCCTGTTTGTCACCTCTCCTCATTGCACCGTTTTCCCTGCCCTGGATCTCAGCCCAGACAATCACATGCTACGCAGGTTTGCAGCCGTGGAGGGGCGGGCTGAGCCACGTGGCCTCAGTGTGCAGTGGGTGACACCATTTAGGTCGGTTTAAGTCCACTCTGTGACGTTCCACAACAAAATCGCCTGGTGATGGCTTTCTCAGAACAGATCCGCCGTGAAGCGGCAGATAACTGTTATTTGTCGTCTTTAGATCCCTGGTGTCTATAGGCCCTTTGACCCTGATATATTCTAGTTGAGAATGAAATTTCTTGAGTCCTGTCCTGGTTTGAGTGACATCTGTCCCTCCTGGGTGCCCTTCTCCGGGCCTTTACAAGGCTCTTTCACCCCCAGTGGGTCACTCCAGGCTCCTCACTGCTCTGTGAGCGGATGGGGGGGTGGGTCGGGGGGGGGGGGGGATGATGAGGCTCCGGGACAGAGGGACACGTGCGGAAGCTCCCCAGCGGTCAGCCCCAGACGTGGCTCACTCACCTTGATCCAGAGGATCTTGCTCATGGGCAGCTGGATGGCTGTGTGCTGCCAGGCCATGAACTCGTCCACGAGGGCGCGCGTGTGCAGGTCCGGCGGGTACCAGTACGAGGGGGCGCTGTACTTGCGGCACAGGTAGAGGAGGACGGCCACGCTGCAGGGAGGGCAGGGAGGGCACTGCTCGGGCCGGCCGGCTCAGCTGCACCAGCCACCACCCCAGCGCGGCCTGGACCCAACGCGGAGGTTCCAGCCCCAGTGGGCTCTCCGCACTGACATTCTTCCAGCAGAAGGAGGAGCCCCAAGGCTGCGGGAAGGCCATCAGCCCGGGGTGCAGGCTCCATCCCCAGGAGGGGGGCGTGCAGGAGGCAGCCGATCCATGATTCTTTCTCATCGCTGATATCTCTATCTCTCTCTCCCTCTCCCTTCCTCTCTGAAACCAATAAAAATATGTTAAAGAAAAATGAGCCCTAACCGGTTTGGCTCAGCGGATAGAGCATCGGCCTGCAGACTCAAGGGTCCCAGGTTCGATTGCGGTCAAGGGCATGTACCTTGGTTGCGGGCACATCCCCAGTAGGGAGTGTGCAGGAGGCAGCGGATCGATGTTTCTCTCTCATCGATGTTTCTAACACTCTACCCCTCTCCCTTTCTCTCTGTAAAAAATCAATAAAATATATTTTTTTAAAGGAAAAAAAAGAAAAGAAAAGTGAAAGTACATTCCTAACTTTATGGATGAGATGATGGGGTGGCCAGGAGGCAGGGAAACAGAGTGGGGAACAGATGATGCCAAATGGGCCCCTGAGTGGACACTTCTGGAGCTGGGTGATGGGCACACAGGCATCATGCTCCTCCTTGGCTAGTGCCCTGTCTGCTGTGGCGTCTCGGGGAGATGGTCCACGGTAAGATAAGTCTGTCAGCACCAGCAGACCAGCTGCAGGAGGAGCAGAGACAGGCGGTGGCAGGGCCCCGGGCAGACTGTTACCTTTCAGATAAGATGAATTTCCCATCCTTGAGGCTGGGCAGCTTCTTCAGGGGGTTGATCTCAGAGTACTCCTTGCTGTGGTGGTAACCTGCCAAGGGCAGGAAAGACAAGCTGATGACACCCCCGGGAAGAACCCCCGGGAAGAGAGAGCCAGGCATCTCAGAGCAGAAATGTCCTTCCCTCCATTTGCTCAACAGGGGAAATTGAGGCCCAGAGGACATCATGGCTCACCCCAGGTCAGAGAGCAAGTCAGGGCAGGTCAGAACAGGGACCGGGATCAGGACTCCTGCCCCCATTCAGGCTCTGTGACCAGGACAACACTTTCCCTCCCAGAAGCTGGAGGGTGCCGGTTCTACTCCCAACTCTGGGGCCTGAAGCCACGGCTGGCAGCTGGCAGCCCCAGCCCTAGCACACAGCTGGAATTCAACAAAAGAGCCTTTCACAGGCTACTGACCCAGTGTGGGGGCAGGAGCTGGAACTCTTCCTTGACCAGCTGTCACTGGCTAGAAACATTTTCCAGCTCCACCTCATTTATTTCTGGAGCACCTGGGGATAGGCTCCTACAAGTTGAGCTTTTAAAGCCGCCTCTGTGCTTGGGATAGGGGAGTGCTGGAGACCAGTCCCCTGACCTTCACTGGGTCTGAGCAGGTTTGAATGCAGAGGATGGTGTAGACCAGGGGTGGGCAAACTTTTTGACTCGAGGGCCACAATGGGTTCTTAAACTGGACCAGAGGGCCGGAACAAAAGCATGGATGGAGTGTTTGTGTGAACTAATATAAATTCAAAGTAAACATCATTACATAAAAGGGTACGGTCTTTTTTTTCAATAGTTTTATTCATTTCAAACGGGCCGGATCCGGCCCACAGGCTGTAGTTTGCCCACGGCTGGTGTAGACCAAAGCTGCCTCTGGACTCTTAGATGTGGGATGACCAGACACCTCTGTACCTTTGCCAATGTCCTCGGTGGGCGCTGCCACTAACCAGTGTCTAGACTCCCGCAAGGAGAAGGAGAGGGCACTGGGTGGGAGCCAGGGGGCCCCTCTGCAGCTCTTTCTCCCCCTTTACCCTCCAAGAGCCCGTTCATCATAGCGGGGCAGAATCAGTGGGGACAGACGCACAGCCTACGTTTCCCTCGGAAACCTGGCCTTCCCCTGCAGAGTCTGGGGAGAGGCCATCTCCCTGGTCTCTCTTTGTCTCTACTTTTCAGAAATACCCCACCTTGTGCTCTGCCTACTCCCAGGACCAGGCCTGCCCAGGGAAGCAACGGGTGCCAACCTTTCAGCAGGTCCACAAACTGGAAGTCGAAGGGGATGCTGTTCTTCCTGGCGAAGATGTAGACGGCGCGGCAGGACGCCGACAGCAGGTCCAGGTAGAGCTCCAGGCCCATGGCTGAGATGCGGAGCAGGCCTCCTCCAGCCACAGCCAGCAGGCCCTGACCCCGAGCCTAGGTGCAGCCTGAGCCCCAGTTCCTGTGCCCAGCAGCCCTCTCCAGCCCAGGCCAGGAGCCCACATTCTGGAACTCCAGTTTCACTTGGGATTGTGATGAGGCCGTGCAACCTGGAATTCTCACAGCAGCAAGGATTCTGAGGAGACAGGAGGAGGCTGGGGAGGGGTCGGCAGGGGTCCTCTGACCCAGCTCTTCCCCTCCCTCGAGCACATGTGATCGCCCGTGGCCAGTGTGTAAAAGGGGCTCACTCAAGGGAATTCCTTCCCAGGGCCAGGCCTTCCTTGAGGGAAGCGACCAAAGAGGCTTTGCAGGGTCCGGAAGGAGGATGGGCAGTGAGATCCAACCCTGGAAGGTCCCAGAAGCAAAGATTGGAAGTAGGCACTGACCAGTCTAACCTGAACTGTGGCTAGAAAATGATTGGGAGAAAGAGGATCCTCAGCCCCAGTCAGGATACATGTCAGAGGCAACTAATCCATGTGTCTCTCTCCCATCGATGTTCCTCTCTCTCTCCCTCCCTCTCCCCTCCCTCTCTTCCACTCTCTAAAAATCAATGGAAAAACTATCCTCAGGTGAGGATTAAAAAAAAAAGTGGAGCCTGAGGTCTGTGCCCTTCCCTAAAGCTCACTTCCTCCATGACTGGCTAGGGGCCCTGCCAGGCTGCCACCCCTCCTGGCATCTCAGGCTTGGCAGCAGGTCCAGCTGTACCCCTGTTGGGGCTTGGCCCGGGGTTTTCCAAAAGCAGGGTCCCCAGCCTGGCCCTCCTCCTCGTCCACGGGGCGTGGCAAGCCGTGGACACTCCCCCTCCTGCTCCCTCCCTCTGCATGGAGCCCAGCACCTGCCCTGCTGGCTGCCCTGAGCTGCGCCTGGGACAGCCTGGTGGCTTCACAATCCTTCAGGTAGTGGTGACAGGCAGGCCGGCTGGGAGGAGCTGCAGGCGCAAAGCAGGGCTTTAGGTCCGCTGTGTCCTCCCTCCACTATCACACACACACACATGCCCCACCCATCCCCAGCCCAGGCCTCGCCTCTGTCCACAGAGTAACCATCCTGACCTGGTAAAGGCACCACCCTCTCGACTGCCCTCCTCCAGAGCTCCCACCTCAGGGGTGCACCCCCCCAACTCCCTGGACTCAGGTCCTAGGAGTCTTCCCTCTTCCTCATCCCAACCCACCCCTATATCGCCAGCTGCGGCCTCGCTGTCACTCTACATCCTGCATCTCTTATCCCCCATGGTCTCTCATGGCCTGGCCAACCTCACAGCTTCCAGGCCCGCTGCTCTGCCTCCACCCTGGTCCACACAGCAACAGAGGGGATTTCCTTTTTTAAAAATATTTTTTTTATTGATTTCAGAGAGGAAAAGAGAGGGAGAGAGAGAAACATCAACGATGAGAGAGAATCATGGATCGGCTGCCTCCTGCCCGCCAACGCTCTATCCACTGAGCCACACCGGCCAGGGCCACATGGTGGGTTTTCATCCAGTGCTTATGTCTGCGGCACCCGAGAGGCGCTGCCGAGGACAGTTGGGGGGCCTGCCTGTGCAGAGCTCCTCCCGGAGTCAGAGACAAGAGCGGAGACAGGATGGAAAGGGTGAAAGGGACAAGTCAGACACAGAGGGAAGGTTGCTAGTCTTCGACGGCCGGCCAGCGCCCCCGCCCTCAGGGGATCCTGGAAATGCGAAGCAGCATACTCTGGTGGGCTTCAGGGGGGGGCGGCGGGAGCTGCTTGTTGGCCACCTGTTCCAGGATGTTCAGGATGGGGCTGTGGGTCTCCTGGCACAGATCGGCCCCCAGGACAGCCTCCACCCGCCCACGCCACGCAGCCAGTCGCGGCCGGCTCTCAAACACGTCCTGGCCGAGAGCCACCACCTGAGGGGACATGGATGGGAATGTGGGTGAGATACCGAGGTCCCAATGCCAGGAGGCCTGGCACAGGCGTCAGTCAGGGTCCTTTTCCAACCTCCATGTGAGCGGGGCCCGGGGCAGAGCGCCCGCCGCAGGCCCTGGGAGCACCAGCACGGCCCAGACTCAGTGGCTGCGCGGGGACCTATGCACGAGGAGGTCATGGGTTTGATTCCCGGTCAAGGGCACAGGCCCGGGTTGTGGGCTCGATCCCCAGTGTGGGGCATGTAGGAAGCAGCCAATCAATGAATCTCTCTCTCCATTGATGTTTCTCTCTCTCTCCCCCTCTGCCTTCCTCTCTGAAATCAATAAAAATATATTAAAAATAATAAAAATAAATAAATTAAATTAAATTTTTTAAAAAGCACCAGGAGGAAACCCCGCCCAGGATGGAAGCAGCAGGTCGCAGGTCGCGGCTCCAGCACCAGTTCAGCCAGAAGGGCTCTGTGCTGCTGGGCGGAGCCCTGGCGCCCTCCAGGCCTCAGCGCTGCGGTAAGAGGGCGCTGCCCGCAGGTGCCGCTCACCAGGCAAGCTCGTACCTGCATCAGCTCCTCCAGGGCCATGAGGTCCGCCAGCGTCACCCGCTGGCTGGTGAGGAAGGCCTTGTCCCCCAGGAACTGGTCCTCCAGGAGCTGCAGCGCCCGGTCCACGGCGGCCCTATTGCGCTTCACCTTTTCCTCAGGCACTTGAACCCCAATGAGCGGTGCCAGCACCTGACACGGGCAAAGTGTAGGCTCAGTCTGTGGCCCCCTGACAGGCAACGCCCCCCCCCCCCCCCCCGGACGGCGCTCCTCACCTTGGTCCACAGGCACACCCCGAAGGTGCCCCGGATGAAGTCCGCGTGCCAGCCCAGGTACTCGTGGACTCGCGCGCGGGCCTGCAGGTCGGGGGGGTACCAGTGGTCCGCCGTCTGGTACTTACAGCTCAGGTAGATCAGGATAGCCACGCTGGGGACGGGCGCAGGGCGGGGGCTGTGAAGACCCTGGCTCCTGGCCTTCATCCCCAGCTGCCCCCCACCCCCACCCCGTGGGGCCCTGGGGCTTGTCTGCATTTGACGGCCGGCCTCCCCTCCCACCCCTGCTCCCCGGGCACTGCCTCCTCGCTCTCCCCTGACTGTACCCTCCTGAGTCTCCTTTCTTCTCGGTCTTGGGCACTAACCCTTGGCCAGACCTTCTGTTCTGTACTTCAAGAACCTCATCTCAGCCCTGGCCTGTTTGGCTCAGTGGATAGAGCATCGGCCTGCAGACTGAAGGGTCCTGGGTTCGATTCCCAGGTTGCCGGCTTGCTCTCCAGTAGGGGGTATGCAGGAGGCAGCCAATCAATGATTCTCTCATCATTGATGTTTCTCTTTCCCTTTCCCTTCCTCTCTGAAATCAATATAAATATATATATTTTAATTTTTTTATTGATTTTTTACAGAGAGGAAGGGAGAGGGATACAGAGTTAGAAACATCGATGAGAGAGAAACATCGATCAGCTGCCTCTTGCACACTCCCTACTGGGGATGTGCCCGCAACCAAGGTACATGCCCTTGGCCGGAATCGAACCTGGGACCCTTCAGTCTGCAGGCCGACGCTCTATCCACTGAGCCAAACCGGCCAGGGCTTAATATATTTTTTAAAAAGAGGAAGAGAGAGAGGTGCAGGGATGCGCTGTGTCACCCTGGGAGCCCCGGTCACCCCAGCCATCTGCTCTCATTGCACCGTTCGTTCACCCTGGCCCTCGGTGCTGTGCGGGGTCTGGAGGGCCTGCAGGGGGAGAGCGGGGGCCCGCGGGCTGGGGGCTCCGGAGGCGGGTGGAAGGAGAGTACCTTTGGTGTAAGACAAAGTCGCCGTCCTTGAGGACGGGCACCTTCTGCGGGCTGTTGGCTGGTAAGAACCCCTTGCTGACGTGCTGCCCTGCGGAGAAAGGGGTCAGAAAAGGCCTGCACCGCCTGGCTGGCGGGCTCCGTGGTTGAGCACCGACCCAGGAACCAGGAGGTCAGGCACATGAGGGTTGCAGGCTCGATCCTCAGTGTGGGGCCTGCAGGAGGCAGCTGATCCCACCCTCCTCGCCCTCCTCCAACCAGAGCCCCCTGCCAGGCTGGGAACAGCAGGGGCTGGGGGGGAGGGGGAGTGTCACTGGGCCTTCTGCCCCACTCCCAGGCGGGACCCCTGCCCTGCCACCTTCGGAGTGACGGGGGGCTGTGCTGGGTGCAGCCAGGTGAGGAGAAGTTACTTAGGACTGGGGTGAGCAAAGGGAGGGGTGCCTCAGCTCTTCCCGCCGCTTACTTCCCCCCACAGTGGGACAGTCCCCCCAAGGTCTAAGGGCTTTGTGAACTGAAAGGCGTGCTGTTTAGGGCGGTGACTCTGAAGATCCAGCTTTCCACCCATCGGAGCCGAATATCACAGCCTTTCAGAGAAGGCCTGTGACCTGCCCACGGCCACACAGCACAGAGGAGACGACAGTGGGTGCACCGGCCGTGGACACCCGGGAAGCAGCCTGGGCCCACCTTTGAGCAGCTCCACGGTGCGCAGCTCGAAGGGGATGCCGTTCTTCTTGGCGAAGATGTAGACGGCGCGGCAGGGCTGGGACAGCAGGTCCAGGTAGAGCTCCAGGCCCATGGCGACAGGGAAGGCAGCCCTGGAAGGTAGGCAATGGTGGCAGGAGCCAGGCCACTCCGAAGAAATAGGAGCCCGCGCTCCGCCTCTCTGTGGGGCGCGTCCCACCCGGTCGAATGCCCAACTCCATCCTGCCCCCGCCCCGCCCCCCCACCCCCGCCCCGCTCCCCCACCCCCCGCCCCGCCCCTGTCTGGTTAAGTTCCATCGAAACATTTTTTTTTTTTTTTTTTTGCTGTGAGATTGATTTGCTCAGACTTCGACCCGGGTCCCAGGCCACACCCAGCTGCGAACGCTGCGGGTCGGGTTAGGCCTCAGCTCGGACGCCTGCATCTCTCACCAGGTCCGCGCGCACGGCCCGAAGGGGCGCGCACAGTGGGGAGGGAGAGGCGGGTGCGCCAGGAGAGGGCGCAAGGCGGGCAGGGGGCGCAGGGGATCCTTGGCAAAGGTGAGCGAAGGCGAGCTGACCTTTCTTCTCCGCTTCTTACTTTCCCCATTGACCCCTCCCTCCATCGACCCCCTCCCTCCCTCCTGCCGTCTTCCCAGAGGCCACGGGCCGGTGCGGGCAGGGCTGGGCCGGGCTGGGCACCCACCCTGAGTCCTTCAGAGGAGTCCATCCCTCTGGCCGGTGGCTCAAGCGGGCAAATCTAGGATTTCTGAACTTGGCACCCAGGGGAGACGGGTCCTTTGTGGGGGTAAATGTGGGCGTAGTGAAGGGGGCCACCGCGAATCACTGTCCTGAGCTCACCAGGCCGGCTGTCCCGAGAGAGAAAGAAGCTGATTCAAAGAGGAGTGGAGGAGAGAACCAGGTCTGAGTCCAGTTCCCCCTGGGAGTCAGCTACACCTCTCCCCCACACAAGACGACGAGGTCTCCCGGAAGCCCCTCTTTTGGCCCAATCCACTTAGCACTGAGCTTCTTTTTATTTTTGTAATATATTTTTAAAATATATTTTATAGATTTTTTACAGAGAGGAAGGGAGAGGGATAGAGAGTTAGAAACATCGATGAGAGAGAAACATCGATCAGCTGCCTCCTGCACACCCCCTACTGGGGATGTGCCCACAACCAAGGTACATGCCCTTGACCGGAATCGAACCTGGGACCTTTCAGTCCACAGGCTGACGCTCTATCCACTGAGCCAAACCAGTTAGGACTTGTAATATAATTTTATTGATTTCAGAGAGGAAAGGAGAGGGAGGGAGAGAGAGAAACATCAATGATGAGAGAGAATCACCGACCAGCTGCCTCCTCCTGCACCATCATCCATCGAGCCTGCAACCCGGGCATGTGCCCTTGACCGGAATCGAACCCGGGACCTCTATCCACTGAGCCAAACCGGCTAGGGCACATTTGCTGTTTTCTACGGTCTTGAACCTGAAACAGTCCATATGGGGGTGGCGTGTTCTAACCTCCTTCCATCATAAACCCATTCACAAGTGCAAGCACCAGGTTCTGCAGGGTGGCGCCCCTTCTGGAGGCGGAGGCCAAAGTGCCTGGAAGTTTCATTTCAGCCTGACCAAGTGATCGTTCTCAATATCTGTACTTTTTGTTTTTTAAGATGTTTTAGAGCAGCGGTTCTCAACCTTCCTAACGCCGCGACCCTTTCATACAGCTCCTCATGTTGTGACCCCCAATTTCAATACAAATTAAAGCATAGTGATTAATCACAAAAACAATATGTAATTATAGATGTGTTTTCCGGTGGTCTTAGGCGACCCCTGTGAAAGGGTCGTTCGACCCCCAAAGGGATCGCGACCCACAGGTTGAGAAACGCTGTTTTAGAGAGAGAGAGGGAGGGACAAGAAGAGCGAGAAACATCTATGGGAGAGCTGCCTCCTGCACGCCCCCTACTGAGGAATCGAGCTTGCCACACGCAACCGGGCACTGCCCCGACCGACCGGGAGGAATCCAACCATGACCCCTTGGTTCACTGCTGCGGATGCTCACCTGAACCGTGGCCAGCACGGCCAGGGACGACCCTGAGGAGGCGGTGAAGGATTAAAGAAGACAGACAAGAGAATACAGCTGGGGCCAGGCGGATCACTGCCTGGATGAGGACACAGAGCCTGAAAGCGAAGCTTTATTTCATAATCAGAGCACACAAAGCAAAGCCAGGGGAGGGGTCTCCATGCTTAGCCTTGTTCTGGCAGCACTTGCTGCACCTCCCACAGCCCCTTCGCTACCTAGGAACAAGGGAGGACATAAGGTCAGGCTTCCTTGTGCTGGCAGGGCTCTGCCCTCCAAGCCGGGACTTGCATGTGGCTCTGCCATAGGTCAGTCCGAGGCTTGACTCTAGAGCCGCTCCCTACACTCACCCAGCTGGCCACAGCGGCGGGGCTGTACGTTATTTTGCACAGAACAGGTTAAAAGCACCGCGCTCACACAGAGGTCATTGCAAACAATAACCATTAAGCCAGAGAATCCTCCTCGGGGATGCCTGCCTCCTGGCAGGCCCCTGGCAGGCCCCTGGCAGGCCCCTGGCTCAGCATTTTCTTCGCCCTCCCTTTGCCCTCAGAGCAGGCACTGCCAGGACCCATGTGCCCAGGCTGCTGGGGTGACTGACCACGCTGGTCCCAGCCCCGCCCCTGGCCCCCCACCCCGCGCGGAGCATGCTGGGGCGGGACAGAATCACCCGCCTCCGCCCGCGTCACGTGCGCGGAGCTGGCTGGAGGGAGGTGGAGGTTAGTTGACAGGTTGCCTGGCAACAGACGGCTCCGGCAACGGGCGCCCGGGCTCGCGCTGGTCCGTTACGCTCCGTTAAACTCGCCCGGGTGACCGCAGCGGCCACTGCGCCCAGGACCCCTGAGGGTGCTGGGTGGCTCTATGCCAGGCGGTGTCCGAGGCTGAAGGGAGGGGGTGGGGAGCGTAGGCAGCGCTGGGGCCTCGGAGGCGAAAAGGGGAGAGTCTGGGGGGCGGGGGGGTCTCACATGGTTTCCGATCCTGGGCAGAAGGCAAGGGTCGGGGACTCCGCATGTGCCCACTGGGCGTGTCGAGTGGCAGCAACTGTGCAGAGAACCCGAGGGGAAGAAGAGGAGGGAGGCCAGGAAGGCAGGAGAGGGGGGTGGAGACGGGAGAGAGAGAAGCGAGGAGGCCTCCCCACAGCTGAGCCATGGCCCATAAACCAGGTCACTGAGCAGACCGTGCCATCCCGTCCCCGGTTGGGAAACTTGATGTTTTCATGTACCAGATCGGGTAGGGAAGGCGAACAGGGCGGGAGGGAGAGGAAGGAGGGCATATAGGAGAAGGAGCAAAAGCTCTTTGACCTGAATCCAGAGCCCAGCCCGGAGCGGGAAGGGGCCTGAGAGGTGGCCTTCCCGGGCTGGGGGTCTGCCCACGCCCTTGCTGGGGCCTCCCGCTCCCTCTCCACTCTGAGACTTGCCTTCACCTCTGGGGTCCTTACCTCCGGGGGAAGGAGGGGAGAGAGGGTCAGATGGAGGGGGCAGTGCAAGGAGGGAGTGCCAGTGGGAGGTGAGGGAGGACACCTGGGTCTGGGGGGGCGGCCTGCAGAGAAGTGGACACTGGTTTTAAGAGCTGTCCCATGTCAGGCTGCCTGGGTGGGTGTGGAGGAGGCCCCCCTCAGCAATCCCAGTCAATGGGGAGACTTCACAGGGGACCCACTTCGTAGGGCTTGCCCACCACCCCCCTCCCGTGGTGTTCCTGCTCTGCTCACCCTTTGCCCTGGGGCGCCTGGGGTCTCGGTGGTCGTCTCCCTGTGACATAGGCGAATGGCCGCGTGCCTTTTGGGAACATGGCTGACGGGGAGGTCCCGGAGCTCCCCAGGTTTCCGGGCTCCATCCCCAGTGTGGGGCATGCAGGAGGCAGCCAATCTATGATTCTCTCTCATCATTGATGTTTCTCTCTCTCCCTTTCCTTTCAAAAAATAAAAAATAAAGGGTATGGGGCCCTTGAATGCAAGGACGTGTGACCAGAAAGCCCGGTCCCCACGGCCTGGGGCATCACCGGGGCAAAGAAGGGGCTGGAGCCACGCTGTGCAGGCCACAGCCTGCCGCTGCCACATCCCTGCCACCCCATCTGCCAAGAGGGCCAGGGCAACTTCATTGGCAGCCAGACCGGTTGCCGTCCTTTCTCCCTGGCCCTGGGTCTGACACCTGGACTTCCCACTCACTAGCTGAGTGATCTCAGGCAAGTCCTTTCAGCTTAAGTAAAACCAAGAGTACCTGTGAGTGAAACCGTATAAAAATCCAGGCACGCCCCAGCCGGTGTGGCTCAGTGGACAGAGCGTCGGCCTGCGGACCTAAGGGTCCTGGGTTCGATTCTGGCCAAGGGCACGTACCTCGGTTGCAGTCTCCTCCCCGGCCTGGGGCCCTGGTCCGGGCACTAGCAGCAGGCATGTTTCTCTCACATCGATGTTTCTCTCTGTCTCTCCCTCTCTCTCCCAGTCTCCCTAAAAAAAATCAATGGAGCCCTAGCCAGTTTGGCTCAGTGGCTAGAGCATCGGCCTTCGAACTGAAAGGTCCCAGGTTTGATTCCGGTCAAGGGCACATGCCCAGGTTGCGGGCTCGATCCCCAGTGGGGGGCATGCAGGAGGCAACCGATCAATGATTCTCATCATTGATGTTTCTATCTCCCTCTCCCTCTTCCTTCCTCTCTGAAATCAATAAACATATATTTTTTAAAAATCTATGGAAAAATATCATCGGATGAGGATTAAACAAAATAAAAACAAAATACTGGGCTGTACACCTGAAACTAATATAATAATGTATGTCAACCGTAATTTAAAAAAATAAAATATATGTTTTTTAAAGGCATTTCTGGCTCCAGAGGGAGGCGGCTGCAGGGGGAAAGGAGCCCTGGCTGGACGTCTGTGAGGGACAGTTATTCTGTCACCAACTGGGGTGGCCTTGGGACCAAGCCCCGCAGCGCGCTGGGCCGCCCCAGGTGCCTTGAATCCACCCCGGTGCTACCCTATCGCCTTCAGTGCCCTCACCTGTTTCGGCCTCAGCACTGGCCTTGGCCTCCGCATCCTTCCCGGTGGTCTGTGTGTGACAACAGGAGTCAGTGAGCTTAGGGTCAGGAAGCTGCTGGGTTATGTCACACAGTTTATAAGCATGAAGCGGGGCGTTCAGGTCCAGAGAGCAGCAGCATGCATGGCCTGAGGGCAGAGCGTGGGGAAGAGCAGGACCCCATTCACAGACGACGAGAGTCCGACCCAGGCCTTGGGCCGGAGGGCTCAGTGGTTGGAGCACCGGCCTGGGCACCAAAAGGTTGCAGGTTCGATTCCAGGTCAAGGGCACGTACCTCGGTTGAAGGTTAGATCCCCGGTTCAGGTTAGGGCGTGTGCAGAAGGCAACCAATCGATGTGTCTCTTTCACATCGATGTTTCTCTCTCTCTCTCACCCCCCCTCACCCCTTCCTACTCTCTCTAAAAAAAACAAAAACAGTCTGACCCATAAGGGGGGGGGGGGCGGGCGGGCACTGAGTCTTGAGTGAAGAGTTGGTTGCAAAAAGAGGCTGAACGGAAGACCAGGTCATTGTCAACACACAAAATAAGTCCCTTTTTTTTAAAAAAAAAAAAAAAAAAGAAGAGATTGTTTGGATTCAGAACAGAAATTAGGAATTTTACCCCCCCAAAAAATACACAAATGATCACAAACTCAAAAACAATATCCTGACATAGTTTTCTTTTTTAAAAAAAGTTTTACTTAACTGCTGGGTGCAACTTCTCCTTTAAAAATTACCTCTCCCCTTAGCTCTGGACTGAAGACTCTTTGGCTACCTTTTCATGTGACCATGATTTTGTAACGTTTCCTACAGAAAGAATCGGTCATTCTGCCACCTTTTGGTGGTCGGCGTGTCCCCAGGAGCCATGTGTGCACCCACATAAGCTCTAACTCAGTAGACCCAGGAGTGATTTCAAAGCACATGAATCTGTCCACTCGACTCGTATATGACGGGTCCCCCAATACCTTCCGCCTTAGCCACATCCCAAATGCCCACAGCCACTCCCCCGGGAGACAGAGGGAACTGGCAACAGACTGCGGGGCCTCATCCAGTTTAATACCTTGGGAGCTTGTTTGGAGGTTCCAGCAGGGGAGCGCAGCTACTCCTATACCCTTGACCGAAGACCGGTCCTCTCCTGGGGGGACGCACATGGACCAGTGAGGGAGGAGGGGGACACCGGCCTAGCCAGCCAGATCAGCCGAATCAACCCTGGTGATCAATGGGGTGACAGATGTCACAGCCAGATCGCCCTCACATCCCAATTTAATACCTTATGTGAGTTGTTTAAACACACCTGACAGCTGAAAGCCTTGCTGGGGCCCCTCCCCGGACCCAGCCGCCGCCTACGTGCCATTCACCTTGGCGTTCACCCACCTCTAATGAACTGGGGACAGGTGTCGAGGCTGCCCCTGGAGAGAGAGCTCAAGGGAAGGTAGCCTTTGAACCAGACGGGGGACCGCTGGCCTCTTAATTTTGGCTAATTTTGTGTTGGCGCCCAAGCTCCCCAGCCCACCTGCCTCCCTCCACCCCCCGCCCCTTACCCCTACTGAGCAGGAGGTCCCTGAGGCTTGCGCCCACCCCAAACTCCACTCTCCTGGGCCGGAGCGGAGTTCTCCCTGCTGAGCCCCCCACCGCCCCCACCGCCCTCTCCTGCGCGCACAGCTGGGCGAGCTGACCCCTGAGCCACAGGTGCACGTCCTAAAGGGACCAGGGGTGGGAGCAGGGCGAGCTGATCAGGCTACACGGGACTATCAGCCCCCGTGCCGGTGCCCGTACCTGCCTGGCCCGCAATGGGCTGCTGGAAACTCGCCCATGTCATTGGGGGAGGGGAGATGGGAGGGAAAACCCCAAGACTTGGAAGGAAAAAAGCCACAGTCGCAGTCGGGGAGGAGGGCAGTGGTGAGGGTGGCTCTCTTCCTGCAGCCGCACCCCCCTAGGCTGCCCCCCCCCCCAGGCTGGGGCCCCCGAGGCTGGGCCATGTTAACTTGCCGTGTGACTGGGGGAAGCCGCCTCCTTTCCCCTCCGGCCTCGGCTTCCCCCTGAGAGCAGGGCCACCAACAGCTGCCTCCCAGGGCTGTGAGGGTAACGCGGGGTCCTGTCGGGGAGGTTGCCTGAGAACCTGGGAGCGGGCACGCACGCAGGGCGCCCACACAATCCTTTCGGCCGAGGGGGGAGTAGGTTCAGACCGGGCCTGGCCTGGCCTGCGTGGGGAGGTCAGCCTGGCCTTTACTCAAAGCTGACCCTGCCTCCAGCGGAGCAGCCCCGCTCACCCCTTCAAGGCACCTCCCTCACCCTCCCACCCCCACCCCACCCCACTGGGGCCAGAGGGCTCGGCTGGCGGGTGTCCAGGGCCTGGCCCTTTGGGGAAGCCTGGAAAACTGAGGTGTTGCTGTTCGGGGCCCGCAGGCTCCAGCGGCCTGGGGCAGCCCGGTCTGCCCCCCAGGTGTTACCGGAAAGGGGACCTGGCCCTGGGCGGGTGTGCCGAGGGCGGCCAGGAGCCTGTGGGTTCCTGACTTTGTGCAAAAAAGATTTCACAACACAAGTCCAGGCAACCGTGAAGGAACATTGACCGCAGCTGGGGCCAGTGAAGCAAGGAAGGGCTCAGCGTGTAAGAAGCGATGGGAGCCCTGGCCAGTGTGGCTCAGTGGGTTGGCGGCGTCCCGGGCACAGAGAGGTCACAGGTTCAATTCCCGGTCAGGGCACATGATCAGCCTTCCCCGGTGGGGGGCATGCAGGAGGAGCCAATTGGTGGTGATGCACGCTTCCATCCATGTTTCTCTAAAAATCAGCAAACTGTTAAAAAAGAGGAAGGAAGCCACAGGAGAGCCGAGGTGGGGCTGCCCTGGCTCCCTGGGAAGTCAGAGAAAGGGGGTCTGGGGGACAGGGTTGGGGGGTGGGGTGAGCCTGGGGTGAGCCCAGGAGGAGCTGCCGCTGCCCACGGCTCCCCAGGTTGCAAGCCTCGTGGGGACCCCTAGACTTCAGGAGACGCTGGCCTGTGGGGGCCGCCGAGGGGACAGGAAAGGTGTGCTCCTGGGAGGGAGAGCGGTCGGTGGGACCATCGTGTCGAGGGTTTTAAAGGCTGGGCGGGCCTCCCTCCTGCCTCCCACTTCAGTGCGACCATGTTTGTTCCCTGCGGTGAGTCGGCCTGCGACCTCGCGGGTGTCACGCTCCTGATGCCGGCAGTATCCGTTGGAAACGTTGGCCAGCTGGCAATAGATCTGATTATTTCTACATGGAATGTGTGTAAAATTGGTTACTGCTATACCGATTGTCTTGTGCCGATGGCGGGAAATAATCCATATGCAACATCAGAAGAAAATTCATTGCCTTCAAAGAAGCTAGTGGTTCTTCAGTGAAGATCCATTGTTATTAAGTATAAATCAAAGCCATTCTGTGAAAAACTGCTTTCATGGGTGAGAAGTAGTCACTGTGCCACAGTTATTGTTCTTTCAAGCAGTCATTCATATCACCGTAATGATCTACAACTTCGCAGCACTCCCTTTAGGTACCTACGTACACCTTCCCTGCAAAAAAGTATTCAAAATAAAATAAAATAAAAACCTTAACTGGGAAGAAATGGAAAAAAGCCCATGCATTCCTGAAATAAGTGGTTCTGAATATTGCATCCGTATACCTGGAGGAGGTATCACAAAAACACTCTATGATGAAGGAAGGAGACAATATCCCAGATGCATTAGGTCTTGTGGAATCCTCCTATCTAATAAAAGAGAAAGATGGTAATTGGCCTACGACCGCTACCCTTCCCATTGGCTAATCCCCCTGTCACTCACAGAGTAGGGCCGAGATATGCAAATTAACTGGCAGCCAAGATGGCGGCCGGCAGCCAGGCAGCTGATGCGAACAGGGAGGCTTGCTTGCTTCAGTGACGGAGAACTCCAACGTTCCCCGCCTGACTTGCCGGCCTCTCAGCTGCAACTCTCAGCAACTATGTTGCAAATAAAGAAGCTAAAAAAACCCCAGAAACCTGCTTTACTCAGCGGAGCTTCAGCCAGCCGGACCGCAACATTGTATCAAATACAGGCGGTAAACAAAGGCCAGAAATCTGTTTTCAGCAGCGGAGGCCTCAGAGCTAAAGCTGGCCCAGAATAAAAAAGAAAAAAGGAAAAAAGGAGCGGTTGGGAGCTTCAGTCACCCCCAGCCTGAAAACGGCCCTCAGCCCCTCAGCCAGACTGGCCAGGCACCCCAGTGGGGACCCCCACCCTGATCCAGGACACCCTTCAGGGCAAACCAGCCGGCCCCCACCCGTGCACCAGGCCTCTATTCTATATAGTAAAAGGGTAATATGCCTCCCAGCACCGGGATCAGCGGAGCCACAAGGCCTCCCAGCACTGGGATCAGCGTGACAGGGGGCAGCGCCCCAACCCCCCCACCCCACAGGCCCTGCTCTGTGTGTGACGGGGTAGAACCATAACCTCCCCATCGGCCCTGCCCCGAGTGTGACAGTGGCGGCGCCCCAACCCCCTGATCGGCCCTGCTCTGTGTGTGACAGGGTGCAGTGCCCCAACCCCCTGATTGGCCCTGCTCTGTGGGTGATAGAGGGCGGAGCCCCAACACCCCCCCTACACACACACGGGCCCTGCTCTGTGTGTGACGGGGTAGAGCCATAACCTCCCCATCGGCCCTGCCCTGAGTGTGACTGGCGGCGCCCCAACCCCCTGATCGGCCCTGCTCTGTGGGTGATAGAGGGCGGCGCCCCAATCCCCTGATCCACCCTGCTCTGTGTGTGACAGGGTACGGAGCCCCAACTTCCCTGATGGGCCCTGCTCTGTGCATGACAGGGGGCAGCGCCCCTACTCCCTGATCCGCCCTGCTCTGTGTGTGACAGGGTGCGGTGCCCCAACTCCCCTATTGGCCCTACTCTGTGCGTGACAGGGGGGAGCTCCTCAACCCCCTGATCAGCCCTGCTCTGTGCGTGACAGGGGGAGCTCCCCAACCCCCTGATCAACCCTGCTCTGTGTGTGACATGGTACGGAGCCCCAACCCCCCTGATGGGCCCTGCTCTGTGCATGACAGGGGGCAGCGCCCCAACTCCCTGATCCGCCCTGCTCTGTGCGTGACAGGGGGCAGCGCCCCAACTCCCTGATCCGCCCTGCTCTGTGCATGACAGGGGGTGGCGCCGCAACTTCCCTATCGACCCTGCCTTGAGTGTGACATGGGGCGGTGCCCCAACTCCCCAATCGGCCCTGCTCTGAGCCCGACCAGGGGCTGCACCTAGGGATTGGGCCTGCCCTCTGCCACCCGGGAGCAGGCCTATGCCAGCAGGGCGTTATCTCCCAAGGGGTCCCAGACTGCGAGAGGGCACAGGCCGGGCTGAGGGGCCCCCTCTCCCCCCCGAGGGCACCAATTTTTGTGCACCGGGCCTCTAGTATCTTAATGAACGGCTTCAGATAATCAAACCACAAATAGCGATGACCCCACAGCGGCAGCCTTGCCGTGGAAAATGCCCAAGTTCTTGGAGACGACTCTTCGGCAGGGGTCTTCCCCCTGCACTTTTCTGATCTGTGTTCATTTTTATACCTTACGTCCCAAGACACTTATTATCAACACAACTGTTAGCTGTATAAAAGTTGAATTATCTAATGTATTAGAAAATCTGTTTTTGTGTGTGTGTGGTAGTAAGTTTATTGAATTTGTAAAGAAGGTTCTTATAGTAGAAATCAGCAAGTTTCCTATTGCATACAAACCTATTATTAAGATTTCTAACACAAGGTGTCTCCAGGAAGGGCCTCTTATTAGGAGTGCTTAGTCGTCTGTCTTGCTGTTTTTGAAAGGAGAAGTTTGGTGCTGATTTCTGTTAGCGGCTCCTTAGGACTGGTAAAATTGCCTGATTTGGCCCTGACCGGTTTGGCTGAGTGGATGGAGCATCGGCCTGCGGACTCAAGGGTCCCAGGTTCGATTCCGGTCAAGGGCATGTACCTTGGTTGCGGGCGCTTCCCCAGTAGGGGGTGTGCAAGAGGCAGCTGATCGATGTTTCTAACTCTCTATCCCTCTCCCTTCCTCTCTGTAAAAAATCAATAAAATATATTAAAAAAAAAAAATTGCCTGATTTGTTCTAATCTATATGCTATGTTGGGTCTTGCACATTCTCCAATCTTGTCTAGATGCTGTTCTTCTTCAAGGAGTTTTGCCCTATTTATTTCCATTTGTCTTTGGACTCTTATTCCTTCTTGTTTCCACCACTCTGCTCTAGGCGTCATTTCTTCACATTTCTTTTGAAGTACTTTGAATTCTTCCTCCAGCTGATCTGTATTTTCTTCAGGGCAATTTCATTTTAAAGTGCTATAAGCTCCTCCGGCTCCTGTATTAACCTTCTAGTCTCCATTCCCATTTCTACTAAGACTTGGTTTTAAAACTCTGGGCAAACTGAGCTCTTCATGGAAATTCCTTTTTGGCATGCTTAAGGGTTCCTGAAATCTGGCCATTGATTTTCCTAGATCACTCTTTTGCTTCATTACTTCCTGCAAGCTCTGTTGCAGAGAGATGGTTAAATCAATGTATTTCTTTGATTCTTCTTTCCAACCTTCAGTAAAGCCTCTGTCATAGAGAGCTTTCTGTGGGTATCAGCTAGTTCTCCTTGAAGTTGTTTCAGTTTTCTTTAGGTATCAGCTGGTTCCTAGAAAATAAATCTTCACTCTTTACAGAAAAAATGGATTAGCAAAAGATTGGTTTTGCTAAAAAAATAAATAAATTAAAAAAAAAAGGCTGGGCGTTTAGGGGGTCTCACGGGGAGGATGAGCCCGCATCCATTCGTTTCGTGCGGCTGTGCCGGAATGAGCTTCCTGCCCTTCATTCGTCTGTCCCTGGCGTGGCAAACCTCGGACTCGGTGTCCTTGGTCAGGGAAGAGGGCTCACCAGGCGGCCACACACTGCTTCACTGTCTCAGGTTCCCTATTCCACTTGCCAACAGGTTTCCCTCGAGTCTTACCACCCTCTCTCGCGGGGCGGAGGGCCAGAAGCCAGAGGGGACCCGGGCCAGGATACGGTAGTGCGTGTGGGAGGCCGGGCAGCCGGGGTGGGGCCGGGCCGGGCCAGGCGGTGAGGGGCGAGGGAGGGGTCCACCTGAGCGGGCGCTGCAAAGCCAGGGGCTCGCTCCGTCTCTGGGCCAGCGAGCCGGCCGGGTGCTCGGGCCTGCCTGCTTCCCGGGCTGGTGTCCCCCGAAGAGGCCTGGGGCCCTCCTTGCCTCCTCCTGCTTCCCGCTGCCTCTACTCTGACCGTATTGTCTCTCCAACACGTGCAGCGTGAGCCTTTCACAAACACAACGCTGGCCCACCTGACATGATCGTTCAGGCTTCACTTGAAGAAGGGAAACGCGAGGCGCTCTGGGGACCCGACTGAGTCAGGGGAGCGAAGCCAAAGCTGCAGCCGGAGGAGGAGGAGGAGGAGGAGGAGGAGGAGGAGGAGGAGGAGGAGGAGGAAGAGGAGGAGGAGGAGGAGGAGGAGCAGGAGGAGGAGGAGGCCTGGGCAGGGTGGGGCATGCGGGGCCCTCCCTCTGAAATTCAAAAAACTTAAATTCCCTTGCCCTTTTAGGTTAAAGTTCAAAGAAATAAAAAGGGCAAAATCTTAATATCAAAATATTAACATCCAAAGCATTCCCAGAGAGCCCAGCCACCTGTCGGATTCTGCAGTGTTTACATCCGCTCCCAGGCTCCACGCCCACCCCACCCAGTGGGCCCGGGGGGGCTGGGTCACTCTGGAGTGGGGTCCTTGTCCGCCTCTCAGCGTTGGAACCCGTCGCGGGCTCCACTTGTCAAAGACCCACAGTCAATAGGCTGAGGCCCATGCTGCCAGCCTCATGGCCCCGCCCACCCCGGGGACCCCTGGGGCAGCCTGCGGGCTGCGATGAACCCAGACCCAGGGCTCAGCCTCCCTGCGAACACCCCTCTTCCTGCTGCCTCCAGACCCTGCAGAGAATGCCTGGAGCTGGCAGGAGAGCTGGCAGGGAAGGGAGTGATCGGCCAGCCGGCACCGGGCCCGAGGGAGGGGCAGCCTCAGGCCTGTGTGAGCAGGTTTGGGGGCGGGGAGCCACCTTGACATTCCTCCTCCTCTCTGGGCACCTCCGTGCCCATCCTGCCTCCTCACAGACGGGCACCACCTGCTCTGGGGGCGGCTCCGGCCTTGGGCCTCGCCTGTGATACCTTCCAGTATGCCCGAAGCTTCGTCATTTCCGTTTTCCTCTGTGCGCCCAGCATTGAGCTCTGCCTGGTGACCCAGCGACCAAGTGGGGCCCCTGCCAGGGCGCAGCGCTGGCCGACCTGCCTGCAGCAGGTTCCCCAACAGAGGCCCAGGACGGCGGCTGTGCCCGCTGGTTCTCAGGACGCTCACTGGCCACCCTCCCATCCTCCCCTCCATCGGGTGCCCGGGCCTGGGGTGGCATTTGTGTCTGCAGCTGCATGGCTCCGGTGGGAGGGCCTGGCGCTCCCAGTGATGCGGCCGCGAGCCCCTGCTGGCTGTGCTGTGCGGCTCCTCACTGGTCTCATCCCTTTTCTTCACGGCACGCAGGGCCGGCCATGGGACTGGCTTCCGGGAAATTCCCTCCTTTGATCTTTGCTTTCTGGCCCAGACCCTTACTTGTTCTGACCTGTCCCTCTGGATTTTGTCTCTGGGGGTCTCTCATGGCAAGAGAAAGAAAAAGCGCTCGATTCCGGGTTCCTCACAAGCCCCTGCTGTAGAAACAGTCCCAGGCTCCTCCCCAAAGGGGCACCATGGGCTGGGCCAAGGTCCTGGCAGCCCCTCCCCTCTGGCCTGGCCCTGCTCCCCTCTGGGGCTCAGCGGGTCTTGTGGCCTAAGGCATACGGCCTCAGGGCCCACGCGATCCCTGGACCCTCACCCCCAGTAGCTGTGCTGCCCTAAGTGCCCCCCCAAATGAGCTGCATATCCATGCTGATCTTCCATTCTTCCCTTTTCCCAGATTCTCTCTAGCTTCTGAGCGCTGCCAGGCTCACGGGATGGCTCCTGGTTCTTACCGCGTCCCTGGCTGCAGCAGGAGGGGCCAACCCCTCAAAAGTGTTCTGGGCTCCCTGGCTCCCTGGCCAGTGGCCTTGCCCTTCCTCTCCCGCGGCAGCTTCCCGTCCCCCAAGATGGTCTGTGCAGCCGGTCCCGTCAGCCTCCGCCATCCGTCTCTGCCCCGCCTGTCTCCTGACACCTCGCGGCCTCTTAAGGACTTTCCTCTCCGTAGCTGGTCCCTCTCCTTTTCCACGGCTTCTGTCCTCAGAGGAAGACCGTGGCATGAAACCATTCCAGTTCCTCCTGGATCTCCCACGTCGGCCTGCTGCCTGGGACAGGCAGCTCCCAGCACCAGCCTGGCTCAGCCTCGCTGGTTCTGGGCGTGCAGTGATGTCATTGAGTTGTTTTTCTATTTAACCCAGGAAAACGGCACATTCTCTGAAGGGTCCTGGGGATGAAAAGGGGCCACATGCTGCCCTGACCAGCTCAGGCAAGTCCTGCGTGGCGGCCTGGCAAACAGACCGGAGGTCGCCAAAGCCCGCCGCAGGGTGTGGGCTCCGGACTTGGCGTAGGAAAGACTTGGCAACAGGAGTCCAGATGGGAACATTGAAGCAAAGGAAGAAGCAGCAGGCAGGCCTCTGCTCTGAGTCAGGAATGTCACGGGGGGAAAGCGAGCCAGAGTGGGGCTGCTTCAGTCCCCGGGAGACAGGCTCAGAGGGTGAGCCGGGCCCAGCTGCCCCCGCCCACCGCTCCCCCGGGTGCAAGTCTCGTGGGGACCCTTAGAAATAAGCTCATGCCTGGAAAGTGGCATGGCCGAGCCACAGCCGGGCACGTGCCCTGACGGGAGTGGAACTGGCAGCCTCTTGGTGCGTGGGCCGGCCCCAGGTGCACCCTGGGTGTGACACTGCGCCAGGAGGCGTGCCGAGGGAGGGTGGGCCTCCTTTGCTCTGTTTTACTTTGCTTAGGTCTGTCTGGCTTTAATGGTTTTGTTGTTGTTCCCCAGTTTCATCTGTCCTTGGGTTTCGCTGGCACCAATGGCATCAATGGGGTCTTTGTTCTCTGTGCTCCCAGGCCGGGGTGGGTCGGCCATGACTCTCTGGTCAGGGAGGAGGGTAGAAACCACTTGCTCTCATGTGCCCTTGGTTGGGGGAGATGAGGTCTTGCACCTCACAAGCTGCTGCAAGTGCCCAGACTTTGGGCCTTGTTGGATTTTCTTGCCTCAGTTTCCCCATTCCACTTGCCCAGGGGTTTTCCTAGCAGGAGCACCAGAGGCAGGAGACGCGGGGGCCGGCACTGGGGAGAGGGCGGCCGCGTGAGGGCAGCTCTGGCCGTTGGCTGGAGGGGGGCGGTTTGTTCGAGGTCTGGGGGTCGGGCTGCGCCTCTGTGCAGTAAGCTAGCGGTGGGCTCCCCTTTGTCCGTGCGTGCACGTCCCCCCGGTATTGTGAAGGACAGCACGGAAACGTGCACGCGGTGTGACAGACAAAACTCAGCTACTTGTGAGAACAGAGGGAAAAACACCCTGCCGCTCCCCACCGATCCCGGCCGCCCCAGCCGCAGCGGGACCGCCGTCCTGACGGAAGGAAAACCACTTCCGGGCTCCTGTCACCGTTCATCAGCGAGGCCTGGACTCTGAACACTGTAGGGGGGGGGGGGGGTCCCTGCTTTTGACCTTGAAGTCAGTGGAATCGTGTCCTCCGGACGCTGCATTCGGTTGTTACTGTTAACTCTCCCGGATTCCTCGCTGTGTCCAGGCGCGGGAGGCGGGGCTCAGGCGATGTCCGCGGGCGGCTGCCTTGTCGCTAAGAGAGCAGATGTGGGGCTCCCTCCCCTGGTGCCGGGGTGGGTGTGTCCTTTTGGTGACCACCAGCCCTTCACATGCTGTTGGTTCTGGAACAGGCTTGGCTACAAGATGCCAGGGGAGAGCTCCCTGGTGGACGTGAGTCCCGAAGGAGCCGTCGGTCTGTGCTGTCCGCCTGTGCTCCCAGCAGCGAGGCCTGGCAGCGCGAGCTGGACCCGATTGGTCTCGGTAGTTTGGAGGGCGCCGGTGTTTCCTGCCCGTGGCCCGGGGACCGCTCTGAACCGGTGCCAAGGTCGCCTGGCCCCCTCTGCACAGCTCACTGCTCCCCTTCTGCTTCGCTCCTGCCACCTCGGGGTCGGTTTCTCTGCCCTTGGGACAACCAGCGGGGATGCTGGTCCCGGGCCCCTGTCCTGGTCCCTCCGGCACACGGGAGCTGCGGGCGCCTGCGGATCGGGGAGCCTGGCTTGGGGTGCCTTGTCCGGCTGCTCTGCGTTGCTCTGGGCGTCCTGTGCTGTGCCCGCTGGCTCCCGGATGTTGCATCTTTCACTCCGCAGCGGAGGGTTGTGGGGTTCACCGTGGTGACGCGTGTACGCGTAGCTTGTTTGTGTCACGGCTGCGCGGTATCCGTGACACGAATGAACCGCAATTGATTTATCCGTTCTACTCCTGATGGACATGCGGTGGCTCCGATACGAACTCGCTTAGGGCGTGTGCCGAGGAGCGGTTCCGTGGACACGTCAATTAGAGCCGCTGGTTGGCGGGCGGCGGCACCGTTGTGTGGGGCTTTAATTGCATTTCCCTGGTTCCTACTGGGGTGGCCGCCTTTTCCATTTGGATATTCCCTGTGTGAAGTGGCTTCCCAAGCGCTTTGCGAATTTCTCACGAGGCTGCTTATTACCACACGCAGGAGGCTTTTGCCAGTATGTTCTGGCTGTGAGCCCTTTACCAATATGTGCTTTCATTCCCGAAGAACGGGTTTCCGTGAGGATGGAAATAAGAATCCAGTTTGCTTGTCCCCCAGGGGGTGGCCTGCTGCCCAGCACCCCCACCGGCAGGGCTGTCTTCACACAGACTTTGGTGCCGCCCCTCTGTCTCACTGCCTGTGTGTGAGTGTGGGGGGGGGGCGGCGCGGGGGGGGGGGGGTCTGCTTCTGGGGTTTCCTGTCTTCCCATTGGCCTTTGTCTGCCCCTGTCCTGAGCTCACTTGGCCTTTACTGTGAGCTTGATAACAAATCTGACATCGGAAAAGCAAGTCTTCCCCCCTCCCGCATGGCTTCTTCAAGAAAATGTTCTGGCTCATCTCGGCCCTCCTGGTTCTTGTGTAAATTGCATCCGCGTACCGGATGGGGCAGCTACGAGATGGATGAGTCCTCGGGGGCCTGGGGAGAGGGCGTCACTACGGCACAGTCCTCAGTGTGCGATGTGCTCTCTCCATCCCTTAGTTCCCCAGGCCCCGCAGCCTTCGCTTTCTCCGTAGCCCCTGCCTGTCTCGGACTTGCTCCAGGCCCGTCCCTCCCGTCGCCCCCTATCTTCACTCCCTTGAGTGTCTGAAGTCACATTCTGTATGGTATCTGTAGACACGCGATACCACGGCATCGACCCGAAATGCCCTCTGATTGGCGTGTCTGGGAAAGACAGGCGGCCGGGGTCCCGCCTGGGCATAAACTTGGAATTTGTATAAAGTCACTCCCGCGTCCTTCTGGGGCCGGTTCATCCATTCGTGATCACCCGCATCCTCCACATCAACGCAAAGATGGTCCTCTGCCCTGGCAGCGGGGGAGGGGGGGGCGGGGGGCGGCGGGGGCGGCGGGGGTGTGTGTGTCCGGGACTCGTCTCTGCTTGTGGCTGGCGGGGTGGTGATGGCTGGGCTCACTGAGGACTCGCGCCCTGAGCGACGCGTTCCTGGAAACGGGCTTCCTAGCCCAGAGCTCTCACTCAGGTCTCGGTGTTAGAGGAAGAGCCCTCTGGAAGATGGGGTCCGGAGACTTGGAGTCGCCCCTCCGGTCGCCAGGCCTTCCTGCCCCGTCTGCCTGCTGTCTGTCGCCCTGTCTGCATGGAGAGGGTGGGGAAGGCCCCCCCCACCCCCCCTTACCTGGCTGCTGCCTCTTGGTTTTCCTCAAGCAAAACCCTCCAGAGCCACGTCACCTGCGAGTCACGCCGGGTCCGACTCATTCGTGCTCTTCTCCAAAGCCATGTGCCCGTTGGCAGGTGCCTGGCCTCGTGCCCTTTCCCTCCAGATTCAATGTCAGAATCAGCGTCTGGGTATGTAGAGAACAGGCCAGGGAGTTAAACCCGGAGGGTCCTCTCACTCTTTAATAGAAAGACAGGGGCTTATTTTATAAGCGAGAAGTCTGTCCTCTGAATGATCAGAAACTGACGGGGTGTGAGGAGATCACCGGCCGAGTTGGGTTTTCTCTTCTGTAGAGAAACTGAAATTCGCACCATCTCTGAGGGTCCCGTGTGGGACAGCTGCCGTGGGCTTTGCCTCCACAGCAAAGTGACTGGGCGGGGGGGGGGGGGGGGGGGGAGCCCGCTGCCAGGGAGGAGGCTGGCACCAGGAGGGCCTGACTCAGCAGCCAGGTTGAAAACTGTGGAGTTTGCTGCAGCGTTTTCCCTGCTGACGGCCTGGCCTTGCCGGGGCACGTGACGCCTCACCCCTGACACGGCGGCCCTGGGACCCAGCGGGCAAGTCCCTTCAGGAGAGCAAGGCCAGAAGGGCTGACAGTTGGCCGGTGGGGAGGCGGGCAGGGGGGGACCCGAGGGCAGGAGGGAGCATCTGGAGGAGGGGGCGCCTGTGATGGGGCAGGGACAAAGCCTGCGAGGGAAGGCCCCCAAATGGCATAAGGATAGGCCCCTGCCCCCCCCCCCGTCCCCCAACCCCCCAAACCCCCCTCCGGGCTGGGCAGTCTGCAAACAAGCTTGTCTGTTACAAGCGAAATTGAGCGAACCCATCAGGGGAAGAGAATCAAGAGCTCAGAAGTTGGCCCAAGTACAAAAGGGGATTTGATATAAAAGTGGCTTTTATCTGCGGGGTCAGGTGGATGATGTAACAGAGGGTGAGGGGACAGGTGGGTGGCATCTACAATAAAAACATGGAGCCACAACTCAGGCCTGACACAGGAATTCCAGGCAGAGAGAAGCCTCATTGTCAAAACACAGTCACATGACCTCCTGGAGGAAACCATGGGAAGCAGTTTGATGGTGGAGCGGGCGGCCCAAGGGTGCACAGATATGGAGGAGGTGAGGGGGTGTCTCCTGCCCACACAGGCCCAAGCCGGATGACACACTGAGGGAAATATTTGCAACTCACGGGAGAGGAGAGCGCTAAGTCCTCTGCTATATCAAGAGCTTTAAGCGAACATCCCCCTGGGAAATGGGCTCGAGGATTTGACTTGGTCCCCGACGCAGGAAAAGGGGACGGCTGCTCCCACATGGAGAGAAATGGAAAGTAAAGCTTTTGCCTGAGAGAAAAGCATTTCCCCATCAGGCAGCCAACGTCACAACCCGGGGGAGCGGGCCTCCGTGCACCGCTGCATGTGGCCACAGACGCCCCCACACACCCACACTGACGGGGACATCTGGCCGTATTAGAACGGCATCACCAGCCCTGGCCGGTGTGGCTCAGTGGATAGAGCGTCAGCCTGCAGACTGAAGGGTCCCGGGTTCGATTCTGGTCAAGGGCACGTACCTTGGTTGCTGGCTCCTCCCTGGCCCTGGGCCTCGGGCTCGTGCAGGAGGCATCCAATACATGTGTTTTCTCTCACATGGATGTTCCTCTCTGTCTCACCCCCTGTCTTCCACTCTCTCTAAAAATCAATGGAAAAATATCCTCAGGTGAGGATAAAAACACAACACAAAAGTGCATCATGGCCTTTGACCAAGGAATTCCACTTCTAGGAACCTGTCCCACAGGTATCCCCACATGCATGCGTGGCTGCTTTAAGCCCTGAAGGCTGGAGACAGACTCGGGGTTCCGAGGGGCTGGGTAAACGGGATGGAGGCCTCGCCTCCTGAGGGGACAGGGGAGACTCTTCAGACACTGAGTCCGACTTTCAAGTAAAAATGCAAACGCAGAACTCACATGGAATACGCTACAATCGGGGCGGAGCGGGGGCGGGGTTGCACGTATTTGCATAAAATGCCTCTAGGAGTTGAGAGAGGGCTCCCCGGGAGGCAGGAGGCAGGAAGGGACCCTCAGAATGCCTTGAAGAGCCTCAGGGACATGGCCTCGGGGGCCAGGACGGGACCTCTCATTTGTAATTTTTGGATTCAGAGCCCTGTCTGGACGTTTTAGGGTCTCTAGACCCATGAGAATACGGAGTCCAGACCCTCCTGGCCCCAGACTGGGGCCGAGGCTCTAGCCGTGAGGCGACAGAGCCAATTTCTGAAAACTGGCCATTTTTGTCTCTTTTATGCGGGCTTCAAACCCAGGAATGAGGCTCTGTGCTCACGCGACCGGGAGGGGAAGTGCGGCGAGTGGCGTGGGTTTGCGTTACGTTCCTTCACACACACCCCGCTCCCGCCCGGGTTCTGGAATTCTCCCTGGGAGACTCCAGGGCAGGGACCTGGCTTTGCAGCTGCTGGGCTGGGCTGGCAGGTGAGGGCTTCGCAGAAACACGGTTGCGGGCGGGCCACACTGAGTTGACCAGGGAGGCGAGGAGTCACGGAAGGCATGGGCAGCCCAGAAATACTGGAACTTCCGCTGCTGGGATTGGCTGGTGTGGAAGACCACCTGTTGTCTTCACCAGCTGATAAGCGTAGACAGAGACGCCCCCCGCCCCCCCAAGGCTGGGTACCTTTGAAGCCCTAGGAAAGGTCGGAGCTGGGCCCCCGGTTTGTCCAGACAGTGGTAGCTGAAGCAACTCCCCCATTCATTATTATGTAAATCCTTGCTGACGGGCTAGTCTGCCTGTTGCAGGGGCCGCCTGCCAAGGGCTATGCTATGGGTGCATCCCAGATCAGTAACAGCTTGGTGAGGCCTGAGCACCAGTGGAAATTCTTCCCCTTGAGTTGGACTTGCCTGCCTGGCCCCCCAATATTTCCAATTATCTCTTGTCTCTTCTCTTTCATTTGTGTGCGGCTCCTATTCCAGGTCCTGAACCCTGATCCACGTGGGACGTGGAGGGAAACATTTACCAACAGGCTGGCCTCCCCCAGGGAGCGGAGGGCCCCTTGGCACTGCAGCGGGGGAGCTGGCCCTCGGCCCGGCTCACCAGCTTCTGTGACTGGGGGGCCCCTTGGAGGGACCAGGTCCACAGTGAAGGTTCCCGCTGCAAACCCACAAGGACCTTGAGCCCCACTTGGGCCTCCTCCCTCACCCACCTCCAGCTCCTCCCCACAGCGGGAGCCGGCCTCCAGCACGGCCCCCACTCCCTCCCGCCCAGGAGGGGTTTCACAATTTATCAAGACCTGAGTACAGGCACAGCCCTCTTGGTCCTTCCCCGCCCGCCATGCTCTGAGGCTGGGAAATTTCCCGTCATGCTGAGCCATGTAGGAGGGACATCTGGTGAATACCTTCATTTCACAGATGGGGGAAACTGAGGCCGGAGAGGGAGCGGAGCAGAAGACTGAGGGGAGTTGGGTGGAGGCCAGGGCAGTGGGTCTGTGTGCAGGCTGCATGCCCTGTGAGGTGGGAGGCCCAGGGCACAGGGAGGGAGAGCGGCCACAAAGCTGATGCCATGCACGGGGCGGCCCCAGGAAGGGCTCCCCAGGACCTGGCATGGCACTTGGTGGGCAGATGGGGGACAAGCAGAAGGCACAGGCCCGCAGGGCGAGGAGCAAGGCTGCCAGGCCCCAACAAGGACGGACAGACAGACAGACAGACAGATGTGAGGGCACGTGGCCTTTTGTGGAGGACAGAATGAGTCTGAGGGGACTGGAGAGGAGAGGAAGAGGAGCCAGCCCCCACAGCTGGGTCACACCCTTCTTGACTTTGAGCTGATTCTCCCTTCTCACCGCTTTTCTGGAAGTAAACCCTTCCCACCCGGGACTGAGAAGCAGCCATCCGAGGGTGGATCCAGGTGAAAAGTGCCACAGCCCGCAGCCCTGGGCCCCGGAGATTCCTGCGGGCAGCTCCTGCCCGCGGGATGCAGGCCGTGTCGCCAGGGGCACCGGCAGCCCTCCCGGGGAAGGTGCTCCTCGCTCCTGTGGCTCAAAGGCAGGCCTGTCCCTCACTCCCGGCAATTCCCCTTCTCCCTAGAGCTCCTCGGCTCCCCTAAGCAAATTCGCTCAAATTCCGAGGAACTTTAAAATCGTCTTCTGTCGAGGAGGTTCTTGCCTAGAGCGGGGAGCCCCCAGCCTCAAGGCTCAGGCCACAGGGGTCGGAGGTGAGGCCCCACCTCTGCCAAGTCCCCAGGAATGGTGTTCCTTCAGCGGCCGGAGGAGTCCCCTCTGTGCAGGGGGCAGTTAGATCTCCAAGGGAAAGGCTGAGCTGGCCCCCGCCCACGAGCGCCAAGGCCAGTGCCAGTGGCTGGGCCTGGCTTGGCGTCTGCTGCCGGGGTACATGGAGGCTCACACTGCAGGGGGAGGCCTTCTGCCAGGCAACTGGCCAGGGCAGCAGCGCGCCCGCGGGAAGGATGAGCCGCAGGGCAGCCAAGGCCCCCGTGGTCCAGGTCCAGGCGCTGAAATTGCCCACGGTCGCTCTATTGGGGGTGACCTTGGGCCAGGAAAGCCTAGCCACATTGAGCCCCGGCCCCCTTCCCGCCCAGCCCTAGCCCACGTGGTGGCCCTGCCCCCGCGGGCAGGAACGGAACCGACTCCACAAGCGTCTTTAATAGGACCTGAGAGGCTCCCATTCAAATTTGATTCCCGGGTCTGTGGACCCAGGCAGGATGCCAACCCAGACTGGCCTCCTGCTAGGCGAGGGGGGGGGGGGGGGCTGGTCAAAAGGCACCCGGCGGCGATTCTGAGGGCAGCACCTCTCTGAGCCTTGGTTCCCCGTCACTGTCCCCCGCCCCGCACCAATGTCGCCACAAGCCAAGGAAGTCGAGGCAGCCGTGGTTTCCAAACCGTTTATTTCCCCGACCAGGAGGTGGGGGCGCTGGGAGCGGGCGGCGGGGTCTGGGGCTGAGGGTCGGGCGGCGGGGCCCTCAGGCGAAGGTGGAGCCGTTCCAGCCCACGTTGGCCGCGTTCATGTCGTAGTAGTTGATGTAGATCCTGCGGGGGGCGGAAGCCGTGCTGAGCGGGCTGCGCGCCCGGCGACCCCGGCCCCGGGCGCCACACCCCGGCCCCGGGCGACCCCTGCCCCCCCCGCCCCGGGCGCCCCCCCCCCCCCGCCCCGGCGGCCCCGCACCTGTCGGGGCTGACGCGCAGGCGCTCGGCCAGGAGGCCGCACAGCAGCTTGCTGTAGGAGCGGTTCTGCGGGCCGCCGATCTTGCCGATGCTGTGCAGGCTGCAGAGCGCGCAGGGCTCGCTGGAGCCGCCGAAAGTCATGAGCTGGTCCGGGACCACGTGCACCGCGATGTACTGCGGGGCAGGACGCGGTCAGAGAACCTCAGCGCCTCTGCCAGCCCCGAGCGACCCCGTCCCTTCCCCGCCCGGAGTCGCCTCCCCCCGCCCCAGCCCGGGCCCTTCGCGGCCGGCGGGCACCCCCTCTTCCTGTTCGCTCCCCACACACCTGGGCCGGCTTGCCCGTGGCCTGCGCCAGCTGCTGGGTGAGCTCGGAGAGGAGCCCTTCCGGCACCGAGGCGCGGGGCACGTTGGTGTTCACCACGAACATCGGCATGATCGCGGCGAGGCGGCGAGCACTGCACACGGGGACTAACGCGCGCGCGGCTGAACCGGAGCTACGTGACTGCGCCGGGTTCCGCCCCAGTGCGCCTGAAGCCCCGCCCCTCGACGTCCCAGAAACGGAGGCCCCGCCCCTGACGCCCCGCGCAGAGGCTCCGCCCCCTGGAGTCACTGAGACGGAGGCCCCGCCCCTGTGCGTCTGAGGCTCCGCCCCCTGACGCCAGCGAGACGGAGGCCCCGCCCGGTGAGTCCGCGGCTGCTGTGGGCCCTGTGGTCGCTGGGACCCGGCCGCCTGCGGGAGTCCGAGGTGGTCCCCGCTCGTCCTGCGGCGCAGACCTCTGACCGCGCTTACCTCCGCGCAGCCCCCGAACCTGCCTGCCCCTCAGTCACTGGGGTGCGCTCAGTGACCTGTGCGCGGGAGCTGGGGAGACCGCAGCTAACGGAGAGATGGCCGCTGCCCTCCGGGGCGCAAAGCCGGCCCAGCAGAGAAGTCCCACCTCCTTCCCTGGCCCGCACCGAGCCCACGTGTGGCCGAGTCTCCGGCCGCAAGTCCCTAGGGACCACAGTCCTGCGTGTGAGCGCGCGCTAGTGGTCGCTGCAGGGTCCCCGCCGGTGCCATGTCCTTGGGGTGGACGAGGATGCTGGCAGGTGCCCAGGGCGGAGCAGGGAGCAGGAGGCGAGGCCCAGCAGAGCTCCTTGGGCCAAAGGCAGTCAGCAACCAGGCCTGGGGCCCACCCCAAACCTCAGGTCCCCTGGGCCAGGGCTCCTCAGGGGAGCCCCAGCCAGGCAGGCCTCTGGGGTGCCTCTCAGAGAGCCTGCAGTGAGCGCAGCCAGGCACACACGCATAGGGGCGGAGTCAATGAATGGGTGAATGAAGATCGCGGTGAGACGCAGGAAGAGGACTGCAGCTGAAGCGGGCCCTGGCCCCCACTCCCGCTCAGGGCTCCCTGTCTGGGCGCTGTGCTGGGGGGGCCTCAGGTGCTAGGGAGCATGTTGTGTTTGGCCAAGTCCTCAGAACTCCCCAGGAAGTCCCGTCCTTGGTCTCTGGGGGGATGCAACAGGTTCACGAGGCGCAGCAAAAAGTGGCCGGGACCGTAGCCGCTGGTGCGCTCTACGCCTGTCTCCAGCCCAGGGCGTCCTTCTCCGCCCCAGCAGCCAACTCAGCACCGCTTGCTCTATGTCCGGATCAAGTGCGCGGCTTTCTCCCCTCCTAATTGCCTGCCAGTGGAATGTATCTCCTTCCCTGGCCCTGTATTCTCACTGCTCTCCACCCACCTCACCACCACCACCACCCAGAGGACTTGCCTTGCCCAGTGAAATGTGAACAGAAGAGGCTCAAGTCCAGGCCAGCACCCAGTTTGCTGCTCGCTGAAGCAGTGGAGGTGGCGAGCTGATGGCCAGGCCCCCCTCTTACTAGCTTGCATACTTGGCTGACCACTCAGAGCCTCGGTTTCCCCACCTGTAATTTGGGGAGCCAGCAATTCCTCCCTCACAGAGGGGGTGGTGGTGGCCTTCTCTGACATTAGAGGCAGCACCATCGCAGTGCCCTGGTGGCCTCCCCCCCCTCCCCTCCCCCGGTGTGCACCACCCTCTCTCTTCTTCTCTGGTCCAGTGCACTGACCTTCCAGGCCACGCTCCTGGCCCTGGCTCCTGGCCCTGGCGCGGCCTTGGTCCTGGAATTCTCAGTTCCTTGGGAAAGGCCCCCGCGCTCCTGGCTGTCGGGTCCTGTCCGCCGAGGCCGTGGCCGTATCTCTATTTGTGAGTTAGCCTTCCTTCCTAGGGGACAAGCCCCGTGAGAGTGGCGGCTTTAGCCACTGCTGCGTGCCTCCTTCCTGACGCTGTACTTGGTGGTCGTCGGAGGGCTCCAGAGATGCCTGCGCTGCAATCCCCGGCCCTGGGAACAGCTGTTACACGGCCTAGTCCCTGGGGAGATGCAACTAAGCTTACAGGAGGTAATTAGGGAGACGACCATGGGTTATCTGGGTGAGTCCAAGGAAACCACCTGAGCCCTAAAGGGGAGAGAATTTTCTCCAAGTAGTCAGGGGGGTGCGGGAAGGGGAAGCCAGACCCAGAGCGGAAGGACTCCACGCGCTGTCACTGGCTTTGACGATGAAGGGGGCGGGGCCGCAGCCATGCACCTGCAAGGAACTGAATTCTGCCGACAGCCTGAATGGACACGGGGTGGGTCTTCCTGGTAGGGCCGAAGCACCTGGACCTCAGCCGTGTGAGGCCTTCAGCAGGAGGCCCGGCCACGCCGGCTGGCCCTCTGACCCGGCAGCCGTGAGCTAATAAACGTGTACTGGTTCAAGCAGCTAGGTTTCTGGTAATTTGTTCCAGGAGCGCTAGAAAAGCCATGCATCTGGCATCGATAGGCTCCGCGATCACCTGCTACACAACAGCACCCCTGCACCAGGGGGTGATGGCAGACACGGCTGCGGCCCCGCTGGGATGCCCTCCCCCTTCCTCCTCACCGAGAGGACCCCAGTCTGTCTGATGAGAGCCTCGGCTGCCCCGGAGCCTGGCGGCCGGCGGGTGAGGCCAGGCGAGGCAGCTGCGGCTCATGTCGTCTGCGGGGTTTAGGCGCCACCCCACCAGCTCCCTGCCGCCCCTGCTGGGACGCGGACACAACCCCGGGCTGGGCAGCAGCTGCCGGGCCACCTGGAGCTGGAACACAGGCCAGGGAGTGGGACGTGGTGACCCAGGAGCGCCTGGGCTCAGGGCCGGCCAGCCCCTGCCGCGGCCATTCCGTCGGAGAGAAGCCCCTCCCCCATGCGCCGCACCCTGGTCAGTTTCAGCCCGTTCAGAAATAAGTTTCTTGAGGCGGGAACCACCCAGTTTTCTCTGGGAGTAGAATTTCTATTGAGTATAAACCTCTTATTAGCATTTCCAACAAAAGGTGCCTCCGGGACTGGCCTCGCACTGGGAGTGCCGAGTACAGGTCTGTTCTGGTGGCTCGAGGTGAGCATCGATGCGTGTACCAGGAGGTCACGGGACTGGCCTCGCACTGGGAGTGCCGAGTACAGGTCTGTTCTGGTGGCTCGAGGTGAGCATCGATGCGTGTACCAGGAGGTCACGGTTCGATTCCCCGTCAGGGCACCTGCCTGGGTTGTGGGCTGGATCCCCAGTGGGGGGCGTGCAGGAGGCAGCCGACCCATGGTTCTCCCCTCGTTGATGTTTCTCTCTCTCCCTCTCCCTTCCTCTGCTGACTGATGTGGTGATGGTGATGGTGACGTTAGATGTCTAACGCACTTAGACGTTAAACAAGAAATGCTCTTCTCACTCTGCCCGCGGGCCCCTCATCCTTGGAATGTCAGTCATTTTCCTTTTCCTGGACCCCTCAAAGCACAGGCACCGCTCCTTGGAAACCACACATCCCCTCTTTACCCAATCCCAGGGGTCTCCCCTCCCCCTCGCTGTGCTTTCTCCTGCCTCCCTCATCTATCGCCAATGGAGTTCGTGTGACCCACTTAAATCTCTCTTGACTGTGATGCATAAAACAAGGTGAAAAACAAACAAGCATTCTCCAGAGCATTATCTCAGTCCTTTGAGATTCTGCTTCACAGCAATTGTCAACAGTTTGGCTCAAATAAACTAAAAAAAACTCTCTAAAAAAAGAGCGAAATGAAAGTGAAGATAAATCAATGGCAGGTTTGTACCTAGTCCCGAAGGTGGCTTCCCTCCTGCCCCCCAGGCCTTTGTGTAAGAGCTGGGTATACTGACCTCCGCTCCTGAGGGCTCTAAGTGGGCACCAGCCCGTCCTGCGATATCATAAAGGCGACATTGGGCAAGTTTGTCTTGAAAGCTCAGGTTTTTTTAAACTGAAGATGTTTGGTGCAGAATGAATGTCTGGCAACATCAAGACTCGCACACACGTTCGCAGGTTTTGCCTTAGGGGTACGGATCTCATTGTTCCCTGGGGAGCCCGCTGGGTCTTTCCATGACTGTCGGCTGTTAGCACAGTTTCAGGAAAACAGGCCCTTTTCTTTGTAAATGTCCAGGGCTTAGACTAGAGCCCCACAGGAAAGCCTTCCTGGTTCGCCCGTGTCTCACGGGCCAAAAGCCCGCCACGGGCTAGAGCTGCAGGGACTTTATCCGGACGACTGCTTCCCATCAGGGAGGCATGTGTCGGGAGGTGGCGTGAGAAACCAATTCAATTGAGGTGTTGCAGCCCTGAGTATCAGAATATGGTGGATTTAAAAACGAGCCCTGGCCGGTTGGGCTCAGTGGCTAGAGTGTTGTCCTGTGGACCAAAGGGTCGCAGGTTTGATTCCCGGTCAAGGGCATGGACATGGGTTTCCCAGCCCGGTAGGGTGGGTGCGGGAGGCAACCAACTGATGTCTCTCTCCCCACTCCCTCCCTTCCACTCTCTTTAGAAATCAATGGAAAAAATATCCTCGGGTAAGAATTAAAAAATAGCCCCAGCCGGTTTGGCTCAGTGGATAGAGCGTCGGCCTGCGGACTGAAAGGTCTCAGGTTCAATTCCGGGCAAGGGCACATGTGTGGGTTGTGGGCTCGATCCCCAGTGAGGGACTTGCAGGAGGCAGCCGATCCATGATTCTCTCTTGTCGTGGATGTTTCTCTCTCTCTCTCTTCCCCTTCCTCTCTGAAATCAATAAAAATATATTATAAAACAAACAGAACAATACAGCCTGGCTGGTGTGACTCAGTGGTTGAGCATCAACCTCTGCCCCGAGGTTTCCGGCCGAACTCTGGTCGGGGCACATGCCTGGGACTGTGGACTCAGTTCCCCAGCAGGGGGCGTGCGGGAGGCAGCTGATCCATGTTGCCGTTTCCTTCATTGATGTTTCTAGCTCTTTCTCCCTCTCTCTAAAAATCAATAAACACATTAAAAGACACTCATGCTCAGACCTCATCTCTGGACGTAGTCTTGCATAGACCCTGGTAACTTAAAAAAAAAAAGGGTGACATCCCCCCCACCCATAGCAGAGCCTTTAGTAGCCGCCATCACCATGACACAGCCGTACACCCTCTGTCCTGCTTCTGGTTTGCTCTGCAGACGGACTCGCACGAGAAGGTGGCGGCGCTGTGCAGGCAGGGAGGCGGGAGGGAAGCGGTCCCATCGGGGCCCGGACCACTTAGACATGTACACTGTGGACTGGGTTTCCCCAGCTCAGCACTGTGGACATTTGGGGCTGGATGATTCTCTTTTTGAGAGAGAGTAGAAAAGAGAGGGAAGGACAGAGAGAAACATCGAGGTGAGAGAAACACATCGATTGGTTGCCTCCTGCACACGACCCCACCAGGACCCTTCAGTTTGCAGGCCAACGCTCTATCCACTGAGCCAAACCAGCCAGGGCTGAGATGAGGTTCTTGAAGACAGAAGGTCTGGCCAAGAGTTCGTGCCCAAGACCAAGAAGAAAGGAGACTCAGGAGAGTACAGTCAGGGGGGAGACAGGAGGCAGTGCCCAGGGAGCTGGGTATGGGAGGGTCACTAAAGGTGGCGGAGGGAGGGTGCGGGCGGGAGATTCCTTGGTGCGTGTGCTTTTCACTCTCTGGGAATCTACATCTATAAAAACCTAAGCGACCGTCCGACCAGAAGCTATGATGCACAATGACCACCAGGGGGCGGACGCTCAACGCAGGAGCCTGCAGAGCTGCAGTGACTTGGCAGCTGTGGTTTTCGGGTAATGCATCCAGAACCAGAGAGGAGAAAGCCCAATTCCGGGATGCGTCACCCAAGAACCTCCTTCTCGAAATCCGGACCCCTTGGGGGGATGTCGGAGAGCCGGTTTCGGCCGGATCCCCGCAGGCCAGGCCGAGGGACCCCACCGGTGCATGAATTCGTGCACTGAGCCTCTAGTCATTCCAATGGGCAGTAAGCTCTGAAAAGCAGGCTCTACAGCAGGGTGGGGAACGTCCCGCCCGAGGGCTGTATGAGCTCCTCGAAATCGGGCCCTGCCAAGGCACTAGGGGTGAGTTAATTAAATGTTTGACCAAATAGAGCAGGCTAATTTTTCCGCTGATAATTTCGTATGGCCTGATAGTGATGTAATGAATGTCCAATGGCCCTGGGCAGAAGGAGGCCCCACCCTGCCCTACAGAAGCTTTCCTGATGGTTCTCTCCAGCAATTTGGAAACAGAGTCTGGAGGGAGAACTGACTGATGGCTGGTTTCTTAGCAACCAGAGTCCAGTATGTAACGAAGTGGCCCTGCCCTTGCATGTGAAGGACAAGGTCAGGTGGAGTTCGAACCATTTCCCCCAGTTGAGGCCCTGTCTGAGCCACCTCCAGGTGGGACGCCTCAGTGCGTGCCACTCGACGCGCCAGGTGAGCCCTGGCCGGTTGGCTCAGTGGACAGAGCGTCGCCCACGGACTGAAGGGGGTGGGCTGGTGCCTTGGTTGCAGGCTTGATCCCCGACGGGGGACCATGTGGGAGGCAACTGATCCATGTGTGTCTCTTTCTCTTGTCTCTCTTCCTCCCTTCCACTCTCTCTAAAAATCAGTGGAAAAATGCCCTCTGGTGAGGACAGAAAAAAAAAAAGGCCAAGGCGACCATGGGACCCCTGGCCTAGAATCCCCCCAGCAGCCACGCGGCAGTTCAACAGCGGCAAGGGGTGTATTTGGCGTAAAGAAGCTTGTGTTACTGAGTTAATGCAGAAGTCTGGCCTCCGCGCACACGCACGCGCGTATTAAATAGAAACCGAGGGGCCACAGTCGCCCACGACACACGGGAGGGCCTGGTGTCCACACACACTCCGCAGCGTTTGGCAAGTTTTCCACGTGCCTCCTCGGCGCGGACAGTCCGTCTGAGGCTCCGTTTGGAGGGGCACCTGGCCCGAGGGGCGTGCGAGGCCGCGAGCCCTGGGCCGCCGGGTCCGTGGCAGGCCCATGGCGCCGGGCGCGGGCGCGGGTCCGAGGGCGGGCGGCCGGCTCACAGGTGCTGCAGGGCCTCCTGTGCCTGCTCCGTGTAGCCGTCGTCCCGGTGGGCGCGGGCCCACTGGCCGAAGGACTCCTGGCCGTGCGGGCCCCGCTGCGTGGTGGCCAGGCGCTTCTTATCCCGGGAGAAGAAGCTAAACCTGCGGGGGAAGAGAGCCGTGAGGGCCGCCCTCGGGGCACAGGGCGGCAAACGGGCGGGCGGAGCAAACCCAGGCCCGGGAGGAAGGAGCACAGGGGGTGCGGGCGGAGTTAAGCTGGAAAGCAGCAGGGATTGGTGTCACGGTCACGGCCCCTTGGAGGGGACGGTGTGGATGGGGAGCGCACCACCTCCTCCCGCCCCCTAGGAGGGCCGCCCCGCTGGTGGAGGCGAAGGGCTGCTGGAAGCCTCCTCTCGGCCGCCTCAGCCTCAGGAGGCGGGGCGCTGAGCCTGAGGCCACGCGTGTGAGAGGCGTGGGGCGAGCAGGGGACGTTTCCGTATGTAGTTACGATGTGTTTATGGAACGAATCAGCACACCTCAGAGCCCAGCTGGCCTGGATGTTACTGCTCGGGAGGAGGCAAAAGCAGGGACGTAAGGAAAATGAGACGATTAAAAACCCACGGACGGGACATGTGGCTCTCCGATTAGGGAAACACCGCGACTATCGGACGTGAGTGCAACCTGGGAGACGTCATTCTGGAGCGTCAAAAACTGACTTATGGTGGAAGCCTGGCGGAGCTGTCACCTTGTGAGAAACAGCAACTGTAGCCTGGCCCTGGTCAGTGTGGCTCAGCGGCTGAGCGTCGACCTATGAACCAGGAGGTCACCAGTTCAATTCCCGGTCAGGGCACGTGCCCGGGTTGCGGGCTCGATCCCCAGTGTGGGGCGTGCAGGAGGCAGCCGATCCAGGGTTCTCTCTCTTCATTGATGTTTCTCTCTCCCTCTCCAGTCTCTGAAATCAATAAAAACATATTAAAAAAAAACCTGAATGTAGACCACGAGGCCTTTTGAAAACAGCTGCCTACTGATCACTGACCCATCGGAGTGCACCAGCCAATGCCCAGAAGATGAAGGTGGCATCACAGGCCGTTTCCAACGAGGTCTGCGGCCTCCTCCTGGGCAGAGACCTGGGCCCGACCGTCCACCTGGCTGGCCCCTGGAGGGCTTCTAACCTCTTTCCGCACTCCCCGCCTCCAACAGGTTCCTTTGAGCCTCACCAAGTTCTCCTGAGTCGTGGTTTCTGACCTTGGTCAGCGACCCAACTGCTCAGCCACGCTTCCCGGGCACAGGGACAGGGAGGAGCCACCGAGAAACCCCAGCTGCAGATCCACTGTGTGTGGTTCCCTGTCTGCTCGCCTGTTCGCTGTGTGTGTGTGTGTGTGTGTGTGTGTGTGCGTGTGCTGTGGCCCATGGGGCTCAGTGTGAGTCCCATCTGGGTGACATGACTGGCCTCTTCCATGGCTACTCGGCCCTGCAACCACCTCCCAGCGGGAATACGTGGTCCTTCCTCGCAGGCCTGGGGCGAGTGGATCTGTCGGGAAACCCTCCCTCCCGGCTACGACCTCTTCCGTGACAGGTGCGCGAGGGGCTGACGGAGGCATAGCCTGCACCCCGGGCCACGTGTGAGCTCATTCCAGGGGTCGTCAGGGCAACAAGCCGGCCACAAACACAGCAGCCACACAGCTGTCACGTGCCCTCTCCGCCCCCCTCAGGTAAGCAGGCCAGCCACGTGCCACTTCCGTCCAAGGGGACCCAGAGGGAATCAGCACATAGGTCCCCCCGTTGCTTTTCCTTTAAAAAAACACACACAAAAAACACACAAAAAGCCAGATCAGCTCGACTGGTGTGGCTCAGGGGTTGAGCATCAGCCTATGAACCAGGAGGTCAGGGTTCGATTCCCGGTCAGGGCACAGGCCCGGGTAGCGGGCTCCATCCCCAGTGAGGGGCGTGCAGGAGGCAGCCGATCGATGATGTTCCCGTCTCATGATGTTTCTCTATATAAATCAATTAAAAATATTTTTTTTAAAAAGCCAGATCGACTAGCTTCCTGCTGTCAGCTTGGCAAACACAGAAGTTTAGAAAGCTGGGCGTGAAGACTGAGAACACGTGTTAGTGTCGCGGGGGTGGGCGAGGGCTGGGGGTCGCAGTGGGCGTGGTTACTGACCCGTCACTTAAAGGACCTTCTTTACTGGACCACGGACAAGGTGGGTTTAGAACAGAAACAGAAAAGACAGAGAGAGTTATCGGTGGGCAGAGCCGGGACGCCCGGGCCTCACGAGGCCGGCCGCCGTGAGCGGCACGTCTGAGACCGCGCTCCACACCCACTGCCCCGGGGACACGCAGGTGGCGGCCATGCAGCCAGTGCGGCCAAGGGCACGGGCCAGCCCAGCGGCAGCCGCAGCAGCACACACGCCCCAGGCCAAGCTCAAAACCAGATCAGAAACACCCAGTGCCTACGAGGGACACGAGTCGTCGCACGGGCTGCAGGGTGGGGTCGTCGAGGATCAGTCCAGCCGCTACCATGGGCATTATGGCTGTAAAGATCCTGCTCGGAAAAGTACAGACAGACAGACAGCGATGAAAGAGCAGGAGGCACGGAAGGAGGCCCGCCCCACGCACACCGGGAGGGCGGCCCGGCCCGTGTGACGGCGGAGCTGTGTCCCCCCCCCCCCCACGCTGTCCTAAGCCGGGGCCTCCGAAGGTGATCCTGTGGGAACAGGGTCCCTCAGATGTACTTGGTTAAGATGAGGTTACAGGGGAGCAGGGTCCTTGTAAAGGGGGGTGTGGAGACGGACACGCACACAGGAAGGACGGCCAAGGGGGAGGTCAGGTGAAGGTTCTAGAAGCCAACAAAGGCCAACACCAGCCCCAGGAGAGAGGGCGGGGCAGACGCTCCCTCACGGCCTCAGGAGGAAGGACCAGCGACACCCTGGCCTTGGACTTCTAGCCTGCACAGCGAGGAGCCTGTCTGTGGTATAAGCCGCCTGGTCCCCAGCAAACCACCCGGCAGGTGAGAACCAGGCAGGTGACAGCCCCCGAGGGAGGACGGGCAGGGCAGGCCTGGGGCGGGACGGCCGCCTACAGGAGGGCGCGTCGGGCCCCTAGCTGGGCCAGGACAACCAGGAGCGCCAACCAATCCACTGTCTCGTATTTTGAACAGCTTGGCTTTTTCTCTTTTTGGGTTTTTCTGGGAGGTTGGCTGGCAAAGGACATAAACGAACTGTTTTGGACGAGGGTGGGAGTCTCTGTGTGTGGATCGCCTTTGATGTGCGCCCCAGAGTGGCTGGCATCTGGGCAGGACCCCCCGGACGGCTGCTCACGTGATGGTGAGAAGAGGGGATGCCTTCTGCCAAATGATGGGCCCTGCCCCTGGCCAAACCAGAGGGCACAGTCAGCTTTCCAGGGGCTCCAAGCCACACGGTCCTGCACCCACTTTCGCCAGAACCCCCTCTCAGCATGACAGTGCACTCCAAAGACACAGGCTTTGTGTGGGGATGGCCCTAGGCGTGGCTGGGCCTTCTGCCTGGACACACGCCGGCCAGACTGATGCGTAGGGGCCCTGGGACACGGGCCTGTGTGGCCCCTGAATGGGTGCCCCTGCCTCCCGGTGGGAGCCCCTGCAGAATCACCTCCCTCCAGGGAACGGCCCACCAGGAGGCAGCTGCGTCCTGGGTGCCCTGCAGCTGGTTTTAACTCTGGAAGCAAACCAGGCGCGGCCCCAGCTATTTCCAGGCTGAACCGGGAGGGTGGTGGGGAGGACGGGACAGCATGCCCCGCTGCCCCTACCGCTGCACCCCTGGTGGCCGCTGTCTGACCCGCCGCCTCCCTGGCCCCCCTCTGCCTGCTTCCTGCCTCCGGCCAGCCCCTCCGCTCTGAGCCGCAGGAAGCAGCTGTGTGGGTCCCTGGGACCCCGATCGGGGGCTGGGGCCACACAGAGGGGGCACCGGTGCCTGGTGTCCGCTGGGGACGAGCTGGAGTCGCTCAGACGCTCCCGCGTGACCTGCCTGGCAGTGCCAGCCGGCCTCGGGGCCAGCAGCTGCGCGATCACAAGCTATTCTTGGACCATCCTCTGGGCACATTGTTTTGACTGGCAGCGGAGTTTCTGGTTCCCTTGAGCGGTTCAGCCCAGAAATGCAGACACTGGCGCCTGGGGCTTGTGGGCCTGGAGAGATAAGGGAACTGGGCAGCCGGCCCACAGCTGGCGACTCAAGTGGGGGGGAGAGGTGGGGCCGGGAGGAGGTGGGACAGCCCGGGTGGCAGACAAAGGGCCTGGGTTAAGTCCCGACTCCCAGGGCCTCACTTTCTTCTGAGAAATGGGGTGAAGGGTCCCAGCTCAGAGCCACCCCTGACTCGGGGGGAAGACAATGTCGCTCAAGTGCTCCAAGCCGGTTTATAAACTCTCATCACAATCTCAAAGGCTCTTGTGATGCAAAGAAACACTGATGTAGGCCCGGCCGGCGTGGCTCAGTGGTTGAGCATCAACCTAGGAACCAGGAGTCAAGGTTTGATTCCCACTCAGGGCACATGCCCGGGTTGCAGGCTCAATCCCCAGTGTGGGGCGTGCAGGAGGCAGCCGATCCATGATTCTCTCTCATCACTGATGTTTCTCTCTCCCTCCCTCTCCCTTCCTCTCTGACATCAATAAAAATATATTAAAAACCAACAACACTGCAGTAGCTGTAAGTCTAGTTGAGGCAAGGATAGGCTGCTCTTTCTTGCGTGTCCTCACAGCGCCCCGGGCCTGACTCTGCATGCATTATGCACCAATAACTAATCAATGAAGGTACGGAGGGACAGGTGGGTGAGTCCCCAGAGCAACGCAGAGATGCGGGGCGGACCCGGGCCCATTCCTCACCTCTCGAGCTGGGGTTCCAAGCCCTTAAGCAGCAGGAGCCACGACCCCCCGCCCCCAGCCTCAAGGACACACCCCACCAGACCCACTCAAGCAAGCCTTCCCCACACCTCTGCCCAGGGACCCCAGGAGGACTCGGCACCCACACAGAGGTGAACTCAAGTCAAGGGCAGGCCCCACGCGCCCGGTTAGGCCTGTCTCGTCTCAGCAGGAGCTGGTTAGTGACAAGCCTGGCCCTGGGGCAGGTGCCCAGGAGGCGTGAGAGGCCAGGGAGCTGCCAGGGCAGCCGCCAGCGAGCAGCCGTGGGCCGGAAGCTCGACACTTACAGTCGCTTGATCCCAGACTCCGGCTGGGGGGACATTCTCGGGTGGACGATGGGCGGGGGCTGGAGCATTCGATTTTCCTCTTCTATTTCTTCACTGGAAGGGGGTGAGAGGCGGAAGGCAAGAGTCAAAAATTCCAGGAGAGCTGGAACATTCCAGAAGGGTGTTGTCTGATGGCCTGGGAGGACTTGCACTTGGAATAAGGGGGCCCCGGAGGCTGGCACCAGTGGCCTCTGCCTGGGGGGCTGCCCCTGGGGGAGGGGGGCATGGCAGTGAGCAGGGAGGGGCCCTGCAAGCGACGGGCACAAGGGCCTGGGACCCCTTGGCTTTGGGACCGTGTGCGGCATCTCAGGGACGGGACCCACATCTCCATTTCCAGTTTCCTTTGAAGATTCCAGCCAAAGAACTACGGCGGAACCTCGCTTCTCGACCGTCCCCCACCTCGAACAATTCCCTTCTCCACCCGACGCCCTTTCGTGCCAATACCCGTACGCGCAGCCAGCACCTCAGGGGACAAGGGAGAGAATACGCAGGCGTGAGGGTTTCCCACTGAACGTCTCAGCGAGTCGCGCTGGGAAAGGCTTCGAAGCTGTTCTAGAAGAGGTTCTTTTTGCTTCTGTTGCTGCTTATCATGATCGTTAAATTTTCCCTTTTTACTGTAATTTCCTTTCCTTTTCGTTAAATGCTCATTTACATTTTGTGTCCTCTTGTTTTTAAAGTGTTTCTTTACAGATTCAACAGCACAAGAGACAAGTTCTGAATATAAGGAAGGTTAAAACGGAATCATTTGGCGTCTGGAACGAATTAATTCAATTTACACGGTTTCTGACGGGAAAAGGCTTTCCAACAGCCTCCGGAACCACGTAAGTTCAAGAAACGAGGTGCCACTGTACTTCCTGTTTCCTGTCTCTGCAAATGCTTTGTGTTTTCTCCCGTCTGTAATACGCCACCCGCCCCTCAACCTCCCCCCTCCCCCCCCCGCCCAGTCCTGAAGGGTACCCTCTCCGTTAGAGCAGGCCCCGTTCAAATGCCACCTCCTCCATGAAGCCTTCCCAGAATGAGACTTCGGCCAGAGAGAGGCCCCAGAACAGACGCAGATGCAACCCTTGTCTTCGAGGAGCTCACTGTCCACAGGCTCCGCACGACCCCTGGGGGCCGCTGGGCTCCCACTGAATCCCAGGGAGCGCGCCCCCGGGGGAGCAAGGGCTCGACCAGAAGGCTCCGCACGACCCCGGGGCCGCTGGGCTCCCACTGAACCCCAGGGAGCGCGCCCCCGGGGGAGCAAGGGCTCGACCAGAAGGCTCCGCACGACCCCGGGGGCCGCTGGGCTCCCACTGAACCCCAGGGAGCGCGCCCCCGGGGGCCGCTGGGCTCGACCAGAAGGCTCCGCACGACCCCGGGGCCGCTGGGCTCCCACTGAACCCCAGGGAGCGCGCCCCCGGGGGAGCAAGGGCTCGACCAGAAGGCTCCGCACGACCCCGGGGGCCGCTGGGCTCCCACTGAACCCCAGGGAGCGCGCCCCCGGGGGCCGCTGGGCTCGACCAGAAGGCTCCGCACGACCCCGGGGCCGCGGGGGCTCCCGGAGGCTCACCTCTTATAGTACGCCAGCTCCTCCTGCAGCAAGAACACCTTGGACTTGAGCTCGTTCCTCTCGTGCAGCACGTCCCGCAGCTCCTGCAGCGTGAAGCGGGGCCGGTTGGGGTCCCTGAGGTCCATGGCCGCCTTCTCCGCCTCCGAGATGCTCTCCTCCCCGCCGGGCTCCGCCTGCAGGAGGCAGAGACGCTGCTGAGCTCCTGGCAGCGTCCTGTCACGCCCACTGCCCACCCTCCTGGCCCCCGCAGCTCGCCCAGGGCGCTATTTTAGGCACCCGCGGCCTCCGCTCCCCTTCTGTGAAGTCCTCTGGGGACGAAAGCCGGCGGCCACCTGTCCATTGTCTGCCTTCTCAATTGCCCAACCGGACACCAGACCCCGCGCCTCCCCACCTGACTCGGGGCTTCATTACCAGCTGCATTCAGAGGCGGCCAAGGAGGAGAATCCGCACACCAAGGCCGCCACCTCAGACCCGCTGTGTCCCTCTCCCAGCCTCTCTCAGCCCGCTGCGAGCGATCGATCGATCGGGCCAGAGCAGCTGGGATCAGCGCCTGCGCATAATTCGCTCTACCTTTCCATTTGTGATTAAGTCACGTGCCTCTTCCCACTTGTGACCAGCCTTCTGGTCGAGCCCTTTCTCCCCCGTGGCCGTGGGCATGTTCCCTGGGGTTCAGTGGAAGCCCAGCTCGGGGGGTGGGGGCAGAGGGTCACACGGACGGATCCCAGCATGCTAAGTCACCTGATCCAGGCCAGATCCAAACCTGGTCCTCCCACCCTCTGCCAGAAAAAGGAACTTTAGACAAATGACGATAAGCCCACTGACATGGCTCTGTGGTTGAGCGTCGACCTATGAACCAGGTCACGGTTCGATTCCCGGTCAGGGCACAGGCCTGGGCTGCAGGCTCCGTCCCCAGTGGGGGACGTGCAGGAGGCAGCCGATCCATGATTCTCTCTCATCATTGATGTTTCTCTCTCTCTCTCTCTCTCTCTCTCTCTCTCTCTCTCTCCTTTCCTCTCTGAAATCAATAAAATAAAAAGAAGGAGGAAAAGCTCAGGACGAGAGGGAACGCTCCAGAACAGGAGAATGAGGGATTGAAATAAAGACCCTCCCCAACCCCCCAAAACAAACACCCCACAGCGGCACAGGCCAAGGGGACGCGGCCTGGGTCAGGGGCGGGGCTGGGATGCTGGGCTCCAGAAGGCATCCTGGGAGCTGGACAGGCTGTTCTGGGAAAGGACACTTGAAAGGAGACACCCCCCCCTCGAGGCAGGGCAGGTGACAGAAGGGCCACTTGGCAGGCAAGGGGGTGGGGTGGGGGGAGGGGGTGACCCGGAGTCAGCAAGCGGCAGGGCAGCAGGAAACCCAACCTGACACCCCTACACACACACCAGCTGGGGATCAGAGTAGGGCCCCCGCCCACCCAGGAACCAGGGGAGGAAGTGCTGGAGGACTTCGCCTCCCAGGAAAGCGCGTGTGCGGGACACGCCTCCAGCTGGGCTGTGGTCAAGGTAGCCCTCTGCACAGCTAGACTCTGACGGTGCCCCCACCCACGACCCGTGTGGCTGGTGCCCGGTACATAGCAGGAGCTCACTAATGGCGACATTTCTCTTCCCCTGCCCGGGTTAACCACGGAGCGTCCCTGAATGTCTAACACGCATTCAACCTGTGTGAAGCGTTAACCTTGTGCTGCTGGCCACTGAGCTAATGAGATGAATCAGACAGGAATGTGCAGGTGGAGGGAAGAGCCACATAAATGGAAACTCACACGGTAACAAGCACAGTGAAAGGGTGCGAGACACCCAGCTCTACGGAGGGTCGCAGAAGGCGTTACTGCAGATGTGGTCTCCGTGCATGGGGTCTTGATGGATGTGTAGGAGTTTGCTAGGAACTATGCCTCCCTCCACCCCGTCTCTGCCCCTCATTTTGTTTGGCTCTGACTGTATTCTAAGACTTTTAATCAGTGGCCAAAGAGTTTAGATCAGAAGACTTCACACTAAAGCTTAGGTTTTGGGCTTCCTTTTGAATAAAAATGGGAAGATTGGGTCACACTGGACCCGCACGGGGACACTGTTGCTGCGTAGCTGCTACTCTCGGTACCTGCTCTTCCCACGGCTGCTGACTCCCCACAGCTTTTTCCTTCTCGGCCTCGGCCCCTGAGGCCTCAGGGGCCCCTTTGGTGGCCCCATCTCAGGCTCCACACTCCCTCCAGGCCCTCCCTCCCCGGAACTCAGGTCCTGCCGTCACTGGGGCAGGTCCCAGGTTCCTGAGTCTCTGGGAGGGGCCATGTGACAGGCGTGTCCTCCCCCTCCTCCCCGGGGAAGGCGAGAAGCCCTCAAGAGGTTGCCCAGAGCTGGGAAGTGCCAGCCAGCGGACCAGACGCTGGCGGGTTTCCCACCACAGAAAGGAAGGGGCAGTGCCGTGCGTGATGGAAGCTGGGCTGACGCTACGGTGGCCTCACACTGCAGGGCACTAACCAACCAGTCAGCACGTGCACACCCTCAACCGCACAGTGCTCTGTCAGCCTTATCCAACACAAATGAATCCGTTCACACAATGAGCCTGGCTGGTGCTGCCAGGTGGCTGGCCATGACCCAGGAGGTCACGGCTCGACTCCCGGTCAGGGCACACGCTCAGGGTGCAGGGGGCGTGCATGAGGCAGCTGATCAGTAATTCCCTCTTATCACTGCTGTTTCCGTCTCTCTGCCCCTCGCCCTGCCTCTCTGAAATCAATTAAAATATATAAATAAACTGAGAGAGGCTTCCCTTCCCCGAGGCCTTTGGGCGCGCTGCCGGCCCCTCTCCGGGCCTGTGTTTCTCCATCTCGCCCTCGATAACCCAACAATATGCCTAGGAGCCCTTCCCGCCGGACTGGGGGACCCCTATAAACACTGCTCACATGGGGGACCCTATAAACACCGCTCTCAAGCCGACATCTCCCCTTGCTCAGCCCATAGGCTGCCATCAGCCCCACCGAAGGCTCTGAGGAGCCCGAGCACCCTCACTGGAGGAGGGAAGGCTGTTTCACAGGGAGTGTCTGAGCCCCTTAGAACTTGGGGGCTTCCCAGGAAGCTTGGCCATCAGGTCCTGCCTCTTGGGCCGCTGCCTGGGGGCAGAGGAGGGACAGCTGGGGGCTCGGGCTTCTCCGGAGGCCACGGGTCCTGATGCAGTGCCTGGGGCAGCCCCGATCGGCCCGTCCCAGCCGCCATCGGCCGATCGGCAGCGGGCCTTCTAGGCTTACGGCACCAGGGACCGTGGCGGTGGCCTGGGTTATCTCGGATGGTCCGCTGCTCCCGCGAGGCGCCCTGGGCACAGCCGGAGGGAGGAGCCCAGCCCGCTGCTCCCTGGGGAGGTCGGCCTGTGCAGAGGCGTCAGGGAGGGCACGCCTCCGTCAGGGCCTCCATCCCGAGGCCGGGCCCCCTGCGCATGCTTCCTGCTGCCTGGGCCCGTCATGGCCCCTTCCTGTGCCCCAGGCCCAGCAAAGGGGACCAACTGTGCGAATTCAGCCTGAAACCCGGCCTCACCCGATGGCTCCTGTCCACTTTCCTTGTGTACTTAAAAGACCACACAAGCCTGGCCCATGGCTCAGTGGTTGAGCATCTACCTATGAACCAGGAAATCAGGGTTCAATTCCCAGTCAGGGCACAGGCCCGGGTTGCGGGCTCCATCCTCAGGGTGGGGCGTGCAGGAGGCAGGAGGCAGCTGATCCATGATTCTCTCTCATCATGGATGCTTCTATCTCTCTCTCCCTCTCCCTTCCTCTCTGAAATCAATAAAATTATTTTAAAAATAAAATGTAATTTATGTACCGTAAAATCCACTCTTTTAAAAGTACAGAATTCGGTGTTTTTAGTCCACTGAGTTGTGCGACCATCACCACTAATTCCAGAAATTTTCATCACCCAAGGGAAACCCTAGCACTCACTCCCCATCGCCCCCCACCCCTGGCCCCCAGACCCTGCAGCCACCGTCCGCTTTCTGCTCTGTGGATTTGCCTGTTCTCGACCTCAAGTCACTGGAATCATGCAGCATGCGGCCTTTGTGTTGGCTACTTTCATGTAGCATGTTTTCTAAGTTCATGCATGTTATGGCGTGTGTCAGCACTTCATTCCTTTTCATGGCTGAGTAATATTCCACCGATTGGACAGACCACACTTTTTTTATCCATGAATCGTCAATGGACATGCAGGTTGTTTCTACCTTCTGGCGATTGTGAGCAATGCTGCTATGACCTTGTAGTATGAATCGTAGTTACTGGAATGAATGAGTGAATGAGTGAGTGAGTGAATGAATGGATGGAGAATGGCAGGTGCCCCGTAACCACCTCTGAGCTGCCTACTCTGGGCTACAACGCTGGGGGCCCAGACCTGCCTCTACCCCCGCTGTGTGTCCTTCAGGCAGCGGCTAGCGCTCTCTGGGCCTCCGTCCCTTAAAGCATCCCGGGGAAAAGGCAGCCGGAGCCGGCGTGCACTCACCTCGGGCTCCTCCTCGCCGTTCTGGCTGGGGTCGCCCCGCAGCCGCTCCCGCAGCTTCCCGAGCTCCGCCCGCAGGCTGCCCATCTCCTGCTCCTTGGTCTGCAGGTCGGCCTCCAGCTCGACCTTCTGCTCGATCAGGGCCTTGCCCTGCGCCTCCACCACGGTGATGCGGTGCCGGAGGTCGTGGTTGATCTTCATCAGCCGCGTCTGCTGCTGCTGCAGCTGCGGGGGGAGAAAGGCCGCTGACGGGGCGCCCCGCGGGGCTCAGGCCGCGCCCGCACAGGCAGACCACCCGCGCGTGCCGCTCGCACTGCCCGCGTCTCCGTGGGCTTGACATGTGTCCACATAGCTCTGCCGGTGCCAGAGGCGGGCCATGTGTCTATTTACTGTGGTGACTTTATGGCAGATGGAAGACACGTGTCTTGTTAGAACAGGAAGACACTTTCCCAGCAGATGGAAGTAACATGTCTGGAGACAGGGGTGAGTGTTTTGTGTTTTTCTTTTTAAATTATGTTGTTATTGGTTTTCGAGCGAGAGGAAGGGAGAGGAATAGAGAAATAGTGACATCCATGATGAGAGAGAACCATGGATCGGCTGCCTCCCGCGAGCCCCACACTGGGGATGAAGCCCACAACCCAGGCCTGTGCCCTGACCCGGAGTTGAACCCTGACCTCCCGGTTCATAGGTCGATGCGTAACCACTGAGCCACGCCGGCCAGGCAAGAAAGGGGTGTGCTTTTCCAACTCAGGCAGAGACACCCCCTCCCCCCAGCAGCCTGGGAACCATGCCCTCCAGGGGGAAGCCTCAGGGTCTGAGCCAAGGCTGAGCGGGCCTGGGGCCTCCCCAGGGTGTGGGAGGCAGGAGGCAGGTCCCTCCCGCTGTTCCAGGGCTGGGCCCGCCAGGCCTCAGGCAGGATCCGCACCCCACGGAGCCCATGGAGTGAGACCGGGGGGGGGGGGGGGGACGGGAACCCCCTGAGGGAGCTCTGTCTCTGGCTGGAACCTGCTGGCCGGGAGGAGGGACGCGGTGGGGCTGGTCACTCACGGCCTCGACGTCCTCGCTCTTCAGGCCCAGCTCCCGGTCCTTGGCGCGGATCTCGTCGCGCTGCTTGTCCACCACCTCCTTCAGCTTCTTCATCACCTGCCGCTCCCGCTCCGACATGCCTGGGGGGGCAGCGAGACCTGCAGGTGAGCCCCGCCCTGCCCGCGCGACCCTGCGCAGCTCCCCGCTCCGCCCCCCCACGTCAGCACTTTCTCACGGGACAGCGCCCCGCCTGATCCTTTCAGGGGTCCTGGGGGACAGTGTTCGGCAGGTGAGGGACCCCAGGCCGGGCCAGGCCAGTCACGCCAGCTCAGGGTCCGCCTGCCCTGGTGGTGGCATTGTCTGTCCAGAACCCAAGAATTTTCCAGACCCTTGGGTGTATCTTTTTGTTGTCGTTAATCCTCACCTGAGGATATTTTTTCCATTGATTATTTTTTAGAGAGAGTGGGAGGGGGAGAGCTAGACAGAGAAACTTCGATGTGAGAGAGACACATCGATTGGCTGCCTGCCACATGCACTCTGACCATGGCCAGGGATCAAGCCTGCAACCGATCAGGATCGAACTCAGGACCCTTCAGTCTGCAGGCCGATGCTCTAGCCCAGTGGTTGGCAAACTGTGGCTCGCGAGCCACATGCGGCTCTTTGGCCCCTTGAGTGTGGCTCTTCCACAAAATACCGACTTCTGTGCATGGGCCACGAAGTTTCAATCGCACTGTACGTGCGCGCCCGCACGTGGTATTTCGTGGAAGAGCCACACTCAAGGGGCCAAAGAGCCGCATGTGGCTCGCGAGCCACAGTTTGCCGACCACTGCTCTAGCCACTGAGCCAAACAGGAGAGGGCCCTTGAGCGTATCTTTGCAGCCCCATCTCCCTGGTCCAGTGGCTTGACACCTGCAGTTGGTCCCCGCAGGTGCTAACAAGTAGTTTCTGCGCTGCCGCCCGCTGACCGAGGTCTGACAACAAGGAGCGGAGGTGCTGTAGAACCTGGAGTGTCCAGGCCGCGGGGGCAGGAGGCTGCCAGGGGCTCTGAGGGCAGTGCCTGCCACGCAGGGCTGGCTCCTCTCACCCCATCTCGTGACGGCACCCCTAAATCCTGTCTCCGCTAGGCCCTCAGTCTAACTTCGAAGGCCACGCCTCCCAGGGACCCCTGGCCCGGCGCCTGTCCCTCTCACAGGTGAAGGATGCCGCTGTCCCTGTGTTCCCATGGTTTCCCGAGCAAATAAAAATAACCGGGGAAGGCACAGCACGCATGGCATCCGCCTGGTCTCCCGCCCGGTGGGGGTGGAGCCTCCCAGCGAACCCTCTGGGCGCGGAGCCACGCGAGAATCACACCCTCCACGCGGCTGTTCATAACATGCTGGCCGGGACGCGCGGCTCTCCCACACGGAGGGAGCCGTGCGCACAGGGCGACGGTGGGCGAGGCCGAAGCCCCCGGGGCTCGGGTCCATGCCTGGGACCCTGAGGCCTCTGGGCCATCACGTGGGCAGGCAGGGGCGTTCCCAGGTCACCCCCAGAGGTCTGGGGTGCCCTGCAGAAACGTCACAGACAAGATGGCTACGGGTTCTTGGATAAGTCAGCATAGTTGCCATAGGACCCAGCAATTCCGCTCCTGGGGAGAGACCCCAAAGCACTGAACACACAGGTCCACACAGACACCCTGAGCACCGCGTGCACCTCTCTCCCCCCGTCTGCTGCTGCTGCTAATCCTCACCCGAGGGTATTTTTCCATTGGATTTTCGAGAGAGTGGGGGGGGGGGGGACACATCAATGTGAGAGAGACACATCGACTGGTTGCCTCCCACAGGGCCAGGGATCGAGCCTGCAACGGAGGTACGTGCCCTCGACCGGAACTGAACCCGGGACCCCTCAGTCCAAGGGCCAACGCTCTATCCACAGAGCCAAACCGGCCAGGGCCCCCCCGTTTTACTTCTTCCGCTCTGGTGCCCAATGCCTGGTTCTTATGGGGAAGGGGAAGGGAAGACCCAAAGCCCAGGAACCCCGCACTGTCCCCGAGGGTCAGGGTCAGGGTCAGGGTCAGGGCTGACCCCACGCCGGCCCAGCACTGGCCACCACCCGGGGCGGGGCCTCCCTGTCTGTCCACGTGTCTATCTCCGCACAGGAGACAGGCTCCCGGGGCAGCGGCTCCCTCCCCGCCAATGTGTGTCCCCAGCGCCCAGAAAAGCCAGAGAAGCGAGGCCCCGGGAACAGTGCTGAGCGAGCCCCTCTCCTCGTCTCCCGTCCGTCCCTCAGTTCCGCTCGGGCAGTGACCGCGGCCGCAGGAGAAAAGGCTTCGGAGATGAGCGTCGCAATCGCTCAGGGACCGTGCCCGTGACCGTCCCCCTGATGGGCGCGGGAACAGCCTTCTCCCGCGCCCCCCCCCCCCCGCCCCCTCCTCCTACCTTCGTGCTTCTGGAACTCCTCCTCGGAGAAGCTGACGTCCTTGTGGGAGAGGCTGGTCATGAGCTGCTTGTTCTCCTCCTGCAGCTGGGCGATCTGGGACAGGAGGTCCTGCGCCTCCCCCCGCCACACGTCCTCCACCAGCTCCAGCTCCTGTGAGGGCGCGGGCGCGGTCACGGCCTGCCAGGCTGGGGCATCGGGCACACTGGCCCGCAGGGCAACTTTGCAAACGACAGGAGGCGCCCTTCCCGTGTGGACCTGCCCAGGTGAGACCTGCCCAAGGTCCGCCACGGGCTCGCAGCACCTGCTACCTGTCTGGACAGGACGGAGGAAGGAGCAGCCGCTCTGGGGAGCCCACACCCCTGACCTTTGGACAGACCCTCAGTCAGGACAGACTTCTCTCCAGGGAGCGGGAGCAAGAGGCTGCAAAGACCCCGGGGGCTGCCACCTGGCCCAGAGTTCTTCGTACGTCTCACACGGGCATCTCTTCGAGCGTCCTGGGCCAGCTCCTTAGCCACTGCGAGCCTCAGTTTCCCTCAGCTGAGGAGCCCTAACATGACTCAGCCGTGAAAAGGAGCAAAGCACCGACACGGGCCACAGCGTGGATGAACCTGGTAAACATCGCACCAGCCTGGCTGCTGTGGTTCAGTGGGTAGAGCGTCAGCCTGCGGACTGAAGGGTCCCGGGTTCAATGCTGGTCAAGGGCACAGGCCCGGGTTTTGGGCGCAGTCCCCAGTGGGGGGCGTGCAGGAGGCAGCCGATCCATGATTCTCTCTCATCATGGATGTTTCTATCTCTCTCTCCCTCTCACTTCCTCTCTGAAATCAATAAAAATACATTTAAAAAATAATAAAATAATATTAAAAACAAAACATCCACTAAGTGAAAGCGGCCAGACACGAAGGCCCACACAGTGTAGGATCCACTCATGGGAAACGTGCCGAGTAGATAAATCCACAGGCAGAGCAGCCTGGCCGCTGTCCGGGGCAGACGCTGGAGGTGGGTAAGGAATGACTATTAAGGAGTATGGGTGTGTTTTTTAGAGAGAGAGGAAGGGAGAGGAGAAAGAGCCACCTCCTGCGCGCCCCGCATCAGGGATCGAGCCCGCAACTTGGGCATGCGCCCCGACTGGGAACCGAACCAGCAACCTTGTGGTGCGCGGATGACGCCCAACCCACTGAGCCACCCCGGCCAGGGCCATCCGGGTTTTCTTTTCTGAGCAATGAGAATGTTCCAAAACGGACTGTCGTGATGGGTGGACAGCTCTGCGAAATGACTAAAATCATGGAGGTGTATGCTATAAGGGGTAAGTGGCATGATATGCAAATTATATTCAATAAAGCTGTTACCAAAAAACCTGGCATTTTGTAAAACTGCAAACTCGGCAGCATTATCGCCGCTGCCCGCACAGAAGGCTGGGGAAAGCGTGGACGCCGGAGCCTGCTTACCGGGATCGAATGGTCTCCGCCAGGTCCTAGCTGATGTTGGACAAATACTCAACCTTTGGGAGCCGGGGACACCAGGCAAGGAGTGTAATCTGTCCCCCAAGGGGCCCTCGTGAGGGTAAATGGCTCATGGGCACAAACCATCTGGCAGTGCCAGCACCAGGAAGGGCTGAGGCGGCTCCTCCCACAGCGGTTTCCTCCCACAGCCCGTCACCAGCTGGCCCGGGGGCCGGATGGCAGCATCGCCTCCGTCTGTCTCCGGAATAAGCTCCTAAATCCGCTCCCCTTCTCTAGGAAGCTCGTGGCATGGGCAAAGGGGTGCAGTAACTAAGTGCTCGCACAGCGGGCTCAAGGTCACAGGAGAGGTGAAGGGCAGGGCCTGGGTTCGATGCCCCGTCAGGGCACAGGCCCTGGTGGCGGACCCGATCCCCCGTGGGGGCCGTGCAGGAGGCAGCCGGTCCATGATTTTCGCTCATCACTGATGTTTCTATCCCTCTCTGCCTCTCCCTTCCTCTCTGAAATAAAAATGTTTTTTAATAAGGTATGTTATTAAAATTAACCTCATCTGTGTCTCTTCATCAATGTGACAAGCCACACGGTATTTCCATGGGGCGGCACTGTGCTGGCAAGGAGGGTCCCTGAGGGCCAAGACCTCACCTACTGCGGTCCCTGCTCTCTCCCAGAACAGTGTCAGGCGCACAGTAGGTACTCAATAAATAATTCTAACGAATAAACAATATATGCTACTTACATTACAAGCCACTGGGCCCACACAGCCACTGCTTGCCAACACTTGTGTTTCCTGCCTCCCCAATGCCCACCCCCCACCAGGTGAGGACCCTGCTCTCCCTCTCTCTCTCTCACAGGCCCCCCGGGAGGCAAGGAGCATGCTGTGACTTGTCAATGGGCTTGCAGACTCAGTAGCCAGGGAGAAGGAAGGAGGGAGGGAGGGAGGGAGGGATAAGATGGAGGACATTTTCCACATTGTGGAAATAACACCTTGAAGAGCCTCTGAGATTGCAGGGGCGGGGCGGGCTGGGGGTGGAGCCGGAGGACTCTCTCAGTTCGCCAGGAGAACAATTGAAAGGGGCTGGGGCTGGGCTGGGGACAAGGCTGTTGTCCTGGGATCGATGAGCCTCCTCCTCAGTGTTTACAAACAGGCCCTGCCCCTGAGCACACTGGTGCAGCCTTCCAGAGGCGACAAGGGCAGCTGGCCGGGCATTCCACCCACTCCAGGCCTGGTGGCCCCCGCCGTCTCCCAGGGGGGCCTCTCCGCTGCAGAAGGACCAAAGCCGGGGGTGCGGACATGGGTGCTAGGACTCTGTGTGACCTGGGCTAAGCCCCTTGGTCCCTGTTAAGAGGCATGAGGGGCTGGGCCAGTGTGGCTCAGTGGTTGAGCACCGACCTATAAACCAGGAGTTCAGGGTTCAATTCCCAGTCAGGGCACATCCCCAGTAGAGGGTTTGCAGGAGGCATCCGGTCAATGATTCACTCTCATCATCGATGTTTCTCTCTTTCTCCTTCTCCCTTCTTCTCTGAAGTCAATAAATTAAATTTAAAAAAAAATTTTTTTTTAAGAGCCATAAGAGGGTTTCAAAGATCCTTCCCTCTCTGAGAGATGGAGCCCCCTGGGGCAGGAGTCAGGGTGCCTGGGATGGAGGTGGGGTCCCTGATGCCAGTGAAAACCTCTCCGGGCCTAAAGACAATGTTAACAAAGCCCTCACAATGAGCTGGGCTCTGTCCCAGCGCTTGACATACATGAACATACATGACATCCATGACATAGTCCTCACCACAACCCTACGAGGTGGGCACTGTTATCCCCTTTCACAGCTGGGGATACTGAGGCACAGAGAGGTGCGGTGACTTGCCCGAGATCACACAGCCCCTGGGCGGGAGGGCTGGAAACCAGGCTGTCTGGCTCCAACGTCCCTGCCCTGGGAATCGCGACATCAGCTGCAGCACCAGGTGCCGTCAAGCTGGCGGGGTGACCTGGGAAGGAAGCGCTGCCTAAGTCCTGGGAGCTTGAGTTTCCTTCCTGACCCCAGGGCACAGGGACCTCTGAGGACAAGCCCAGTCCAGCCTCACACGCAGGTGCTCTCAGCTTCCCAGGACCTGCCCTCCGGTTAAGACTGCAGACACCGCCCTAACCGGTTTGGCTCAGCGGACAGAGCGTCGGCCTGCGGACTCAAGGGTCCCAGGTTCGATTCCGGTCAAGGGCATGTACCTTGTTGCGGGCAAATCCCCAGTGGGGGTGTGCAGGAGGCAGCTGATGGATGTTTCCCTCTCATCAATGTTTCTAACTCTCTATCCCTCTCCCTTCCTCTCTGTAAAAAATCAATAAAATATATATAAAAAAAAACAAAAACAAACAAAAACACATTAAAAAAAAAAAAAGACTGCAGACACGGCCTGGGCCCGGGCTATTTTCCGTGGAAAAACACTCAGACCTCAAAGGACCTACTAGGCCAGTGATGGCGAACCTTTTGAGCTCGGCGTGTCAGCATTTTGAAAAACCCTAACTCTGGTGCCGTGTCACACATAGAAATTTTTTGATATTTGCAACCACAGTAAAACAAAGACTTATATTTTTGATGTTTATTCTATGTATTTAAATGCCATTTAACAAAGAAAAATCAACCAAAAAAATGAGTTCGCGTGTCACCTCTGACACGCGTGTCACAGGTTCGCCATCACTGCACTAGGCCGTAGGCGACGGCCTGCTGGGGGTTCAGAGAGGCGCAGCGTATTTCCTGAGGCCACACAGCCAGCCGGAGCCTGTCAGGCACCTGGGCCCCAGGAAAGGCGTTTCCTCCTGTTCCCAGGCGGAAGGTGTCTGACAGGAGCTTCCCGGAGCTGAGGGCTTGACCGGAAACCAGTCTCCCACTTCCTCCTCTCCAGGCACCTGAGCTGGACGCCTGGCCCAGAGGGGAGGCCCTGAGTCACCAGCCCACAGGGCAGGGGCTCAGCTTTGAATCTGCCCCAAATCGTTGCCTTCCCCCAATTCATTCTTTTAAAATATATTTTTATTGATTTCAGAGGAAGGGAGAGGGAGAGAGAGAGAAACATCCATGATGAGAGAGAATCATGGGCCGACCGCCTCCTGCACGCCTCCCACTGGGGATGGAGCCCGCCACCCGGGCCTGTGCCCCGACCGGGAACCGAACCCTGACCTCCTGGTTCAGAGGCTGACGCTCAACCACTGAGCCAGGCCAGTGGGCATCCTTCCCCAACTTAAACCACGAGAGACACTAGAATTGTCTTCACTGGGGACCCGGCTCTCGCAGCACTAAGGTGGGACAGGTCCTTACCCCCCCACACACCCTCCGTTTTTCATCTGTGAGATGAAGATCATTCCCACCTCACCTTGTGAGAACCAAAGATAAAATCAAGGGGGAGAGAGCACCTGGGAGCACAGGCTGATAACCCAGGAGGAAGCCTGGGAAGCGATTTGCCAAGAGGAACCCAGGGACCCGGGTCCCCCAGGGGCTGGAAGTCACGCCCCCTCTGCTGTCAGGGCCCTGAGACAGAAGGAAAAAGGGGCCTGTATCTCCTCTTCCTGGGTGACAGGGAAGGGCAGGAAGCTGAATCCATTTCTGAAAAAATGTAATATTATCTGGGCCGTTTAGATGCTATCTCGATACGTTCTATTCTAAGTTGGCTGCTATTACTGTCACCATTGGACCTGCGAGGAAATCAAGCCCAGAGAGGTTAAGGAGCTCGCCTGAGGTCACAAAGCTATTGAATGGTCAAGGTGGGATTGGAACTCGGGTCTGACTCCAAAGAACTGCCCTTCATCCCCGGGTGGTACAGGGCAGTGTCCCCGGCTGGGCAAGAGCGGGCCAGGGCGCCCCCCACCCCCGACCGGTCCCTCCGCCTGCCCCCCAGTGGCCTCTGCTCTCCTCGGGTCCCTGCCTTCCCGTCCGTGCGCGCGCCCCGGGCCGACGGGCCCCTGGCCCGGAGGGGCTCCCCGCGGCCGCGGCCCACCTTCTGGTGCTTGCGCTCCTTCTCGATGCGGTCCACCCTCTCGAGGCGCAGGCGGTCCAGCTCCAGGCGCAGCTCGTCCAGCTCGGGCGCGACGTGGTGGCGGCTGACCAGCACCTCCAGGATCTCCAGGACGCGCACGACCTTGGGCATGAGGCGCGCGATGGCCTCGCAGCCGTGCTGGTCGATGACCCGCTCGAACTCGTGGCCCACCAGCGCCGCGATGTCGTACACGTCCATGACCGTCAGCTCCGCCACGTTCTTCTCCAGCGCCGACCCCCGCTCCTGCTCCTCCATCGCCCCGCCAACTAGTGCAACTCCCCGAACTCGCCCTCCCCGCGCCCCTCTCCGGCCGCGCTCAGCGGGCCCTCGGGCGGGGGCGCAGCGGGCGGGCGGCCGGCATGGGCGCGGGCGGAGCCGGAGCCGGAGCCGGAGCCCGGGCGGCAATCCGTGCGCGGGAGCCGGCGTCCGCTCGGCCCGGATCCTGCTCCCAAGTCGGGGGAGGAGGAGGAGGGGGAGGAGGGGGAGGAGGAGGAGGAGGCGGCGGCGAGGAAGGCGCGCGTGCGCAGGCCCGCGGCGCCTCCCAAGTTGGGAATCCGAGTTGGGCGCTATGGAGGCACGGGGTCTGGCCGGAGAGGCGGCCGCGCTGCCCTCGGAAACAGTTCTCGCCCGCGGGTCGTCCCCACGCCCAGGGCCTGGGAAGGAAGGGCGGCCGCCGCGGCTCCGGGAAACTTTGGCGGCGGCGAGACCGGGTGACCGACTCCCCCCGCGGGGATGCCGCGCGCCCCGCCCAGATCCCGGCCTGGCGAGGGGCGCGTCCGGCTTCTTCCGCCTGGGGGCGCCCTGGGGTCCCCACGGGCACCGATCCCTCCCATCCGCCGACTCGGCGGCCCCCCCGACCCCCGCTCCACCCGCCCGCGCGTCCCTCCCCACGCACCGCCCCCTCCTGGATCCCGGCCGGGTCCTGGCTCCTCCCCGCCCCTCTCGTCCCCGGGAAAGGAGGGGGTCCGAGGCTAGCCCGGAGGAGCGGGGGCGGCGGCGACAGGGATGGGGGTCGCTGGTTCTGGACGATGGCCGCGTCGGGGGGCGGCCCCCGCTTTGGGGAGGGTGGAGGGGTGGACGCCGGGATGGACCCATCCTGGGGAGGAAGCGAAGCGGACCCGCCGGAGCCGGGGCCTGCGCCCCAGGAGGGGCGCCCGCCTCCCACCCCCAGAGAGGGGCGCACGGTGGAGGGGTCCTCTGCCCCGAAGGCGCCGCGCCGCCTAGCCATTTCCACTAGCGGCCCGGCTCCCTGTGACTTGACCACTTTACGGGGAGGCGCGGCCGGCTTGGCTCTCAGGGTCTCCTGGTCCCGCGCCCCCTGCCCTTCTGACTTGGCTAAATCCACTCGTCCTGCCGTCAGACATCCCACCCCCACCACCGGGGGTCCTTTCCTGAGCCCACACCCCTCCCCGCTCCTCCCCCTCCTGCACCCCCACAGCCCCTGCCTTCTCCCTAAAATGGCCCTGAGTGGCCTTGGAGCCGGAAAGCCCACCCCAAGCTGGCTCCATGTTGATTGAAAAGTCAACACAGGAAAGGCATTTGCTGTTTGAAAGCATCTAATGCTTATCCTTCCCACGTGCCAGGCATTACTCAAAACATTTCCTCCTTACTCCGCGGGTTCGGTTCTCCAGTGTGGCCTGATGACTCCTGGGGTTCCCCAGGGCCAGAGGGTCTCTGTGGGGGTCCCTTTGCCCGCCTGGGTGAAGGAGAGGCTAGTTGTGCCTTGGTTCAAATTGATTATTTGTTGTCGGTAGTGATCAGTACTAACGGTTTCACTTGGTTTTAGCAGCGCCTAATACACCACACCTTCCCAATCCCATCAAAAGTGACTTGGCCTTGCGGTCGATGTTGATGGTTGACCTGGATCAACCCGTGATTTTGTGCGTTTGGGATTCTCAAAATAAATCCACTTCTCATCGCCAGTCACAACTCGATGCCAAAAAGACTTTCTTTCGTGCCGTGGAAGCAGCATTTTACTGATGACTTTTCGGTTTTCCATTTGCCTTTCGTCCAGTTGGTGTGGCACCCATTTTCCTTCCTTTAAAATGGTTCCCATTGCTTGTAAACGGTCGGAAATGGTTTGCTGAGCAACGTTGAATCTTTCCGCGAGTTGTTTCTGAGTTGGACACGCATCTCCACCCAATAAAGCTTGTCATTGTTGGTCTTCCATCTTTTTCGGTTGACCTGGACGTTCTTTGTCTTTCCCACCGAAATCCTCACTTTTAAAGCATTTAAACCAGCGTTCACACGTATCCTGAGATGGAGCATGTTCACCATAAGCTTCCCGAAGTATACGATCACTTTCAGCAGCACTTTTCTTCAAAATAAAGTAATGAATTAAAACTCCCCGTAAATGCTCTCTTTTTTTGGCACAAAATTCAACATTTCTAAGCGTAAAAACATCTATGATGTTAACACCTTCAGAAAATTTGACATATGAAGTTTTGAAGCTTGTTGTCCATACAACACAATAGCATACATATCAAATCGCATATATATCAGCATACGTGTAACTCCACCTATTGAAAAAAATCTGCATTATTAACCGGTACACCTAGTAAGAGTAAAATGACATAATGTCTGTGCATTGTTTTAAAATAACCCACTGGGAGGGTGGGATGGTGGGATGGTTGGGAATATGAACGAAATGAGGACTGTCCATTTGGTTAATAACTGTCGAAGCTGGGTGATGGGACCACGGGAGTTCATTATACTATTCTGGGTCCTTCTGTAATATTAGCATTTTTTTCATAATAATCATAAAAAAGGACTGCAGGGCTTATTAACCAATGTCATCCCAATAAACATGTAAAAACAAACAAACCCAAAACAGTCTTGAAGAAGTGCCTGGGATGAGCACAAGTCTTGCCTCCGCCATGGGTCAGAGAAGAGAGATTTGAAGACCTGGAATGGAAGGAAGGATGAGTGGGTGCTGGGGAACCCCCCTCCCTCCCCCGCCCCGTCAGGGGCAGGTCAGAAGAGCTGCCTGCGGGCAGATGTGAGCCAGTCGGGCTGGGCACTTGGCAGAGAGGAGCCGTGATTGTGTGGAAGGAGAAGTCCCCACTTCCTGGAACATCAGACCACAGGGCCCTGACACCGCACTGCGCTCAGAGAGGCCACTTTGGGCCACTTGAGCGTCGCTTTACTATGCTGTTGCCGTGACCGCGCGTGGGCTGACCACGTTCCCCCAGACTCAGAGGTTGAAATCTTAGCCCCCCGATGTGGTGGTATTAAGAGGTGGATCCCCTGCCCGGCCGGCGTGGCTCCGTGGTTGAGCGTCATTGACCTAGGAACCAGGAGGTCACGGTTTGATTCCCGGTCAAGGGCACAGGCCCGGGTTGCGGGCTCCATCCCCAGTGCGGGGCGTGCGGGAGCCAGCGGATCCATGATTCTCTCTCATCATTGATGTTTCTAGCTTTCCCTCTCCCTTCCTCTCTGAAATCAACAAAATATATTTTTAAAAAATCACCCATTGCTTTTGTATGGGTTCCTTTAAAAAAACATATGAGCTAATGCCTTATGAGTGTAGTACCAAGGAGAGGAGAGCGAGGGAGAGGGAAGTGAGGCAGAAAAGGAGGAAGAGGGGTCTAGGCGGAACATTATCCAGGTTGGCCCGGCTTCGCAAGGACGCCGAGCTGCTGACTGGGCCTGCGGGATGTGTCTGGGCGGATGTGTGGAGCCACTGAGTCTCGGAACTGTCCTGAGCGTGGAGGGGTGGACTGGGGGGTGGGGTGTGCGGGAGAAGGCGAGCAATTTCTGTCCACTCCTCATCTCTCTCTCTCTCTCTCTCTCTTTTTAAATATATTTTATTGATTTTTTACAGAGAGGAAGGGAGAGGGATAGAGAGTTAGAAACATCGATGAGAGAGAAACATCGATCAGCTGCCTCCTGCACACGCCCCACTGGGGATGTGCCCGCAACCAAGGTACATGGCCTTGACCGGAATCGAACCTGGGACCCTTGAGTCCGCAGGCCGACGCTCTATCCACTGAGCCAAACCGGTTCGGCCTCATCTCTCTTTTTGATTTTGATTTTTTAAAATATATTTTATTGATTTCAGAGAGGAAGGAAGAGGGAGAGAGAGAGAGACATCAATGATGAGAGAGAATCATTGACTGGCTGCCTCCTGCATGCCCCCCCCACTGGGGATGGAGCCCACAACCTGGGCGTGTGCCCCTGGAACCGAACCCAGGACCCTTTAGACCACAGGCCGACGCTCTATCCACTGAGCCAAACCTGTTAGGGCTCTCTCTCTCTCTCTCTCTCTCTCTCTCTCTCTTTTTAAATAAGTTTTTTTTGCCGGTCAGCATGAATCGTGATTGAGCATCGACCTGTGAACCAGGAGGTCACGGTTCGATTCCTGGTCAGGGCACAGGCCCGGGTTGCAGGCTTGATCTCCAGGGTGGGGCGTGCAGGAGGCCGCCGATCCATGACTCTCTCTCATCATTGATGTTTCTGTTTCTCACTCCCACTCCCTTCTCCTCTGAAATCAATAAAAATAAAAAAAAGTCTAAACCACGAACTGACCTAAATGACTTTAAAGCACTTGTTTGTCTCAACCTGCCTTCATCCTGAGATTCCATGGAAAGACCCTGAGGCGCAGTCATGACACCGATGCTAGGAAGGAAGACCTGGGCAGGAAGGAACTGTAGCGAATAGGCCCGGGCTTAGCTTACGGCGCTGTGGTTAGCAACGGGCTCTCTTCTAAGCATTTGATAGAACAATTGCCTTTGTAACGTAACATATAAACGTACAGATGGCTTCCGGCTGTGTCTTTGGCTTGGCCACCGCTGTGTTTTCCAAAAACTGGAGCTGAATGTGCTCAGGAGCCGCCTCTAGGGTACAGTTTGCCGCAGTCCTCCCTCCTCCCTCTTGCCTTCAGCTGGTGCCATCTGTCATTCAGACAAACTGGCTGGTCCCCGAAGGCATTTGAATTTGCGTCCCCTGACTTAGAAAATAAAACCCCCACAACAGACAACTCATTGTCCACATTTTAAATCGCTGACAGGTGGGGTTTAAATATTCTTTAATCCGTTCAGAGATGAAAATGAACATAGATAAAAAGTGTTCTTGGCACTTTTCTTTTCAAATCTATTTTTTATTGATTTCAGAGAGGAAGGGGCAGGGAGAGAGAGAGAGAAACATCGATGATGAGAGGGAACCATGGATGGGCTGCCTCCTGCGCGCCCCACACCGGGGATGGAGCCCGCCACCTGCAGGAATCAGACTGTGAGCCACTGGCTCATAGGTCGATGCTCAACCACTGAGCCACGGCAGCCGCCTGGTCTTCTTGGTGCTTTTCTACAGAGTCGGCTGACTTGCGAAGTCAAAAGGCTCGTCCATCAGCTGGATTCCATTGAATAGGAAACCGCTGCAGGTATTTTAAGCAGAAAGAGAGTTAATACAGGGAAGCAGGCGGACCCGAGGGTTGTGAGGCTGGTAGAGCAGGCTCCGGGCTCAGCGAGCCTCCTCCAGGGATGGCTCCCAGAAGAACACTACAGAGCCGACCTGCCAGGAGAAGCCACCGCCGCAGCCGGACGGTAGGGACTCGGGGGGCCACTGCTACACTCCTGGGCCCCATCACACGCTGTCCTGGGGGATGGGAGTGGCGGGGGACAGTTCAGGACAGTTCATCACGGCTCCCCTGTCTCCACACCAAAGGTGGAAACTGGGCCACTGCTGCCCCCTGTTGCCCGATGTCTTTAAGAAACCGTCCCTCAAGCAGCACGTGCACATATGCGGTGCCATCTGAGCCTAACCAGAGAAACAGGCAGGCGGCGTCCTTCCCTTTACGGGTAAAGAAAGCGGACATGTGACACAGTTAAGGTCCCAACGCTGGAGTGACGCCCTAGCCCTCCTCACCCCTGGCCAGTTCAAAGAACTCAGCTCACTTGTTGTGAGCGAGGCCTTCCATGGGCCCAAGAGCACCTCATGGGGGCGCGTGGGGGGGGGGGGGCAGGCTGGCAACTAACCATAACCCAGGAGGCACAAATCCGCATCGTGAGCACAGAGGGAAGGGCCCGTGCTGGGCAGAGGGATTCAGACGAGAGGAAGTGACGTGCGAGCTGGATTTTGAGGGGTGAGTAGGAGTATGACAGGGAAAAAAAAAGTCCTAGCAGCTGGCAAGAGCTAAGGGGGTCTGGCGTGTCTGTGGGGGAACCGAGAGGATTCTAATTCTGGAGGATGTGGACAAAGTTAAAACCATTTTTTTTACAGTAAAATAAGGTGCATTAGTCGTAAGTATACATCTTCTTGATTATAAAGCTATGTAAACACTCATATACCTTTATTTAGGTGAAGATGTAAAACATTCTCAACATCCCCTCGTGTTCCCCTCCCGGCCTATCCGTACCCGCCTCCACCCTTTCCCCGTCGATTTTTGCAGGGCGCAGGGAGGCCAACATAAAATCTCAAAGCCCTTGCTTTGGCCCCCATCTCTCATTCCTTCCAGTCCAATTTTTAAAAAATTATTTATATATATTATTGTTTAAAGTATTACATATGTCTCCTTTTTTTCCCATTGACCCCCCCCCCCGCCACTCCCATTCCCCAGGACAAGCCCCCACCGCCCCGGTGTCTGTGTCCATTGGTTATGCTAATATGCATGCATACAAGTCCTTTGGTTGATCTCTAATCCGTGCCCCCGCGGCACCCCCCCCCCCCTTCTCTCTGAGGTTGGATGGTCTGTTCAGTGTTACCTTGTCTCTGGGTCTATTTTTATTCATCGGTTTATGTTGTTCATTATATCCCACATATAGTGAGCTCATGTGATATTTATCTTTCTCCAACTGGCTTATTTCACTTAGCATAATGCTCTCCAGGTCCATCCATGCTGTTGCAAATAGTAGGACCTTTTTTACAGCAGCATAGTATTCCATTGTGTAGATGTACCACAGTTTTCTAATCCATTCATCTCCTGATGGGCTCTTAGGCTGTTTCCAGATCTTAGCTATGGTGAATTGTGCTGCTATGAACATAGGGGTGCATATATCCCTTCTGATTGGTGTTTCTAGTTTCTTGGGATATATTCCTAGAAGTGGGATCACTGGGTCAAATGAAAGTTCCATTTTTAACTTTTTGAGGAAACTCCATACTGTCTTCCACAGTGGCTGCACCAGTCTGCATTCCCACCAGCAGTGCACGAGGGTTCCTTTTTCTCCACATCCTCTCCAGCACTTGTCGTTTGTTGATTTGTTGATGATAGCCAGTCTGACAGGTGTGAGATGGTACCTCATTGCTGTTTTGATCTGCATCTCTCAGATGATTAGTGACTTTGAGCATGTTTTCATATGTCTCTGGGCCTTCTAAATGTCCTCTTTCGAAAAGTGTCCATTTAGGTCCTTTGCTCCTTTTTTGATTGGATTGTTATCTTCCTTTTGTTAAGCTGCATGAGTTCCCTGTAAATATTGGAGATTAAACCCTTATCTGAGATAGCATGGGCAAATATGGTCTCCCGTGCAGTGGGGCCACTCCTTCTGCTGCCTCCAAATCTTTCGTCATCTTTCTGAACGATCCAAAGAGGCGACTGCAAGCCCACAGGCGAGGTTTCTCCGGACTGTTCGGTTGGCTGCGTGGTCCACGTGAATGGAAGGCTGCGCGCGAACCGGGAAAAGAACGTGGGGCCGACGGCTTTTGGTCCCTCGAAGCCACCGTCCAGGCGCGGGCCGCTCGCAGCCGCCGTGTCCCTCGGCGGCCGCCGTGCGTCCGTTACGTGGCAGCTGCCGGCGTCTGCCAATCCGCGGCGCCCGCATCAGCCCCCGCGGGTGGCGCAGCCGGAAGGGGCGGGGCTCAGGCGGTGGCGGCTGGGAGGCAGCGGTGGCGGCGAAGGCGGCAGCTCTGGAGGCCGCAGTCCCGGACCTGGTCTCGGCCCCAGCCCCGCCATGGTGACGCTCGCTGAGCTGCTGGTGCTCGTGGCCGCGCTGCTGGCCACGGCCTCGGGCTACTTCGTCAGCATCGACGCGCACGCCGAGGAGTGCTTCTTCGAGCGGGTCACCTCGGGCACCAAGATGGGCCTCATCTTCGAGGTGGCCGAGGGCGGCTTCCTGGACATCGACGTGGAGGTGCGGGCGCGCTGCCCGGGGCCGAGGCGGGGTCGCGCGGCCGCTCGGGGGTTGGCGGCGGCCGGGGCGCGCGCGGGGCCTGCGGAGGGCTCGGGGCGGGGGGGGGGGGGCGCGGGAAGGGAGGCCGCTGTCCGAGTCCCGGGAGAGGCCGGGCCACCGCGGCGGCCACGCCGTCTCGGCCCTTGGCCCCGCCGCCCGCGCGGTCCCGGGTCCCGGGCGGCCCTCGATCCGGACCCGCTGCTCCGTCAGTGGCGCTGGGTTGACAGCTGGACGGCGGGTCCCCGGGGACCTGTCGCCCGGGGCGGAGGGCGCCTCTCAGCTGCGGCGCGGCGCCGGCAGGACTCGGTCCGGGGAGCGGCTGCCCTCCGTCCCGACGCGACCCCCGTGGGCACGCGGCGTGGGAACTTCGGCGAAGCAGATCGGAAGTTAGCGAGGGCGCCGGGCCGACGTGCGCGCGGTTCTTTACTTTCCCCGGAAACGGCCCGAGTGTCCGACCCGCCGGTGCCCGCCTCCCCGGGACGTGCCGTGTAGCCCCTCCGCCCGGGACGGAGGCGGCGATGGGCCTCGCGTTGTAAGGGGAGCGATTGCAGTGAAGTATCTGGAGAAACGGGAGGTTAAGAAACCAGTCCCTAAAACGGATATACTTTTTCCTTTTTTTTTTAAACCAAGGGAATGACTCCCCTCTAACTTTTTTTGGGGGGGCGGGGGGTGGGCGGGGGAGTCACATGGAGTTAATGTTCACATTCACCCGTGGGCATGAACTTACTCGGGTGGAAGGGTTTCCCACGTGGCAGCGAGTTAGGGAGTCGGGCGCAGAGGACGCCATGCACGCGGAGCCCAGGCAGAAGGGCAGCTGGAGGAGCGGCTGGACATGACCCGGGTCCGCTGTTCCGCCCACGGTGGGCATGGAGGGCCTTGTGGGAGGGAGCGAGGCGAGCCAGGCCAGCCGCCCTGGGTCCAGGCTGGTGAGAGCTTGGCCTCCTGATGTCCATCCAGGCCAGTGACGGCGAACCTTTGGAGTTCGGCGTGTCCGCATTTTGAAAAACCCTAACTTAACTCTGGTGCCGTGTCACATATAGAAATGTTTTGATCTTTGCAACCATAGTCAAAGACTTACATTTTTGATATTTATTTTATATAGTTAAATGCCATTTAACAAAGAAAAATCAACCAAAACAATGAGTTCGCGTGTCGCCTCTGACACGCGTGTCATAGGTTCGCCATCACTGCCCTAGTCCTTCCCTGGGCCTCAGGCCTCCCAGGTAACGCGGGTGCCTCCACCGGTTGGAAGTGATAACCAGGGAACCCAGGGATGCCCCTTGCTCCGAAGTCTTAGTTTTAAAGAGGCTTCTTGCTTAAAAAAAAGTACATGTTTTTTATCGATTTCGAGAGGGAGGGAGAGAGAGAAACATCAATGATGAGAGAGAATCGTGGGTTGGCTGCCTCCCGCACGTCCCACACTGGGGATCGAACCCGCAACCCGGTCAGGGCACATCGCACTGTGACCTGGTTTATGGGTCGCCCCTCACCCACAGCCAGCCGCCGGTGAGGTTTCTCGCCTCTGACGGTAGTGGCCGTGTGTTTGGGTGGTGGAGGCAGCAGGCCACATAGACACGGGGTGTCAGGTGCGTTTTCGTTCGGAGGGGTTTGCTTTAGGTCGAATTAGACAAACGTAGGCAGCGTTGACGGGGATGAGATGCACAGCCGGTTTCCTGGCCGGAGCCGTGGGCGGGGCTCAGGGAAGAGCGCATGCTGAAATTTACATTTCCTCAGCCAACATTTCCGCCCTTACACGTTTCTAGTTGGACATCTTTCCTGACATCTGCGCTTCTCTCCTGCCTCCAGATTACAGGGCCTGACAATAAAGGGATATACAAAGGAGACCGGGAGTCCAGTGGGAAATACACGTTTGCTGCTCACATGGACGGGACGTACAAGTTTTGCTTTAGCAACAGGATGTCCACCATGACCCCAAAGATAGTGATGTTCACCATTGATATTGGGGAGGCCCCCAAAGGACAAGACATGGAAACAGAAGGTGAGACGGACCCTCGGAGTGTGTGCCCCCTCCCAAGAGAGAATGTTAATTCTGCTCACTTTTATCATCGGATGGAGTATTTATTTTGATTTCTTATCTAGTTTCACCCACTGTCCTTTTTCCTCCCAGCCCCCCTGCCTCTTGTGTCCTCCTGTCTTTAAAGGCAGAAACCTTTTGTGAAACACACTTGTTTACCCAGACCTCCCAATTCACAGAACGCCGTTTCTGAAGTTCGAGTTCCTGTTCTAGTTCTTTACAGTGGCCCGGCAGCAGCCTGCCCTCTGTGCTGCTGTGAGCGTGCCGGTTCCCTGGGTCTGCGGGTGCTTGTTCTTGAATTTGCCAATCCTGGCTCTTCCTCTTCGTTTGCTCCTTTGTGAACATGACTAGTTTGGCTAAACATTTTGTTTTATTTTTTGTGTGTTCATATGTTAAACTTTCCTTTAGGTGGTGGAGACACCTGGGATGGTAGGTGGATTGCTTTTGGACAGCATCCTGCCTTTTTGCACATGTTTGCTCGCTGTTCCCTAATTTCTGCTTTCCTTCTTTCTAACCTCAGTTTGTTGGCATGAGAGTGGTTTTTGTTTTAATGAAACAACAACAACCGTACACCTAATTAGAGTGACTGTTTTTTGTGGTTTTTATTTGGTTGACAGGAGATACAGGTTAGGTCACTTTAAATTAATATCACTGGAAAATAGCCGTGGACATTTTAGTGGCACCGTTTGTTTCTTTTAAGTGAATGCGAAGGGTGGACATATTCAACTATAATTGGACAAGTAAGTCTTAAACATAGTTAATAGCAAGTGGTCCTATTGACTTTGTCGGAAGTAATTTATAGCCTTGTTTTAATGATTATTAAAGCTTTCTATCTTGAAACTTGGTTGGATATGAAATACAGTTCTAAGAGCTATGTCCAGATTTTGTGACAAAAGTTCTTTCAACCATACGCTGCAGCTAGATGGGTTTTCATTCCTCAGCTGACCCGCACTGAGCCCTGAACTGATTCTCTGGATGAATTGTTTACCAGGAGCCAGCACGTTGGCACTGGGGGAGGGGCGTTAACACTGCAGGGGAGGGTTCTGGGAAGGAGCAGGCCCGAATTTTAACTGTGGCCCTGATAACGTTTGCTGTAGGTACTGAGAGACAGGAGAGTGCTTATATCCTAAAGACGTGGCTAGGTTTTGAAGTCTCTGACCTTAGAGGCTCATCCTACTTGGTAATTCTTGCTCTTGCTTTTCAGGGCCATTTACAGGGTAGGACTTGGCTCATTTTCAAGAAGAATTGGGAGTTTGAAGGGCTTTGTGTTTGTTTGTTTTCTGGAAATTAGTCCTTTCTAAGTAGTTAGAAGCCGTTGGCTGATGAGTGTGAATATTGAATTAGTGTCTAAATAATCCTTAACACATACTTAAAATTCTTGCTTTTGCTTGTTAATGGCAGTGAATGGCAGCTGTCAAGCCTTCCTCTAATGCAGTGGTTCCCACTCAGGGTGAATTTTGCCCCCAAGGGCCCCTTGGCGATATCAGGAGCCAGTTTGACTCGCATGGCGGGTGGGGGCACCGGGCAGCTGCTCCCAACAGAATTACCTGGTCCCCAATGTCGGCAGTTCCGCCTGGAGGAACCCTGCGCTCCAGGGCCCCGTAGCACGTGCTTCCGGAGGGAAGCGAGCGAGGGGGTCTGAGTTGCAGCCCGGCTCGGACAGTGGGGGCCCTGGGCTTCCCTCCGGACATGCAGGGTCCTCCGTGGCGGTTGGGAATTCCCCATGACGCCCAGTCCCGGGCGCTAGTCACGACCCTCCAGTGGGCCCTCCTGGCAGAGATCGTCCTGCCTGTCCCTCATCGCCAGAACACGGTGCAACCACAGTGTGCGCTGGCGCTTCAGAGCTCTGGGTTCCCCTGGGACCCGTTTTGGGCCAAAGGGGACCGGCTGTCGGCCTCGGGCAGCTGAGCTTCCCCGGCAGAGCTGCTGCTCCCGCAGGGACGTCGGCGCTCGGCTCCCGGACGGTGTGCAGCGGCTGCGGGTTTTCCCCGGAATGTCTCTGCTCAGCCTCCGAGATTAAGAGTCCGTTTGATTCTGCCCCTCAGTTAACAGTAGCGTTACTAGGAGTAGGTTTTGATCTTAGTTTAATGTTTATAGATCAGCGCTAGGGTGTTGCCGGGACTTCCTTTGTTTGATACTTTGTGCTCCCGCCCTCCGCGTTCTCCCTCCTCGGTCAGCCGTCAGGACGGTGAGCTTCCCTTCGCAGCAGTTCAGTGAATTTATTCCTGAGGGTGTCTCCCTTTAGTCAGGATTGTGGAGTATGTTTTCTGCCCTGAAAGAGATTTTTTTTTACTAGGAATGGACTTTAAAGAAATGCTTTGAGAATTAAGTTGTCATCAAGGATCCAAAATGCTGTTGGAGCCATTTCTAAAAATAGCTGCTTTTGTCTGTCCTCTCTGAGGAAGATTTTGATTGCTTTCTGCGTATTTCTCAGAGAGATTCCTAAGCTGTGCTGACTGTTCCCAACCCCTGCAGCTCACCAGAACAAGCTGGAGGAAATGATCAACGAGCTGGCCGTGGCCATGACCGCGGTGAAGCACGAGCAGGAGTACATGGAAGTGCGGGAGAGGATACACAGAGCAAGTAAGTCTGGTCACAGCGGCTGGCCCGCGGCAGGCCCGTGCCAGGGCGCGCTGGAGCCGCACCGCCCGCCGCCGGCCTCCGGCCCCTCGTGTGGAGGTTTTGCAAACATCATACGAATGCACTGACTTAAGAAGCACCCGTGCGAGGCTATCTTTTGAGTAGATGTGTCTGTAGAGCCTTGTACTGCGCCAGTTTACTATTGGCGCGTTGCTCCCCTGGTTGCAGGTCTCGTGGGGACCCTTGAGTTTAGGAGAAAGAACATTCACTCAAAAAGGAGACGTGAGTGCTGTGTTACCCAGTGATTCTGAAAAGTTAAGGCTATAGAATTTGATCAGGAACTTGGAAGAGTGTGATATAAATCGAGAATAAAATATACAGTCACGACTGTCACTTTAAGAACTAACTCCTTAGCTAGTGAGTGGATAAATCATGAGACTTGTCCGGGTTGGTAGTGAATATCAGTATTGGTCCATGAAACTGAGAAATCTCCCCCACCTAGAGCACATGCCACGTACACAGTAGGTGCTCAATAAATATGTGTTTTTGTTTTGTTTTTTTAAAGAGACTCACACATTTTGATTTAGTAAGTAGTGCTTTCTGGGTAACTGTGATCTTGAAATAATCTCTTAATTTTGTTAAAAGTCAATTTTCTGATTCAGCAAAAAAAAAAAAAAAAAAAAGATTATAATGTAGGGACGTTTCAATGTGAGGGAGAAAGAACGTTGGTTGGATTTTAACCCTAGAAGTGTTACCTTGGGCAGGTAACTTTCTCTCTTCCCCATACGAAATAAGCAGATTATACTTGACTGTACTCTGAACCTTAAAGGTCCATTTAAGTCTAAAATTCTCTGCTTCTAACTGTCGAGTTGCTTGGGGACAGAAGTATTTAAAGTACTACGAATGGTGTGCAATATTACTTTCACACGGTTAGAGCGGGGATGATTTTTCATGCTCCTCTGTTATTGTTGTTGAATTGTGTTTGTTTGTTTATCCTCCACAGTCAACGACAACACCAACAGCAGAGTGGTCCTCTGGTCCTTCTTCGAAGCTCTTGTTTTAGTTGCCATGACGTTGGGACAGATCTACTACCTGAAGAGATTTTTTGAAGTCCGGAGGGTTGTTTAAAAAGCCTTTTTTTCTGATGATCCGAAACTCATAATTCACTGTTTACCAAACATCTTGGTCATAATAATGTCATTTAGTTCGTATGTTTTTATTTTCTGAATTGTACATTCACAGCCTATGTTTCTTGGTGATTAATAGATATTGGGGAAGTGATAGTGAGAATTTGACATTTGATTGGCACAATGTATTTGAATTCTGCCTCATTATACAGGCCCTTCCAGAGCTTGAACACTGTAAGTGAAATGTAGGCATGTAGTCCTTCTTACATCTTTTGTTTTCACAGTAGAATGCAGTTTGTTCAGGGTAGTACTTTACTAAAGTGACTGCATTCTTTTGACCCCTTATCCTGAAGTTCAAGTCATTAAAGATTCGTTTTGTTTAGTTCTTATGAGAAACAACAGTCTGAATCGACATTTTCTACCCACCTAATGGCAGCTCTGTGACTTCAGAGTGTGCTACCAGCTTGGTTCTTTTAGACTTTGTCTATCTTGCTTTTGCGTTAAAGATAAGATAACCCAACAACATCCCCCCCCCCCCCCGCCCTAAATTTTTACTTTGAACTTTAGGACGTCACCTTTACTAAATTGATGACACAGCAGCTTATAACCTTTGTTTGATTTCTGCCTAACCTTGTAGGAAGTCTAGTAGAGCCAGTTCTCTGGGTGTCGCAGCTGGCGTGGCTCCTGTTCTTCCTCTGCGGGCGCACACTTCACTCGGGGCACGCGGGAGGTCTGCACTCCCATCATGGGGAAATCTGGTTCCTCACGCCCCTGGCGAAGCCTCTTGGATTTCGTTGCAGGGAGTGAGATACGGCCACTATTTTAGTTCTGATCAGTGGCGTTTGGCCACTTGTTAATGAGGGTACCGACAGCACTGTCAGTACTAGGGTTTTGGTTTTGTTTCTCTTGGGTCTTTTTGGCACATGTGAATTTTATTTTGTATAAAACGAAATGACTTTCTCTTGGTCTCTGATGATGTGTTGAAAATTGAAGGAGCCTCAGGTTTGGTGTGGGGATGATCCAGGATTATGTTGTGACTGATGTATTTTAGTTACTTGTACATTTTTTTGGATCTTTGCATAGGTAAAACTACAAGTAACGAGTTTTATAGAATTAATTTAAATTTGTTACCGGTTTTCATGTTCAGGATAGACACTTTTTCAACCTCGGGTGAAAATACTTGGCAGCAGCTTAAGGTGACTGAGTTTTACCTTAGGACAACTGCTGCATGCCAGTTTTTCTGCGTGTGTGAGAAAACACTTCAAAATTGAATTAAAATATGTAAATTTAAATTTGGTTGTGTATCGAATCTGCCCCAGGTTCAGTAAATAAACAATTCTTTTTAAAAACAGTCTTTGTATTCTGTTTTATATATTGATTATTCACATTTATTATATACCCGTTTTCTATTCATAATTGGAATGAGACATGTCCATGGTTTCTGAGTGTTACTTTTTATATCCGTAAACTTGATGATAGTGAACAGGAGTCCAATTTTAAGTTCCCTGTGTGGTTTCTTTCACGGGTCAATGTTAACATCTTTTATTTCATGTGGAAAAAGTAGTTTTGGGTGATGATTTATTCATCCACCTGTTGGATTATGGATGTGGGGAATAAGTTTAAGAGAGAGATTTGCCGAAGGCTCCCAGGTGGAGTGACCAGAAAACTAAACCTCTCCTTTAGGAATGATCCCCTCCCTCCCTTCACTGGGGGCTGCCAGCAATACGAAAGCCTGGCATTTACTGAGCACCGCGAAGTGTCCTGGCAGGATGCTGAGCGACACCGTCGGTCTCACTTATTCCTCAAAACCACCGTTACGCTGGGCGATATTATTCTTATTTTGGAAATAAACGGGCTTGGAGAAGGCCCAGAACTAGTAAGCAGAGCCCCAAACGCAGGGGCAGCGCTGCCCTTTCCTCCGGCTTCGTTTTCAGAGCTCTCTGCGCAAGTCCGTCTATGAAAGTGCTCAGTGGGGTTTTGAGGAGGTGAACATGTTTCAGTGAAACTGTTGCCTTGGGCTTTTATTTTTCACTTCCTTTAGTTTAAGATGTGTATTCATCCCCAAATACTGGCTGTGTACTTACTACCAGGGGAGCCACTGGGATGCAGAGGAAAATCGCCCATTGTGGGGTTTACCTTCCAGCGCGGAGATGACCGTCTGTGAGTTTCACTAATGGCAGGCGCTGTGGGTGAGTGGCTTTGGCAGGAGGGGAAGCCTCGCTGAGATGATATGGGAACCCCTGGTGAAGTAGGGGAAGCCTCGCGCATTAATGGAGAAGGGGGTGCCCATGGGGCCCGGCACTGAAGCTCGCTGAGTGCGCGGTGCCCCAGCGAAGAGGAACACGTGGACAACACGGCAGGGTTCTAGTCTAGGATCTGATCGCAACTTCCTAGGAAGGCAACCAACATCTGTCACGTACCGGACACGGTCCCCTACTGTTAACCGGGGGCTCGGCCCGGGTCCATTCCTCCGGCCCGCTGTCCTCCGGCCCGCACGCGGCACTGTGCTGCCCTCTGCCTCCCGCGGCGGCGCAGGAGACGGGGCACCATCCCTCCCGCCCAACTGCCGCTCGGGGTGAGAGGCGCCCCGGCCCCGGTGGCTGCGCGGACGCCGGACGGGCAGCCCTGCACCTGCCGGGCCCCCGCCGCCCGCTTTCACTGCCCCTTATCCGCTTCCCGGTCACCGGCGGCGAGGACGCCTTCCGCTCCCCGGAACTTCGCAGCCCGAGCACGGTTCCCGGCCGGACCGGTCGGCGACGGAAGCGGAAGTGTTCGCTGCGGGCGTTCCGGAGGCGGCGGCGGGGCTCGCTATGGAGCACGTGACGGAGGGGTCCTGGGAGTCGCTGCCGGTGCCGCTGCACCCCCGGGTGCTGGGCGCGCTGCGGGAGCTGGGCTTCCCGTACATGACGCCGGTGCAGGTACCGGGCGGCCGGGGAGGAGGGTCCTGCGGGCGCTGGGGCAGGTGGAGACCCGCAGGCTCCGAGCCGCCGGCGGTCTCCGACCAGTGCCCTGCCGTCTCCCCTCTAGTCCGCCACCATCCCGCTCTTCCTGAGGAACAAGGACGTCGCGGCCGAAGCGGTGAGTCCGTGTGCGGACTGCCCCCCCCCCCCCGCCCCGTCTCCCTCCGCTGGGAGCCGCGGGGACGAGCCGACCACGCCCTTGTCCCCCGCAGGTCACGGGCAGCGGGAAGACCCTCGCGTTCGTCATCCCCATCCTGGAGATCCTCCTGCGGAGGGAGGAGCCGCTGAGGAGGAGTCAGGTGAGGCGGCCCGGGCCGCGCAGTGGGCTGGGAAGCTGGTCAGATGCTCAGACCGCAAACGGGGGTGAGTCTGTTCTCACTGTGCGCGGCTCCTGCCTCTGGGCGGGTCTGCCCCGGAGACAGATCTGCAGCTCCCGCTGCCCCCCCTCCCGCCCCCCCGGCCGGTGCGAGCAGCCCCGGGGTTGAACAGGAGACACTCCGCCTTCCCGGTTCCGCCTGAGGCCCCCTTCCTGCCGTGATGTTTGCATTTCTGCGGGAGACCTCGCTGTGAGACGCCCGCCTGCGCGCCTTATGGAGAAAGTGTGTTAGACAAGCCGCCTTCAGGTGGAGGACGTGCTGGTGGCGGAGTTCAATGTCAGTGAGTTAAGAGGACATTTTAAATCGTCGTCGTCTTTAAACAGAAACCTAAGCCAAACCTCTATATCGATTGGTGGATGCAAAGGGGACCCGAGGCTCCCAGGAACCTCACCCCAAAATGCCCCCAGGAGCCCCGGTTCAGTATTGGCTGGTTCAGAGTTCATGGCACTTGAAGGCAGCCGTTGCCAACCTCTCAGACCTCACCGACCGCCAGTGGCCCGGGGACCACCACTTGGCTGCCGAGAACATGAGGACGGGCTGAGTGAAAGTAGTGGACGTGCACTGGGACCGGGGCTGCTCAGAAGCCCAGGCAGTGAGGTGGAGGGTCCGGGTGCATGTGCTCAGCTTGCAGGCCGGTGCACTGCTCATCGCCCCCCCCCCCCCCCCCAGGTTGGAGCCATAATCATCACACCCACCCGAGAGCTGGCTGTTCAGATAGATGAGGTCCTGTCGCATTTCACGAAGTCCTTCCCGCAGTTCAGGTAAAGGGGATGCAGGGCCCCGGTTGGCCACGGGCCGGGACTGTGCCTGGCCTGCTCAGGACCTGTTTGCTGTTTCAGCCAGATTCTCTGGATCGGAGGCAGGAATCCCGGAGAGGATGTCTCGAGGTTTAAGGAACACGGGTACGTTTCCTCGCCGCGGCTTGGTTCTTTGCTTGCCCTTGGCCCTGAACCCAGGAGGAATGGATGCGTGATCTCAGCTTAACCGGGAACTCCCCTCCCAGCAAGGTGTTTCCTCCAGGCCAGTCTCCCTTTTTACTCTCTGGCTCCTTCCTTTCGGCCCTCCCGAACCCTCCCTCCAGCGAGCCTTACCCCTGCAGGAGCAGGGACGTGTGGGCTGTGGCCCCCCAGCTCTCCCCAGTGACTGCACAGGGCTCAGGGCCCTGCTTTGGTCACTCCGGGCTCTCTAAGTGGCCTCATCCCTCCTGGTGGTTTCTGACCTCGCCCTGAGCCCCAGGTCCGCACACATCCACTCGTCTGCCTGCATCTCCCTGGCATCTCCCAGCGGTTGCAGACACGTCTAAAATGGGGGCTTGGGATTTCCACCCCGTCACCTGGAGTTCCCCGTTCATCTGTCCTGCTCACGTGTCTCCTTTCTCTCCCCTGGGATCTACGTGACTTCTTCGGGGGTCGGATATAAAATGTGTTTGGAATTACAAATTACCCCCAAGATCAGAAAGTGTGGTCAATGTTAACTTTGTTCTCCAAGAGGGAACATCATTGTGGCGACTCCAGGCCGCTTGGAAGACATGTTCCGGAGGAAGGCCGAGGGCTTGGACCTGGCCAGCTGCGTGAGGTCCCTGGATGTCCTGGTGCTGGACGAGGCAGACAGGCTTCTGGACATGGGGTTCGAGGCCAGGTACTGGAGTTCGGACTCGATTGGACACATGAATTTCACAGCATTAGATTGTTTGCTCCCTCAAATTCTACCGCACAATATAAACTCCAGTTCTTCATCTTTTGAAATTTTATTTATTTTTTCCTTAATCCTCACCCGAGGATATGTTGAGAGAAAGAGAAAGAGACATTGATAGGTTGCCTTTTAATGTGCCCTGATCAGGAATCGAACCCTCAACCTTTTGGTGTACAGGATGGTGCTCCTACCACCTGAGCCTCCTGGCCAGGGCCCAATTCTTCATCTTAAGATGCATTTCCCTTTGTGATTTCTTTTAAAGTTTGTGTGTGTGTATGTATGTGTGTATATAGCTCCATTGGGATCTGAGTCCTGTGTCATACAATTGAACCGTTTAAAATGTGCAGTTCACTGGTTTTTAGTCTCAAAAAGTTTGTCTTAATTTCACTTTCTTTGAACTGCCCCATTTTGTGAAAGCACAATTATGTGCTTATATAGAGAAACTGGAAAAGTGGGAACATAAAGAAGAAATAAAAAGCACTCATCACCTCACCTCTCAGTAACATTTGCTGTAAATACTGCGATAGTTTCTCTTTCAGTCTTTCCCAAGTTTAGTATAATGTAATGTTTAGTATCATCATGTAATGTTTGCTGGTTATGCTGATATATCGGGGTTCAGTTTGCACTCTTTTTTCCAGCATAAACAGCATCCTGGGGTTTTTGCCCAAGCAGAGGAGAACGGGCCTGTTCTCGGCCACCCAGACGCAGGAGGTGGAGAACCTGGTGCGAGCAGGCCTGCGGAACCCCGTGCGCATCTCTGTGAAGGAGAAGGGCGTGGCGGCCAGCAGCACCCAGAAGACCCCCTCGCGCCTGGAGAACCACTACATGGTGAGCCCCTGGGATGCTCGCGCGTCCGGGCGGCTCGGCACAGTGGTGCCTGGGGTCTCCGTGCAGCCCAGTGATGGTACTCAGTGCCGGGGTGTGTACTTGAGTTTGCTAAGGGGCAGATCTTAAGGGTTCTCACAGAAAACCCAGGTAACCATGTGGTGTGATAGGTAATGTTAGTTTGTGTGGTTTTTTTTTTAATGTTTTTATTGAATTTAGAGAAGAAGGAAGAGGGAGAGAGAGAGAAAAACATTGATGAGAGAGAAACACCAATCGGCTGCCTCCTACAAGCCTCCTACTGGGTATCAGGCCCACAACCTGGGCTTGTGGCATGACAGGGAATCCAACCAGTAAACTCTTGGTTCAGAGGTTGATGCTCAACTGGTGAGCCACACCTGGCCGGGCAGCAGCCAGGCAGTCACCTTGATTGTGGCCATCACACTGTACGCAGTTTTATCTGCCGGCCAGTTACATCGCAGCAAAGCTGGGGAAGAGAACACATGCTCTCCGCTAATGCAGGGTGCTGCAAAGACTTCACTTTTTTTACTTGAACTGCGTTCAGTGAGCTGGGCAGCCTGGTGGACGTTCTGACGCACGTGTCCTGTGTGTGCGGGAAACCAGGCCCTTAAAGTGAAGGCTGAAACGCAGCATCGCTACGGGGATTAGTGTCATCAGTGCATCTGTGTTTATTTTTCTCGTTTTCCTTCTACGTGGCAGGTGTGTAAGGCAGATGAGAAGTTTAATCAGCTGGTGCATTTCCTTCGCAATCATAAGCAGGAGAAGCACCTGCTCTTCTTCAGGTAACGCTTCCGGGCTCTGAGGCGGGTCTGGGTTCAGCCACACACGCGCCCTGGTGCTCCCGGCCCTCGGGTTGGCCTTCTCGGTTAGGATGCTTCTCAGTTAGGAATGCTTTTGGCTGCAAATAACTGAAAACTCAGCTCCTGTAGAACGTAGTCCCGAGGAAGGCAGGTCCTGCTGCTCTGTGTCCCGCAATGTCAGGTCCGTGTTCTGCAGTTGTCGCGGCTATATCAGGATCTCACTGCTTGTGTCCCCTGGCGTGAACTTGTGGGGACAGAGAGGCAGTCACTGAGCCAGGCCTTGGAGAGGAGGTCTAAGTGGCAGGAGGGAGCCGGGTGGGACCTGCAGCCTGGTGCGGTGGGAGAGCCCTGGGGGAGGAAGAGACTTCGGCTCAGGCTCTGCCCTCCCGCCCATGGCCGCTCCCTAAGCTTCAGGCCCCTCACTGGCACCAGGTGTGTCGTCAGGTTGGAGCCCTTCCCAATGAAAGGGGGCGTGGGCGAACTTCATTAGCGGGGCGCTACAGAGCGAGCTCACAGACGCCCAAAGCTGGATGCCCAGCCGTTGGGAAGACAGGGTCGGGGAGCCCCAGAGAGCTGCGTGGCCATCCCTCTTGGGCACCCTCACTGCGACGTCCTGGGGTGACTTGGCGCCCAGACCAGATACCTAGGGTGGATCTGCTTGGGGGACCTGGCTTACCTGCTGAGCCCGGGAGTCGGTGATGGGGGAGAAGCAGGTCCCCAGCGGGGAAGCAGAAGCGTTTGGAAATCTCGTGAAACTTCATATTGAAGATGTCGTTGCTTTTGTTACGGAAGACGACTTCTGTTTAAGCCGTTTCTCGGGGCCAGGGCTCCCCTTGCTGCGGCATCCCCTTCAGGCGTGGGCATGTGTCCTGGGGGCTCTAGCTCATGCTTGAGGGGAGTTGGTCGGCAGAGAGGGTTGGGGATTTGGAGCTTAGCTGTGAACACGCATAGCTGTCTGCCTTCTCCCGGAGGGCGGGCGTCACTGCGTCTGGTTGTAGGGGACCAATGGCCCACGCCTGAGCCCTTGTCCCCCTCGCAGCACCTGTGCCTGCGTGGAATACTACGGCAAGGCCCTGGAGGCGCTGGTGAAGGGCGTGGAGATCATGTGCCTTCACGGGAAGATGAAGTTCAAGCGCAACAAGATCTTCATGGGCTTCCGCAAGCTGCAGAGGTGGGCCTGGCGGGGGCGGCGCGTCTCCAGCTGCCACATGTCCCTCTGCCTTTGATGCTCCGTGGGCCTAGTTTACTTCCCTGCTGCTCCCCCTGCCCCTCTGTCCTGGCCCAGCCCACTTTGCTGTGCCGACCTCCTCAGCCAGCTGTTGGCTTCCCTGAGAGGTTGTAAGCTCTGTAAGAACAGGGACCTGCCTGTCGTGGTCACTGTGAGATCCCGGAACCTGTCCCCTGTTGTCCTCGCTGAGACGTAAAGGCGCTGGCGATGGAAGGGCGGCACCCCGCTCATGACGCTGTCTCCCTCCCAGCGGGGTCCTGGTGTGCACCGACGTGATGGCCCGCGGCATAGACATCCCCGAGGTGAACTGGGTGTTGCAGTACGACCCCCCCAGCAACGCCAGGTACTGCACGACCGAGCGCTGCCCTCCGCCTAGGAACCGCCGAGAAATGGGAGTCTCGGGGCAGATAAAATGACGAGTTGAAAATTAAACAGCAAAAATAGGCGAGTGGGCATGTCATGGCTCTCCCGTAGTAATACCATGTTTTGCAGCAACTAATGGCATTTTCAAATACTTTTTACAAATTCCTGCAGAAATGGACATGATAACATGTTTAACCCTTCGAGTGCCGGGGAGCGCGATTGTGCTCCTGTCTTTCGCCAGAAGTGCCGGGAGCGCTATCGGCAATTTTTTTTTCTACTAGTATTTTATAATACAATCAGCAAACAATATGTGTCAAAGATGAAAACAGATGTAGTAAAGGTTTCCTTATGTTTTTGAATATGCAACTTCATTTACTTGCGATTCATAATTCTTTTTCCTAAACTGTAAAATCAGCAAAAATGCCTTGGCAATTTTAGCATAGTTCCTAGGATATTGGTTGGCACTCAAAGGGTTAAGGAAAACAGTATGTATGACTGATAAATGCTTCCAAGTAGAAAATGCCTGTAACTGAACCAAGCAGTAATAATGGTTCCTTGTCGGTGGGAAGCTCACAGGTCATCTTCATCTTTTTTATACTTTTTGTTGTTTTCCAAATTTTCTACTAGGACCACGTCCAGCCTGTACCGCCAGATAAGCATAAATGTAAACACCGCGTAGTCGTGTTTAGTGCCTCACAGAGTCCTGTCTGGTTGGCAGTGGATATGTAGTCGCCGACGCTCCTGTGTCCACGCTGGTCAGGGGCGGGGCTGGGACTGAGCTGTGGTCCGGCGGCCCCGGCGGCCCCGGCCTGCGCTTGGCTCAGCACCGTCACAGGCCGTGTCCTGTGTTCGCAGTGCCTTCGTGCATCGCTGTGGCCGCACCGCGCGCATCGGCCACGGCGGCAGCGCGCTGGTGTTCCTCCTCCCCATGGAAGAGTCCTACGTCACCTTCCTCGCAATCAACCAAAAGGTAAGCCGCCTTCTCGCCCCTTTCCCAGCAGGTGGTCGGGAACTTAGATGGGGGTGCAGGCTCACAGGGCCCGGCTGGTGATGGAAGTGGGAGGGCCTGGCTGGGGGGAGACCCCGCCTCCTCGCGGGTGGCAGCCCTGGCTCAGCCCCAGCTGTGTCCCTGGTGGACGGGTGGGAACGTGGACCTGGCTTTGCCATATTTTCCAACCAGAAGTTAGGCGGTCATGTAAAATTTTAAATACTTTCGGATCCAGTACAGCACTTGGGCTGGGTTTGGGCTCCGTGGCCTCTGATCTGAGATGCAAGGGGATTGTTTTGCCCTCCGTCATCTTGGCCCTGGCTCTGGGGGGAGCCTTGGGGCCAGGAAGTGAGTGTGCGCTCTGCAGTGCCCCCTGCAGGAGATGCAGCCACAGAAGCACACGGCGGACCTCCTCCCGAAGCTGCGGGCCATGGCCCTGGCCGACAGGGCTGTGTTTGAGAAGGGCATGCGGGCCTTCGTGTCCTTCGTCCAGGCCTACGCCAAGCACGAGTGCAGCCTCATCTTCAGACTCAAGGGTGAGTCGGGCGTCGGCCCGCGCTGTCTCTGTCCCAGGCGGCTGCGCTTCCGCAGGCACCCAGGCACGAGGCTGCTCTGTCCATAAAATGCTGGGCATGTGTCGGGGCTGTTTTCTAAACATCTAACGGGGAGGCCTCCTAGGGCTTGGGTGGAGGAATGAGCTGGCTGCTGAGTGTTCCTTCTTAGTACAAACACAGTTACTTTAGTTACAGTGAGATCATGAGATCGTTGGGTTAGAAAAATGATCTGGAACCTCCCGTGGGCCGGTCTCACCCTGGTGCTTGGTTGAATCAGATCTGGACTTTGCTGCCCTGGCGCGAGGCTTCGCCCTGCTCAGGATGCCCAAGATGCCGGAGCTGAGGGGAAAGCAGTTTCCAGACTTCGTGCCCGTGGACATCAACACGGACACCATTCCATTCAGAGATAAGATCAGGGAAAAGCAGCGGCAGAAACTGCTGGAGCAGCAGAGGAAGGAGAAGACAGAAAACGAAGGGAGGAGGAGATTCGTGAAAAATAAAGCTTGGTCGAAGCAGAAGGCCAAAAGGGAGAAGAAGAAAATGAATAAGAAAAGGAAAAGGGAAGAGGTAAAGCGGGAGGTTTGACTGACTTACCTGCCTTGGAATCTGCGCCCGGGCCCTGGAGGGAGTGTCTTCTGATAGGACTTGCCAGGGGAGCTCAGTTCTGTGTTACGTGGTGACGGGGACGCCCTATGCTCGTGGGAGCCCATCTGAGAGCTTGTTACTCCCCGGATCCCTGTCAGATCCCTGTCACTGAGGCGTTCGGGGCTTGGTCTCTCCTGCACGCAGGGCTCTGACCTGGAGGACGAGGACATGCAGGAACTTCTGAATGACACGCGGCTCCTGAAGAAGTTTAAGAAAGGCAAGATCACCGCAGAGGAGCTGGAGGAGGGCTTGCTGACGAGTGCCAAAGGGCCCATCAGGACAGCGGGTTTGGGGACCTCGGATGTGGAGGGGGACGGCTGATTCCGGGGCCTCAGGTGAGCGGGGAGCGCACGTCCTTTCCGGCGATCAGGACCTGGCAGGAGGGCTGACTTGCAGGCTGAGGAGGAGGTGGGAGGGGCTCTCACGTCCTGAACGTTTTACAGACATACCAGCCTGAGGTCCATCAGGAGGCGGAAGTTATTTGGTGTAAATAATAGATGTCAATATTTATTTGACGGGTCGCCTATAATTAAAGAGCTCATTTTTCTGGGCCTATTTTATACTTATTTTTAATGCACTGATGCTGGAGTAGACTTGGTTTCAGGCTTTTTAAAGTTCCCTAGTGCTTTCAGGCTCCCAAGCTCCCTGGGTGCCCCGCCCCTGGACTGTCTTCCCTCTGGTTTAGTACACGGAACACAGGCACGGGGGCCACGCGTTCCCTCTGGTGCGGTGCACGGGGCACAGCAGAGCGGCCAGTGCCCAGGGTTTCCCTTCTGTCCTAAGAGCGGTCCCCAGGACTGCCGTTGGGGAGTATGAGAAATGGAGGCAGCTAGTCATGTTCTGGGAGAGGTGCTGCCTTCTGTTGAATAAACTGTTTCCTCCTAATGGACTAGTGTGTGTGTGTGTGTGTGTGGACGTGTCTCCACAGCGGGGCCTGGCTCCGCTCACAGCACTGAGTGAGACCAGTCAGTGTTTCGTGTTATTTATTTGAACAGATGCTGAGCGTATTCCCAAGTACAACTTCTAAACGTTCAGGTCCAAAACCTTTAGGCTCCACATCTTCCACAGACAGGGTTTTCGTTTCTGAGCATCTGGGCGGCATCGGGGTGAGCTGCTCCGTTGGCTCGGTGCTGTCCAGGCTGCACCCTGGCTGGTGTTCACCAGGGGAAGCGGTGCTACCTGAGCAGGTGTTTCTGCCCCTTGAGGCACCGGGGCTTCGGGGCCTGCGCAGTGAGGAACGCCTGCTCTGTGAGGGGCCTGCATCCTCTAACGGGGCCGAGGCCAAGGGGAGGGGTCTGGAGGGTTAAGTAGCCCATAGTCTAACGTGTATTTCCAGAAACAGGAGTGAGTGACAGTGTCTGGGAACCATCAGTACAATTTAGGTTGAGTTTTACAGGAACCGGGAACTTGTTTAAACAGGACTGGAAAGAATAAAAACTTCACCAAAATTATGATTTTAAGTCCTTAGTCCATAAATCTTCATGAAAACAGTTCCCTTTGGCCTGGCTCAGGTGGGGTCCAGAGGCTCCTCCCCCGCTGCAGCTACGTCACCTCGAGGCAGGAAGGCACCTGTAGGTACAGCTTGTAGGCACAGGAAGACCTACAGGTACAGCTTGATGAGCTCGTCGCTGACGGCTGAGGGCGTGAGCACCCCCAGGTCTGTAAACAGCAGTGTGATCAAGGAGGGGGGCGTGTAGTCGACCCACGGGTGCTCCTCTCTGAGATCCTGTCCAGTCTGCACAGACCTCAGCGTGTCCGCCTTGTACTGTGGACACAGCAAGCACACGTTAGTCTGCCCACCAAGTGCTCAGGGCTCTGCAGTTGGGGGGAGGGGGGGTGGGGCTGGCCTGGCCACTCTCCCCAAATGGGGAGAAGCCAGCTGAGCGGCACACTGACAGGGGGCACTGCTGCTGTGGTGGGCTGCCATGGCGGCCACAAGCCCACAGCACGTGTCCCCTCACCATGAGCTGGGCCAATTCCTCCAGACCCGCGAGAGAACCATTCTCAGCCCACCCTGTGCGGGCATTGCTCAGCGTGCCCACACGTGGTCTCGGACCGGCTAACTGCCCAGGTTCCCCCGGCACAGGTGACTGAGGTCGGAGCTCAGGAGGACAGGGCTTGCACACGGGCACATGGGCAGGAAGTGTCAGGGAGCCGATCCAGGCAGCTGACTCTAGGCTGTACTGTTCACCACCAGCTTCTGCCTCTGCACCGTGTCTAGTGCTCAGTGAGCAGGAGACTGGAAGGCTGAAATTCTGGGGCCCAGTTAGACTCTGTCCCACCGCCACCAATTTATCTTTCTATCCCAACGTCAGAAGACACAGCCACGGGAAGGGAATAACACCCTGACGCATACTCAGCATTTTTTCAAAGGTTTCAGTTTAGACTCAATCCCTTCAAATACGTAAAGCTCTTGCCTTAAACTTGTCTGGGACGTCTTGCTGGTTTAGTGGGAAGAGCCGGACGAACTTGAAACTCTCCGCCACCACGTAGAAGGGCTTGTTCTGTGCTTTGGCGCACACGGCCATCTGGTTGGTTCCGATCTGGGAAGTCGGGGAAAGGGGAGCCGGTGAGACCTACAGCAGGTCACGGGGAGGCCACAGAAAGCACACAGTGATCGTGATACATGTAATTCTGACTTCGGAACTACAGCAGAGGAGCTTTGAAAAAGGAAAGCAAAGTAGATATTCTCCCAAAGAGATACAACAGCCAATAAACTCATGAAAAGATGCTCAGCGTCCTGAGTCATTAGGGAAATGCAGGTCAAAGCCACTAAATACCACGTCCTGCACAGTGAAACGTGCCCTGACTGGAATTGACCATGACCTCATAGGCCGGTGCTCAGCCACTGAGCCACACTGGCCGGGCTGGACAGAAATTTTAACACATTCTATTCATGTCAGATACACTAAACAGAAAAGAAAAACCAGCCCCAAACCCCAATTTCAGTTAAAACATGTTTTGAGGAAACAGAAAATACACTCCCTACTTTACATGGATGAGTCTCCGAAGCAGAAGGGAATTTTACCAAAACTGGGCTGACCCCTGCAATGGCTTCTGGGACAGGGAAGCAAGCGGGTGGGCGAAGCAGGGTCACCTGACTGCGCAGCAGGCACAGCACCGCTGCCAAGACCTAGGCCCGCGGGACACCGCCACCCTCGGGAGGGAACGGGACTGAGGCCCCTACCTTGTTGATAACGCCTCCGTTTTCAACGACGCCCTCCGCACCCACTATGACCAGGTCCACCTTCTCCATGATGTAGCTGAGGAAGGCAAGGAGACACGTTTACGCTCCTTTCTCCGCCCCTTCCTGAGGCCCCCCCTGCGAAGGTTACTCCTCATCTCCACCTGGTGAGCCCCTCCTGTAGCTAACGTGCCTAACACACAGGCGGCCCTGGCACTGCCGTCGGCGCGTTAACACCCGTTTCCATCACGACCCCAGGTCGCCGCCACCCAGTGCGCACAGACCAAGACTTGCAGGCGGGCTGCCACCTTCCTACGTGGTGCTGTTCCCGGTTCTGCTTCCACACACACAGACCCGGATCTGAAGGCCTGATGTGCTCTCAGGCGGTGGAGGCCAGTTCACCTTCTAAAGCCAGCCGCTGGGAGAACGCTGCAAATGCCCATCAAACAGCCCTGCCTTCCTTACGCGTTTCCTCTGTAAGCGACTCTCCCGTTTTCCCTTGTGAGGCTCGCTGGCACGCGGCCTCGGCTTAGGTGCATGGCTGAGACGAAGGAGGCAAGGGCCACAGAGGGCACCGTGTCCTGAGGAAGGGGGGGCACCCACCCTCTGCTGACCTTACCCCGACCTTCGCCCCCTGCCCTTGCACCATAGGCGACACGAACAGCTCCCGTTGCCGCCCTGCTATCGCCCTCCTGCCTGGCGCCTGTGTGCGCCATCAAGGCCTGTGACGAGCTTGCTGGTTTCAGGCAGCTATTAATTAAGAGACGGGCGCCCTCCGGTGCAGGTTTATGACTGGGCCTCAGGCCTCCAACCTGGAACCCGGCTCCCGGCCAGCCCGGGAGGGGTGTGGCCGTCATCGCAGCCGCGGACGCTGGCGCTTACCCAACAGCGGCGTCCAGGACCACGGTGACGGGGACGTTGAGGTGGCACAGGGCTTTGGCCATTTTCTTTCTGCAAATGACATTTTGAGAACATCAGCTAAAACCCAAGAAAGTTCCAGAGGGAAGTTATGACGAGTCACGGAGCTGATGAGAAAGCTGCTGATCTCTGACTGAGCTGCTAGGTCACCCCCGGGGCCCGCACTGCGACCCATTGTGCCTCGTGGCTTTCCCCGGGTGGGAACTGGCAGGCTGGCAGCGTGGGACGCTGCGGGTTGGGGCACGCCCTGGCTCCTTGCAATGGCCTCTAGCCCAGTCCGCCCTTAGGATGACTGGCGGGCGCAGGACCCAGTGCGGAGGTACTTGCCCGGACAAGTCCGGCTGCGACTCGGTGATGTACACACTGAAGCGCTTCTTGGCCGCCACGGCCGCTTCCAGGACCCTCAGGACCACTCTGGAGTAGGCGTGGGTCAGGATCCTCTGTGGACGAGAACGCTCCGTCAGGGGCGGCCCGACATCCCCCCGCCAGCACTCCAGGTGCACGCAGTGTCCCATGCTGAGGAGTGGGTGACGCAGAAGGAAGTGTGCTGGTGGCAAGAAGCGTCTTATGGGCCCTGGGCCGGGCGACCACCTTCACTTGCAGGTCCTCGCTCCTCCCTGGTCAACACTTGGCAGCTGTGCATCTGCCACAGCATTGAAATGAGGTTCAGAAAAACCTCAACCCAGGCTAGCCTCTGCCAGGAAGACGGCAGCATCAGCCAGTGACGGGAGCTGCTCTGTGTCGATTTTGTACTAACTCAGCACAAACCCAATAACAAACGCTTCCTTAAGGCATCTCATTAAATCAAGGCTCAGACACACCGTCCCAGTGTTTTTCTCTGCCTGCTTAAAGTGACAACCGTCTATGGCCGTATCTACATTTATGTCGTGCCTACATGTGCCAGGCCCAGCACAGTCCTTGCACATACCACCTGGTTACCTCACAACAACCTGGCGAGGTAGGTGCTGTGATTCCGCTTATTTAGCAATGAGTGCGCTGCGGCAGAGGGGTTACACGGTGCGGAAGGGGCAGAGGCAGGAATTCACCAGGGAGTCGTCACTCCAAAGCCCTCGCTCCCCGTTACCATACTGGTGGTATCTACTCACCGCCCCGTCTTTGATGAACGTGTGGCACAGATCTGCAATTTTACTTCTCGACAGTGATATTCTCCTGAGAAAAAGCTCTCCCCGCTCAATCATGATCTTTTTACACTTGGAGTAGTCCTAGGGAGGGAAGAGCCACATGAGGGCAAGGGGGGTCCAGGCAAAGCGGAGCATGTCTGCAGCCAAACAGCAGCAGACAGGAACCGGGGCGGGCTCACCGAGTATTCCAGGGACGCGAGGCTGATGAAGCGCAGGAAGAGCTCCCCGCCCGAGGACACGGCCACGGAGGAGTCCACGCCGCACAGGGTTTCGATGGCTCTGGTGAGATTCGCTCTCAGGCCCTGGATCGTCTCCCCTGGATTGATCACACGAGAAATGTGACGTCCATCTTAGTATCACAGCCCCTCGGTGGGCCTGTCACTCACTCACTCATTCATTCATTCATCCATCTACTCTGTGGAGTGCTAGTCTAGATGCCAGAGATACATCAGTGACCAGGACAGGGTCCCTGCTCCGACGAACTCTCGCTAGGGGAAGAGGCAGCAAAGAAACAAGTCCCCAGCGAACAGGGAAGTTCACTACAGAGTGTAACGAGGACAGCAAAGAGAAACGTGACAGGAAAGGTGGGGCGATGGTAAAGTGAGCGGGGATGGCTTCTTGGAGTGGGGGCCCCTTAAGAGGGAAGGATCCAGCCGCACAAAGATCCAGTGGGAAAGGCCCAGGGGCAGACCATGACAATGCAACGGCCACGAGGTGGGCACGAACCAGGTCTGAGAGGCCAGCACGGCCAAAGCGCAGGTCGAGAGAGCGCGAGCACGGAGGACAGTAAGTAGCCGCGGCAGGTGAGGACCAGGTGTTTGGATGTTACTGGAAGCACAAGGAGACACTGGAGGTCGTCCTGGAGACAGGTGTCTCCTGGCCAGCCCCTCGGATCAGAGAAGGCTTATCATTTCCCTTTCACAGATATCACGCTACACCCACATGCTCACAGTTGGAACGCCTGAACTGGCAGGCGATCGGGATGAGCAGACCTAATGCCAGAATTTATCCTGGAACGTTCTCTGTGGCATCTGCAGAGAATCTGGCACCGGACAGCTCAATACACAACTGGAAAGCTGACCTACTGCTGTGATTCAAGCTTCACGGGGAATTGGATATAGAACGGTCCCTCCTGATTCAAAGTCCATTTCATCTGTGAGAGGGAACCCGTTTAATAGTAGTAACTTGCGGGCTCCCTCCAGGGTGAAAGGAAGGCTGGAGTGAAGGGAGAGGCTGAGCTTGGGGTGACAGCACCTTACGCAGGGGCACGTCTCTCACTCTCCCCGCCTCCCACAGTTGTCAGGAGACTGTGCTGGGGCCGGTGTGTGCGGGGTGACCCTCACCGGTATCGCGCTTCAAGAACTCCAGCAGGGTCCGAATGGCGGCCACGGCCGAGGCCATGTCGGGATCTTCGTTCATCTGAGACTTGAAGTACTCGATTACCTCTGGGGAGAGAGGAAAGTGGCCCATCCAATGCACTGAGCAGGGCGTGGGGCAGAGCCTGTCAACATGGTTCACCTTAAACATTTTCTTTCCAAGGGGCTTGGCTTTCAGGGGAGGAACGGTCAATGGGAGTACAGACGATGCTTAGAGGTCCTTGTCCCTCTTATCCGAGACCCCACGTCCCGAGGGAGCCCCAGCCGACCACCTTATCAGCGCCTCCCGCCCCCTCCCTGCAGCCAGGTCTGTGCTAGGCCAAGCCGATTCAACGCAGGCTTATTTACGTGCAGGCAGGGGGCCACCACCTTTTATCTGCTTCACGTGAAAATCAGATGTGTAATAGTTCGCCCTTGCGTTTCACTTAGTAAAACACTCCGATAAGCACAGTAGATGAGCACATCAGACACGCCTTATTCTTCCAGTCCGGAGTCATTCCTACTCCACATATGGGGGGGTCAGGACTGCGAAGGCCGCACGTTCAGGAAGCGGGGGAGCGGGGTGTCTGCGGGTTCTCAGGGCCCATCCCCCGGACACAGGACCACGAGAGGGACCAGAGGAACCGCATCCAGCCGAGCAGCCCGGGCGTGCGAGGTGCAGGGACCCCCGCGCGGCTCCGCTTTGGCCCCGGCCCGGCCCGACTCACCCTTGTCGTCCATGGTGCCCTCCGGACCGCGGAGCCCGAGGGGCCCGGAGCCGCCCGTGCTGCCCGCCGGCGTCCCGCGACCGCGCCGGCGCCGAAGCCCAGAGGCTGACAGCGCGCGGCGCCGCTCCGCACTCCACTTCCGGCGCGCTGGGGGCGGGGCCCAACCGCCTGGCGCGTCACTCGGAGGCGCCGGAAGTGGACGCGCGCCGCATCCGGGATGCCCACTTGACTTCCGGTGGCTCTGCGCGGAGGGATCCCAGGCCACCATGGTCTCGGACGGTGAGGGTCGCGCGGGTTGGGACCGGGACCGGGGCCGGGGGCCGGGCGGCCGAGGCCCGTCCGGAACCGGCCAGGTGGCTGTGCGGTGCGGGCTGGTGGCGCCCGCGTGGTCTTCAGAGCGGCAGCGAGTGTGTTGCCTCAGGAGATGCTCTCGGTTCCCCCTGCGGGCCAGGCCCTCTGTGCTGTGCCCGCCGAGGAAGCGCAGCCGCGAGCCGGCAGGACGGGCCCCTGCGGAGGCTGCAGGCCGGGGGGGAGAGACAGACAAGAGGCCAGTGAATAGACGGAGTTCTGAGGGGGCAGGAGCGGTGCACACAGTGTCGGGGTGACGTGGGAGATGGCGATGAGGAGCGGATGCAGGCGGAGGTGCTTTAGGTGGGCGCCCAGGGGCCGCAGGGATGGCGACGAGAGGAGTGACTGTACCCCTCGGTGCACGGGGACGCCCCACCCACGGAGCCTCGGGGGCCGGGGTGGGAAGGCTGAGAGCGGGGCGCCACGAGCTGTGAAGTGAGGAGGTGACAGCGAGGCCTGAGGGGTCCGCACCAGGCCACGTGACCTCCAGCCAGTGCCCGCCCTTTGCAGACCAGGACCGCCATATTCCACCTAAAACAGCGTTGGTTGTGAAATGTCCTTCCGTGTAACGCACCACCCGTCGGGATCGAAAGATACCATCTGATTTCAGCAGCTGCTCGATGGAATTAATAAAAAGGGGGGGGTGCATCTGGTAACTGATGAACGATGGCGATCATCTCTGTCCCTTCTGGCTGGGTTCCTGTCAGCACCGAGGGGGGAAACGGACCCCGTGTGCCGGGGCCTGGCGCGGCGGAGGCTGGCACCCCCGGTCCCTGCGATGGGGGAGCGGGGCCCGTGGGGAGCCCTGGGAAGGGCTTTTGGAGCAAGGAGGTCGCACCGCAGCGGGGCCCTGGAGAGTCCATAGGGTTTGGATGTGTCCGCAGGAAGCAGATGGGGGGGGGGGGGGTCCTGACCTGCAGGAAGGAAGGCGGGAGGGACGCTGCTGCATTTTGTTACTAATGAGCATCCTGGGATTTCCATGTCACGCCTGCCTGCAAGTTCATCGCCCCCCAGTCAGCACGGAGGCCCCTGGAGGGCGCGGACACGGTGCGCCCGCCGCCTGGCACGGGTCTCGGTGTAAATGGTTGTGGAGTGAATGGGCTACGCGAGGCGGCTCTGTGTTTGGAGCGGAGCCTCGTGTCTTTCCCAGGAAAACAGTGCACGTAGGAGTTGGTTTTCACCTTTTAAAACTGGTTCCTAATCGCAGCTGGCCTTGCTGCTAGGCGATTGGATGTATTCAGGGCCAGAAGGATTCCTGATTCCTCCCTTTAAACCGCCCCCCCCCCCAAATGTCACTGCTAGTGGTTTTGCTGCTGGTTGTTCAGTGCCTTCTGTCATGGACCAGGCATTTAAAATGCAAATATCGACCCCGCTCGTGTGGTTCGCGGTTGGCTGGGCGTTGCCCCGTGCACCAGAAGGTCAGGGGTTCGATTCTCAGTCCGGGCACATGCCCGGTCGCAGGTTTGATCTCCGGTGAGGGGTAGGAGGTGTGCAAGAGACAGTCTATCGATGTTTCTCTCCCTCCCTCTCTCTCTAAAGTCAATAAAAAACGTATTTTAAAAATAAATAAGTAAAAATGCAAATACCTTTGGGTCCATCCAATATGCACTTATTACACACCCTCTATGGCTAAGCAGCATGTGAGGAACAAAAGATGAGCAGTGTCAAAACAGACGCACGCCCTCGCACGCCCTCGTGGAGCTGCCGGTCTAGCGGAGGGGGCGGGCTTGCTCAGGGCCACTGAGCTGAGATGCGTAGGAGAGCGGGGCCTCTGTTAATCTCAGCACTGCCAGGTCACAGGCACGGAAAGGCATGTAGGGTGTTAGCTCTTCACTGTCGTGGGGCTCATGTTTTTTTTATTTTTGTTCATATTTTCAGAAGATGAATTGAATCTTCTAGTTATTATAGTTGATACCAACCCAATTTGGTGGGGGAAGCAAGCATTAAAGGAATCCCAGGTAAGATTGCTCGAGGGGGCCTTTGGGTAATTGTAGTTTAACTGAGTATGTGTTTATATTGCTTTAAAAAAATAGCTTGAATAAGGTATTTATATACCATAAAATTCACCCATCTTAACGTACAATTGGGTGCTTTTCAGTAAAACCCACAGTAGAGTTGTGTAACCAGGACCACAGTTCTGTTCTTTCATTTGTTTAGTCCTCACCTCAGCATGGAGGGTTGCGGGCTGGAGGAGAAGTCTTTACATATTCTGGACACAAGTCCTCTATCGAATATGTGATTTACAGATATCTTCTCTTGGCCTGTGGCTTTGTGGCTTGTCTTTTCGTTTTCTTAATGGTGCCTTTTAAAACAGCTTTATCCGGATAGAATGGGCATGCAATGAACTGTCTTTAACGTGTTCAGTTTGACATGTTTTCACATATGTACACATTCATGAGGTTATCGCTACAATGAAAATGAGGGGCCTATAGATCCATCAGCCCCAGGAAGTGTCCTCATGCGCTTTTGTAATTGACCCCCACCTCCCCTGCCTCTCTGCCTGCCCCCCCCCCCCCCCCCTTCAGGCACTCCCTGCTCTGTTTTCTGTCACTTGATCAGTTTGCATTCCCTAGGGCTCTACACTAACAGAACCAAACAGTACGTACGGCGGAGTTTTGGTCTGGCTTCTTTATTCCGCATCATCATCCTGAGCCTTGTCCATGTTACCTGTCCCAGTAGCTCAGTTCCTTTGGTTGCTGCATGTATTCCATGGCCGGGTAGTCCGCACCTCCCTGCCTGGTACCTTATTCCTCTGCAGAAAAGGTGGCTCATCTTGAGCTCTCGTCACTGGTATATAAGGAGGCCTTTCGTCTTTCACTTTTGCTCACAGTCATTATTTTTGCCATCTGGAAATTCAAATAGGTTTGTTTTATTTTTTAAAAATAAAGTGAACTTCATCAGCATTTTATTTTCCTGCCTGAAAGTATTTTTGTTGAACTCAGTGATTTGAAGAGCTCATGTAGGGGTGTGCAGAGCTAATTGACCTTTCTTCCTCTTTCAATAGTTCACGTTATCGAAATGCATAGACGCAGTGATGGTGCTGGGAAATTCTCACTTATTCATGAACCGGTCCAACAGACTCGCGGTGATAGCGAGCCACATTCAGGAAAGGTAGGACCGCCAGGGTGTTCTTCGAGTTCGTGGGACTTGCATGCCAGTTGCGTGTCCTGGGCCTCCTGTACGTCGCAGTGACTTTTTTCTGTATCCGTGAACAGTCCTCACAACATCAAGGAGCAGCACATGCACACCTGGAGAGTGAGCATTGACTGCCTCCCTAGCTGGTGTGCAGTAGAGCTGGGCGGTGCTCGTCTCACTTCACCTTCACCTTGTGCTCTGGGCGGAAAGGAGCATCGTCAGATGGGCCTGCAGCTCCCGTCACTGCTCTCCTGGCGGGTCTGCCCCGGGGCGGGGAGAGCGCTGGGATTCTGCTTTCCCTTCAGCCAGCCCAGCTCCTGGGCACCTCTCACTCCCAGTGTGACCACTGCACGACTCTGGGGGTGATTCTGGTGTTTATAAGTGAGGACTTTTCTTACAAATTGGCTCCTTAACCCACTCCAGCTCCGCCATCTGGTGCTGGGCTGAAGAAACAGTGACCCTTCCTAACACTGGTGCAAACACCTGTCTGTGTGGCCAATAGAGCTGCAGCGGGTATGCAAATGGAGTATGCAAATAGGGCCATGTGCCAGCAGAGATTCTCGTGAATAATTCTGACCCTGTTTACTTGTCACGTGACACACGGACTGTGGAATCCAGCCCCATGTGAGGCGCGGCTCCTCTCTGGTTAGTGACGTGTCCCTCACAGTAAACGGACTCCTGTTCACCCACGTGTTTCATGAGGTTGGGGGCCGGTTGTCAGGCTGCTTGGTTCTCGGGGCTCGTTCCCTCAGTGTGTGGAGAGAACCCACAGCCAAGTGCTCCCCTCCCGTCGTCGCCAACATCCTCTCAGAATCAGGAGAGAGGACGCCGATCTGATTAAGATGTCACTCAGAGCAGTGACAGGCTAAGTCAGTGGTTCTCCACCTTCCTAATGGGGGGAGGGAGAGAGAGATAGAAACATCAATGATGAGAGAGAATCATGGATCTGGTGCCTCCTGCACGCCCCCTACTGAGGATCGAGCCTGCAACCCGGGCCTGTGCCCTGGACCAGAACCGAACCCGGGGCTTCAGTCTGCAGGCCGACGCTTTATCCACTGAGCCACACCAGCAAGGGCCATATGTTTTGTTTTTTAAAAAAAATGGAATTTATTATAGATCTTGTGATCCAGAGTTAATGTGGCTTTTGTGTGTTTTCTCTGCTAAATGTCACCCTGTCTAGGGAGGGGGCTGCGTCCTGGTGTAACGAGGCTTTTCCCACTGTTTCAGCCGATTCCTGTACCCTGGGAAGAACGGGCGACTCGGAGACTTCTTCGGGGACCCTGGCAACCCCGCTTCTGAATATAACCCCTCGGGGAGCAAAGACGGGAAGTACGAGCTGTTGACAGCAGCAAATGAAGTCATTGTGGAGGAGATCAAGGATCTGATGACCAAGAGTAAGAGCTTCTTTTCCTCCATTGCTGTTATTTTGCAAATGGAGTTGAACGTGGGGGGCCTGTAATCCAAGGATTTGAGGTTCTTGGTGCTGCTACTTGCCGTTTTGTTAGCGTCTGTGCGGCATTTCCCTGATGCTGCAGCCTGGACACTGCCCTGCCTCCGCCTCTTGAAGCACACCCTTTGGCTCCTAAGACTGTCCTGTTGATCTGGTTTTCCTCTTTTTTGGACCATTTTTTCTTCTATTTATGACTTTTCCTTAAAATATATATTTTCTATTTTGTTTAAAACGTTATTTTCATTCATGAAGAAGAATACTTTGGTTTAATAATGATTTTAGTTCAAGAAAATGCCAAGAAATTCCCTTCTTTTAATGCTTCTTCTTCTTGCTTGTAGGTGACATAAAGGGGCAGCACACAGAACCTCTGCTGGCGGGGTCCCTCGCCAAAGCTCTGTGCTGTATCCTTGGTGGGTGCTCATTCGCGGTGTCTTCTGGGATAGACGTGTCTTCCTGGGGATGTTGCTTGGACCCTGTGCCCACATGAACGAAGGCTGAGCCTTGCAAAGCGATGGCTTTGCAGTGTTTGTGAACAAGCTGGAAAAACTCAAAGTGGGAAGAATGGGAGAACCCCAGTGCTTTTTTTTTAATATAGAGAGAAACATCGATGTGGTGTCCCACTTACTCATGCATTCATTGGTTGCTTCTTGTACGTGCCCTGACCGGGGATCGAACCCACAACCTTGGTGTATCGGGATGACGCTCTCACCAACGGAGCTCCCGGCCAGGGCCTGCTCACAATCCTTCAGGGCACGTCCTCGCTTCCTCGCTTCTTAGTTAGGCAGACTGGGGAGTTGGTGTTTTGTTTTTTCATTTCTGTTGGATGATAAAAGCCACTCACTGACCCGACGCTCAGTGAGCGAGCAGCTGTTGCTCCACAGGCCAGTGGGTTCCTTCGCGTTTAGCGTGGGGTCCACAACCCCTCCAAGCATTTCGATGTCTATGTTTGTGTGATGTTCTCCCAAAATTAAGCACTTGGATTTGCTGGGGCAGCATTGAGTGATTGCTCTGTTTCGGACTCTGAGGGTGGTGGCTGGGCCCTGTGTGTGGTCTTCAGGTTCCAGACCCCCCTGGCTGGCTGGCTGGCTGGCTGGTCCCAGGGTTCAACTCTGGGGTGTGGGGGTCATCATACAACAGTCCGTGGTGGTCATTTCCATTTTCTGGCACAAAGATGCTTTGGAAACCCCTAGTCCTTCGGTTTGTGTGTCTATCACGGTAAAGGGAACAGGTCTCTCTCCGTCTGGGGATGCTGGTTTATTAACTGAAATTTGAGGTTATTTGTCTGTTTACTATGAATATTAATGAAAGTAAAAGATACTTTAAAATTCCTTAATGCTAAGAAAATAAGACATCCACAGGATGAACAAGGAGGTTAAAGGTAGGAGCCTACGTTTCCTGTGAGACTGACTCTTACTTCACTACTGTAACTTGGTGGGCTGCATGGAGTTGGTTAGAAAACCTTACAACATGCCTAATAAGACTCAGTTCCATGGTAGCCTGCGTTCCTCTCTTTACAGACAATCAGGAGATGAAGTCCAGGATACTGGTGAGATTTGTGACGTGAATCCTGTGCTTGTGTTTATGCTTATGTCTGCCTTCGGCAGCTGGGGGTCGGTTGCCCTCCCGCGTGGCGTCACTGATGGGGATGGAATAGTGCAGCTCTCCCGGGGCAGGTGGTTGTCGGGGTGGAATGGGCGGCCTCACTGATTTCAGGAGCTCATCCCGGAGAGTCCGTTAGCGCTGTCTACACCGAGCCTTGCAGGCCGCTTCCGAGTCCCCTGCAGGGACTTGGGTAAATAGCGAAGTCAGCTAAGTCAGCAGGAAGGACAGAGACGCCTCAGAAGCAGGTCGCAGCACACTGGACGGAGGACTGTCCGTGAGTGTGTGTGCGGTGGGTGCGAGTGTATGACGTGCCGTAGCTGCTCTCCAGAAACTTAGCAAGGACTGTCCCTGGAGCGGCAGGGTTGGGGCGGGGGCGGGTCTCCTTTACACCGATAGGGTTGTTACCGAGGATGGCTAGTCAGACAGTGACTAGCAGAGTAGCGGGACCTCCCGGGGGGAGGGGGATGCGCCTGCAGGTCCTGATGGGCTGTGACTTCAGGTGATCAAGGCCGCGGAAGACAGCGCCCTGCAGTACATGAACTTCATGAACGTCATCTTCGCGGCGCAGAAGCAGGTGAGCGCACGCCCTTCCTTCCCGGGATGCTCGCTTCATAATGAGGAACTAATTTCTTTTTCTTAATGACCCACCGAGGGAGGTGTTCTGACTAAACAGCCTTATGATTGGAGTAGGAATCTGGAACCCATAGTTCATACAATCATTTGAGTCCTGGGCCCCTTGAGAATGAGCCCCCAGAAAGACGTGCACTCAAACAGTGTGAATGCAGTTTCAGGGTGTTCATGCGCCCCATTGAGCCCATCCGAGGACCCAGGCTAATAGTCTCTGGCTTTACAGAGTGCTACATGCCTTGATGAATTGTCACTAATACACGTCGCTTTGTCCTTTGATGTGTTAAAACTTCTGTTATAATCGAAATGCCATAGTTGCATATACTGTTCTCCATTTGGGAGTAACCACGTGAGGTAGTGAAAAGACCATGGGCCTTGTGACAGGCCATCTAGGGCTGACCCGCTGCCTCCCCTGGCTCCATGACCACAGCCTGGCCAGGCCTGGGCTGCAATATGCTAATTGGACATCTGCCTTGCACAGTTATGCATGTTAAATAAGCCATTTCAAGAGTAGAGGTTGGCACATAGATCCTGAGTATAAAGTAGTCATTGTTACAATTCCTGTAATGTTTTTGGAATATTCATTTCAGAATATTTTGATCGATGCCTGTGTTTTAGACTCCGATTCAGGACTCCTCCAACAGGTATGTTTTAGGTGAATGCTTGGTGTTGGTTATGAAAAGGGGTGTGTTCTGTTCCTATTGTTCCATGCCTTTCACTGACTGTCACACATTTTGGGGGATTAGCCTCTGTTGACAGTATAGATTAAAGAATGAACATTTCTCTGGCCCCTTCAAACTTTCTATTTTACATAATAACTCGATTGACTTTGGAAAAGTGATTCACATATTAAAACAAATATAAGCAACACAAAAAAGTATTTTTTAAAAAGGTTAAAAAAAATCCCTTCTAATACTATTATTCGAAAATTACCATTGCTAATAACTGGTGAAGAGAATGCTAGATCTCTGTGTATATAGATAGAGATTTTTAGGAAGAGGAAGGGAGAGGGGGAGAGAGAGAAACATTGATGTGAGAGCCAAACATTCATTGGCTGCCTCCTGCACGCCCCCTACTGGGGATCAAGCCTACAACTCAGGCACGTGCTCAGGAATCGTCCCTTTGGGCGCATGGGACGACGCCCAACCACCTGAGCCACGCTGAGTTAATTGTATGGCGTGAATTATATCTCACAGTTGTTGTTTTAAAAACATGATGACTGAATAAACGTGGCAAGAATAAAGCTCATCAGCAGCAAACAAACAGAAGGAAGGGTGGAAGGCGTGAGCCAAGGGCAAAAGGAAGCTGAGTGCACATCCCGGAAGGAAGCGCAGTTCTGGTCCGCGCTCTGGGGAACACTGTCTCACTCCGCCGTGTCGTCTCCTCCCGTTGGGAGACCTGCAGCACGTCCCCCTGGAAAAGCGAAGTGCGTGCTGCTTTGGCAGGGGCCTGGTGTGTCTTGCAGGCTTGTGACATCACAGGGGGCCTGTACTTGAAGGTGCCGCAGATGCCTTCCCTCCTGCAGTACCTGCTGGTAAGGAGCCGTGACGGTGCTCCTGGCACCCGAGACCCGTCTCCCGGGGAACGAATGGGCGCAGATGGCAGGTGCCAGTCATTGGAGGGAAGGAGGAAAGGGGTGTCAGAGGGGTCTCGAAGCTGAGAAGGGGGGGGTGCTTCCCATAGTCTTTGAACCCTGCAAGCTGTGTGCAGAATTGTGTGCCTGCCTGTTTGCGGAGCGGTGCCTGTATGTGGAGGGGCTCAGTAATTGCTGAGTGAATACTAAAAAGGCTTTTTATTTTATTTTTTCAGTGGGTCTTCCTTCCTGATCAGGACCAGAGATCTCAGTTAACCCTCCCTCCCCCAATTCATGTGGACTACCGGGCCGCCTGCTTCTGCCACCGCAACCTCATTGAGATCGGCTACGTCTGTTCTGTGTGCTTGTCGAGTAAGTTCACGGCCGAGGTGGTTCCTTCTTGCCATGTCGCGGGAGGCCGGAGAGTGTCTCCCCGGTGTGGTTTTCAGCCCTCCTGACTTTTCTTTGTTTTCTGCATTTACAGTATTCTGCAACTTCAGCCCCATCTGTACTACCTGCGAGTAAGTATCTTTGGGGTTGGGTGGCTGGCTCCCCGCCCGCGGCAGAGAGTTCGCGCGTTAAAGGGCGCCTTGCTCCCTGTGTCATTCCAGGACGGCCTTTAAGATTTCTCTGCCTCCCGTGCTGAAGGCCAAGAAAAAGAAACTGAAAGTGTCTGCGTGAGGGCTGAGCTTTCCCACCTCCCAGAGCCGCCTGTGGGAACGCGAGCGGGGAGGGAAGTCTTTGTAAGGAGGCTCCGAGAAACACAGCGACGTGTAAGAATTCCTACTGCGGTTCCTTACAGGATGCAGTCCTGAAAGATCACCCTCACCTGTCGGGGACTGCTGTACGTGGGGAGCCCTTCTCTGCAGTGTCCATCCCTAGAATGCTTCCAGAGGGCTCTGTCCAGACGGGGAAAATCGCACATTTGTGACTTTTTAAACTGTGGACGATCACGTGTCACATCAGCCTGTCCTGACTGGGTGTGGGCTTTAGAGCTGCTTACTGTCAGCGTTGTTATGGGGGGAGTTGGAACAGCTTCAGGAAAGGTGAGTGAGGCCTAATCAACATGCACCGCCTTACATACTTGGGTCCGCTTTCCGATCCTTGTTGTCTGCATGGAGCTTCAGCCTCAGGTACTTGCAGGTACTCAGTCCTTTGTGTGACTTCGCACGTTTGGACAGCGATACCCAAATAATGACAGTTTGTCTCGGAATCACTGCGGAATGGCTTTACATGAGTCAGGTGGGTGATGCAGGAGTCTGGTGGCAACTTCTTCAAAAGCAGTTGTGTGAAGAGGTCATTTGTGAACGCTGATGTCTGGCTTGTGAGGGGTACTACAGGGTTGGGGGGGTGGATTCTTTATAGTGTCACCCGCAGACTGAATCCTTTCTTTTTAACCAAGGAAAAGAAATAAAAGTATTAACACTGGCTAACTGATCTCTAGAAGCTTGGGACTTAATACTGAAAATTTCTGTCCGTTCAAACGAAAAAATATTTGTAATTTCAGCAATAAAAATCGTATTTTTTCCATGTGACCTTGATGTTATTAAATCCTTTTAAATTCCAGCATAGTGTGGGAAGGGTTTTCGGGAACAGTGTGATTTGGTTTGTTTTTAAAAGTATGTTGCCAAGGGGGACATCTGTAATATTTCAACAACAAAAAAGCATGTTGACAAATTGTGTATCCAATCTTGTACACAGATAAGATTTAAAGTTTCTCTTTATACCATCTCGGAAGCTCAATCTCATTTAAGTAACTTGTGGTGTTTGGTTAGATTATTTCAGGTGGGTTTTGTATTCTGGACTTAGGATTTTATTAACTACACAAAGATTTTTGTGATAACTTTGCAAGTATTTGTTAATTCTTGAGTTTGAGAATCTTTAAAAATAATATTTAATATTCATAGCCTCATTAAGTGTAATGGAAATCCCTATTTTAAGTCTAGGAAAGAAAGCATTGTATATCTAAAAGGATAATTTCAAGTTTTGATAAGATTAATTTTCACTGGAAATGTTTTTATATACTGTTTTAGTTCTGTTTTATTTTTAACGGTTGTGTTTATGGTTTATTTTATATAAATTTTTATAATAAAATAATTTAAACTTTATTATTTTCTTGAGTTATTTTCTCTTACTCAATGTTTATCTCATGCTCATTCAACTCTGCGTCAAATGTGTACTTTTTAACTGGATTTGGTCAAATACCACATTTTTATTCATTTCTGAAGAACTTTAATTTCAAATCTTGCCAAACTTATTTGTGAAAATGCGGTTACATTTTTGCCAGGCTGAATTCTGGTGCTTCTGCATCTGTCCTAATGCGGGGCCAAACCTTTCCAGGGTGGTTTGATGCAGCCTGCTTTCGGGGTGCTGAGACCTTCAAAACTGGGCGAACAGTAAAAACAACGCAGTCATGGCCACGCAGCCGCACCCCCTTCAGGTCCGTCCCATAAGAATGAAGGGCGTTACGGCGCGTGTTGGGGAGCCAGTGTCTGCCGGCTCGCTCTGCAGCGAGGGGATGACCGGGTGTGGGAACTCCGGCTTTTAGGTTCCTGATCCTTCAGGTGAGCGCAGGGTTCGTGGGCGGGGCCAGGGTGCGGTGGGCGGGGCCAGGGCGCTGGGGCCGGGGCGGGCTCTCTGCCTCTGGTCCAATCCCGGCGCGACGCTCCGCAGGCCGGCGGCCGATTGGTGGTTGCCATAGCTCCCGGCGTCCGCTTGACAAGATGGCGGCGGAGGGGCGACGCGGGGCTCGGCGCGGCCTCCGGGCGCTTCCCGGCTTCTGAGGCGGCGCGGCTGGGTCTGCGGGCCCGGCGAGGGCCCGGACATGGGCTCGCCACCGCCGGCCGCCCTGCTCCTGCGGCTCCTCCTTGTGCTGGGCGCCCTGAGGCCGCTGCGGGGGGACCCGGGTGTGTACGGGCAGGGCCTGCAGGGCCGGGAGGGGAGGCGGGCGTCTCAGGGGCCAGACCCGCAGCCCCCACAGCGGGCGGGGAGCACCCGCGCAGGCATGGCCTCGGGGGCGACTCACTCCTCCCTGCCCCCTCCCCTCCCTCCCTCCCATCCAGTCTTCCTCCCGGCTTTCATCCGCGCGTCCGGCCCTGTGGTCAGCGCGTCCCTGCTCGGAGGCACCGAGGACGTGGCCGTGTCCCTGTCGCTGCTGCAGGACCAGGCGGGTAAAGTTTCCGGCGCTTCCGGTGGGCAGGGTGGGTATTGGAGCGGTCACTGGGGAGGGGGCTCCCCAGGGGTCCCCTGTGGCTGTCCACTTGCGAAGTCGGGATGGGGAAGGGGTATGGGGATGGGGAGGGAGAAGGGGGAGGAGGGAGGGGAATGGGAGAGGGGGAAGGGGGATGGGGTAGAAGGATGGGGGAAGGGGGATGGAGATGGGGATGGGGAAAGGGTATGGGGAGGGGGAGGGGGAGGAGGGAGGAGGGAGGGGAATGGCAGATGGGGGTGGGGATGGGGATGTGGAGGGAGGAGGGGGAGGAGGGAGGGGAATGGGAGATGGGGGAGGGGGGAGGGAGAGGGGAAGGGGATGGGGAAGAAGGATGGGGGAAGGGGGATGAGGAAGGGGGAAGGGGAAGGGGATGGGGGAAGGGGATGGGGATGGGAGAAGGGGGATGGGGGAAGGGGGAAGGGGAGTGGGGGGGGAGGGAGAAGGGAAGGGATGGGGAAGAAGGATGGGGGAAGGGGGAAGGGGAGTGGGGGAGGGGGGAGGGAGAGGGGAAGGGGGTGGGGAAGAAGGATGGGGAAGGGGGAAGGGGAGTGGGGGAAGGGGGATCGAGAAGGGGAAGGGGGAAGGGGGATGGGGATGGGGGAGGGAAAGGGAAAAGGAGGATGGGGATGGAGATGGGTGAAGGCGGATGGGAATGGGGGAGGCGGAGGGGAGGGGAGGGGGAGGGGGAATGGCTGATGTGGACCAGAGAGGACCCCACGGGAAAGCCTGCGGCCACAGTGCCTGGCATTCACCTTGTCGTCGGGATAAAAACAGTCATGTATTCTAGTCCCATTAGACAGATGGAGACACTGAGGTTCAGAGAGGCCGTCACTTGCCCAAAGTCATGCAGCCTTTAAGGGCCAGGCCCGGGCTGGCGAGGGATTCCATCCATCTCGGGGGCACCCTCAGCCCTGGGCGACGCGGCCCTGCATGCTCTCCTCCCGCAGGATCCTTGCCAGCTCCCACGTGCGGCGTGCTGAACAACGACACGGGAGACTGGAGTTTGGCTGTGACCCCCAGTGTGGTAAGGCCGGGGTGCAACCTCCTCGTAGCAGCCGCGAGGCCCACGTGCCGTGCTCTCTTACTTGGACGAGGCACACTGTCTCTCTCGGCGCTGGAAATACCGTCCAGCTGTGGGCTGTCAGGTCTAGCAGGCACCCATCCTGCCCGCAGGTCCTCACCCCGGGACTCAGGGCCCTTGGAAATGGCGTGTGAAACCCTGGGGGGGTGCGTTTTCTCAGGAGAGGGGTGCCATCTCCATCAGGTTATCGATGATTCTGTGACTCCAAAAGCTTTCTAACCACTGACCTCATCCCACCCTTCCATTTAGTTCACGTTTGGTGGCGTGCCCAGTATGTGCAAGGCGTCAGCCCTAGGGTTTGTTTATTTTTATTTTTTAATGTATTTTTATTGATTTCAGAGAGGAAGGGAGAGGGAGCGAGAGATAGAAACATCCATGATGAGAGAGAATGATTGATCGGCTGCCTCCTGCACGCCCCACACTGGGGATCGAGCCTGCAACCTGGGCCTGTGCCCTGACTGGCATTGAACCCGGGACCCTTCAGTCTGCAGGCCGATGCTCTATCCACTGAGCCAAACCAGCCAGGGCAACTCTAGGGTTTATAGAGGATGAGAAAGACAGACTTTGCACCCCAGGTACTGTTTTCAGTACTTTTTAAAAAAAATTTAAATTTTTTTGGTGTTTTCATCTTGCGCTGCTGGGATGCTAAACTAAAACGGGCTAGACAAACCGCGTTAAGTTAATTTCCCGACCCATGTTGAGTGTTGAGTTTCTGCGAGTGTGCGAACGCTGCTTCCTGTTACGGTCCCTGGGAGGCTGGGAACCGGGTTTGCCTGTGGCCAGAGGTTGGGGGTGGGACGGAACGGAATCGGGGCCTCTTGGTGGACAGTCCTCCTCCAGTTAAGTGAGCTGAGGCGGAGGGGTGATGGTGTGTTTTCCGGGAGGTGTTCTTACAATTGCAGGTGCTGAAAGGGACAGCGATCTGTTTCCTCCAGAACGCGTGGGACGTGACCGTGAGGCTGAAGAGGGCTCCGCCGTCCTGTTCCTCTAACGAGACCGGCTCCTTCTCCGAGTCCCCATGCATCGTCCAGACCCTCCTGGTGTCAGCGTCGCGCAGTTCGGCCTGTTTAGCACATCTGCTCATTCAAGTGGAGATTTATGCCAACTCTTCTCTGGCCCACAGTGCCTCAGGCAAGTGGAGGCTTTTTTTTTTTAATCTGCTCCTAAGGGTATGCTTTTGTTGTTTTTTTTTAATTTTCTTTTTTTGAGAGAAGAAGGGAGAGAGAGAGAGAGAGAGAGAGGGACATTGATGTGAGAAAGAAACCTCGATTGGTTGCCTCCTGTACATGCCCCAACCAGGGGTTGAACCCGCAGCCCGGGCATGCGCCCTGACGGGTTTGGGATGATGTTCCGACCAACTGAGCCCCACCGCCCAGGGCACCCTTCTATACCTTTTAAAAACAGCATGACGTCATCAAACAATAGCATAATTGATCATGAGTCAATTAATTTAAATATAAATTGGAGATTGTTCCATGTGAATACACCTAGTTTCGCCTCGTTCTTTTAACGGCTGCATATTATTCCCTTGTGTGAATACACCGTGGTTTCCTTCAACTGATCTCTTGGTGATGGCGGGAGAGCCATTTCAGCTTTTGTTGCGGTAACTGGTGCCGACAGCAGGCATCAGGGGAGATGGTCCTGTTTTCTCCCTTCCACGTGATGGCCGCGTTCTAAGGACGGAAGAGGTGCTGGTGGTGAAGGGTCCACTTGCATATTGTCTGACGTGTGGGTTTTCGCTGTGTCTTACGCACGGCTCACGTCAGGGACTCCTCGCTGGGAGTGTTGGGAGTGGGGGTCTGGGGAACAGCCACTCGGCTTTCTTGTCAGCGTCAGAGCGTGGCAGTGCTTGTCGGGGTGGGGGGTTCCTGGCTGAGCTTCTCCGCGTGTTCTTTGCAGAGAATGTGACGGCCATCCCTGACCCGGTGCACCAGCCTCTGGGCCCGTGTCCCTGCAACCTAACCGCCGGGGCCTGCGACGTCCGCTGCTGCTGCGACCAGGTGCGCCCCCGCCTGCTGCTCTTCTTCCTTTAAAATACGTTTTTACTGATTTCGCAGAGAGGGGAAGGGAGCGGGAGAGAGAGAGGAACGTGGATGAGAAACGTCAACATCCATGGACTGCCTCCCGCGAGCCCGCAACCCAGGCGCATGCCCTGACGGGGAATCAAACCTGCGCCCTCCTGGTGCTCCCTGCTCCTGTCTGTTTTCTTCCCAGGAATGCTCGTCCAATGTCACCGCGCTCTTCAGAGAGTCCTGTCTCACCGGCGTGTTTGGGGGGGACGTTAGCCCCCCTTTCGATCAGCTCTGTTCCACGCAGAGGCCGCCCGGGGCCCCGGGCTGGTTTCCCTTCCTGTGTGTGCAGTCCTCGCTGGCCAACTCGCCCTTCCTCGGTTACTTCCACCACGGGGCTGTGTGAGTGTCCCCCCAGCTGCCGGGGAGGGCGCTGCTCTCGTGGCCGGGGGTGGGGGGGCTACGCCACGTGGGACCCGGAATGGGAATGTGGGTCCCATTTTTCAAGCGATCTCTCCCAAGGCAAGGAGCTTAAATGATCCAGCTCTCGACTCCGTTCCAGACCCCAGTTAGTCAGTTTATTCCGTGTCAGAAAGAGTCGGGCCTCCTGGGAAAGAAACTGATGGATGCAGCACCACGTTCACAGTGTCGATCTGGGGAGGGGGGGCTCGTCGGGACTTTAACTTTCCTCGCCTTCCGGGATTGTTGACATTTTACAACATTATTGTTATTGTTGAAGTGAAATCCATGTGACATACAATTAACCATTAACCACTTTAAAGTGTACAGCTCAGTGGCATTTAGTACAAATATCATTTTGGTAATTAAAAAAGTAAAGAAGCCTAGCTGGTGTGGCCCAGGGGCTGAGTGTCGACCTATGAACCAGGAGGTCACGGTTTCGATGCCTGGTCAGGGCACAGGCCCGGTTGGGGCTCGATCCCCAGTGGGGGGCGTGCAGGAGGCAGCTGATCCGTGATTCTCTCTCAGCATTGATGTTTCTATCTCCCCCTCTCCCTTCCTCTCTGAGATTAACAGAAAAAAAGAGCAAAGAATAAAATGCCAATGAGCAGTGGGTCTGGCAGGCAGGAGCTGAAAGTGTTAGTTAGTGGCATCTTTCTTGTTGACTCCCAGGTCCTCGAGGCCGCACGCCGCCGCCTTTGACGCGTATCTGCACACGGAGCCGAAGGACATGTCGGACTCGGGGTACAAACAGGGAGACCCCGTTATGACTGCTGCTCGGGCCTATCTCACTGTCCCTCAGGTACTAAGTTCCAGTGTAATGTGCTGCAGCCTTTTCTCACTGTTTCCCCCTGTTTTTAATTGAACTCCGAGTGCTCTTAGAAATGCCCCCTCAGTGACTTATCGTCCCCATGGATCCTCCTGGCCCCCAGCTGCATACCGTGTCTGGATGTGTTTTCGTAGTCACTCTTAAATGAGCCACTCTCTTGGCTAAATCTCAGCGTGACCTCAACAAAACCAAAAACAGCCTGTAAATTCCCGTCGAAGTAACTCATTCTTCACTTCTGTTAGTTTCACAGCCACTGTTATTTTTTATTTATTTTTTAAAATCTTTTTTGTGGAGAGTATTACCTAGGTCAGCCGTGGGCAAACTACGGCCCGTGGGCCGGATCCGGCCCGTTTGAAATGAATAAAACTATTGAAAAAAAAGACCGTACCCTTTTATGTAATGATGTTTACTTTGAATTTATATTAGTTCACACAAACACTCCATCCATGCTTTTGTTCCGGCCTCCGGTCCAGTTTAAGAACCCATTGTGGCCCTCGAGTCAAAAAGTTTGCCCACCCCTGGGCTAGGCCCTCCTTTCCCCCATTAACCTCTTCCAGCCGCTCCCGTCCCCCCCACAGCCTCGTCCTAGTGAGCGATCAGTATGTAATTGAACATATTCCAGAATGCTGGAACATGTTTTAAGGCCATAGAGAGTTTTATGTGAAATCCCCCCTATTTTTAAGTTCAAAATTCTAAGGAAGAAATGTTTGTGGGAACAAAACACGGGCGTCTAAAGCCATGTCTCTGCTGTTCCCATGAGTCCACTTTACTGGTTTTAACAGAAGCCTGGTGTGAAGAGGGCGGGGAGTGGCTTTGAGTGTGATCTCCTTTCTGCGAAGGAGATGGAGGGGAGGGGCTTCTTGGTTTCCCCGGGACAGTTCTCACTGTGACCAGCCCTGGGCACGTTACCGAGGCCTTTGAGCAGATGGGTCAGCTGGGGAAGCCGAGGGCACCAGCAGGGGGCGCGGCCGCGGGAGGTCGCCCTGTGTTTTCCGATTAGACCCAGTGATGAGTCTGCTGGTTTCCCCTCGCCCCCAGGTCTCCCTGGCTGGGCAGTGTGTGCGGGATGCCCCGGTGGGATTCCTGCAGAATTTTGACGTTCGCTGCATTACTGACCTGGACGCCTACGGGGAAGCAGGCAGCGTCCCGGACGCCGGGATAAAGGACGGCACTGCGGGAGGTACGTGCTGGTGCAGCCTGGACAAAGGACAAACCCGGACCGCGGGGCGAGGTCGGCTCTCAGCTCATGAGAGCAGCAGTCACCGCCCGGGAGCAGCTGGAAGTGTTTGAACTGCCCTCGAGGAAGGCGCCCGCGGAAGGTTAATTCATGTCTCCCTTTAGGCATCGTCATCCCACACGTGATCTATGAGGAAGCGGCGGACCTGGGCCAGGTCCTCGCCGGCGCAGGTACTCGGTGCCACACGCTGACGCCATTTCCACAGGCGTCCGGACGGCGCTTCTTAGGAGTGACGTGCAGTCCTAGAGAACTACACTCTGACGCAGAGTGTCAGGAGCGTCGCAACAACGAGGAAGCCCTCTGCCCCAGGATTGTGCTTGTCCCTGTTTGTCGTCCCTTACCTCACACTCGGCTTGTGACCTTGAACTAGCTCCCCATCCTGGTCGTGGCTCATGTGGGCTCGGGGCCCCTCCTGCTCCTCCGGGTCCAGGAACCAATATGGTTTTATTGATTTTTATTTTTTTAAAAATATATTTTATTGATTTTTCACAGCGAGGAAGGGAGAGGGATAGAGAGTTAGAAACATCGATGAGAGAGAAACGTCGATCAGCTGCCTCCTGCACACTCCCCACTGGGGATGTGCCTGCAACCAAGGTACATGACCTTGACCGGAATCAAACCTGGGACCCTTCAGTCCGCAGTCCGATGCTCTATCCACTGAGCCAAACCGGTCAGGTTATTGATTTTTAGAGAGAGAAACATTGACGAGAGAGAAGCATCATTGATCAGTTGCCTCCTGCGTGCCCCCTACTGGGGATGGAGCCTGCAACCCAGACCTGTGCCCTGAGTGGGGATTGAGCCGAAGACCTCTGGGTTCCTGGGTTGACGCTCAGCCACTTCGCCCCACCGCTGGGCGCTGGAGAATTCTGTAGGACCATTTTCACTTCTTTCTTTCACTTCTTCCGGCATCGAGTCTTAGTGGAGTGGCTGCAACACGGCAGTGAGCTAGGCAGTGAGCAACACTGCCTGCTGAAGGCGCTGACACTCTCTAGTCTTTAATAAACGCCTGACGGAGCGTGTCCTCCGAGCCGTGAGCCTCGCCGCAGGGATGCAGGAATGAAAGGAAGGGTTCAGACCTCACGCAGGACCCTGCGGTGGCAGAGCAGGCGGCTGGCGCTGCCCTGGTGGGCCCCCCGCAGACCTGAGCGGAAGACGCGTGCGGTGCTCTCACTGATAACACTTCTTTCATTCGCAGAGACACTGTTAAGTCCCGGATCAGCCCCCAGAAACGTGACTGTGGAGGGACATTATCTCTTCCGATGGAATAACCGTACCATCAGTGAAATGCACGTCAGGATTATCTGGGCCACAGTGCATGCCCTCCAGAAAGGTGACTGGGCGCAGGGCAGCAGGGCGGCTTTCGTGTTTACATGTGGCGTTTTTTTCCTCTTCCTTCAAGATTCTCATCATTATAACACGTTAGACAAAATCGGATTGTTTGTTGTTTGTATTTGTGATTTGACTTAAAAAAAGGCGATTTGTTTGCATGTCAAAATGCAGTCACCAGGTAAAGCAACTCCACTGTGGGCGGTCACTTCTTTTCCTGGGGAGGCGGCGCCCATCTCTCTGCCGTTTTGTTTTCTTTCTAGGAACCATGACACAGAGATTTACAGTCAAGTTTTTAAGCTATAACAGCGGCCACGAGAAGGAAAGATCTGGAAACCCAGGTAAGAGTACTTGCCAGTCACCCATCTCACAAGCATTTCGGCCAACACTCCTGCCCGTGGCATCAGATGCCTAACTGTCCAGGTTTAGCTTGTGGTCCGACCTTTCTCTTTCTCGTGGGTGACCCTGTGTTCTTTTCCCAATAGCAATATGGTGTTTGGTTTTGTTTTTTTGCATGAAGTGTTGGAGATAGTAACAAGCTGCTATAAATTGCTAGACATTCTCTTTAGCTCCTGGCTTTTGAAAAAGAGATAAAACAGGTAAGATGTTGCTGAAATAAGTGTTTTTTAATAAGTGTGTTTTTACTGATTTTTAGAGAGAGAGGAAGGGAGAGGGATAGAGAGATGGGAACATGGATGATAGAGAACCATCAGCAACAGCTGCCAACTGCAGGCCTTGCACTGGGGATCGAGCCCACAACCCGGGCATGTGTCCTGACCAGGAATCGAACCGTGACCTCCTGATTCACAGGTCGACGCTCAACCGCTGAGCCATGCGGACTGGACTTAAATGAGCTTTTTAAGAGAATACGCTGCAGAGGACGGGCCCCTCACCAGGGGCTGTGAGCTCCCGTCCTGTGGAGCGCTCTGTGTTTATGCGCAAATAGACCACCATGCGATTGGCATAGCTGCCACGGGGATGCGGGGCCGTGGCCGTGGCCGTGACCGGGAGGTGTCTGACGGGGCCTCCAGAGGTGGGTTGGCTCGCTTGGCATGGCTGGGAGCCGGCCCTGCCCAGCCGTGGGGTTGAGCTGACCCGCTGGGGAATGGGGGGCTCCTCGGCTGCGCCTGCTCTCCCAGCCCCTCCGATGAGCCCCAGGCCCGTCACTCACGAGGGCTCCCTGAGTGGCCTCCTCAGTGGAGTGACCCCACCGGGGCACTTGCCCGCCCGCCACCTTTCAGAGTCTCTTTAGCATTTATCTCTAAGTCACAGGCATCTTCGCCGGAACTGGTGAAGGTCGTAGCCCCGCCTGCTGTCTCAGAGGCAGTCCTATGCTTCCCCTCGGTGCTCCCCGCGGCCTGACCTGTGACCTCCCGCTTGCTGTGCCTCTAGGTTACCAGCTGGGCAGGCCGGTGCGCGCCGCACACGCTGGCAGGAGGGACCCCGTGGCGGCCTTGAGCCTCTGGCAGCCAGGTAATCTGTGGGAAGTTGGCTCCTCGGGAAGCCGGGGCTGGGCCTGCTGCCCCGTTTTGAATCGGACAAGTAATTGGTGGCTTTAAAGTTCAGCTGCGGTATTTAGTCGCAGGGGAGGTGGTTCCTTGTGGCTTGTCATCCTTTTGTTTAGCGCAGACAGTAAGAGGGGGTCTCCTTTTTCTTTTACAGCCGGGAGGGGTCTGTGTGCGTCGGCAACTCTCAGACCCGTGTTATTCGGAGAAAACGCGCTCTCGGGGTGCCTCCTGGAGGTGGGCATCGAGGAGAACTGCACTCGGCTCCGGTGAGTGCCGCGGGGTCCGCTTCACATGAGGTCGCCGGCGCCTCCCAGACACCGCGATGTGCAAAGTTAGGGCCTGAATACAGCTGGTGGGAAAGCCAGCGCGAGCGATGAGCACACACCCACTTCCGACAGGTTCGGCGATTCAGACGTGCAGTGAGGGAAGTAGACGTCTGTCGCGGGAGTAACGCCATTGCACCCGCATGTACGCAAATTCCTCGCTGGCGTTTGCGGGGCCACTGGAGCCCAGCGCTCCTAGAGCCAGAACCAGGGTCTCGCCAGGTGCAGTTGGAGGGGTCGATGTGTGACGATGCCCACACCCTGGTGTGTGGCACAGAAAGGCCTTTCCGCTGCCTGGTGTCGCTTGGGGAGGGCACTTTCAGAGACGCGGGCACTTCCTCTTTTACTGAAGTGGAATCACACAGCGGAATCAGTCATTGAAAGCGAACAGGTCAGTGGCGGTTAGTACATTCATGATGTGCGGCCATCACTTGTTTGGTTCCGAAGCATTTTCATCTGCGAACGGAAACCCTCTCCTGCCCTAGTGGCCTGGAGACCCCGAGAGTCATGACTTCGGGGTGAGACCAGCTGTCGGCCACGCACTGGGAAACGTCTTGCTCTCTCGCAGGGACAAGGCTGCGGAAATACTTGATTCATTAATACAAGCAACTCACGTTGCAACGAGAGGCAACTCCGACTACCGGGACCTTGGTGACGGCTGGCTGGAGATCGTGGGTAAGTCAGGCTGCACCCGTGGAGTGAGGGGCGTGGCTGCTGGGACTGCAGAGCCCCGCCCAGCAGGTCCTCTGCCTCTGCTGGGCTCAGCTGACACTTGCTGGGGGTTAACACTCCTTTATCTCTGGCTCGTGATGCCCTTTTTGTGTCTAAAATAGGAAATCCACAGGAAGGTCAAGTTGCCCCGTGGTCTTAGGAGCCAGCAGTGTCTGTAAAGGAAGCGGGAGTGGGTGTGAGGGTGCTCATTTCAGTTTGCGTTGTTATTCTTGGTCCCAGGAATATGGGCAATTGAGAATTGCCTTCGTGATTTAAAAAAGCAGTTTTGTTAACTTAAAAGGAAAGGTGATAGAAAATACTCTAAGTGAACGGAGCCAGGCACCAGTGCCCACCCCTGTGGGAGCCCATCCCCCATCCGCAGCAGCGTCCAGACCTGGAGACAGAAGGCAGATGAGTGGTGGCTGGTGGCCAGGCCGGGCGGTGGGAGGCAACGAGGGGTGATGGTTCCTGAGCACAGGACTCTTTCGAGACACATTGATTGGGTGCCTCTCGCGCGCTCCCTGACCTGGGCCGGGATCAAACCTGCAACCCAGGTACAAGCCCTTAACCGGGAATGAAACCCACGCACCAAAGAACCACTGAGCCACACCAGCCAGGGCTGCCCTCACGCTGTCCCTCCGAGGTCATGCAGCTCAGCGGGCTGGGACTTCTCACCTACCAGCTCTGGGCATTTTACTGCAACGGTGCAGCATTTCTGCTGCACCTCTGGGTGGATTTCAGTGAGCACCGTGGGAACCAAATCATGATTTTCGGTGTTATGTGGGCCAAGGGCTCTAAAATTCCAGTGACTGACAATGTATAAGGAAACATGTCGAACACAAGGGGGGATACCGTATGGGATGACAAATAAATAAGAGCCTGAGAGATGGAAGCCTCATTCATGTGCTTCCTGTCTAGTATTTCCCATTTTTACGGTATCCGGGGATCGTAGAAAAACTGTCATTTTCCTTTCCCAAATGCAGCCGCCCCCGACCCAGGCACAGACCTGGCTGGTGGCAGCGGGAAGGGCAGCTGCACGGAGGTTCCTGCGCAGCTGAGCATCCGCATCCTCACCTGGGACGCAGGCTCCGTGGAAGGCATCGCCCAGCAGGAGATCCTGGGCGCAGAAAAGAGGTCTGAGGCGTCTGCTTGGGTGCGGTTCAGAGGCAGGAGCGTGGAGGGCGCCCCAGAAACGGACACAGGGACATGCCGACTTAGAGGCTGAGGGTTTCCTTGCAAATCGCGGCTATCAGCCACGTGTGTGAAAAGGGAAATGTGCTGGTCATGGCAACAGCTGTGTAACGCGTTCTCCTGGCGGGCGCATTTGAAAACTCACACAATACAAACGGGGTAAATTTTTTTAAAAATACGTTTCTATTGATTTCAGAGAGGAAGGGAGGAGGAGAGAGAGAGAAACATCAATGATGAGAGAGAATGATTGATCGGCTGCCTCCCGCACGCCCCACACGGGATGGAGCCTGCAACCCGGGCATGTGCCCTGACCGGGAATCGAACAGGGACCTTCTGGGTCATAGGTCGAAGCTCAGCCCCTGAGCCCCGTGCCAGGCAGGGGTAAGGTCTTTGACAGACTCCTGGGTTATGCTGTCAGTTGCCTGGAGTCCTCAGGTGACGGAGTGAACTGGCGTGCTGCCTGTGCCATCTCTCCTCCAGGGTCTCCTCGGTGACCTGGCGGCCCCAGTGCGGGCTGACGTGTGAGCAGGTTGGCCTCTTCCCCCTCAGTGCCTCCGTCCAGTTCATTCAGGTCCCTGCCCAGCTCCCCCGGCCCCTGACCAGGTAGGTCACTGACCTGGTTGGTATTTTTTAGGAAGAAAAATATAGATCTTTGAAAGTAAATGTATTTCTTTAACTTGGATACTTCTCACCAGAAGGATGCTTTGTGGCAGCTACTGTAATCTTCTAAAATGTTTTCTAGATTCCAGATCAATTTCACAGAGTACGACTGTGACAGAAACGACGTGTGTTGGCCGCAGCTTCTGTATCCCTGGACCCGGTATTACCAAGGTAGGGCACAGCCGATTTCCGGAATGGGTATCGTTATGTCCTGTGTACAAGTTTAAAAAGAAAAATGCCACTTAAAAATGATGGTTATGGCCCTGGCCAGTGCGGAGCGGTTGCCGGCTCGATTCCCGGTCAGGCACCTGCCCGGCTGGCGGGCTCAGTCCCTGATGTTTTTCTCTCACTTCAATGTCTCTCTCCCCCTTTCCCTTCCTCTCTCTCTCTCTCCAAATCAGTTTAGAAAAAGGCCTTTGTTAAGGGTTGGCTGATTTCTATCTCGGTAGTTACGAGCAAGTGGAGCAGGAAGAGCGCGGCTTACCTGATTCACTGTCTTGCAGGGGAGCCTTACGCTCGGCGTGTGGCCAAGGGCTTGCTGCTGGCCGCCTTCTCCGCGGCGGCCCTGTTCCTCAGTGACCCCTGGACCGGAGGACGCAGAGCGTGACCTCCCGCCACTCGGGGCCTCAGACCAGACGCTCCCTCCGCCGATTGGCTGCACCCCGCGTGCTGTTTGAATGAGTGGAGGGCTTTGTTTTTGTGGGAAACGCGCGCCAAGCGCTCTGTGGGTCTCATTCGCCTACGGAGCCATCCAGCCGGGCATCTCGCTGCCGGGCAGACTGAGCAGCGTGCACGAGGGTCCGGGCCTGCCTCCTGGTTATCAGAAGCGTTCGTTTATCCCAAATTACTCAAAGTCACAGGAGCTTTGGTCCAAATATGTTATTTGTACCTTAGAGACAATTATTTCAACTTTTTATATACAGTGTCCCAAAAAGTGTGTACACTTTAACAGCTGATAGCTCAATTTTTGAAAATGAAATGTATTTTAATAAACACTGCCTTTATGATCATCCAACATGTGTGTGTGCATCTTGCATTTTTTTCAGGGCACCCTATGTTTCTGTGGAATTGATGGAAAGACCTTAAGTTTCCCAAAAAAAAAAAAAATTAGCTCCAAGGATCACAGGGTCCAGGCCGTTCTCCGTGAGGCCAGTTCCTCCCGGGTGAGTGGAGAGGAGTTCCCCCCGGGCGCCTGGCAGGGGTCAGGTCGCATTGTGCGTGGGGAGTGAGGCCTTCACCGCCAGCGCGTCTCGGAGCTTTCTTTGTGGCCGGATACGCGGAGTCCCTGCACCGGAGGGACCGGCACACGTCGCACACCTGGTTTTGAGGTCCTTGTAGAAGCTGAACACTCTTGTCGCAGGGAAGGGACCACCCACTGGCTGGCTGGCTGCAGGGAGTCAGAGTCTAAGGCAGCCAGTGCAGCTGGCGCCGGGAAATGAGCTAGAAACTCCTAAACGGCTGGTCACTGATCTGACTGTGTTGGGGGGACCCTACGTCAGGGAAACACTCGCGTGGCAGTACCGTATGGTCTTTTCTATGCATCCGAGAGAGAGAGAGAGAGAGAGAGAGAGAGAGAGAGAGAGGCCGTTCCCACCCGGCCCTTGTCCCGTGGAACTTACATACTTTGGGGGGAAACTGGCAATAAACAGACGAGGATTCCAGACGGCGGGAGGTGCGTGAAGGAACTAAACCAGGGATGTGGAGGCTGGGCGGGGTGGGGACGGCCGCTCAGGAGGTGACACTTGGGCTGAGCCGTGAGGAGCCAGCCTGGAGAAGGCCCGGCAGGGGCAGGGTCAGCAAGGTGGCTGCACCGGCCGGAGCCAGGGCAGGCGGAGGGAGGGGACCCATACCGCGGGGTCTTGCTGGCTGGGGAGAAGTTAGGGGTTTTGCTCGAAGGGCGGTGGGAGACGCCCGGGGCGTTAAAGGGGGGCCGCGCGAGGTCTGGGCCCCGTCAGGTCACTGGGTGCTGGGTGCTGGGTGCAGGGCTGTGCGCGGAAGACACGCGCCGGTCCGCGCCTGCTCCTGGTCTGCTCGGGGACGGCCCCCGAGAGGAAAGCCGCCGCCAGCACCCCGTGCCGCCGGTGTGGCTCCGTGGGTGCGGGTGTCCTGAGACGGGCCGATCTGCGGAGACGGAGCCGCGGTTGCGGGCCGCTGCGGGCGGCGTGGATGGCCATGCTCTGAATCGGCCGTGAAGAAGGCGGCACCGCGCTGCGACTTTACCGGGAACCGCGGGCCGGGCCCCGTCGGGCGGACGCAGCGCGCACCCTCCAGAAACTCGTCTTCAAAGCTCCGGGCCGTGGCGGGCGGCGGCGTTCCGTCCGCGTCCGGCGGGGCGTCGAGAGCACCCGCGTCCCCCGCAGGGCCTGCGCTGATTGGCTCCTCGGCGCCGTCGCACGCCGAAACTCCAGGCGCCATTGGTCGGCCGCGGGGAGGGGCGGGACCGGAAATGGCTAGGGCGGGGGCGGGGCCTCGCACGGCGGCGGCGGCGGCTGGAGCGGCGGCCGCGGGGGCTGGACTGGGGCGGCCGCAGCTGCCCGGAGCCCGATGGTGCGGGGCCGCGGCCAGGCCGCAGCAGGAGCCCGAGGCCCGGGCCGCCCCGGCTGACCGCGCGGGCCCGCGCTGCCCGGAGCCCCGCTGCCGCCCGTCGGTCCCCGCCGGGGCGCGGGCCGCCCGCCCGCCATGGGGTCACTGTTCCGGAGCGAGCCCATGTGCCTGGCGCAGCTCTTCCTGCAGTCGGGCACGGCCTACGAGTGCCTGAGCGCCCTGGGCGAGAAGGGCCTGGTCCAGTTCCGAGACGTGAGTGTCGCCCGGGAGACTCGGGCCTCCCTTCCGCCCGCGCCGGGTCCGGGGCGCGCCGCTGCCCCCATTCCCCAGGCGGGGAAACTGAGGCCCAGCTCAGGGTCCCTCCCGGCTGAGTGAGCAGCGCCCCCCCGTGAGGTCCTCCTCGGCCTCGGGTCGTGCCATCCGACGCCCCTGTGCCGGGCACCGGGCCGGGCGGGGGAGCACATCCGCCAAGGCCTCCCTCCCCGAGTCCCATCTGGCGGGGGACAGAGATCGGACACACCAATCCACACACAAGACAATGTTTGCTGAGAAGAAGATAAAACGGGGTTGGTGTGAGGGTGGCTCGGCTGGCGGTGGTCCAGGTGGGCTTCTAGGAGGAGGTGGCGTTTGGGCCGAGACCTGGGGAAGATCAGGGAACCAGGTGGCAGGTGGGCTCAGCGCCTGAACTGGCAGCCAGCCAGCCAGCGAGGTGCGGGCTCCTCCTGGGGGAGCGATTTGTGTCGGTTTTGTTCGCTGATGTGGGACGGTGCCATGGCCTGGCAGGGACTGGGAGCGCCGTCAGTATTCGTTGAATGGACGCTGTCTCCCCAAGTGACAGTGAGCACTTGTTTGTGCATCTGTCTATCCGTTTGTCTCCCACACGGACTGTCAGCCCCCACGGTCGGGGGCCTCTCCTCCCCGGTCCACTCCTGATTCCCCAAGACTGGGAACAGCCCCTGGTTGGTGGCACTAAAGGGCGTTTGTGGAGCGACCGGGCACGCCTGTATGGAATGTGTGCTCTGTTCCAGATGCCGGCTTGGGTGCTGGGACCGACTGGGTGGCCAGCCAGGAGGACAAGGTCCTTGTGTTGTGGCTCACAGCCTGGGAGGAGCCGGACAAACACACCGATGACGGAGGGCGACGGGGAGAACAGGGTGTGGAAGGGAGGTTGGGAAGCAGGACCGAGACGTGCTGTTGGGACGGGAAGTCACGGACGTGGAGGTTTTATTTCCTGGGCCACAGCCTTCCTCCCCTGGTGGCTTCCCCTTCATTTCCAAAGGGAGCACCCCTACCGCGTGCTGATGCCGTTGGGGAGAGAACCCTGAGTGACGTGAGGCTGCAGGGCAGGCCCGGCTCTCTTCCTGGTTCCGGGGGCCACTCGGGCGCCAGCGCCCGGACCCACTTACCTGGCGGGTGCTGGGCTGACCCGGTGGATGTGCTCCATCCTGTGAGTCCTCGGCCCCGGGGCGTGGCCGGCTCCAATCTCAGAGGCTTGAACAAATGCCCCAGTCGCCGCCAAGATTCGAGTTTCACGGAGTGTCATTACAGCCTGTGCGCTCATCCTCCCCCAGAAGGAAACCGGACCAAAGGAGCTCTTCCCGGTGTGGGGCCAGGCTTTCCGAGCTGGGGGTGTGTGTGTGTGTCCGTCCCTGTGTGTGTCTGTCTGTGTCTCCGGGCGGCTGTCAGGCAGCGTGGATGCCAGTGCATAAAGTTCCATCGCGGCTGAAGTTCCCCTGCTCTGTTCTGGGGTTTCTTACTGACCTCGGGCTCACCAGATGGGACCCCTGACCTCTGCTTGGTCTCGGGCTTGCAGCTGAACAATTTTCCCCTTTTCATTCAATAGCCCTTCTGAGGGGAAGGAGGCGGGGCGGAAGGAGGCGGGGCCTGGGTTTCCGTGGTGACAGCAATGGAAGGCCTGGATGAAAACAAAGTTATTTAACCTGAGGGCTCAGGGAAGGCGGGAGCCTGCCCTTTGTCACAGTCCCAGCCTCAGAACAGTTTTCACCTGTAGGCAGTTGCTGAGCTGCTGGGAGTGGAGTGGAGATTAGTAAAAAGAGCACCAGGCAGCCTCTGCCAGGTTTTTTTTTTTTTTTTTTAAATAGGTTTTTATTGATTTTTGAGAGAGAGGAAGGGAGAGGGATAGAGAGAGAGAAGCACCGATGTTAGAGAGAATCACTGATCGCCTGCCCTCCTGTATGTCTCCCGTTGGGGATGGAGCCTGAAAACCGAGCCTGTGCTCTGACCGGGAATCGAACCCTGACCTCCTGGTTCATAGGTTGACACGCAACTCCCTGAGCCACGCCGGCCGGGCCCGCTGCCGGTTTTCTGAGGTTAAATGTTAGTCTTCCAGTGAATCCACGTTTATAAGTTCTTCATATCACTGGCCCGGAATGAGGGTGATGTTGCCTCCCTATAAAGAAGAGAGAAGTGAAACTTTGTAAAAGAAACCACGGAACAGGAAAAACACAGTGAATACCTGTGAGACGGTGATGATGGGATGGCCAACCCGATCTGTGTGTCAGGGCCAGACGGCGGCCTCTTCCTGAGGTCGGTCTGCAGAACCACGGGGTCCGATGAGGGTTATTGGGGTTGATGTGAGGAAGGAACACCTGCAGTGGAGAAGCGGGTGGTTGGCAGAGGCTTGGGGGCCTGGCTCCCCTGTGACACTCAGTTCCGTCGGGAAGACCGTGTCTGAGTCCCCAGGAGCTGGAGAGCGCGGCGCCAGGTCAGCGTGAGTCCAGGACTGAGTGGGAGTTGACAGACAGGTGGCATGAGACGTTGTCTTCCTTGTGGGTAATTCTTTAAAAAAATAACTCCACACGCCGAACAAGAGCCGAACCTTGGGGTAGAGACTCTCGTGTTGAGCAGTTCATGCCAAGCTGCTGTCTGACTGTTTTCTTGAGTGTCCGCTACAGATGCGAGAATTCTTGCCCCATGCCGTTCCCCGTGAGCGGAGACCGAGCCTGACCTCCTAGCTCGTAGGCCGGCGTTCAGCCACTGAGCCGCACTGGCTGGGCTGTGCTTTTTTAAAAAAATTACCTTTACTGTTGGAAGTACAACAGATGTCCCCTTTTCCTCCCATTGACCCCCCACGCTGCCCCTTCCACACGCCCCTCCCCCCGCATCCCCTTGTTCACGTGGCCCCACCCGGCTGTTCACGTGGCCACACCCCCTTGAGACTGTGGTCGGCCACACCTCCCTGGTCGGCCCCTGCTCTCACACCGTCCACAGTCCCTTTGCCAAAGTCCTTCCAGAAAATCGTGTGCGCGTCTCATCTCTTTCCCGCTGGGACTGTGATGCTGGGATTGAGACGGAGACAGGAGAGCAGTGGCCCGGCCGGAGTCCGTGTGAGGGGTCCCTGGAAGGCGAGGACACTTAAAAATCAGAACCACAGTGTCATCATTTAACCTAAGCTCTTTAATAATTTCTTGCTATAATCAAATGCCGTAGTCACTTCAAACACCATTTTATAAGTGTATGAGTCACATGACTAAGTCATAACTTCGTACAACTTTATTGACGTGTGTCATGAAATCCACTCATTTCAAGCGTATTCCCTGACTTAGGAAGTGTGCTGAGCCCAGTCTCAGGCGTCCCACGCCAGGAGGGGAGCCCCTTCCCGCTGCCGCACTCAGCCCCCCGGCCGTCGCTCGTCTGCCTCCCGCCCTGCGGGGAGCCCTCTCTGGACGTTTCATAGGAATGGGGTCGCACAGTGTGTGCCCTCTGTGTCCTGTCACCCCCAGAGTCCTCCGTGACGTTTCATGTGTCGGCAGCTTGTCCCTGCTCCTTGCCGAGTCGTACTCCACGGGTGGGCGGACTCTAACTCCTTTCATCAGTTTTCCGTGTGAATGCTGTCTCCATATCCTGGGTGGGTGTCTTCTAGAGAAGTCTTTGTCCGGATCCACGGTTTGGGCTGAGGTTAAATTTCTCCATGGGTGTTTCTGGGCCGAAGGGCATTTTCCAGGTGTTTCTGGTAACAGCTGCCAAGCGCTTTCCGAACAGCCGTGGCCGAGCGCGCCCACTCAGTAGTCCATGAGGGTGCGCTGTTCCCCAGACGCTTGCCAATGATATTTTAACGTCAAATTCATCGTTAAACTTCAGGTGTTGAACGAACATTTTTGATTCTTTTCTCAGCTCAACCAGAATGTCAGTTCTTTCCAAAGAAAATTTGTTGGTGAGGTGAAGCGGTGTGAGGAGCTGGAGCGGATCCTGGGTGAGTTTATGAGAATAAACCGAACAGCCCTTTCCCGTAAGCACCCTGCTCCCTTCAGAACAGTCAGGAACTAGAGATGAGTAGGAGGAAGAGAAGAAAGCGCCTGTCTCCTCCCTGCCCCGGGGCCAGCCCCTCATGGAGGTTCACTCACAGCCGCACTGGCGTCTTTTCACCTGTAGCCTCAGGGCTTACACCCATCAACTGACGGGTCACCCTGTCGTCCCACCTGCTGCTGTCCAGGCAGCGCCACAGCAGGTGGCCTCTGAGTCCGTGGGAACCAGACGTGGATTGTCAGACACGCAGGGAAGGGGGGATGTGACGTGTTGCCACCTGCGCAGTGTGGAGCCTCCCTCTTCCTCGTTGGTTCCGCAGCGTACCTGGTGCAGGAGATTCACAGAGCTGACATCCCGCTCCCCGAGGGCGAGACCAGCCCCCCTGCCCCGCCTCTGAAGCAGGTCCTGGAAATGCAGGTAATGCGCGCCCTCAGGGCTGTACCTCCTCCCTGTCTGCTGCCTGGTCGCCTGCCCGTCCTCTCAGAGCCAGAGGACGCTCACCCCAGATGGCCATAGGCAACCTGGCCCGTGTGGCTCAGAGAGGGCGCTACCCCAGATGGCCATAGGTGACCTGGGTGGTGTGGCTCAGAGAGGGCGCTACCCCAGATGGCCATAGGCGACCTGGGTGGTGTGGCTCAGAGCGGACGCTACCCCAGATGGCCATAGGCGACCTGCGTGGTGTGGCTCAGAGAGGACGCTACCCCAGATGGCCATAGGCGACCTGGGTGGTGTGGCTCAGAGAGGACGCTACCCCAGATGGCCATAGGCGAACTGGGTGGTGCGGCTCAGAGAGGACGCTACCCCAGATGGCCATAGGCGACCTGGGTGGTGTGGCTCAGAGAGGACGCTACCCCAGATGGCCATAGGCGACCTGGGTGGTGTGGCTCAGAGAGGACGCTACCCCAGATGGCCATAGGCGACCTGGGTGGTGTGGCTCAGAGAGGGCGCTACCCCAGATGGCCATAGGCGACCTGGGTGGTGTGGCTCAGAGAGGACACTACCCCAGATGGCCATAGGCGACCTGGCCCGTGTGGCTCAGCGGGCAGCATCATCCCCTGGCGGGCAGCATCATCCCCTGGCCTGGCTAGACTCTGGCTTTTTAAAAGCTCCACTGGTGGGCGCCGTAGAAGGAGCTGGGACGCCGCCTGGGCGCCGAGGCGGGTGCTGAGCAGCTGCGGTTCCGTTGCAGGAGCAGCTGCAGAAGCTGGAGGTGGAGCTGAGGGAAGTCACGAGGAACAAGGAGAAGCTGAGGAAGAACTTGCTGGAGCTGATCGAGTACACGCACATGCTGCGGGTGACCAAGACCTTCGTGCGGCGGAACGTGGAGGTGCCGGGGCGGCGCCGGGGAGCCCGTGTCTGAGCGTCTCGGGCCGTCGGGTCCCGGTGGGGCTGGCAGTGCCTGCCATCCTGCCGGCGACGTGTGGCTTTTGCCAGGAGACGTGTGACCGCAGCCTTACTTTCCAGCTGGGCGGTCCCACACGAGAAAAAGCGTTAAGCCTTTTCCTGTGTTGGTCGGTTTTAGCAGGAACAGTAGCTCCTACTTGTTTTTGTTATTTGTTTTGAATTTATCTTTATTGTTGAAAGTATTACAGGTGCCCCCCCACCCCCATTGACTCCCCGTCCCTCCCCCCCCCCCCCCCCCGGCCTTCACTGCCCTCCTGTCCGCGTCCGTAGGTTATGCAACACCTCCTGTCTGTGCAGTGCTTAGGTTTGCAGTTGAAAAAAATCGTATGATCATGAGAAAGAATTGGACAGGACTTCCAGTTCTAAAATCTAGACCTTATTTCCGAATTGCTAAGAGGAAAGGGGTAAACCCCGCCATGTACACGATGAGAACGAAGCGCAGGCCCTGCCCTGCGGTTTCCCTGTGCGCCCGCCCCCCCCCCCAACCACTTTCGCTCAGAAACCTGGGGCACCTGGGGCGGGGGAGGGCCCAGCGTACGCCCCGCTCTCCTGGGACTGTCGCCAAGGAGCTGGCAGTGAGGGGTGGGCAGTGGGTGCTTTCTTGGTGAGAGCTGTTTCCTGTCTGAGTTCCCGGGGCCTGGCACCCAGATCCACGTGGCAGGGACGCACCCTAAACTGCTGCTGGGAACGAGACGGGAGGAATCGCTTCTCACGAGACGCACGTGGTCTCCTCTCTCGTAGTTTGAGCCCACGTATGAAGAATTCCCCGCCTTGGACAGCGACTCCTTGCTGGACTACAGCTCTATGCAGAGGCTGGGAGCGAAACTGGGGTAGGTGGGGGGGGTCGGGCCCCTCTGCCCCTGTCGGGGAGGACGAGCTCCGTGGAGTGACGGACGGCACGCTCCATCGCCCGTGACTGAGTGGCAGAGTGAGCGCTGCTTAGGGAACACGGGCTCCCCAGTGTGCGCATCGGGCGGCTGCTGTGCTTCTGGCTGAGCCACGGGCCCAGGAGCTGGGAAGAGGGGGCGTTTAGGCCGCGTTGCTCCTCGAGCCTGAAGCGGTTGGGCCTGGGAGCGCCCAGCCTGGCCTGCGTGGGGTCGGGGCTGAAGGGGCTGGGGGGTGTCGGCCCTGTGCTCAGGGCCTTCCTGCTGCCCGTTCTTGCCGTTCGTTCACCTGAACCGGCGGGACCCTGCCTCCTCCGGGTTCCTCCGAGGAGCGCACGCCCTGTTCATTCACCGCCTGGGGGAGCTCAGTGTTGAGCGTGAGGACGGATCCCCCAGAGTTTATTCACTTGTCAGGTCCGGGAGCCCCTGCCAGCCTGAGTCACTTCACGCTCCCTTCTCAGCTGGGCTTCTTGTTGGGTTTTCTGTTTTTCACTGTGAGCTTAGGCCAAGCCCAGTGGTTTCTCGCCGGTGGCTGTAAACTCTCAGGGAAGGCTTTCCCCTTCCACCCGGAACTGGGACGTAGCACGGCACCTGTGGGCTCCTTTGAGGTTGCCCGTCGCCATTCACTGAGGGGGGGGCCCTTTGGGGGACCCAACTTGAGAGAGGAGATTTGGGGGTGATCTTTTCCTCACCTGATGGAGACGCAGGGCCCATCCCCTTCTCCCACGCGAGCGCCTCTCCCACGTGAGCACCGAGACTCTGGGCCTTAGGATGCTGGTCGGGGCGGTGGTGTGGGGGTGTGAGGCTCTGTGCCTTCTGTTCCAGGATGTCCTGAGTCTGGGCTCGGCTCAGCCTGGAAAGGATGCTTCAGGGCCTTCCCACCGGCGTGCTAGGGTCTGGCAGTCGGAGGCCCCTTCCCCTGGCCAGAATGGAGCGCTCGTCGCCCGGGTGCTGTGCTGGGTGAGAGCCGCTGCCCTTCGCTGACCGGCGGTCTGCATTCCTCCTAGATTCGTGTCCGGCCTCATCCACCAGGGGAAGGTGGAGGCGTTTGAGAGGATGCTGTGGAGGGTCTGCAAAGGGTACACCATCATGACCTACGCAGAGCTGGACGAGTCCCTCGAGGACCCGGAAACGGTGAGTGGGGGGCACGGTCGCCTTCGGCCAGCGACAGGCCCGCAGCGGCTGGGCACAGCGCAGGAGGACCCCGGGGGGCTGCTCCCCGCCCCTCCTCCTCAGAGATTCCAGGGCCTCCTCCCACGGCCACAGCACGGCTGACCCAGGTGGACACTGCCCCCCCCAGGCCTCGGAGCCCGTGAGGCTTTCTGAGAGGTGTGTCCCCGCGTCAGCACTGCGCGCGGGCCATTTCAGCAGCGAAGCCACCGCCCGCGAGCACAGACCGTGCCGGGATAGGCCAAGCAAGGACGCTCGCTTGCCGTTGGGGGGAGCGAGGCAGAGGGGACGTGCACGCGGGGGCTTGGGTTTTGGTCGCTCTACTTGCCCGAAAATGACCAAAAATATGCCTGGCCTTGGTTCGGGGTTGGGAATGCTTTTCGCGGTGAACTTGCCGTCGCGGCCTCGCAGGAAGGAGGTCGGCGCGCGTGTTGGGGGAATGAGTGAGAGGACGGACAGAGGCTGAGCCGCCAGAGGGGCGCACGCTGCAGCCCCGGAAGTAAGGGCGCCTTCCCCGCAGGGAGAAGTCATCAAGTGGCACGTGTTCCTCATCTCCTTCTGGGGCGAGCAGATCGGCCACAAGGTGAAGAAGATCTGTGACTGGTGAGAACAGCCTCCTTCCTGCCCCCGCACGCAGGCCCGGCAGCGGCGCGGACGCTCTGGGGGTTGTCATGCGGCGTCTTTGCTGAAATGCTACGTTTTAAACATTTAATTGGTTAGCTAATTCTTGCCAGGGCAATTCTTAAAATAACTTAAAAGTTGAGACCATGTTAGTGCCATTCCCAGATTTGTGTGTGTTTTAGAAATCAAGGCTTGAAAGATCAATTGGCCTGGCCGGCGTGGCTCAGTGGCTCAGTGGTTGGGCGTTGACCCAGGAACCAGGAGGTCACGTTGGATTCCCGGTCAGGGCACAGGCCCGGGTTGTGGGCTCATCCCCAGTGTGGGGCGTGCAGGAGGCAGCTGGTCCATGTTTCTCTCTCATCATTGATGTTTCTATCTCTCCTTCTCCCTTCCTCTTTTTCTAAGATCATTTGAAAAAACATTGAAAGTCATTTAAAAACATTTTTTAAAAAGATCAATTGGAAAAGGAATCAAGTTGAAGTATTTTGAGCCGCGCATGGACTTGCCTGTGTTCGGTGGAGCCCTGGGCAGTTTCTCCCTCTGAGGTTCGCTCCAGCGTTCCTCCAGCCCCTCCGGGTCCTGACGGCGGGGAACTCTGTCTTGCAGTTACCACTGCCACATCTACCCGTACCCCAGCACCGCCGAGGAGCGCCGTGAGATCCAGGAGGGGCTGAGCACCCGCATCCAGGACCTGTACACGGTGCGTGGCCCGGCCCTGCCACCCGCCGAGGCTGGGACGCGCACAGACCCGGCCGCTCCCCTGTCCGGCTGGACGGGGCACATGGCGGTGTCCAGGGGCCGGCAGGCCGCCTCTACCGTCGCGGCGTGTTGTCTTGCAGCCTCTGGGACCTCGCTAGTGTCGGCTTTGCGTGGGAGGTCGCCTTGCTGTGTCGGCGCAGTCTTCATCACGCCCGCTCCGAGTGTGGCTCTCGTGTCCCGTTTCTGCTCAGGGCAGGGAGGGCTCTCGGGCTGTGACCCACGGAGGCGCCAGGGGCTTCCGGGCGGGGCGGGATGGGGGGTGCGTGAGAACCCGGAGGTCCCTGCACCGGGCAGGCCTGGTGCTGCCCCAGTGGCTGTGACCTCAGACTCTCTCCTGTGGCCCTGGCTCCTCTCCGGGAGAGGCAGCTCCAGGGGCATCGGAAGGGCTGAGCTCGGGTCTCCACCTGCCTCATGGGGTCCTGGGGTCCTGGAGGGGGAAGAGGAGGAGCGCAGTGAAGGCTCGCTCACCTGCCTCCAGGCAGCAGGGGCCGGGCCTTCAGCCTCCCTCCGTGGGACTCAGGCCGAGCTGAGCGCTGCCCACCCGCCCACAGCCGCGCTCCTCCCCCAGGTACTGCACAAAACCGAGGACTACCTCAGGCAGGTGCTGTGCAAGGCGGCCGAGTCAGTGTACAGCCGCGCCGTCCAGGTGAAGAAGATGAAAGCCATCTACCACATGCTCAACATGTGCAGCCTCGACGTGACCAACAAGTGCCTCATCGCCGAGGTCTGGTGCCCCGAGGCCGACCTGCAGGGCCTGCGCCGTGCGCTGGAGGACGGCTCGGTAAGGCGCCCGACGGCTGGGAGCTCTCTGGGAGCCCGCGGGAGCTCGGCTCGCCGCCACCACTGCTCCTCCGCCTCCGCGGCCGGGAGGCGGGCTGGGAGTTCAGGGGCGTGTCCCACACGGTGGTGTTCTGTGGTCTCGGGGCTGTGGCTTTGTGATGAGCGTGTGGTGGGTCTCAGTTTTGCTGTCAGTCGCGCTGCCTGCCCTTGAGGGGACTCGGAGGTTCACGCTGTGCCATGGCGGCCACTCTCCCAGGACCCGTGCCCTGTGTCTCGGGAAATAGTTTGGCTGGAAACCTGCCCTTCTGGTCCCAACCCGAGCTCTGGATTGTGAAGGCCGCCTCCCCATCCGTCAGCGGATGTGTCTCAGGAGGTGACGCTGCCAGCAGGGCTACCGGTGGCCGCTGGCCAGCGACGCGGGATTTCAGTTTATTAGCTGGTGCAGCTGCCTCTGAATGCCTCCTGAATATCACAGTAGTTTTAATTTTTGTCTTTTTAAAATCTTTATTGTTGGAAGTGTCACATATTCCCCTTTCCCCCATTGACCCCTCCAGCCCGGCCCCGCCCCGCCCCAGGCGTCCACCACCGTATTGCCTGTGTCCGTGGGTGATGCGTTTATGCCGAAGGGCCTTTGGTTGATCTGCCTCTTGAACATTTTTAAAAGATAAAAGACTAAATTCCAGTTTTCCTGGTGATCCTGGGACTCCCTAGTATCTCTCTGCCTGGAGGAGTCCCTCCAGCTCCTCCCTCCATGTCCCCACCCACTCGGCCCGGCTTGCAGGACCCCGCCCCGTTCCTGCTTCTGCTGTCCTTGGGCCTGTCCTTGAACCTGTCCTTAAACCTGGTGGTTCGATCAGTACTTTCCCCCGGAGCCCAAAGAACTTCGCTGGCAGGAAGCAGTGTGCTGAAAAGGCTCTTTCTTGGACAGTCTTTTTTATTTTTATTCTTTTTCATGCGAAAGAGAGAGAGCGGTGCTACCATCACCTCATTTATGAACACGATCCCGACGACAGAAACGCCCCCCACCCTGATCCGCACCAACAAGTTCACCGAGGGCTTTCAGAACATCGTGGACGCCTACGGCGTGGGCAGCTACCGGGAGGTGAACCCAGGTGGGACCCTGCGTGTGCGCGTCTGACGTGGGCCGCGTGCGGGAAGCAGGCCCCGCCGCTGCGCTGTCCTGCGTGGCTTCCCGCCCGCCCGCCCTCGGGCTGCCGCTGCCGGCTGGACGCGCCCGGCCCTGAGCCAGCTCTCCTGCCCGGCAGCTCTCTTCAGCATCATCACGTTCCCCTTCCTGTTCGCCGTGATGTTCGGGGACTTCGGACACGGCTTCGTGATGTTCTTGTTCGCCCTCCTGTTGGTGATGAATGAAAACCACCCCAGGCTGAGTCAGTCGCAGGAGGTAAGAAGCCGCCGCCGCCGCACGGCCTCTGGTCCGGCAGCCGGAGTCGTGGTTCCCTTCCTGGGACCAACACAGCCGCTTCCTGAGTGCGGGTCGGGGCTTGGCGGTAACCGTACGGCCTGGCTGAGACCTGGTGCGGGGTCGCCTCTGCGACAGCGTCTTGGTTGAGGGTTTTTTTTTTTTTCCCTTTATTGATTTTTAAAAAGAGACGGGGAGAGAGAGAGAAACATCAATGATGAGAGAGACACTGATCGCTGCCTCCTGCACACCCCACACTGGGGATCAAGCCCACAACCCGGGCCTGTGCCCTGATTGGGAATGGAACTGTGACCTCCTGGTTCATAGGTCGATGCTCAACCATTGAGCCACACTGTCTGGGCTGCAGTGCCTTGTCTCTGAGAGCCCTGAGGGCCGTGGTTGAGAAGAGGCCTGCCCAGCCTCGGTCACGTGACCCATCTCCCTGCTCCTGCCTTGTGCGCCCCTGTGCTGACCGCACGCTGCTCTCCACGCAGATCCTGGGCATGTTCTTCAACGGCCGGTACATCCTCCTGCTGATGGGGCTGTTCTCGGTGTACACGGGCCTCATCTACAACGACTGCTTCTCCAAGTCCGTCAACCTCTTCGGCTCTGGCTGGAACGTGTCTGCCATGTACAGCGCCAGCCACGCCCCGGCGGAGCGCGGGAAAATGGCGCTTTGGAAGTAAGTGCCGGGGGCAGCCAGGCGACGGGTGGGGCAGGGAGAGCGTCCTCCCCAGACCCCCCTCTCCCCTCGCCCCTCGCTCTGTTGCAGTGACAGCGTGGTCCGGCGCAGCCGCGTCCTGCAGCTGGACCCGAGCGTGCCCGGGGTGTTCCAGGGCCCTTACCCGCTGGGCATCGATCCTGTGAGTGCACCCCTCCCCCTCCCCCCCCTCCCCCCTTCCCCCCTGCTCCGCACGGCGCCGGCACCGTGGCGTCTCAGACTAGTCCCAGGCTTACAGGCTTTGTTTTGTTGTCACTTTATTTTTTGTTTACGGTTTCCAGTCTGTCGCTTGGCAGTAGGTTCAGGTGTGCACATAGGGTTAGTCATGTTACAGGACGGTGCCCTGATATTCCAGCAACCGCCTGCCTGCACGTGCTTTAATAAAAAATTCTTGTTGTTGTTAATCCGCAGTATTTGTATGTGAAGGTGACACACAGCCCTGCCTGTCCCGGCCCAGGGTCGGGGCCCCGCCAGCACCCTCCCGCTCTCCCCAGAGGGGACAGGGCGCCCCTTCCGCCGAGCCCAAGCCCGAGGGGCCCTTCCTCTTGCTTTTCTCTCTCCTTTCACTTCCTGGGCTCTGGCCCCAAACGCACAGGCTCGCTGCCATTCTTGGCCTTTATGTTCAGACTGTGTCACTCCGGGCCCTGGGCTAAGGGGCCAGCGTTCTCAGGTGGAGCTTCAGGAAGAAAGGGCACGCTGCTCTCCTTGGTTCACTGCTGCTTCCCGTTCAGATGGAGGTCTCTCCACTGCCACCGCGGCAGAGGGAGGGCGCTAACGACTTCTCTTTTGGTTTGTTTTGTCTTTAGATTTGGAACTTGGCCACAAATCGCCTCACTTTCCTGAACTCTTTCAAAATGAAAATGTCTGTGATTTTAGGAATTATCCACATGACTTTTGGAGTCGTCCTGGGAATATTTAACCACCTGTAAGTACAGGTTTTTCGAAAGCCGTATTTCTAAGCCAAGCTGGGTATTTCTTACTTTGCCTCTTGACGGTAGACGACAGGTAAGAGGCAGCCGATGTGGCGGCTGAGTGTGTGAGTGATTGTTTCGATGATACGATTTTTGACAGTTTCATTAGGTCGTTCGCTCAGCAGATGTTTGTGGAGCACAGAGTTGTGCCAGGCAGTATTTTTGGTTCTAGGGAATGAGCAGGGAGGAGGCCGGGAAGCAGGGGAATTACATATTCATCTCTAGGATTGACTTCTCACTTTTTTATGCATTAGAAAAATTTTAAAAATTATTTTTTAGTCCTCACTGGAGGATATCTTTATTGATGAGAGAGAGAAGCATCGATTGGTGGCCTCATGTACCTGCCCCACCAGAAATGGGACCTGCAGCCTGGGTATGCGCCCTGACCGGCATCGAACCTGCAGGCTTTTTGGTGTGTGGGCGATGCTCCAACCCACCGAGCCACCGGCGGGCGAGACAGCCTTTTGTGTGGCGAGCTGGTATCTAGGAGTGAGAGGGAGTGTCTTCCCGAATGGGTCTGTGGGGGCGCGCGGTGTTGCGTCCTCACGGTTCTCTCCCTGGAGCCCTAGCAGCGTGTCGGGCGGGAGCCGTGCTGAGAGGCTTCGTCACAGGAGTGACCGCCTCAGCGCGGCCCTGTCCCGCCCGCCCGCCCTCCAGGCATTTCAGGAAGAAGTTCAACATCTACCTGGTGTCGGTCCCCGAGCTGCTCTTCCTGCTCTGCATGTTCGGGTACCTCGTCTTCATGGTCATCTACAAGTGGCTGGTCTACTCGGCGGAGACCTCCAGGGCGGCCCCCAGCATCCTCATCGAGTTCATCAACATGTTCCTGTTCCCCACCACGGCCACCAGCGGCCTGTACGCGGGCCAGGTGAGTCCCCTCTGTCCCGGCGCCGTCAGCGCATTGCCGGGGCCGTCCCGGGCCTGCGGGCACAGGGGCTGCGTCTCCGTGTGTTATCACAGAAGGATGTGGCCTGCTGGACACGGTGCTGGGGGCGCTGGCAGGCCATACCATCCAGACTCCCTGCCACAGCCCGGCTGGCGTGGCTCAGTGGTTGAGCATTGACCTATGAACCAGGAGGTCACGGTTCGATTCCCGGTCAGGGCACATGCCCGGATTGCAGGCTTGATCCCCAGTGGGGGGTGTGTAGGAGGCAGCCGATCCATGATTCTCTCTCATGTTTCTCTCTCCCTCTCCTTTCCTCTCTGAAATCAATAAAAGCATATTTAAAACAAACCCCCTGCTGCTCAGTAGCTGTCAGAACTGGTGGGAAGTAAATGTACCACTGGGGGTTCCAAGGGCTGCCCAGTCCCCCCACTTTCCCAGTTTCTTTAAAATCCCTCTCTGACAAGGCAGGTCGTCCAAGAATGGGCACCTGGGCCGCAGCCCCGTGGCCTCTCCAATGACCAGGTGTCTGAGTGACGCCCCTCGGCAGCGGCTGCCCGCCCTGCCTGCCCCCAGTCCCCCGCCGCCTCCAAGTGGGATCTGAACCTGACGGTTTTCGCCCCCTTGTAGCCCTCGTCATCGTCATCGTTGGTACTGGAATCGCTCTGGGCCCAGGAGGCGGCCCTGGGCGTGCACTTGCTGTGAGCTCCTTGCTTATGAATGAAGGGATGTTGGGCTTGATGTCTGCCGATTTAAGGAACGTGCCAATGACCCGTCGGGGTCTGTGTAGTCACTCCCTCCCCCCCTCCGCCCGCAGGAGCACGTGCAGCGGCTGCTGCTGGCCGTCACCGCGCTGTCCGTGCCCGTGCTCTTCCTGGGGAAGCCGCTCTTCCTGCTGTGGCTGCACAACGGGCGCAGCTGCTTCGGGGTCAGCAGGGTGAGTGCGGCCATCGGAGCTCTCACCTCCCCCGCTCCTTGGTCCCCAGCAGACCCCACCCCGCCCGGCCTGCCCGTCGGCTCCAGGCCACTCTCTGCCCTGGGAATCCATGACTCTGACCCCCTGGACCCGGTGAGAGTGACTGCTCCCATGTGCTCCTCCCTCGGGGTCCAGGCCTCCACAGGGCTGCTGCTCCGCTGGGGGCGGCTCCCGACCAGCACGCGCTCATGTGATGTTTTTATAATCGCTGTCCTAACGGGTGTGGAGCCCTCACTTTGTCCTAAAGGGCGTTTGTGCTCCCGAGAGTCTAAAACTCGTGAGGAGGAGCCGGGGGCTCTGACCTTGGCCTTGTCACAGCTTTGCTTTGAAAGGCGCTGACCATGCTCCCTGTTCGCTGACCGTGCCCCCTGTTCGCTGACCGTGCCCCCTGTTCGCTGACCGTGCCCCCTGTTCGCTGACCGTGCCCCCTGTTCGCTGACCGTGCCCCCTGTTCGCTGACCGTGCCCCCTGTTCGCTGACCGTGCTCCCTGTTTGTCGCTAGAGTGGGTACACGCTGGTCAGGAAGGACAGCGAGGAGGAGGTGTCTCTGATGGGCAGCCAGGACATAGAGGAGGGGAGCACCCCGCTGGAGGACGGCTGCAGGGAGGTGACCTGTGAAGAGGTAAAGCTTTCAGTTCCTCATGATGAAATAGACGCACATGCCCGGCCGGTGTGGCTCAGTGGTGGGGCGTTGGCCTAGGAACCGGGAGGTCACGGTTCAATTCTTGTCAGGGCACAGGCCTGGGTTGCGGGCTCCATTCCCAGTGCGGGGTGTGCAGGAGGCGGCTGATCCCTGATTCTCTCTCATCACTGATGTTTCCATCTCTCTCCCTCTCCCTTCCTCTCTGAAATCAATAAAGAATAAATAGACTCATCACTAAGCTTTCATGTAGTGATGGTCTTGGTGAGAAGGATGATAATCCGTCTCCAGGTGAGACACTGAGGTGGGGTGCGGGGGAAGGCTGCGAGCAGAGCTGTGAGTCGCCGCCCCGCACCCTGGCGTCCTCACGCCAGGCCGCAGCCAGCTCTCGCGGTCGCCCTGAGAGTGGCGCGGGCTTGGACCTCACGGGGTCTGCCTGGCGCCGACGCTAACCATCCTGCGTGGTCTCCCGCAGTTTAACTTTGGAGAAATATTGATGACCCAAGTGATCCACTCCATCGAGTACTGCCTGGGCTGCATCTCCAACACCGCGTCCTACCTGCGGCTCTGGGCCCTCAGCCTGGCCCACGCACGTAAGTGTCCCCCCTAATACCCTCCTCCCAGCACCGACCAACTCACAGGACGCTTTAAATTGTGGGGGAAGCGCAGCCCCGTCTCTCAGCTCCGGGGTGAAGTTGGCCCGGGGCTGCTGGGAGAAATGCGTGCTCACAGGCCAGGGCTGAGTTGGGACAGAGCCGACTGGCCCCAGTTGGCTCAACCTCTCCCGGGAGGCAGGCTGCCGTGTCCTGACCGGCCCTGCCTTCCTCGGTGCTCGAGATGGTTGGGGAGCTGGTTTATGGTTCCGTGAGAAGCAGGTGACATGTGTCATAGCGGAGGAGGGTGTTATTCATGGGCAGCAGTGGGCATGGCCAGGAGGAAGCCCGGGCAGCCAGCCGGCGAAGGTGACTCACTTCCGGGAACAGACGTTAACTCCACACACGCTCCTCCGCAGAGCTGTCCGACGTGCTGTGGGCCATGCTGATGCGCGTGGGCCTCCGCGTGGACAAGACCTACGGGGTCCTGCTGCTGCTCCCGGTGATGGCGCTCTTCGCCGTGCTGACCATCTTCATCCTGCTGGTCATGGAGGGGCTGTCTGCGTTCCTCCACGCCATTCGCCTCCATTGGTGAGCTGGCAGCTCAACTATTCCTTATGAAAAACGGAACCCCTCCCCCAGATGTGTGGATATAACCCCCCCCAAAATCCAGAGCTTAATTTAGCTGTGCCTTCCCTTCCTCACATTGGGGGCTGTGTTCAGATCTCCCGAGGAAGAATTCTATTTTGTTTCTGAGCTGTTATCCCTGACAGCGAGAGCAAGTTCATGCTTGCCCAGTAGTTGTGTGTATTTCAGGCTCTCAGTTCACCGTGAGCCTTGCTTTATCTTGTAAAAGGCTTCGTACCTGTTTCTCAGTGTTTCACAGTGAATTCAGATTGCTTGTCTGTGTGCCCAGCTACCACGGCGGGGGAGAGGTCCTGGGTGCTGGTGTGTGTGTGTGCACGTGCACGTGTGTGCAGTGCATGAGGCGGTGCGATGTTTCTAACACGTCATGCCTACACAGGGCGAGCACGCGTGCCCATTTTGCCTAAGTACAAATAGTTCTGCAAGAGCAAGATGGGACGAAGCAACTGCAGCCCAGGAATCTTTTGTTCTTAATTTATAAAAGCTGTTTTACGAAATGTGGGGAATGTCACTCACTCGCAACCTTTCATTAACACATGGATTGTTTTTATTTTAGGGTGGAATTTCAGAACAAGTTCTATGTTGGTGCAGGCACCAAATTTGTTCCTTTCTCATTCAGACGACTTTCATGGAAGTTCAGCGACGACAGGGCGTGACTGCAGCGCTGCAGCAGCCAGGCTTTCCCATTGACGGAGAATTATCATGTTGTAGAAATTCACTTGTGTCCAATTTACGATCAGAAAAATTCTGTCTTCATTGATTGCCTTAGGATCTAGCCAAATAATTCTGTAAGATATACCTCTTCCTCACGTTAAATATTTTGTAAAGTTTATCAATTTAGATACATAAATTTATTCCCATTTTCCTGATGAGCAAATATAAGTTAATGCCAAAAGTTACGTTAAACTTATTTTTTAAAATACAGGCTTGGGGGAGAGAAGCCCGCTTTGAGCGGCTAATCGGAAACAGTCTTAGTACTTAATTCCTTTTCACCTTATTAAAACAACAGCAACAAAAAACAAAGAGTTATTCTGTCACCCGAAGTCAGAGAATATTTTCCAACAGCTGAATAAGTATAGTTTTTTAAGAAGTTTAATGACGGATCATCAAAAGACACATTTAATATTCTGCTTGACCAGAGTATGGGAACGTTTTTTATTGTGTACTCCTGGGATTACGAGGAGGAGGCGGTTTCTACAGTTTTGTCTTAATTGGGGAATGTGGGACAAAACCTGCAACATGTTTATTCCCCTGGTATATTTTTTTAAAGACTCTCGCCCTGTTCTTACGTCACTCCGGTTACGGGCTGTATGTTTGGGAAGGAACGGCGTGCTGAGCCTGGCGACGCCGTGTGACTGTGGAAGATGCAGTAGCGACATGCCCTGGACTCAGGGACCCGCTTGGCGGGCGTTACTGAGCAGCAGGGGTCTCTCCTGAGCGGAGGAAAGGGAGAAAGTAGTCTTTTGTACACTTTCATAACAAAATGTAAATCAGGATGTTTTACCATGAGGAGGTCGAACCTGCCCCGAGAACAGTACGTTGACCGTTTTTACCTCTGAGGCTGATTCTAGTGAAGGTCGGACGGAGGCGCTTGGAGTTCACGCACACGCCGCACACTCCTTAGCTCGGCTGGAAGCTGGTTCTCGGCCGCTGAGTTGGAGTCTCTCGTTTAAATGCCTCTGCTCACTTGACGTTTCGTTCTGAGTGAATGGGAATCGGTCCTGTTGGACTTGATCTGGCCCGTCGTCTGTGAATTATGCTCCTCCTTCCTCCTCTGCTGTCATGGTTTGTGGGTAATTTAATTCTTTTCAGGACGAGCCGGCAGTATGTTCACTTGTCACATTTTCTGTAACACACGCCAAAGGCTGTCTGTCGCCATCTCCCCGCCCTGGCTCATTATGCACAGCCAGGCATAACTGACTAACATCAAACCTTTTAAGAAATAGACATTTTTATTGATTTCAGAGAGGAAGAGAGAGTGAGAGACATCAGTTATGGGAGAGACTCATGGATGGGCCTCCTGCACGCCCCCTACTGGGGATCGAGCCCACAACCCGGCCTGTGCCCCGACCGGGAATGAACTGTGACCTCCTGGTTCCTAGGTCAGCGCTCAACCCCTGAGCCCCGCCAGCCGGGCTCACATCAGACCTTTTCCTTGTGTGACGATTCCATGCTGCTCTCCGTGGGTGTCACCCAGAGCCGGTTGAAATTGCCAGCGTTTGTCCCTCATGTTCAATGTCAGACCGTTAGTGACAGTGAGGAAACTGGACAACGATTCTGCTCTCTGCCCCCAGCTTTCCCACTTCCCCCACAGGCTGTCCGTTTTCATCACTCGACTCCAGGGGGCGGGCAACAAAGTGGGAGCTAACTCATCCCGAGGAAGCCCAGGATTCGCCCGTTAGTAAACGAGAGACAGCACTTGCTGGAGCCTCCGCTGCCCGCTGCTCCCTGCCCCGGGGCCACCTTGGTAATTCTAACGAACACCTCCTATCGGTATGGGGCCAGGAGTGCGTCATGTCTCCATGGAAACTTATGTAGAATGTCATTCTAAAAAAGCAAATGAATGGTCCCAACAAAACTCTCCAGAAACAGTGTGATGGTGTCCCTTCAGCACTAACGGGAATTTTACTTCTTTACGAAGCTGTTGGTCCCAGCGTCGTGTCACCAGAGCAGTTGTTTTGCTTTGTTTTTAAGCTATTTGGTGGAACTGTTGTGTGTACAGTGTTGAAGGCAAGACTTTATTCTCTTGATAGCAAATACCAAGAGGAAAAGTGGCCAGCGGTCTGGGTGATGTTCTAAATATGATTATTTTTCTAAAGATCCGTGTCATGACGGCCAGGTTTTCCAGGTTTCGTTCTATGTGTTCATGGAGTCCTAAAACATAAAACCGAGGATTTCTTCCGTCATCTAGAATCTGAGTTCATCCTCGAAGGTGGAGAGCGTCCTTGTGGTGACGTGATCATGGTCCGCTCGGAAGCCCTAAGGTGTTCTGACGGGGTCACGGGGAGCCCCGGACTTTCCGTTCATCGTGGACGTGACTTTGCAAAGACTCGCCTCACCGGACGCGCCGCTTCCTCCTTTCCGCACGGGGTTTTGTAACAGCCTTCGGCTCTCCGTTTCTCCCTGCAGTAGTTTGGTGAGGCATAGCACGTCTGCAGCACAGGCGGCGCTTAGGGACGCAGGTCCGTGTGGTTTGGAAAACAAACGCAAAGTAACTTCAGCCGCTGCTCTGCAGTCTGCATTCGTGACTGAAATGTCGAAGCCAGGTTGGCTGGCACGCCACCTGGTCTCCAGCAAGGTGACTGGGGCATCGCCATTCCAGACCGGGACACAGGGCCGTCCCAGGGGCGGTCTGGCAGCCGGCACCGAGCTGAGCTTTGGCTTCGGATTGTAAGGAACCCTTAGGACCTGCCACTCACTTCCTAGTGGGAACCCCGACCAGGGCGAGTGCTGAGGTCGGCCTGGAAGTGAGGAGCCTCAGGCTCAGCAGACACCGGTGGACAAGCCCCGGCCCCCCGGATGCACTAGGACACGTGCATCTTCCTCTCAGTATTGAACTTTTTACTAATGAAAATAAATCTATATTTTTAAACCGTGAGCGTTCGTTCTGCTTTATTCTTCCCTGGCTGACAAGAAAGCCAAAACAGCCGCCCCTTTGTGATCATAACCTCCCTCTTCCCCCCCAACTTGTCCCTTCAGGCTCTCTCCGCAGAGGTATTTGCTCCGCCACCTGTGACCCGTAGGGCCTGGAGGCTCGGACGAGGCCTCCCTGGCCTCCAACTTCGCCTCTGCCCCTCGGAGATCCTGGGAACTTGTCGCCTCTCTTGCCTCGGTTTCCGTACACAAAGCGGGCAGGTTGCCAGCCCAGGGAGTCCCAGACAAGGCTCTTGGGCCCCGAGGTCCGCAGTGGGCTGCCCTTGGGCCCCACGCCGGTGCGTGCTGCCCCCAGCTGGGCTCGGAGGAAGGGTAGACCCACGTCTAGGGAGGAGCCCCTCACCCCTCACCCCTCCGCGCGGAGGCTGGGGGCACCCGGGCTTCTCTCGAGGGCTCGGATCCACCCTCTCCCGCGGCTGGGCCCGCGCCTCTGCCAGCGCGGGGACGGTGTGGGGCGTGCCCCTGGACTGAGGCGGGGTCCACGTGGTGGCGGCCGTTGCCGGAGCGGCCGTTGCTAGGGGCGCCGTTGCCAAGGACGCCTGCCTGCCGGCCGCTGGGCTCCCTTCGCGGCCATGGACGACCTGCGGGTGCAGTGGATACGCGACCGCGTGTACACGGCCTTGGGCCTCACAGACCCCCAGCTCTTCGAGGAGCTGCTGGTCCGCAACGACGGCGAGGCCGAGGACCTCATCCTGCACTTCCTCAACCACACCAGCGAGGAGGAGGGCGCCGCCACGCTCTTCTTCTACCGGAAGGTGCTGCCCGAGGAGGTGGAGGTGGAGGTGGAGACCGGTGAGCCCGCCGCTCCCTCCCCCGGGCGGCTGCCCACCCACCCCCGACCTCCGCCTCCCTCCCTCGGGTGCCGGCCTTAGATGGTTGTGGTCGCCCACCCAGTGCGGGGACTGTCGGGGTCCCGGGTGAGCGGGGAGCTGCCCCTGCTCGCACAGACCGCTGGGGAAGGAGCCCTTGAGTGCATAGTCGCAGCAAACGCTGATTCAGTGCTTCCTCCGCACCCGGTTCGGTTCCACGGCTTATAACAGCTCATTCATGCTGTGAGGTGGGAGTATTGTTAACCCATTTTACAGATGAGCAAGCTGTGGCACAGAGAGGCCGAAATGACTCACCACGTAGGTCACCCAGGCAGTCAAGATTCAAGAATAGGAGCCACTGCTCAGTGACAGGCCAGAGACCCGCCTGGGTGCTGGGGGACACTTCCTCCTTCCTCTCCCTGATACTGGCAGGTGTGCCCTGGGCGGAAGAGCGGTCCTTGCTATCTTCCGAGGTTCCTGACATGCAATTGGAAAGCAATGTGCAGCCCTACCCGTTTTGGCTCAGTGGATAGAGCGTCAGCCTGCGGACTCAAAGGTCCCAGGTTCGATTCCTGTCAAGGGCATGTACCTTGGTTGCGGGCACATCACCAGCAGGGAGTGTGCAGGAGGCAGCTGATCGATGTTTCTAACTCTCTATCCCTCTCCCTTCCTCTCTGTAAAAAATCAATAAAATATATTTTAAAAAAGAATTTGCAAACGAGGTTTTAAAAAGGGCAGCCGATTTTATTTATTTATATTTTTTAAAAAATATTTTTATTGATTTCAGAGAGGAAGAGGGCGTTAGAAACATCAGTGATGAGAGAGAATCATGGATCAGCTGCCTCCTATGCGCCCCACACTGGGGATCGAGCCCACAACCCAGACCTGTGCCCTGACCTGGAATAGAACCGTGACCTCCTGGTTCATAGGTTGATGCTCAACCACTGAGCCATGCCACGCAGGCAATACACTTATTTTGCGTTGTAGAAAAAGCTAAAACCACAACATAACCACCATAACAAATTGCTAGCGGCACCCAGAGAGACGAATCTATTCTTCCAGCCTTTCATTACTTTCTCCAGGCAGACCTTTGGACTTGGATGTTACGTTATAGCAGGACCTTGAATTTAGACCCTCATTATCACCAAGTGACAATATGGACGTAAAGATACACGAACGGGATCGACTGTTTAACATGGACCAAATTTCAGTCACCCTGATTTTGTACTTAAAATATATATATCAACACCCTAAGAAATGGACTCGACTTGCACTCCGTGTGACCGCTGTTTGCGGTGCGGTGTATACTCACACATGTAGCCCAGTGTCTCCTGGCTGGATGTCCCCCTTCTGCATGGACCCAGATTACATTCCCACTTTAGAGGGTCCCCCGGTTAATTCCTGGGCCCTCCAAAGGCGCTTGGAAACCTCCTGGGGTGGTGGTCTGTTTCTGGGCTGCCTCTGACTCTCCCCCGCCCTTCCCCTCCTTTTGGTTCGTCTCCACTGTCGTCCCTAAATGCCAGTGCCCTCCCCGCTGGAGGATTTGCACGGCTTCGCTTTGCATCGCTATGGCTGTCTCGCTACCTCGAATGTTTCTGTATGACCGTGTTGGTTCACAAACTGGCCCCTGTGCATGGAGAAGGGCAGCCGGATTGGTGACCGACCGGTTTACTGAGCCAGGGGGCTCCCATCAGAGGCTTGTTGGGGGCCCTGGCGCAACGGGGACCGCCAGGACCTTAGTTTACCGACAGGCCTCGGCGGGGATCAGTCGTGGTCCCCACCCACGTGGTCTCAAACACACGTGATTCTCAGGCTGCGCCCTTGCAAAGGCCTCCCGCGCTGGGACGGTCTGCGGAACTTTCCATTCCAAGGGTAGGGGTGGGGGAGGGACCGCTTACTGCCCGGGGCCAGCTTCCGGGTCAACCAGGGTCACTTCCGGTGGAGACCCCCTTCCATAGGCTCGGCTCTCCCGCCAGGTCCAGCTCCTCCACCCCGAGGAGAGCTGCGATGCCAGGTGTGTCTGGCCCCGAGTCAGTGATGACTTATTCTTCTCTTTCCATTTCTCCGGCTGCGAAGACGAGGTTTCCGCCTCGGAGGGGGATGAAGCGGAGGAAGAAGAGACCAAGTCTCTGAAGATCGAGTCCATGGACAAAGTGTCAGGTGCGGGGTTCGGAGGGCGCTCCGCGGGCAGAACCGGAAAGGTTGTTGCCCGGACGGGACTCATTTCCGCTGTTGACCCTCGCGGCGCCGAGGCGTGTAGGTCGCGGGAGGGAACTAGCGGGGTTGACGGGCGGGTGCGCTGTCAGTTTCCCTCCATGGCGGCTTCTGCAGGCCGCACGCCCGAGGGGAGCTGTCCGCCGGGCCGAGCGCCCCCTGCAGGGTCCCGGGGGACCCCCCTGCCCCCCAGCGGCTGGTGGGTGGTGGTGGTCAGCCATTGGCTTGGAGGCCATCCCTGCATTTCGGCCTCTAGTCACATGGCGTCCTCCCCGTGGGCCTGTGTCTGCATCTCCCTCTTTTCTCCTGTGGATGTAAGAAACGTCCATACCTGCAGAGGGTTTTGTGTGTGTTTTTTAAAAAATATGTTTTTACTGATTTTAAAGAGAGGAAAGGAGACGGAGAGAAACAGCCATCCGCTGCCTCCTGCACGCCCCCTACTGGGGCCCGAGGGCAGCGCAGGCCTGTGCCCTGGGAATCAAACTGGCGCCCAAGGTGCACAGGCCAGTGCTCAACCGACAGACACACACCCTCCAGGGCTGGGGCTGCAGAGAAGTTTTATGCGTCTATTTGGGCCAAACTGGTGACATTTGCCTGGGAGCCGGGTCTCAGGGGTTCCTAAGAGTAAGCGGTTGCAGTTTCTTTTATGCATTTGAGACGAAGGGGGCACAGGAGGAGGACGACAGGGGCGTGGGGGACAGACGGGGTTGGGTTGACAGGACAGTAGAGATGGGGTGCTCCCTGAAGTGGCGGGGCGGGGGGGGGGGGCTGTAGGAGGAGCCGTCCGACAGGAGGCGTTTCAAAGGCCTGTGAGACTTGGACGGACCGGGCCTGCTCACAGCAAAGCTGGGAAGTCCTGTGCCTGGGGCTGACCACGCGCCGTGACCTGCCCGCTGGGAGGTTCTGACCAGGCCACGTCGTCTAGATGACTTTTCTCTGCATCGCCCACAAGTTTCGAGTTTTGTAGTGAAAAAGGAGCACATGCTAGTGTGTCAGCGGTGATTCTCGTCCTGGTGATAAAACTCCATTTTTCAAAGTAAAACACTGGGAAGTCACTCGTTGGACACAGTCATAGAAGATACACACACGCACACACACATACGCACACGCATGTGCACACACGGGCACACACATACATGCACGCGCGTGCACACACATGCTACATTTCTGATTGAGGACCCATCCAAAATGCAGTACAACTCTCCCGACGTGAGTGTGAGTTGAGGCCATGAGAGGGTCCATTTGTAAAAGACGCGAGTGCGGCCTTTTGATGCCAGGCCTGTAGCATGAAATGTGCTCCTGGACAGCTTGCGCGTTTGGTCTTGCTGGGAGGGAACCCGGTTCTCCGAGCGGCTCCTCTTGTTCATCGAATGACGTTTTGCAGCTAAGGATGGGCATTCGAGAGCCAGTTCCATGTTTCAGTCCATGATGAGCACAGAGGATGACAACTGGGTCAGAGAGCGACCGGAACACAGGCTCGCCAAGGTACGCGCGCTCTCGTCTCCTCGGAGGCATTGGGAGTTTGGTGCCTTCTGAGGAGGCTGGGGGACCGACACAGGTCCTCCGAGGCCTGGAGGTGACAGCCTTCTGCGGGGGTGGAGTCCCCGAGACCCCCTGGGATCGCATGGTTCGCTGCATGACTCCCAGAACCCAGAAGAGCTTTTGTAGTTGCGGATAGCGTTTATCTCAGGGAAAGCAGGCAGATGCAAATCAACAAGGGAAAAGGAGGCTGGGGCAGAGGCCAGCTGAGTGCAGGCCTGAGCTTCCCCCGGCCCGCCCCGGGGGTGGGGACATGGACAGAGCTAATTCTCCCAGCAGCTGCCTGCGTGGGACAACAGGTGTGAAGTGTTGCAAATCAGGGAAGCTCACCTGAGCCTTGGTGTCCAGGGGGTCAGTCCCACAGGCAGGAAGTGCCCTCATGTCTCACTTTAGCTGCTCAGTCCCAGCACCCTCAGAGGTCAAACTGCTACCGTGCGACCCACGCCCCAGGCAGACGGGCTGTCACCGTATCACCGAGTCGGTAGAAACTTCCCTCAGGTGGACAGACACTGTGTCAGGTGGATGCTCCAAAAGCGGAGGGGTTCGCACCCGGGTGCACTCAGGGCCAGAGCCAAACTTTGCAATGTGCAAGGTTTGGACATCGAGGCCTGCCGAGTTAACCCTTTCCCGTACAGGTCCCGGGGGTGCAGCTTAAAGCTGGCATGCAAGCATTTAGCCTGACCTCTGCTCAGGGAAATAACACTTAACTGCTGTATGCATATGCCCCACCCCCAACACGGAATCCAGTCTTGGTCTGTTGCAAAGCGTGGCCCAGAAAACTCTGTCAGTCATTTGTGTTTTTTTTTAAACCGTGAGTGGCTCGGGCCTGAGATGGAGCTGCATCTGCGATGCCAGGAGTGAGAGCAGAGCTGGGCCTGGAGGGGACAGCGCAGCTGAACTGGGGGTGAGGTCGTTGGGGGGCGGGGGGGAGGATGACGTATCTCCTGTGGCGGTGCTGCCCCGTTTCAGAGGACCGTCAAGCACATCGTGGACATGACGCATCTCCACGTGCTCTGCACTCCTGTCCCCGAGGAGTTTCTGGCCCAGAACGTGGTGTTTTTCCTGAGAAATACAAAAGGTACCTTCCCGAGAGGGTGCACGGTTGCGGGTGTGTTAGAGAGAAAGGTGTCTGGCAAAGGACAGCGCACGTCTCCGCAGATGGGGGACGCACCGAGACCGAACCTTGAGAATTGCCGGTGTGTTTCCATTTTCCCTCGTTAGACCGAAATCTGACGTCCAGGTGACATTCGAATGTCTGCCGTGCTGATTGTTCTCTGGTGGATGCAGTGATTCATATCCAGTCCGCCCCGGGCAGCACGGCCGACTGTCACCCAATGTGAACCCCAGGATTCAGAAGGGACTTTGCCAGTGGCCCGGGGAGGCATTGATGGGAGGCGGAGACCCACAGAGCAGGGAGCCCAGCAGGTGTTTCTAGGAAACCCTAGTTGGTCCTCCTTGTCCGGCTTAGATGGGCTCCTCCGTGGAGCGCTCGGGCGCTGCGTGTCCCAGTCCGTGACCCCCGGTGCGTCAGTGGGTGCCTCAGTGTCCCGTGGGCCAGGGCAGCCGTGTACTCTGAGTCTGGGCAGAGGCCGCTGGCCCCTGACCTGGGGGTGTGCGCCATTTGCCGACCCCGCAGCCCCCCTGCGCCCGCTCCCTTTCAGAGACGATCTCGGAGGCCAGCTACATGAAGGAAGCTATGGAGATCATGCCCGAGACGCTGGAGTACGGGATCCTAAATGCCAACATGCTTCACTTCCTCAGAGACATTATGTATCAGGTGAGTGTGGGCGGAGGAAGACAGCCCGCGTGTGTAAGATTGAGGCCATCGGAGGCACTCCGCGAGCAGGCAGTCGGCAGCTCGTGGGTCCAGGCCCCGTCCTGGCTCTGTCCTTCCATTTGTGCCTTTGATTCCAAGCCAGGGGCGTCCTGAGAGCACGTCATTGACATGAGGTCGTATGGTGATTGGCTCCGTCACCTCGGCATTTCAGGTTTTCTTGCCGGCTTTGTCCTTCAATCAGCACAAGGAGGCGAGCGTGGCTCTGACACCCGGAGAAATGCTGGACTCTCTCGATACTGAAGTGGAACTCCTGAACGCGCACGGGGAGGCCGTGGAGTATCACAGCGTTCAGTTAATACGGGATGAGTTCTTAATGAACGTCCAGAAATTTGCAAATAATATTCAAAGAACAGTGCAGCAGCTTGAAGGTAAGCTTTCATCTCTCCTCTTTAGTTAAGCATGATGACTTCACTTGAAGAAGGCAATTGAAGAGTCCACAAGCTTTTTTGTTTTAACTGAGGATTCTTTTTTTTTGGAAATATGTTCTTACTAATTTCAGAGAGGAAAAAAGGAGAGAGAGATAGAAACATCAATGATGAGAGAGAATCATGGATCAGCTGCTTCCTGCACGCCCCCTACTGGGGATCGAGCACGCAACCCGGGCCTGTGCCCTGACCTCCTGGTTCATAGGTCAATACTCAACCACTGAGCCTGCTGGCTGGGCGGTTCACTTTTTTTTCAATTTTTATAGAGAACACGTATGGGGGAGGTTTTAGGGGCGGCCCCGGGGAGGATTCAGCAGCATACTCAGCAGCTTCCCAGGTGTGTTCTGCAGGGCCGTGGTCTCCACTGGGGGACTGGCGGCGCCAGGCGGGCCACCACTCACCGCACCTGGTCCTGAGGTCAGCCTTGGGCTGCTTACCTGGTTTTGCTGACCTTCTGGGCCTGGAGCTGAAATACGACTGAGGCCTAGGTGTTCTCTCTTTAAGTGCCCACCTCACATGCCCGTCCGTGTGCATTAGGGTTGGTTGGGTGGTGTGTGTTCCGACTTCCTGTCCCAGAGGACAGATCTGCACGCTCACCTGGTGTGCTCACCTGGCGAGCTCTGGGGCACCTACAGCGGGACTCTGCCCACAAGGAAAGCTCGTACATGTTAGCTGTATTCTTCTGGTTGGTCAGTTTTGTTTTAGAAATTGGCCCTTCTTTTTTTTTTTATCCTCACCTGAGGATATTTTTAAAATTTATTTTTAGAGAGAGTGGAAAGGAGTGGGAGGGACAGAGAGAAACTCCGATTTGAGAGAGACACATCGATTGGTTGCCTCCTGCCTGCCCCGGACCAGGGCTGGGAGCCTGCAACCCAGGGACACATCCTTGACTAGAATCCAACCTGGGACCCTTCAGTCCACCAGCGGACGCTCTCCCCACTGAACTAAACCGTCTTGGGCTCAGTTTTGAAACGGAAGTTAGTAGGTTTTAAATTCAGGAACACCTTAAATAAATACATCAGTTTAATCGGGCTCACCCTTGGAACAATGCTGCATTCTCTAAGATGTTTCAGCTATGCTGTAATGAAGTACAGGCGGGTCAGGGCAGGGGATGTGTCCCCTTACGCTGACTGTGGGGACAGGAGCCAGCAGGTCCACCAGAACATTACTGTCTGGAGTCATTTCCCCCAGAGTGCTGACCGGGCACTTTGCTCCTCGCAGGAGAGATCAAGTTAGAAATGCCCAGCATCAGCGTGGAGGGCGAGGTGCCCGCCCTGGCTGCCGACCCGGAAATCATCGAGAGCTTGGAGCAGTGTGTCATCAACTGGCTGGGCCAGATCACCACGGCCGTGGAGGGCCAGCTGAAGAAGACGCCACAGGTACCGCGGGCGGCGCTCAGAGAGCCCTGCACAGGCCACGCCGGCCTCCCTGAGAAAGAGCCGTGTGTTCGGGGTCCCAGTGGTCCAGCCTCTTTTCTCCCTGTTTTGGGGCCTCCTTAAAGGATGGAAGTGAACACCCCCCAGGTAGTCGTGGGCTCTCTGCTGTCAGTGCGCTGCCAGGTTGCTTCCTGGGTTGATGTAGGCGATGCTGTGTATCAGTCAGGAGGGCTGGGCCGCGCAGAACAGGACACACCGCCCAGCGGGCTTCTGTAAGAAAGCATTTGTTGCCTCACATAACTGAAAAGTCCAGAGGCAGGCTGGCTTCAGGTATGGTTTGATCAGGCCCTGGCTTTGTTTCTCGGGGCATCTCTCAGTTCCACCCTCCTCTCTGTGGGGGCTTCCTCTCAGGCTGGCTTCCTTCAGGGTAGCGGTTTGTAGCGTGTCGGGCCCTGCATCCCACATTGTCCAGAGAGAGACCACGTGGCTTTGTAGACTCCCAGGTGAAGTCCTGAGGTCCACTTGGACGGCCCTCCTGGGTCACATGTCCGTCCCGACGTCCTCGTGCGGATCCGCCCTGCGTGGAGCACGGGGAGCAGCCCCACTGCCCCCTCCCCACGGACGAGGACAGCAGCTGTGTGTCCGTGTGCCTCCAGGGTAACGGTCCTCTGGCCGAGATTGAGTTCTGGAGGGAGAGGAACGCGACGCTGAGCGCCCTCTACGAGCAGACCAAGCTCCCGATCGTCAGGAAGGTCCTGGAGGTGATCAAGGAGGCGGACTCCCTGCTCGTGGCCAACCTGCAGCCGGTGCTGACGGACCTCTTCAAGCTGCACATGGAGGCCTCGGACAACGTGCGCTTCCTGTCCACCGTGGAGCGCCACTTCAAGGTGCGCCCGTTTCCTTGGTGACCGCGCGGCTTTTACAGCTGCCTCGGCGGCACGTAGGAGCGGTCGCTGTGCTGACCACGTGTGGGCGTGGGGCAGTGCATTGAATGCATCCACGGCGCTGTGTCCCCAGCATCACTGTCCCCGTCCCACGCCGGCTCATCCCCAGCGGCAAGTCTGTGCCCTCAGCCAGCGATCTCAGCCGGGGCGCCTGCCGCAGGGGCTTTCAAACCTGCAGTCCCTGACCTTTACTCAGGGCACCGAGCTCTGTTCCCTCAGGTCGCCCAGTAAAACACGACAGCGGCCAACAAAACAATAGCCGTCTTTTTTTTGTCAGATCAGCAAGAAAGATAGTATGTTTTTTGGTGGCCACAGAGCTGTAGTAGCTGGTTGATGAGCGCCATGGGTGACAACGGCCAAACGCCGCTGCCTGGCCCTGACCAGTGCGGCTCAGCTGGCGAGGCCGTCGGCACGCTGGCTTTAGGTTATGCACGGTGTGCGTGTGCGTGTGTGATTGTATGTGAGTGTGTAATCTAGCCTCACCTTAAACGATAATGCCGATGCTGTCACGGGTCTGATAGGCCAGTTATCTGTGTTCTTCTGATACGCACTGAAATAAGTGTCTTTCTACACGTGCCGAGTGCTGGCAAAATCCCTTCACTCCCTGCCGGGGACACAGCTTGGAAAACACTGGCTCCGGTCACTTGTAAAGTAGCAGCCTCGATTCATCTGGTGGTACTCTTGCCACTAAATTCAGTGTATTTATCTGCGTACGATACACGTGACACCCATGTGTTACACACGTCCATAAATTGCTTTGTTTGCTGTAATTACAAAGCTCCCCCCACAGTCCATTCCGACCTATTTTAAACGCCTTCTGTTTGTCCAACTCATCCTCCCTCGCAAGTGCCTGTGGGGCGAGTGGGAGCGCCGCCCGCACGGGAGGCTGTGGGAACGTCGGTGGCCCCGGGCTAAGCTGGCTGGCTCTGCTCTCTTCCGGCCAGAACATCACGCACGGGTCCAGCTTCCACGTGCTCCTGGAGACCATCCCCTCCATGATGAGCGCGCTGCGCATGGTGTGGATCATCTCGCGGCACTACAACAAGGACGAGCGCATGATCCCCCTCATGGAGCGCATCGCCTGGGAGATCGCCGAGCGCGTCTGCAGGGTGGTGAACCTGCGCACCTTGTTCAGGTAAGACGCCGGCCCGCCGCGTCCTCGTGCCCTGTGTCCGCTCCCCGCGCTCAGCGGCGTGTCCCAGGGTCCGTCCGGCTGTCGCGTGGGCCAGCGCTTCATTCCTTCTCGTGGCTGAGTAACACCCCTTAGGTGGCCATGTGGGTGATTTATTCACTAGGACTTAGTTGCCCTTGGAGAGACCGAGGCACAGAGTCAGGAGATTCTGAGTTCCGGACCCCAGGCCCCTCGGGTGGAACAGCCTCTGAGGATCAAATGTTGGAGGAGACACAGGTCTTTCTTCACTTTCTTACCAAAGAAGCCCACGGAGGGGACAGAGGCAGAGTCCTGGCCCTGTCATCTTGCTCCGATGTTGCAGCCCCGACCACTGACTTGTGGCCGGGGACCCACGGCCACCGCCCCTTCCCGCTCAGCCAGAACGCTCCCGCGCGAGCCGTAGCCGTGCACGCTGGGTGGGCGCTGCCTCAGCTCAGGGCCGCGGTGTGGCACTCCCGTCCCAGCCTGGCCCTTGGGACAGAGCAGCCGCCCGCCCAGCAAGCTTCTGGAGAAAGAGGCCGCGTGACGGGCGGCTGCTCCTCAGAACCCTCCCCGGGAAACCCGCTCCCCGGGGCCTGTGGCTCGGATCCCCCGCGTCTCCGCCTTCCTTCCCATCCCGGTCTCTCTGATCGCAGAGAAAACCGGGCGAATGCGCAGCACAAAACCCTGGAGGCCAAGAACTCCCTCGACATGTGGAAGAAGGCCTACTTCGACACCAGGGCCAAGATCGAGGCCTCGGGGAGGGAGGCCCGCTGGGAGTTCGACCGAAAGCGGCTGTTTGAGAGGACGGACTACATGGCCACCATCTGCCAGGACCTCTACGACGTCCTGCAGGTAGGGAGCGGAGCGCGTTCCCTTTCCTTTTCTTTCTTTTTTTTAAAAAAATATATTTTTATTGTTTTCAGAGAGGAAGGGAGAGAATGAGAGAGAAGAAGCACCAATGATGAGAGAGAAGTACCGATCGGCTGCCTCCTGCACGCCCCACACTGGGGATCGAGCCCACAACCCGGGCCTGGGCCCTGACCCGGAATCGACCCGTGACCTCCTGGTTCCTAGGTGGACGCTCCACAGCTGGGCCACACCAGTCGGGTATCAGGCTCCTTTTAAAGCCGTGAAGTCCTTGCGGCGTTGTTCGGGTCACACTGTGCCCAAGAAACAATGCCTGGGATTGACCCTGCCCGACAAGGAGCAGTCCCGAGAGCTCACGGAGAACTCGTGGCCTAGGGGGCAGCCGTGGCAAGGCTCGTGGTCAAGCCAGAGCCCAGCAGCTCCCGCCCCAGGGCAGCCGTCCAGGGAAATGCTGAGTGACCCCTGCAGGGCGCAGGGCCGCAGAGCTGCTCCGGGATGAGGCGTGAGACAGGGAGGAGGGGGAGGGAGGGGGAGGGAGGGGCCGGGCACACAAGCTTTGTCAGCTGGTCAGGGCGTCTGGCTCCTGTCCTGTAGGCAGCGGGCCTGGTCCCCATGGGCTCAGACGGGGGAGGTTCCGGCGGGACAGGGTCCTGGTCCTCAGACCGGGCTTGGCGTGCAGTCCATTTGTTGCGAGGACATTCGATGCGAAAGTGAAGGTGACCTCCTGGTCTTCTGTTGCTTGGGCAGGTGATGGAGGAATTTTATAACATATTTGGTCCAGAACTGAAGGCCGTGACCGGGGACCCCAAACGCATCGACGACGTCCTGTGCCGGGTGGACAACCTGGTCACCCCCATGGAGAGCCTGACCTTCGACCCTTTCTGCATCCAGTCCTCGCACTACTGGAAGTACGTGATGGACGACTTCAAGATCGAGGTTCTGGCAAGTAGCCCGTCGCTGACCTGGGACATGGACGCCATATTCCCTTTTTCAATTGTCGGGCGGCTTAGGCATCCTTTGAGTTTTGTATGTACATATTTTTTAATCACAAAGGTCAATAGCTGCTTTTTTGTAAAATATGGGAACAACACAGAAGAGCGTAAGGTAGAAGTGAGCGCTCAGTCTTCTTGGTCCCCACCTCTCCTCCCTGGGTGAATTCGTTGAAATCGAGCCGGGCGCCGTGGCCTCGCTGCGGAGCCGGCCTGGGTGGGTGAGAGGGATCCTCGCTTGCCCCTCCTCTTTCTGGTGCCTCCAAATGCTCAGCCTCCCATGGGTCTCCAAGGGGAGCAGATGGGCCCGTTGCCGGCTGTGGGCGAAATTCTCTCCTGTAGTTACGTTCTCTGCTTCCAAAGTATCCTCTGCTGCTGTGCCCTCGCCCAGGTCTTTGTCCGAGAAGTTAATATTTAAAAATGCCTCCCGTCGTTGTGTGCTGGCTGAGGGAGGGCAGGAACCCACGCGCCACCCGCCGTCCTGCCGCCCGCCAGCCTCTGCTGGAGCACCGTGGAGCCTTCGCAAGGCACTGATTTCTTTCCGCCTTTTTTTTTTTTCTTTTGCCACTTTGCTTCTGCAGGACAAGTACGGTGGCATGAGGGATGTTTTCTTGACTTTTTTGTTGTTTTGTTTTGGCAGGTTATTGAGAAAGAAGCAAAAAATTTTATTGACGAGTCCTTTAAGACGCTTCGGTCGGCCGAAGCAGCGTTTGACATGCTTCTGAAGTTCAAGCACATCCGGTCACGGGAGGCCATCAACCGGCAAATGATGATGAAGTTTAACGACATTCTCGTGCAGTATTGTAAGGAGGTGAGTGACAAAACCTGCCGCCGCTGGAGTGTGAACAGTCCAGCCACCCTGTCTGTCTTTCCCCCACATTCAGAGCGCCGTGGCGCTTCCCCACGCCAGCGTGTCAGTAGTACAGGCAGCCACAGCGCAGCGGGCTCTTTGCCGCTGGAGAATTGAGTGAGGATTGTCCAGTGGGAAGCTGTCCCCTCGCGTAGCGGTGCGCCCTGTGTGGGCGCGTCCTCGCAGCAATCCCAGTGACACGGTCACAGGCCTCAGGGCACGTCCAGAGCAGATGCAGGGTTTCTGATGTCAGACGGAGGCCCACAGTCTGTCGCTGGCAGGCAGTTTGTAACACCGCATGTGTTCACAAGAGGAAACTACTGGGAAATACATGGGAAAGCAGTAAATAGTAAGCTCAGCAGTGAAAACGCGATTTTAGCCTCTTTCTGGGTGTTCCCGTGCTCACTTCTTCAGAGACGCATGTCTCCAGCTGCATGTTCTCGGCTTCGCGGTGGGCTGTCGCTCACAGAGCGCGTGCGCTTCTTTCCAGATCGACATCATCAATAAAATCTTCGTCCAGAACCACGAGAACCCGCCTCTGTACAAGAACCACCCCCCGGTGGCGGGCGCCATCTACTGGGAGCGCTCCCTGTTCTACCGCATCAAGCACACCATCCTGCGGTTCCAGGAGGTGCAGGAGATCCTGGACAGCGAGCGGGGCGAGGAGGTGCGCAGGGATTCCCGTGGCCTCCCTCTCCCCTATGCGCCTTTCTCCCGCTCCCTCTCTCCCCCTAAGAGTCACTAAAAACGCATTTTAAACTGTGAAAGACGTGCTTAGTTCCTGGCTGCACCGAGTGCGGCTGCCGATGTCTGCTCGTCAGCCTGGGGCTCAGGCCCGCCCCCCCCCCCCCCCCGCCCCCAGCAGGCCCTCCGGCATCTGTGACATTCTGCCTGCTTCCTTTTGCAGAATGGGTAGACCATTTCTTTTAGAGAGAGAGAGAGAGAGAGAGAGAGAGAGGTTCATTCCCAAGGACAGAATGATAATGTTGAATTCTGTGACAGGTAAAACAAAAGTACCTGGAAGTGGGCAGGACAATGAAGGACTACGAGGAACGGAAGTACGAGCTGTGGAGGGACACGACAGAGCAGCTGCTGCCGACGCTCATGAAGAAGAGTCTGCTCATGAAGGTGCAGTGCCACGTGAGGGGTGGACATCGCTCCCCGACACCCACCACGGCTGGGAGGCGAGGAGCAGCAGGAAGGAGAGGCGGGGACAGCACAGTGTCACAGTCAGGGAACGCACCGGGGTTGGCTTCACTCAGCCTCAGTTTCCCCGTTTGTCAAAATGAGCCGGATCCAATGGCACACCGTGTTCGTGGAACCACAGAGGGAGCAGCTGGCCGTGGACCATGTTAAACCTGCAGGGAGATGCGCTTCTCGGCATCCGTCCTGTCCTTGCTCTTTGGGGCTGGCACGTAGCAAGTCTCAGCACCTGCCTTCTGGCCGTGAGGAGGGGCCGGGCCTGGCGGGCTGGGCCTTTGGTGCCTGAAGTCCTGAAGGAGGACCGTAGTGAGTGACGAGAGCCGGGGCCTGCAAGGCCGCCGCGCCTCACTCCAGCCCACGGTCTCACAGCGTCAGCTTCTCCACGTTGCCGAGAGGAGAGAGAATTATGGAATTTTAGATGCAGTTGCCCAAGTTTCGAGTTGGGTGGCTAAATGGAATTAAAACTGTTCACCAAATAAAGCCGTGTAGTCGCGCTGGCTCCGGCCAGCTCCCCGCCCGTCTGTCAAGTCCACGCGTCGCTCGGCGGTGTTGATCTGACGGCTTCCCGCCGGTCCGCCCGTGCTGACGGGGGCACGTCTCTCCCCAGATTGCTGCCAACCCTGAGGATGCCGCCGAGACCTCCGACAGGGGCATCACGTTCGCCATCAATTTTCCGTTCGCTCTCAGGGAGATTATCAACGAAACCAAGTACCTGGAGCAGCTGGGATTTCCTGTCCCCGAATTAGCAAGGAATGTGGCCCTCCAGGAGGACAAATTCCTCAGGTACCGCGTCTCCAGGCGGCGCGAGGCTCTGGTCTCGGGCTGCCCCCTCCCGGGAATCACGCAGAGCCCCTGCCCGGGGCTTGCATTTTGTGGGTCTTATAATGACCAATACTTACCAGAGGAAATGAAAACAAAGCAGTGTCCAGAGTACGTGTTTACTCATTTATCTAAAAATAACAATGAGCCATTTCAGGTGAACATAAATAACATTGTGAATGAGAAGTAACCAGAATGTTCCAAAGAGAAAGAAAGTTAGTGGGAAGAGGGCCATCGTTTTGCGATTCTGCAAATCTCTCCATCGGAGTTTCAGGCCGGTTCCCGGTCCCTTGTGACCGTCGGTCAGCCAGGGCGCCCCTTGCCCTCGCCTCCCGCGCCCGTCTCTCCGCTCACAGGTACACGGAGGGCATCCAGCACATGCTGGACCACTACCACATGCTGGTCAGGACGCTGAACGACGCCGAGGCGGCCCTGCTCGACGACCACTCGCAGGAGCTGCTCCGCGTGTTCCGGTCTGGATTCAAGAGGCTGAACTGGAACTCGCTAGGTGACGCCCCCGCCTGCGGCTGCGTGGCGTTCAGCTGGGGTGGGGTCTGGTTTCTGGACGCGGACACACGTGGTCGCAGGCCTGCGGGCAGTATCACTTCATCCCGAGGCCTCAGTCGGGAGTGGGGAGGAGGTGGGTGCTGTTTGCACATTCCGCTGACCCACAGCGCTCTCCTCCAGCAGCAGGGACCGCTTCACTGTCTAAAATTAACGTTTCCATTTTGAAACGATCATGGGTTCGCACGCTGCTGTAAGAATGCGCTCGGGGAGATCCCGTGTTCCCTCACCTGGTCCCCCGAGCGCTAACTTCTCACTCGTCACAGCCAGGACACGGGCTGTCCCCACACACAGGGCTCCCCGCGTGCCCCCTGAAAGCCACGCCCCCCCTCCCACCCCGACCTCCTTCCCCGCCGGCAGCCTCTAGCCTGTTCTCACTTCTGTGCGTGGTCTCTCGCTTCCTCCAAAGGTATTGCTGACTACATAACGCGGTGCAAGCAGGCCATCGGGAAGTTCGAGTCCCTCGTCCACCAGATTCATAAGAACGCGGAAGACATTGCCTCCAGGCTCATGCTGATCGAGTCCATCAACCTCTTCAAGTACCCGGCACCCAAGACCGAGGAGGACCTCCCAGGTGGGCCCGCTGCCTGTCCCCTCGATGGTGGCAGGGATGCAAGCACCGTCCTGGTCGTGACTATGAGCCCACGTGTGCGCACACGCACACACATGCACGCACACACACGCACACACACGCACACAACACACACACACATACACATTTATTCCATGAATGGAATAAAACCGTTCTAGCAATCTCACCCACATACCTGAAAGGATTATGGGTAATCCTTATGGGCTCACATGTACTTGCTCAACAAGCCGCCCTAGAACAGCAGGCTTACCTGCAGCGTGACAGCGCTTGCTGTGCGCCGACGTCGCGTGGACGTGCCATGCTGCCCTTAGTGCGGCGTAGAGTCTGGCCCACCTGACGTCCGGTGTTGACTTGCTTTCTGCTGTGGGTCAAGGTTAAGGCTGCTTTTGTCATTTCCAAGAGAGACGGCTGCTGGGTGGATGTCTCTCTGAGACCCCGTCCCCCCCGGGGTCCCTGAGGAACTGGCTGGCTCCCCACAGGCGTGAAGGAGTTCTTCGAGCACATTGACCGGGAGAGGACCAAGGACGTGGACTACATGGTCCGGTGGTACCTTGCCATCGGGCCCCTGCTGACCAAGGTCGAGGGCCTGGTCATCCACACCAACACGGGCAAGGCGCCCAAGCTGGCCACCTACTACGAGTACTGGGAGAAGCGCGTCTACGAGGTCCTGACCAAGCTCATCCTCAAGTGAGCCTCCCGCTGCCTGTGCTGAAGACGGTGGGGACGGGAACCATTTGCATACGGGAACAGTGAAGGGGGCGGGCTGCAGGTACCGAGTGAAACCCCGCTGTAACTCCTAACGTGTAACATGTGGGCCAGGAAAACCGGCTGTATCACCCAGCTCAGCCCAGCTGTCCATGTCGCCCTAGAAGGCGTCCTTTCCTACAGCCCTGTGACTTCTGTGCTCGAGTCACTTTGAGTGTTGGATGTATTTTGCTCTGGCGAGTTCTGAGTCTTTTTTTTTTTTTTTATCAACCCCTCTTAGGAATTTGCAGGCTTTTAACTCCTTAATCCAGGGCAACGTCCCTTTGTTCCAAACGGAGACCATCTTGACGGCTCCGGAGATCATCCTGCACCCCAATGCAAATGAGATCGACAAAATGTGCGTCCACTGCGCCCGAAACTGCGTGGAGGTCACCAGGGTGAGTGGGGCGGGGTGTTTCGGGTGGGCCCGCCTGCCGCGGCGAGTCCTGAGAGGGCGAGCACTCAGGCCCCACCCTGGTCTTTGTCCAGACCCTTCTGGTCTCTTCCTGGTCCCCCCCCCTTGTGGACTCTAGAGTGTGGAGCATCCAGAAGGCTCGATCTGAGCCCCCTTTTCTTCTCTCCTTCTGCTTTCTGCACAATCACGACCAGTTCTGTGGTTTTAATACAACCCCCCTCGCCACCCCGCAAGTGAACACGCATGACTAAGTAACATGGCTTATCCGCACGTCTCTGAGCTTCAGGAGTCCTGTCGTTACTGGAAACGAAGTGAGCCAGAGTTCGACTAGGACTTAGTGGCCTCCTCCCGAAGGAAATGGCAGCACAGCCACTGCCTCGAGTTGTGGGAGGGCTTAGCCCCGGGCCACGTGGAGGGAGCTCGGCACAGGGGCCACTGGAGCTCTCAGCGCAGGTGTCAGCATGTTAGTGGCAACAGCTTGGTGGTTGCTCCCGCCGCACAGTGCTCTGTGGGACGCACCCTGGTTTGCTGGAGGGACCATCCTTCATCAAAAGAAGCAGGAGGACCCGGGCATGTGGCTCAGTGGTTAAGCGTCCACCATGAACCGGGAGGTCACCGGTTCCATTCCCCATCAGGGCACATGCCTGGGTGGCGAGTTCAAACCCCCAGTAGGGGGTGTGCAGAAGGCAACTGATCAATGTTTCTCTCTCATTGCTTTTCTATTTCTATCCCTCTTCCTTCCTCTTCCTCTAAAATCAATAAAAACATATAAAATAAATCAATAAATAGAGTGTGAGGGAACCTTGACAGTGAAGCAGAGACATGTCAGATGAACAGAGTTGGCCCTGGCTGGTTTGGCTCGGGATGGAGTGTCGGCCTGCGGACTGAAGGGTCCCAGGTTCGATCCGGTCCAGGCCATGTCCCTCAGTTGTAGGCTTGCTTCCCTGGCTGTGGTCCTGGGCGCGTGTAGGAGGCAACTCATTGATGTGTCTCTCTCACATCAATGTTTCTCTCTCTCTCTCCCCCTCCCTCCCACTCTCTCTAAAAATCAATGGAAAAATAGTCTCAGGTGAGAATTAACAAAAGCAAGCCAACAAATTAACAGATTTTTCTGGGACACTAGGGGGTCAGTTTACCTGACTTTGTGTTTCTTTACTTGTCAATAAGAAAACTAATGTTTTATTCATCCGTCCTATAGAAAGTGGATGGCCCTTGTTATTTAAAAAGTTAGCTTTTTTGCACAACAAGCCACTGCCAGTCTAACATGATAGCTGTTTATTTAGCTCAGGCTTCCGCAGGCTGGGTTGGACTGAGTTCTCTCTCTGGCCTGTCCTCACTCGCACGCCGCTGATTGGCTGGAGCCCCTGGCTCTCCATTGGGTGGCTTAGCACCATCTAGTGCAGTGGTTCTCAACCTTCCTAATGCCGCGACCCTTTAATACAGTTCCTCATGTTGTGGTGACCCCCAATTTCATTGTTACAAATGGAACATAATTAAAGCATAGTGATTAGTCACAAAAACAATATGTAATTATAGATGTGTTTTCCGATGGTCTTAGGCGACCCCTGTGAAAGGGTCGTTCAACCCCCAAAGGGGCCGCGACCCACAGGTTGAGAACCGCTGACCTAGTGCAATAGCTCAGTCTCGTTCCAGAGCTCGGGAGTGGGAGCTGCCCAGGTGCTGGAGTGCTTGCTGGGAACATGCATAGCCCTCCAGCCCTCGCGGTGGTCAAGTCGCAGGCTGGTGTGGGTGGGACGGTGGTGGGAGGAACCAAGAATGGCGGTCCTTTTGGCAACTGAGCACAATTTATTAAGGATAAAGTGATTTTCATTGCGAGCAAGAGTTACTACTGTGGACTGATAGATGCGCAGGCAGCAAAATGGATCCTGAAGTACCGCCTCTCCCCCTTATGCTTATTTTGCCAGAATTTTGTTCGCTGGATGAATGGCAGCTGCATAGAATGCCCCCCGCAGAAGGGGGAGGAGGAGGAAGTGGTGACCATAACCTTCTACAACGACATCTCCCTGAACCCCCAGATCATCGAGCAGGCCCTCATGATCCCCCAGAATGTCCACAGGATTCTGGTCAACCTCACGAAGTACCTGCAGAGGTGGAAGAAGTACCGGCCCCTCTGGAAGCTGGACAAAGCCATCGTGATGGAGAAGTTCGCCGCCAAGAAGCCCCCATGTGTGTCCTACGACGAGAAGCTGCAGTTCTACACCAAGATCTCCCAGGAGGTGATGCGCCAGCCCCTGGTCAAGGAGGAGCACTGCGTGCGGCTGCAGCTGGGGCCGCTGGCGCACACGGTGCAGGAGAGCGCCAAGGCCTGGGTGATGTCGCTGGGGAAGCTGCTCAACGAGTCGGCCCGGGAGGAGCTGCACAGCCTCCACGAGGAGATGGAGGTAGTGCGCGGTCACCAGGCGCCTTCCGGGAGAGTCAGGCTCGTTGGCACCGTTCCCTGTGTGTTTAGTGTCCTGCAAACTTGTTTTTCTTTTTTTGTTCATCTTCACCTAAGGATATTGTTTCCATTGATTTTTAGAGAGAGTGGAAGGGAGGCAGGGATGGGGGGGGGGGCCGGAGAGAAACATCGATGTGAGAGAGAGGCATCGATCGGTTGCCTCCCACGTGCAGGGAGCAAGCCTCCATCCGAGTTACGTGCCCTTGAGCGGCATCGAACCCGGCACCCTTTAGTCCTCGGGCCGACGCTCTACCCACTGAGCCAGAGTGGTGAGGGCCGCACTTTCTCTTCCAGAGCCTGGCCAAGAACCTGAAGAAGAGCCCCGGGACCCTGGAGGATCTCAAGTTTGTCCTCGCGACGATTGCGGAAGTGAGGAGCAAGTCCCTGGTGATGGAGCTGAGGTACAGGGACGTCCAGGAGCGGTACCGCACCATGGCGATGTACAACCTGCACGTGAGCGAGACCCGGTCGACCCTGAGGCCTCTTCAGAGACTCCTCCCGCCCGTGCTGCTGTAGATGTGTGACTTGGCGTGGCAACATTTACACGGAAGGCCAAGCCCGCAGCTGTTCAGTTCAGAGCCTGTTTCTTGGTCTCGCATGGCTCCAGTGACGTCAGCATTTACTTGCTTGACGGCTTTGCATGCCTCCCCGGAGCAGTAGCAAAATTTACATCAGAGAGATGCGCACTAGGCAACATTTACATTTTAGAATTACAACAGGAAGTCTCCGTTTTGCCTTTTGCTGTCTTCACTCTGTCAAGTGAAATGTTTGGACCCTGTGTCCTACAGCCTCGGGTGGTCTCTCCCACTGTCCTGCCGCCCTTGTTCTCAGCCAGTCATGCGTGTCCTCGTCTCCTGTTATTTCTGAGCACGTTCTGGACATTGTGCTGTCCCACAAATGGCGGAGAGAGCCGGAGGCCGCAGGCCAGGGCCTCAGGGGGCGTGGTCTCAGGGCCGTGTTTTCGCTCTGACTGACAGCACAACTGGATGCGTTAGCGAGCCAGGGCCACCGCCTTTTAATCAGAGATTATGTTGATCTGAAGCTGGTTTTCAGTTTATGAAGCTCTTATCTCTCTAAGTTATCTGTCTCTCCTTCTATGTCAACTATTTGTTTTTAAAAGTTACCTTGAATTTATTTTAATTACAAAAATATAATTTTTAATATAAGTATAACTTTTATTCAACCAGCTGTGGTGTTGGTTCAAGTCACTTAGAGTCCCCGGGTAGTAGCTCTGACCACACACTTCCTTCCAAATGCTGACCATTTACTGCTTGTTCTGTGTCTTATTTTAATTCTTCTTCTTCTGTCAGCCCTCCAATGCGGAGAAAGAGCTGGTTGACAAGATCGAGAGCATGTGGCAGAGCCTGTTCACCGACTCCGTGAACGTGGAGCACGCTCTTGGCAGCATCAAGAGAACCTTCACGGAGGTACCGTGGTGTTTGCGCTTCCCGAGGCAAGAGCGTGGGGCCTCCCCGGGCCGAGTGACAGCCGCCTGCTTTCCCCAGATCACTCGCAGCGAGATAATGAACTTCAGGCAGCAGATGGAGGACTTCGCGAAGCGGTTCTATTCTGAAGGCCCTGGCTCGGTGGGTGAAGACCTTGATAGCGGTAAGGACAGTCCCGTTGGCCTTCCCCAGGTATATGAGTTGAGGTCGCTTTACTTGGCAGTGTTAGGGGGAGACGTGGCTGTTAGCCGTGCCCGTACCCTGGGTTCCCCTGGGGAATCTGGGAAAACCACTGATGCCTGGGGCCCAGGTCCTAACTGCCTGACCCCACTGTTCTGGGCTGCCAGGCTGGGACCCCCGAGAGGAGGGAGCATGCCAAGCAGGCAGATTTCCAATTGGAGGGACTTGCTGGTGAAAGTGGCCCCTGGTGTTAGTTAGAATCAAGGCGAGATGAAGTCTGGTGGTTTCAAATGGGTCTTCCCCGGTGGCGCGTGGGTGCGGCGATGGTGTGCGTGCCCTGTGCATGACCGGTCCCCTGTGCATGACTGATCCTCCGGTCTGCAGCCTAACGTTTTCTGTCCCCCCGCCGGTGACTCCCTCACTAGGCATGGACCTCTTAGGCAGCTTTGAGAGGGAGCTGGTGAGGCATGAAAGGAACCGCCAGGAGCTGGCCAACGCGGAGAAGCTCTTCGACCTCCCGATCACCATGTACCCAGAGCTGCTGAAGGTGCAGAAGGAGATGACCGGGCTGCGGATGATCTATGAGCTCTACGAGGAGCTGAAAGTGAGCGCCCAGACGCGCCCCTGAGGGGAACGCAGGACTCGCCAGGCCCGTGCACAGAGGCCACCACCCTGATGGGCCTGGGCCGGTGTCATAGACGCTCTCGCTCGGCTCTCGGGCAGACGCACAAGGGGGCTGCTGACGGGGTTTCCCTTTGGGGTGATGAGAAAGTTCTGGAACCAGATAGTGGGGATGGTTGCACAACATGTGAATGTTCTTGATGTCGCTGACTTGCTCAGTTACAAATGGCTAAAATGGCCTGGCCGGGTGGCTCAGTGGCTGAGTTTTGACCCACGCACCAAGAGGTCACGGTTGGATTCCAGGTCAGGTCACGCTGCCTTCGTGTGTCCAGGGGGGTCGCTGATGGCCGTCCCGTCCATTCCCAGGTGGCGAAGGAAGAGTGGTCCCAGACGCTCTGGATCAACCTGAACGTGCAGTTCCTGCAGGAGGGCATCGAGGGCTTCCTGCGCTCCCTGCGCAAGTTCCCGAGGATGGTCCGCAACCTGGCCGTGGCCTTCCACCTGGAGGCGAAAATGAAGGCCTTCAAGGACTCGATCCCCCTGCTGCTGGACCTGAAGCACGAGGCGCTCCGGGACAGGTTTGTTCGGGCCTCTGGCGGCCTCTGTGAGCACAGACAGGGCTGTCTCTGCTGAGACGTGACGGCCAAGAGCCAGGGCTCAGCGAGGCAGGCAGACAGAGGCGAGTCGTATTTCTGTAACGTTGTTTTTATGTGAACTTTCTATAAGGCGGTCGGCCACGAGGCTTCTCCCGTTTCGAACAGAAAGCCACCCTGTGGGGTGTAGCGTCATTTGCACTCTCTTCACCCAAAGGTTTTTTGTTTTGTTTTTTAAATAGCCAGGGGGCGAGGTCAGCACCGCACAGAGGAACACGTGACCCGCATAAGTAACTCATTTCCTGGCCGCCCGTGGGGCTTTGGGGAGCAGTCCCAGCAATGTCCTCGTGTTTCAGAATCCCGTCCCCAGCAGCACGCACTGGGGACCGTCCTGGGACCTCGGGGGGAGGAAGGAAACCCAGCACCACGGTCGGTCGGCCAGCAGAGCGTGCTGTCCATGTATTCCAGGCACTGGAAAGAGCTCATGGAAAAGACGGGCGTGTATTTCGAAATGACCGAGACCTTCACCTTGGAGAACATGTTTGCCATGGAGCTTGACAAGCACGCGGACGTGCTCAACGAGATCGTCACGGCAGCCATCAAGGAGATCGCCATCGAGAAGGTAGGGCTGCTTCCAGGGAGGCCCCGTCGGGGAGGGAGGAGTCGCCGCCACACAGCGAGAGCACATGCTAGTCCCCGCCGCACTCGCGTCTCCGGGAGCTGCTTGCGCCAGAACTAGAGCGTCGGCCATGTGGGAGCGTGTTCACCTGTATGGAGTCCTCGCCAGAGATGCCGGCATCTCCATGACACGCCTCTGCTGCTTCTGAAACCGTCCCAGACCCCGGGCTGAGGGGGCGCCCCGGGCAGGCCGGGGAGCTGCGGTGGGTTGGGTCCTGTTGTTTGCTTTCTGCTTTCGGGCCGAGCCGCCCCCCACCCCCGTGCTCCCGGCAGGCCGTGAAGGAGATCCTGGACACGTGGGAGAACATGAAGTTCTCCGTGGTCAAGTACTTCAAGGGCACCCAGGAGCGTGGCTACATCTTGGGGTCCGTGGACGAGATCATCCAGTGCCTCGACGACAACACGTTCAACCTGCAGAGCATCTCGGGCAGCCGCTTCGTGGGCCCTTTCCTGCAGACGGTGCACAAGTGGGAGAAGACGCTCTCGCTGATCGGCGAGGTCATCGAGGTAAGGCCGCAGGCGGGCGGGGAGCCGGCGGGGAGCGTGCCCCACCGCTGAGGGTGGGGTGCAGCCGGATGCTTCCTTTGCTTGTTAAATGTTTTCATGGACACGGCATTCACAGCCCGTAAAACTCCCAGGCTGGGGGGGGGGGGTGCCCCATGACCTGGCGGCGGGGCACCCGGGCCACGGCCACGCTGTGCCCGCAGATCTGGATGCTGGTGCAGAGGAAGTGGATGTACCTGGAGAGCATCTTCATCGGAGGAGACATCCGCTCGCAGCTGCCGGAGGAGGCGAAGAAGTTCGACAACATCGACAAAGTGTTTAAAAGGGCAAGTGGCAGAAGGGGCTCGAGGCGCCCGCGCACTTCCACGTGGTGTCCCGACTGCTCACAGCTTCTGAACTCTTTTTTTAAAAAAAAATATATTTTATTGATTTCTTACAGAGAGGAAAGGGAGAGGGATAGAGAGTTAGAAACATCAATAAGAGAGAAACATCGATCAGCTGCCTCCTGCACACTCCCCACTGGGGACGTGCCTGCAACCAAAGTACATGCCCTTGACCAGAACCGAACCTGGGACCCTTGAGTCCGCAGGCTGACGCTTTATCCACTGAGCTCAACCGGCCAGGGCCTGAACTCTTTCTGTCTTTGTGTGTGACCTTCATCTGCCCTGTGACAACTCATGTTTGAGCTGCAGCTGCTGGCAGATGGCTCTTCTTTTTTTTTTTTTTAAATATATTTTATTGATTTTTCACAGAGAGGAAGGGAGAGAGACAGAGAGCTAGAAATATCGATGAGAGAGAAACATGGATCAGCTGCCTCCTGCACATCACCCACTGGGGACGTGCCCGCAACCCAGGTACATGCCCTTGACCGGAATCGAACCCGGGACCCTTCAGTCCGCAGGCCGACGCTCTATCCACCGAGCCAAACCGGTTTCGGCCAGATGGCTCTTCTTAGTATTTATTTATTTTTGTTATAAAAGTAACACTTGCTTTCAAAAAAACAGCTGGAAAATGTAGAACAGATGTATCTTCCACAGTTCTTCCCATAGTCCCATCCCCTGAACGTGGCCACTTTTATGTCATGTTAAAAAAGTCTTCTTCCCTGTAGATAGGTTTAAGAAGCAATTACAGATGACACTTTGTGTAATTTTATGCCATAATTTAGGACATATCATACGGAGAAATGTGTTTCATACCATGAAACCAAGGAAGTATTTTAATGCCTTTACCCATGGGCGTGGCTTGACATTCTCTGATTATTGTCTAGTGACTGGACATTTTGTGGGCACCAGGTTCTTGGGGTTCGTCGGTAATTCTCAGGCCGTCCCTAATGCTTTCCCACATTCAGGATGAATACCTGGCAGGAGGTTGTCGAAGGGAAACTGCCCATGACAACTGGCCTCCCCAGAGACTGTGGTTCCTGGGGTGCGTCGAGCCCGGGCACAGGCAAGTGCCTGACCTCTGTCCTCTTGACCTGGTGCAGATCATGGGCGAGACCTTGAAAGACCCCGTGATCAAGCGATGCTGCGAGGCCCCGAACCGCCTCTCCGACCTGCAGCACATCAGCGAGGGCCTGGAGAAGTGCCAGAAGAGCCTGAACGACTACCTGGACTCCAAGCGCAACGCCTTCCCCCGGTTCTTCTTCATCTCCGACGACGAGCTGCTCAGCATCCTGGGCAGCAGTGACCCGCTCTGTGTCCAGGAGCACATGATCAAGGTCGGCCAGGCCTCCGGGGGGCGGGGGGGGGGTGGCGCGGCGCCTGCATGGGCTCTGTCCTGCGGTTTGTTTTCCCTGAGTTCTCTTCACACTGTAGTTCCGCCCAGAGGTTTAAGATGAAACACTGCTGGTTGTATGTGTTGGGCCCTAAAAAGCTCATTTTCCCGGGGACTGGGCGATTCCGATGAATGGCAGCGACGGCAGCCAGCGAACACGGGGGTGATGTGCCGGCCTCTCGCACGGGGTCTGTGTGGTCTTGTCAGGGCCGTTGCTGTGCTTGTTCGGCTGCGAGAGGAGAAGCAGCTGCCCACGTGACCCAGTCAGGTCTCATTCTTCAGCCCTCGGGCGTTTCAGCCCCTCCTGTTTCAGCCCTCTCCTGTGTTCCGCTCGCACATGTGTCCACATATCTCTCCATACCAGCGCCTACTCCAGAATCTCAGATGTGGGGAGGGAGCCTGTCTCCTCTTTCTTTCTTTGTCTTCTTACTCCTCAGCTGACACTATTTTCCCACTGATTTTTTAGAGAGAGTGGAAGGAGGGAGAAGGGGGAGAGAGGGGGAGAGAAAATCGATGAGAGACACAGAGATCGGTCGCCTCCCACATATGCCCTGATCTGGGCTGGGGATCCAGCCTGCGACCGAGGTATATGCCTTTGACTGGGAATCAAACCTGTGCCCTCCGGTCTGAGGGCCCTAGCCACGGAGCAGCTGGCTAGGGCTCTTTCTTTTACCGCAGGCCTTCGCACAGCGCAGGGCACACGGAAGGACCCGTGTATGTGTATTTGTCCTGTGAACAGACGTTTGGGCGAAGGGTCATGCGTTTCGTGTGCCCCTCCAGGCTGCCCTTCGGCTGCAGAGCTCGGCGCTGGTGTCACGGGGCGTCTCCCTTGTGTTGCAGATGTATGACAACATAGCGGCGCTGCGGTTCCAGGACGGGGACAGCGGGGAGAAGCTGGTGTCCGCCATGATCTCCGCAGAAGGGGAGGTCATGGAGTTCCGCAAGACCGTGCGGGCCGAGGGCCGCGTGGAGGACTGGATGACCGCCGTTTTGAACGAGATGCGCAGAACCAACCGGCTGATCACCAAAGAGGCTATTTTTAGATACTGTGAAGACAGGAGCAGGTAAGGCCGCGCGGCGAACACGTTCCTTCATCACATTGAGAGTCACGATGGAGTCACGTGAAAGGCTTGGGGTAGATTGACTGACGTTGCAAAATTCCCGACCACAGGACAGTTAGCTCTTGTCAGCGGATAGGAGGTGCCTCGTACATTATGGCTCTATCCGTTCAGCTGTTATTTTGTGGGCCCTGGCTCTGGGCTCAGCACTGTTCGAGATGACATTCAAAAGCTGACCTAGCCCTGGCCGGTTAGGGCCTACGCACTGAAGGGTCCCAGGTTCGATTCCGGTCAAGGGCACATGCCCAGGTTGCAGGCTCTGTCCCCAGTCAGGGGCGTGCTGATTAATGATTCTCACTGATCTCTCTCTCTCTCTCCCTCTCCCTTCCTCTCTGAAATCAATAAAAATATATTTTTTTAAAAAAAGCTGATCTAGACAGGCATCACCCCCTTCCGGAGCAGTGACTGGGAAGTCTTTCAGGCTCCCAGTTGCAGGAATTTTAAGCCTGTGTTGGTTTCATCTGCATCATCACTGACCTCCACCAGGGCGGCGCTGTGTCCTGATGCTTGGCTGGCGGACAAGAAGGGGATGCAGCCTGATTAATTGAGAAATGTCCACACCACCTCTTTCTGCACCCAAAGTCCCCCACCCCCTACCTTGGCATGCATGTGTTGGCCTGGCATTTTCCCGTCTTTTTATTTATTTATTTATTTCTATTTTTATTTTTAAAAAATGTATTTCTATTTCAGAGAGGAAGGGAGAGGGAGGAAGAGATAGAAACATCCATGATGAGAGAGAATCATGTATTGGCTGCCTCCTGCACGTCCCACACTGGGGATGGAGCCCACAGCCCGAGCCGGTGCCCTGAGTGGGAATGGAACCGTGACCTCCTGGTTCAGGAGCCGCGCCGGCCGGGCTTCCTGTCTTGCCAGGCGAGCTTTGCCACCGTGCACTTGCCTGAATCTCCCCCTTTGAGAGAGAACGTCCTCAGGGACCGTGCTGGGCACCGCAGGCCGCGGTCTGAGCGTGGTGCTCTCCCTCAGGGTGGACTGGATGCTGCTGTACCAGGGCATGGTGGTGCTGGCCGCCTGCCAGGTGTGGTGGACCTGGGAGGTGGAGGATGTCTTCCACCAGGTGCAGGCGGGCGAGAAGCACGCCATGAAGAGCTTCGGCCGGAAGATGCACCGGCAGATCGACGAGCTGGTCACGCGCATCACCCTGCAGCTGGGCAGGAACGACCGCAAGAAGTACAACACGGAGCTCATCATCGACGTGCACGCCCGGGACATCGTGGACTCTTTCATCCGGGGCAGGTAGGCCTCCGGCGTCTCCCACGTGGCCTTCCTCCTCGGCCCTCTCACCGTCTCTGCTGCCCCCTCGGTGTCCGCCTTTCTCCGCCACCTCCGCCTCCCTCTCCGCTCACCCGCCCCGTCTGGCCTCCCAGCATCCTCGACGCCCAGGAGTTCGAGTGGGAGAGCCAGCTGCGCTTCTACTGGGACCGGGAGCCGGACGAGCTGAACATCCGCCAGTGCACGGGCGCCTTCGGCTACGGCTACGAGTACATGGGGCTCAACGGGCGGCTGGTCATCACGCCCCTCACCGACCGCATTTACCTGACGCTGACGCAGGTGACGGGCTGCTGGCGGGCGGGCTCCTGTGGTGGTCGTGGCGTGTGGGCCTGTGTTTTTCCTCCGCGTGGCCGTGGTGATGGTGAGCGAGTCCTGGGCTGCGCAGTGTCTTCCCTAGGATTCATGTCCGTCGGAGCCTCAGAAGGCGGCCTTACTTAGAAATAGGGTCCGTGCAGATTTAGTGCTAAAGGGCTGGGAGGAGAACATCCTGGGTTAGGGCCCAATCCAGTGCCTGGTGTCCTGGTGCGACGCGGGGAGGGCACGCGAGGTGGGAGGAGGGTGTGGAGGCGGAGGCAGGGACTGACGGACGCAGCCACGACCAGGGGTGCTCGGAGCCAGCGGAGCAGAGACAGATCCTTCCTCGCATCTGCGGGAGCGAGGACTTGCCACCCCCTGCGTCTCAGACTGCGGTGCTAGGCGGGGACACGACGTGTTTCCTCACACGAGGCAGACAACACATGTCTGCATTTGGCTTCTAACAGGCGCTGTCCATGTATCTGGGCGGGGCCCCTGCTGGCCCCGCAGGGACTGGCAAAACCGAGACCACCAAGGACCTGGCCAAAGCCCTGGGCTTGCTCTGTGTTGTAACCAACTGTGGCGAAGGCATGGACTACAAAGTAAGGCCGTGGCGCCCCTTCCGGTGCCATCTCGTTGCACAGAGGGGGAGGGTGGGCACCGCGGGAAGGCGCTCAGCCCACGCACTGCCGTGCCATGGCGTGGGGACAGCGGGGGGCGTGGGAGAAAACCTGTGCTACCGCGGCCTCGGGACCGGCAGGCTCCACTTTGTCAGCAGCAGGTGGCGCAGTGTCTTGGACTTCAGTGCCCAGCAGAGGCAGGTAGATGCTGATGGCTGCAGCTGGCAGGCAGTAGAGCAGGGTGGGGACTGTGGCCCGCTGAGCACAGCTCAATCTAAGGGGCCACTGTCCAACTCTGGTTCCTTGTAGCCACTTGGAGAAGTGGACCCAGTGCTGCTAGATTTTCCAGTGTTGGAAGAACACTCCAGAAACCTGGAGTTTCCCATCCCAGTTCCTAATTTGTGAAGTCCTGGGAGTGGGGGCTGGCCGCGAGGGGCCTTGGAAGTCTTGCCAGAAAGATCATGAGGGGGCGGCCAGCTGGCTGCTTCCCTGTCCCTCTGGGGAGTGTCCGCAGTAATGTAGAAGTGGTGCCCATGGTGTGCCACCCGCCACGTTAAAGATGAACACCCTTGTCCTGACCTTGTCCTGACCTTGTCCGCTCCAGGCCGTCGGGAAGATCTTCTCTGGCCTTGCTCAGTGTGGGGCCTGGGGCTGCTTCGACGAGTTTAACCGGATCGACGCTTCTGTGCTGTCCGTCATCTCGTCTCAGATCCAGACGATCCGGAACGCCCTGATGCACCAGCTCACCACGTTCCAGGTGAGCAGCGGGCTGCCGGCTGCACTCCCGGGCGGACCCTGCGGGCTCACCTGTGATCATGTCAGACCAGGCTTTCCCCTGACCCAGCGTCATGGGCTTTGTTTTCTAAACGGAGAGGGTTGGGTTTCCCCAAACAGGACTGAGGAATGCTCTAGGACAGCGAGGGCGAACCTGTGACACGCGTCAGAGGTGACACGCGAACTCATTTTTTTGGTCGTTTTTTCTTTGTTAAATGGCATTTAAATGTATAAAATAAATATCAAACATATAAGTCTTTGTTTTACTATGGTTGCAAAGATCAAAAAATTTCTATATGTGACACGCACCAGAGTTAGGGTTTTTCAAAATGCTGACACACCGAGCTCAAAAGGTTCGCCATCACTGCTCTAGGAGCTACACGTGTAACTGGTTGCAGCAAGCAGGGCGGCTCTCTCAGCCCGTGATGCTGTCTCACGGGGAGGCCGTGTCCTCGGGCCCTTCCGCGTCCCAGAGCAATTGTTGACAGGTGACCGTTCTGTCCGAAGGCCCTCAGCAGGCATGGCCTGTGGACGGGAAACGCAGCCTTCCTACCTGCTGACGCTGGGACGTGACAGCCAGCAGCATCTCTGAGGTTGTTGCCAAAGGGAAAGGCAAATGAAAAGCCGTTTTGGGAACTCGCTGGCCCTCCGGGACGGCGGGCACTTGCAGACGCGGATTTGAGCCGAGGTTCTGGGCGGGTCTCCCATTAGCCTGGCCGCTCCCTGGGAGAGACCCTTCCCCTGCCGCCACTTGGGTTCCAGCCGCTGTGCGTTCAGAGCGGCCTGTCTGTTGTCTCCAGAGGGTGGCCTGGCAGTCACGTGGGGTATTGGGGCGCCGGGGGGGCGGTGTCCGTGCAGACACCTGTTTTGGGGAGCATCAGCTGTCCGCCCACTGGGCTCCCTCATGTCACTGCGGCTGCCTATGCCCCATAAAAACGCCCGGCCTGTCTGTTGTCTGCCTGGTGGACCACTGAGAGAAATAGAATAGTGATGTCTTGGTAGAGAGAAGAGCTGAGGTGGTCGGAACTCGGCATGGGCCGAAGAGACTGAGAGCAGAGAGACGTGTGCAGGGTGTGGGTACCTGGGGCGCCGGGGGGAGCAGGCGGAGTCCGGACGGGGCTGAGGCAGGATGCTGTGGGGAGAGGTGGGTGGGGAAGGGTGACCACTCGTGAGTGAAGGGGTGCCTCCCGTGTGTCGTCCCAGTGGGTCTCCACAGCCTTGCAGCAAAGGACACCCAGGAGGTTTAGTGACGGTTGGGGGTCACACAGCCCTCGGTCAGCCCCAGGCTGTGCCCCTTCCCCACCTCTCAGACCCTTGATTCCGATCAGCGTGGGGGGTGGCTGAGGCTTGTCCCCCAGACACAGAGGCTCCAAGCACAGGACTGCCTGGTGCCCAGGGACTTCGAAGAGCCTCACAGCCCCGCCAGCCTCCTTCCCCTGCGGTGGGCAGGCCGGGCGTCCGACCCCCCTGTCCTGTCCTCCAGTTCGAAGGGCAGGAGATCTCGCTGGACTCACGCATGGGCATCTTCATCACCATGAACCCCGGCTACGCGGGCCGCACAGAGCTGCCCGAGTCGGTGAAGGCGCTCTTCAGGCCGGTGGTGGTGATCGTGCCCGACCTGCAGCAGATCTGTGAGATCATGCTCTTCTCCGAGGGCTTCCTCTGGGCCAAGGTGAGCGCGCGCGCGCACACACACACACACACACCCCGCGCGTGAGGTGGGCGAGGGAGAGAGAGAGACAGCACTTGTGGGAGTCGTCAATTGGCTGCCTCCTGCACCACCCCCCTCCCCCGCTCCCCCCGGGACGGAGCCCACAACCCGGGCAACCTCCTGGTTCATAAGTCGGCACTCAGCTCCGAGCCACGCCGCCCGGGCAAGGCTGGCGTCCTTTTGAGCCAGCCCTTAGCATGTCGCAGTGGAGCGCAAAGGGCCCTCTAGTGTCCTGCACAGGCGGCTGAGCCTGCGGACCAGCTTTCATGTGGACACTGCGGGTCACTTCCTTCCTCCATTTCTCACCGTCTTTTCTCCCGCAGACTCTGGCCAAGAAGATGACAGTTCTGTACAAGCTGGCGCGGGAGCAGCTCTCCAAGCAGCATCACTACGACTTCGGGCTCCGAGCCCTGAAGTCGGTGCTGGTCATGGCGGGCGAGCTGAAGAGAGGCTCCTCGGAGCTGAAAGAGGTGGGGCCGCCTGAGTGCCCGGTGCCGGGCGGCGACGGGCCCGCGCGGCTCAGTTTCGGTCTTAGCGGCCGTGCCATTTGCTTTCCGGCCTTGATGTGGTCTGTCTGCTTCTAACTGGCCTGATCACTGTAAGGTCAAGTGCAGGGTCTCCCAGAACCTAAGTGTGTGAGGCCTCAGCAGGAAGCCTCAGGCGTCATTGCAGGGTGGCGGGAGCAGGCCGGGACCAGCAGCTCTTCCAAGGCCGGGACGTGCGTGTTGCCCCCTTCGCGGTAGCGCGAGAGGTGCGGCTGGGTATCCTTTACACGGAGCCGACCTGGAGGCAGTTTGTCAGCGCCGCCCGTGCCCCCCGGGGCAGCGCTTTATGTCTGCACTGCAGCTGTACGCTCGCTTCGCGGTGTGCGACGCCACCCACGTTCTGTGCGAGGGTTCCTGGACCAGCCCGGGCTTTGGGAAACACCCGAGACGTCTGTGTTCCTTCCGCCCAGGACGTGGTGCTGATGCGGGCGCTTCGCGACATGAACCTGCCCAAGTTCGTCTTTGAGGACGTCCCCCTGTTCCTCGGCCTGATCTCCGACCTGTTTCCCGGGCTGGACTGCCCGCGCGTCCGCTACCCCAGCTTCAACGACGCGGTCGAGCAAGTGTTCGAGGAGAACGGCTTCGTGGTCCTGCCGGTCCAGGTAGAGGGCTGACCCGAGAGCCCACGGTTCTTCCTTTCTCTTCTGTTGTTATTTCCTTTAGTTGTGGCCAAGCAGGTGCCAGGGAAGGTGCCCTCTGAGCCACTCAGGGTCCAGCCCGGGACCCTGGGCACATCCCCGTGCTGCGTGGCCATCCCGCCACCGTCTCCACGTCTCCACGCTGTTCCACCTTCCCGACTGCAGCTGTGGCATTAAACAGCGACACCCGTCCTCCCCGTCCTGGACCCGCCACCTGCCTCCTGTCCAGGCGCCTGCCCCTCAGCTCCTCCTCCCGCGGACTCACCCCTCTGTCCTCCGTGTCTGCGTGTTTCCTCGGCCTGAGGCCCACGGTGCATTCGTGCTGTGCTCCCAGGCGTGAGGACTTCCTTCCTTAAGGCTGAACAGAATCCCATTGTGTGGATGGACCACTGTCTGGGTTTTTTGGTCTTGGGTTTTTTTGGGCATAATGTCATCAGAGAACTTAGTATTTTGTTTTGGGGTCCAACCATCTAATGTTCTCTCCCAGCCCACCAAAAAGGTAAACTGGCATTGCTGTAGGGACAGAGGAGGAGTGGGTGCCGGCGGGAGGAGCGGCTTGGGAGAGTGGCTGGTGAGCGTGCGTGTGTAGCAGCCTCCCAGCCTGTGGACGTCTCGGTACCATTGAGGTGTACACTTTCATTGGATGAACTGAATAGTATGGGAAGCATAGCTCAATGGGGCTATTTTTTTTTTTTAAGATGTGTTTTAACTCAGCTGCGACTCTGTCCCCAGGTGGATAAAGTCATTCAGGTGTACGAGACCATGCTCACCCGCCACACGACGATGGTGGTGGGGCCCACGGGAGGGGGCAAGTCCGTGGTCATCAACACCCTGTGTCAGGCGCAGACCAAGTGAGTATGCCCTGCGGGTCCTGGAGGCGGGGTGGGGCCTGTCGGTGGGCCGGGTCCTGGCGGCGGGGTGGGGGCCTGGTGGCGGGGTGGGACAGGGCCTGGCGGCGGGGTGGGACAGGGCCTGGCGGTGGGACAGGGCCTGGCGGCGGGGCGACACGGGAAGGCGGTGGCGACATGGGAAGGCGGTGGCACTGCCGTCCCTCATTGTGCTCTGATTCCCGGGAGGTTAAACGTGTCCCAAACGCCCCTTTAAACTCATCGCACCCGCCTGTCTCACCGCCGGCTATGTACCGTGTTAGAGGCGATCGGTGACTCTTGTGCCTCAGACTGAAGGGTTTGCTTGTGAAATGAGTGTTTCACAGACTCTCGTGTGAGGCTCTTTCAAAAGGTAACTTAATCATGTTTTCTCGGTGTTCGGGTGTCAGCCAGGCTGCCCCGCATTAGAGACACTTAGGGCCTCAGCGGGACCAGAGAGTCCCCTCCCCACGGGCCTCGTCGCCGCCAGCCCTGCAGGCGCTGGTGGGAGAGTGACCTCGTACTCCTAAGGTCGCCTCCTCAAGGTCACGGACCTGCGGTGGCCTGATGTCTCCTAGTGAATGGGCTGGCGCCTCTCCCCGTGTCCTCAGCGGGGCTGGATTCTAGAAGGGCCTCGGTGCCGCCGACACGGCAGCAGGGCCCGGGCTCAGCCCAGCATCTTGGTGACTTTCACGCTCATCGCTGGTCTGAGCCCTACCGGGAGGAACCAGAGCGCAGTGGCTTCCTGATCGTCGGTGGGTCGTGCCCAGCACCCTGCATGTCAATCCTCGGTTATCGCTGTTAGTTTACAGGGCAAGCACACGTGTGTGTACACGTGAGCCTCGCATTGTCCCCGGAATGCACAGCCGGGCTTCCGGTGCGGACTTCCCTGTGCTGGGGCCATGGTTCTGGTGGAAGGTAGTTGCCTCGCAAGGAGTGGGAGCCCAGGGGAGGGTGTGGACCGCATTTTAAATTCCGGGTCAGATCGAAGCATCTAGTCCTGATGCGCTCAGCCCCCCCGAGGCCTCTCCTCTGACTTAGGCTCGGCCTGACGACCAAGCTGTACATCCTGAACCCCAAGGCCGTGAGCGTCATAGAGCTCTACGGCATCCTGGACCCCAGCACCCGCGACTGGACGGATGGCGTGCTGTCCAACATCTTCAGGGAGATCAACAAGCCGACGGACAAGAAGGAGCGGAAGTGAGTCTCTGGGGAGGAACGCTCCACCAGGCCCCAGGGCTGGGAGCTGCTGGGACCGGGGCTCGGGCTCACGGCTCACGTCTGGTCGGTGCTGCAGGTACATCTTGTTTGACGGCGATGTGGATGCGCTGTGGGTGGAGAACATGAACTCCGTGATGGATGATAACAAGCTGCTGACGCTGGCCAACGGCGAGCGCATCCGGCTGCAGGCACACTGCGCCCTGCTCTTCGAGGCGAGTGGCAGAGAGCTCACTTGGACAGAAGTCTTGCTGTTTGTTTAAGTAGGACTAAGGCTCGGTGATTGCAGAAGCTCAGAGCAGGCAGGAGAGCGCATGCTGAGCACACTGTATGCCCCGGCCCCCTCCCCTCACCCTCTTCACTGCATCTCAGCCGTGGCTGCTGCTTACACTTGGGTCTTCTTTTTTATGGGGGTTGTTGTTGTTTGGTTAATCCTCACCGGGGGATCTTTTTTCCACTGATTTTTTTAGAGAGAGTGGGAGGGAGAGGGAGAGTCAGAGAGAGAAACATTGATGTGAGGGAGTCACATCGATGGGTTGCCTCCCACACGTGCCTCCACCCAAGGCCAGGGAGCCTGCTGCTTAGGTATATGCCCTTGACCAGAATCGAACCCGGGACCCTTCATTCCAAGGGCAGATGCTCTGACCCCTGGGCAAAACCAGGTAGGGCGCATACATGTTTCCTCTGACGGGTCCCCTGGTGCCTGTAAGTACATGCTTAGCCAGCTCCTCTTCCTCTGTCAGCTTCAAGTCACATAGTCACCTACTGACCGATTCCATCAGCTCCCCCTCAGAACACGACATCGCTCAGCCAGTTACGCGGCAAACGGCACCCACATGCTGTGGGAACGGCCGTCTTTACTGAGAGCCACTAGACACTGATTACATTGACTTTCTTTTAGAGCCTTTTTTATTTTGCCTGGAGTTTGTCATTGCCTTGCTTTTTTTCCCACACTATCTGCTCTTATCTTACCTTCATTCGTTTTTCAAAGTTGCTGTCACAGCCTGAGTCTGCATCACAGCTGTGGGCCTGGGACTTGCTCCCACTGTAGCCACTGCCATTCCAGCCTGTCTGTGCAGGCCGTGGTCCCGTTGGCAGAGAGCCGCATCTGTGTCCGTGGAAGGAGGGACACGTGTGTTAATGTTGCTGCTCTAGGTGCATAGTTATTACGGTTTTTACTACCCAACGTCAGCCATGTTAAACAGGAAACAAAAAGATTAAAAGGCAAGCACTCCACAGCAATGTCTGTTTCTTGGTGGTGGGATTTGGGATTAAGCTATTTCCCTCTTTATACTTTTTATTTTTGTCAGATATTCCACAGCCTGTTAACTTTCACATTAATTTTATAGTAATGGGACATTTTAGAAGGTGCTGCATCGGCGACCTTAATCTTCCATGATAACCCTCAGCGCTCAATGGGAGCCGCGTGAGGGCTGCTCATCTGCGTGTGGGCTTCGCAGCTGTGAGCCCTTCCTCCTCCTCCAGGTGGGAGACTTACAGTACGCCTCCCCCGCGACTGTGTCCCGCTGTGGAATGGTCTACGTGGACCCCAAGAACCTGAAGTACAAGCCCTACTGGAATAAATGGCTTCAGCAAATACAGAACAAGGTGAAGTCACTTCTGACGTCAGCTTCCTCGTTAGCTTCGGTGGCTGGTTGGGCTCGCATAGCCCAGGAGGGTGGAGTTGAAGGCCAGGACCTTGACCGGGACCTGTTGTTCATAGTCTTAGGCGCTTCATGTTTCCAATAAATTAGATGGAAACATCAAGACACGCTTACTGGGTTCCCAGATAGCTCACAGCCGTGAGCTGGGTAATGATTTTGCTTATCTAGACCTGGGGTTGATGTTTTTCTTTTTCCTGTAAAGGGTCCCGGCCAGCATTTCAGTCGTGGTGGGTTGTATGGTTTCCTGTGTAACTACTCAGCTCTGCCGTTGTGGCACGGAAGTGGCCATCGGCATGAAGGGGCGGAGCCACGGACCTCTGTGCATGCCCATCATGCCGATGGCCACTCGGTGACCATGGCCTTGTCACTTGAGCTCTGAGATAAGGAGCCCCTTTCTGTCGGATGGGACCTGTTACCCCACCTCCTCCCGGGAGCCCTTGGGAATGCCTGGAACTCTGCCCTCTGCAGGTGGAGCAGAGCGAATTGCAGAACCTCTTTGAGAAGTACGTGCCCTACCTCATAGATGTGATCGTGGAGGGCATCGTGGACGGGAGGCAGGGAGAGAAGCTGAAGATGATAGTCCCGCAGACGAACCTGAACATGGTGAGGACAAGCCCGTGGGGCTCTCGGGGGAAGCGAGACGCCAGGCAGGCAGCCAGCGCTGAGGGCCTTGACGAGGAGGCACCGCTCTTTCCTGTGGTCCTGCGCGAGACAAGCTCCTCCGTCTGAGCCCGGACGCGGCCGTGTTCCATCGCTCAAGAGCCTGGGACCCCCGGTCCGTGGCCAAAGCTGGGTGTGCGGGGGGTTATCCATGCTGACCGGGCACTTCCTGTGCACCAGGTGACCCAGTTGACCAAGGTGCTGGACGCGTTCCTCGAAGGGGAGATAGAGGACCCCGACCTGCTGGAGTGCTTCTTCCTGGAGGCGCTGTACTGCTCGCTGGGCGCCTGCCTGCTGGACTTCGGCCGCAACCGGTTCGACGAGTGCATCAAGCGCCTCGCCTCCCTGCCTTCTGCCGAGCTGGACGGGGTGTGGGCCCGGCCCGGGGAACTGCCAGGTAGGAACCCAGTCGCCTGCTTACCTGTCGCTCTCTCCCCACCCAGCCCACCAGCAGCTACTCTAGGAACCAGGGCGGCCTCCCACTGTTGCATCCGAGAGAAGGGGCTCAGCAAGTGTCTGCCCAGGGGCCGGGCAGCGCTGGCTCACGGCGCGCAGTGTGTGTGCAGAGAGGGGGAGTTGGCTCCCCGGGCTGGTCGTCTGTGTGGAGAGGGGGTGGGTGCGTCGGAAGTTCTCAAGGAAGCTGCTGTCCCGGGAGCCAGTGGCGTGAGTTCATGGCAAGCGTGTTCCGGGGCCCTTGGTGCGTGTCCATGTCTGTGACGCGAGTTGCGCGGACTGTTGTTTACTGCAGCTCAGCTCCCCACCCTGTACGACTTCCACTTCGATCCTGCCCAGAAGCGGTGGATCCCGTGGAGCAGGCTGGTGCCCGAGTACGTGCACTCCCGCGAGAGGAGGTTCATTGAGATCCTGGGTGAGTGAGAACCAGGCCTGCCCCATGGCGCTCGCCCCTGGCGTGCCCCTGACGCTCCCCCGGGATGTCCCGCAGTTCACACGGTGGACACCACCCGCATGGCCTGGATGCTGGAGCGCATGGTCAAGATCAAACATCCCGTTCTTTTGGTCGGCGAGTCTGGCACCTCGAAGACAGCCACCACCCAGAACTTCCTCAAAAACCTGAGCGAAGAGACTAACGTAAGTGATACCTGTATCGACCCAGCATGGAGGTGGCCGCGGGTCAGCGCCTTCGCAGCGGGTCAGGCTCGCTCACACCCCCACGCATGCAGCACGGGTTAGCGATCCTGGGGGCGCACAGAAGGGGTGTTCGCAGCCCGAGCTGCAGGTTTGTGGGTCAGGCCAAGGGAGGCGCGTTCAGAAGCCCCCTCCGCTGGGACTCGGCTGCGGGGGCTCACGGGCCGACAGGCACTCTGCACAGGGTCGCTGTCGGGAGCTGGTGTGCGCATGTGCTCGGGCACCTCGGTTGGAGGGTCCATCTGAGGCTGTGTTCCTCCAGTCCAGCAGCGTCCCCTGAGCAATGCTCCTCCACCCAGACAAGCCCACTGGCGACCCTGCTGCCTGAAGCCTGGGGACCACTGATCAGTGGACTGACTCCCAGTGATTCTCTGAGAAGCAGAGGCCCGAGTCCCCGGGCACACGGGATCCGGGGCCGCTCTCCCCTTCCTCTTGGCAGTTGGGCCTGAGGAAGGCTCCAGTGCTTGTCCATGGCTCGTGGCCTGAGACGTGGCAGGAAGGGAGGAGCCTCCACTTGAACGTCGCTTTGTCTTGTGCATGTCCTCTCGATGCACCGCCCTGTGGAGCGCCCGGCACCCACCGAGAAGGGGCCTCAGACATTAAATGACTCTTCGGAGGTGCTGAGCCCGGGCCACGTTGTCCCCAAGGCTCACAGGTGGCAGCTCGTTGCTGCCTCTGCAGCCTGTCGAGAGGGAAGCCAAATCCCTGCTCGCATTAGAGTGGATGAAGTGCAGACACACTGGTTTATGGAGGCAGGTCCACCGATACTGTGACGTCTGTGAAAGAGGCGGTGGTTTATCGTTTGGAACCCTCTCTTCCTGTTTCAGATTGTGCTGATGGTCAATTTCTCTTCCCGCACCACCTCCCTGGACATCCAGAGAAATTTAGAAGCAAACGTGGAAAAACGGACCAAGGACACCTACGGCCCCCCCATGGGAAAACGCCTGCTGGTGTTCATGGACGACATGAATATGCCCAAGGTCGTGGGAGTTCATGGGGCGGGGTGGGGGCGGGGGCCGTGCGCTGGTGTGTGTGTGTGTGTGCACATGCATGGTGAGAGCGCGTGTGAGGAGACCTGTCTCGTTCTGCATGTGCAGGACACAGTGCTGGGGACTCCTGGGCTGTTCTTCTTCGAGGGGCTTGCCCGCAGGGACGGGGTTCCTCGGCTCCGTAGGAGTAACGCAGCATGAGGCAGCCTCTGCGCCCCATCTAGCGTGTGCTTGAGCAGGTGTTTCCAATGAGCTGTGCTTTCATACGACACTGGTCCCGGCCCCACATACATGGAGGCCTACGGGCAGGCACACCCCCAGAATCCCTCCAGATTTACCAGGAACGGGAGCTCGAGCCTGAGAAGGGCAAAGCTTCTTAGTCCTGGGCTTCACATATATTCACCTAGGCAGCACCATCTTTTCCCGAAAGCCTGCCTTCCAGAAGGGCTTTGCTCAAAGCAGGATTCATCCATCCGTCCCTGCGTCTGTCCATCCTCCCATCGGTCTGTCTGTCCCTGTATCTGTCAATCCTCCCATCAGTCCATCTGTCCTTGCATCTGTCCATCCTCCCATCAGTCCGTCTGTCCATGTGTTTGTCCATCCTCCTATCAATCCATCCATGCATCTGTCCATCCTCCCATCAGTCCGTCTGTCCATGCATCTGTCCATCCTCCCATCGGTCTGTCTGTCCATGCATCTGTCCATCCTCCCATCAGTCCGTCTGTCCATGCATCTGTCCATCCTCCCATCGGTCTGTCTGTCCATGTGTTTGTCCATCCTCCTATCAATCCATCCATGCATCTGTCCATCCTCCCATCAGTCCGTCTGTCCATGCATCTGTCCATCCTCCCATCGGTCCGTCTGTCCATGTGTCTGTCCATCCTCCGATCAGTACATCTGTCCATGCATCTGTCCATCCGCCCATCGGTCTGTCTGTCCATCCATCAGTCCGACTGTCCATGTGTCTGTCCCTCCTCCCATCAGTCCATCCGTCTATGCCTCTGTCCACCCGTGAATCTGTTTATGCATCTACCTGTTAGCCATCCATCCGTCCATGCACCCACCCACACACCCACTTAGCCATCCCTCTATCACTCATCCGTCTGTCCCTCTGCACATGCACCCATCCCCATGTCTCTCCGCCCATCCATTCAGTCGGCGTGTTTACTGAGCCGCTCCTGTGGCATCGGTGCTGCACGGCGAGGAGCACACCCCGTGGGCCCCGCCCCACGGGCCTGGCCTCGGGGGCGCCGTGGCGAATGCCTGCACAGTTGCTGACGCCGAGCAGCCTGTGAAGAGGCCCCGCGTGCTGGGGGCCGAGGTGATGGCACTGTCGTCTTCTCTGCACCCCAGGTGGACGAGTACGGCACCCAGCAGCCCATCGCCCTGCTGAAGCTGCTGCTGGAGAAGGGCTTCCTGTATGACCGCGGCAAGGAGCTCAACTGCAAGAGCCTCCGAGACCTCGGCTTCGTGGCGGCCATGGGCAAGGCGGGGGGCGGCCGCAACGAGGTGGACCCGCGGTTCCTCTCGCTGTTCAGCGTCTTCAACGTGCCGTTCCCCTCGGAGATGTCTCTGCACCTGATCTACTTCTCCATCCTGAGAGGCCACACCTCGGTAACCAGCTGTCCTCGCCGTCTAGCTGACGGGCCTCGTGTGGGGTCGGGCGTGGGGCGGCGTGCGCACTCAGCACTCGGCACGAGGCCGGCCGCCCACGGTGCTCTTCGGGGCCTGTGAACACATTATTTCTTTCAAAACCAGGAGGGAAATGAGTGTGATCAGCCCACATTGTATGCATGCTCACACCCGCGCATTCATAAAACGAGGTATTTTATGAGGAAAGGGGCTCAGAGACCATAGCGCCTCGGCCCTGGGAGTTGGGTTGTGGCCTTGAGTTACAGCAGCGAATCGCCCGGGCTCGGTGCTGGCGCCGCCCCCACGCTGCGCTGCAGTGCTGTGAGCCTCCTGGGCGCCCTCACCTGGAGCAGGAGCACGGGGCACCCGCGCCCTGGCGTGTGGGGAATGAGAGGCGCGCATGGTGTGGCCCAGGGCCTGGCACAGGGCAGATGCCGATGGATGCGTTACTGCTGCTGTCATGCTGACTGCTTGTCCCCCACAAATGCAGCCCGTGCGTTTACTCATGGCCTCTGGCCCTGGCCTGTCCCTTCTGAAGGGGCCCCCACACTCAGGGTCCTCAGGGCCAGGCAGGAGGCGAATCTGAGGGACGGCTGGGGGGTCAGCAGGACCGGTGGGCACTGGGCCTGTTCATGCCCCACCTGAAGGCATTTGCTTTCAAAACTGCTCAGTCTGCACCCGCAAAACCCAGACTGAGGGTGGGTCACACCGTGCGGACTTGTCAGAGTGACGGGGGCCACAGAAGCAGACGATGGGTTTCTCTGTGATAACTTTTATCTCCTCTTAAAAAATCCCGGTGAAACTCACGGCACGGAAGATTAGTTCTCTGAACCATCTGAACGGACACCATTCAGCGGTCTTTAGTCCGCTCACAGTGGCTTCCAACCGTCCTCACTGCTCAGTTCAGGGGGTTTTCACCCCCCTCCCCCGTCCTCCCGCCCCGGCGGCCCCCAGTCTGCTCCCTCGGCATCGTGTGCTCCGGCTCCCCGCACGGTGCGCCTGGCAGGGCTCCGTTCCTGTTCACGGCCGAGCGAAGCTCCATCGCGTGGATGGACCACGTGTGCCTCTAACCATCCACCACTCACACCGGGCCTCCTCCGTTTCCAGGTGTTTCACGAGAGCATCATCGCCGTGAGCGACAGGCTGACGCGCTGCACGCTGCAGCTGTACACGGACATCGTGCAGGAGCTGCCGCCCACCCCGTCCAAGTTCCACTACATCTTCAACCTGCGCGACCTCTCGCGGGTGTTCCACGGGCTGGTCCTCACCAACCCCGAGCGGTGCGTCGGCGCGTCTCGCCAGCATGTGCGCAGCGGGGGCTCTTCTGTTCCTTTAAGACACGGACTCGGCGGCGCGTCCCGTCAGCCCGAGCACAGGGGGCTCAGGGCCTCTGTTTACCTCACACCGCCTGGTCCGCCCTCGGGTCGAAGGCGGAGGGAAGGAGGCAGAGGGTGGCGGGACCGTGCGTCCCGGGCCGGACCGCTCCGCTGCCCTCGCTCTTAGTCCCCGCCCGCCGTCTGAACGTGCCGTGTTCCTCTCGCTCCTGCCACGGGACCCTTTGCAGTTGCAGTCGGTGAACTGTGTGTCTGGGAGAAGCAAGCACAGAGGACGTGAGCTGGTCACACACCTTTTCTCCGTCACACTGGGCTTGTTTGTGTGTTTCTTTTCTTTATTTTTAGTTTCTGTATCTGTGTGTGTGTGTGTGTATTTGCACCAATGAACACTTCACGTGGATCTGCAAGCATAGAGTCACATGATGAGTCCGCATCCTATAAACGGGCTAAGGACTCCACACCAGCCCAGACCGACCCGGGCGCCCTCGCGGGGTTCGGACTGGCAGCTCTGGAGCGGGCCGTTCCAGGCGTTCAGGGCGGCGTGAGGGCTCTTTGCCGGAGACCAGAGGAAGTCGGGTCCGGTGGGACGGAGCTGGCTCTGAGAAGGAGGCGCTGCTGGTGCCGATGCTGGTTTTAGATCCCGGTCCCAGCGGGCGGAGCCGGCGGGCGCACATCCCGTGCCACGTGCGTCCTTTAGAGACAGTGCCTTCTCTTCCCTCCCGGAGGGCGCGCTCTAGACACCACCTTACGCTCTTCACAGGGAACGTGCTGGCTGGGCTGCCATTAGCCCCATTCCTGTGTGCCCAGCGGGAGGGGCGAGGAGGCCCACAGAGAGGCTGTCCTCGTCCGCACCCGGGAACTCACCTAGACAGGAGCATCAGCCCGCGTCTGCGATGCCTCGTGGCTGATGGCGGCCCTTCCGTCGCAGGTTCCAGACGGTGGCCCAGATGGTGAGAGTCTGGAGGAACGAGTGCCTGCGTGTCTTCCACGACCGGCTGATCAACGAAGACGACAAGGAGCTGGTCCGTGCTCAGAGCCACACAGATGCCGCCCGGCCCGCGGGTCCCGGGGGGGGGGGGGGGCGGGGAGCAGAAGGCCCCATGTGTTGTTATGTAGCGAATAGACACTGAAGATAGAGGTCGGCGTAGAGGAGGGTGGGCCAGTGAGCGCCTGGTCGCGTTTGGGAGGGAATGGGCTGCACAGTGTGGGGTGTGGGTCGTTACTGGCCCCTGTCGCAGGTGCAAGAGTACATATCAGACCTGGTCAGGGAGCACTTCAAGGACGACGTGGAGGTGGTGATGCGGGACCCCATCCTGTTCGGGGACTTCCGCATGGCGCTGCACGAGGAGGAGGAGCGCATTTACGAAGACATCCAGGACTACGAGGCGGCCAAGGCTCTGTTCCAGGTGTGGGCGGGGCTGGTGTCCCTCCGGCGGTTTCCGTGTCCTGGGGGGCGTGGGAATGACCGGAGGAGTGTGTGAAACAGACCCCTGGGCTCACCCCGAGAGTCCCTCCATCGAGCCAGGGAGGCCCCGGGTGCCGGTGCATCGCCAGGTTTGGGAACCACTCTCCCGAGTGGAGCCTTGCAACCAGCGTGGGCTCCACCACCAGCCAGCAATGGAAGCCTCCATCGTGAATGCTGGACTCGGGCCCCTAAACCCACGTGATCTCAGTCCTCAGCCCTCAGGCACGGAGAGGAGTGTCCCTCACTCCTAGTCCCTCCGGGGCAGCAGGGGAGAGCCCGGCCTCACCTCCGAAGGTCCCCGCAGGAGATCCTGGAGGAGTACAACGAGAGCAACACCCGCATGGACCTGGTGCTGTTCGACGACGCCCTGGAGCACCTGACGCGCGTGCACCGCATCATCCGCCTGGACCGCGGCCACGCGCTGCTGGTGGGCGTCGGCGGCTCCGGGAAGCAGTCCCTGGCCAAGCTGGCCGCCTTCACGGCCGGCTACGAGGTGAGCGCCTCCGGCCCAGCCGCCCACGGTGGGAGGCGTTAGCTCCCGGTTCATCGGCGGAGGGAGCTCACGCCTGAGGGCACGCACGTCAGGGCGGTGCTGGTGCCGGTCCCTCTCCCTTCACTGCCCGCTCGTCCTCGGCTTCCTCCTTGCCTCCTCGTTTCTTGCCTTCCTTTCCTCCCTGGAACTCAACTAACTCATTTCCACAACCGACGGTCTCTTACACCCCTTCCTCCCACACTCACACAGCCCCGCGTGGACAGCCCGTGCTCGCCGCACGCCCTCCCCCGTGTGCAGGCTGAGTGCCCACCTGGTTTGTTTGACAAAAGGACGTGACTGCTGTTCTGTCCCGTGTCTCTCACTCAACGGCCTGGTCACCTGGTTGGCCCTGGCTCACCCCTCGCCGGTGGCTCTCGCCCTGGCAGTCCCTGCAGACGTGCGAGTTCCGCGTCACGGAGCTGCCCCCCCTCGCGCTCGCGGTCCCACACAGCGCCCTGCTCCGTGCCGGCAGGTGTTCGAGATCCTCCTGAGCCGAGGCTACTCAGAGAGCAACTTCCGGGAAGACCTGAAGAACCTCTACCTGAGGCTGGGCATCGAGAACAAGACGACGATCTTCCTGTTCACGGACGCGCACGTGGTGGAGGAGGGCTTCCTGGAGCTCATCAACAACATGCTCACCTCAGGTGCCGGCCGCGTCCCCAGGCCTCACTGGGGGGGGGGGGGGGGGCACGACAGGCCCCTGGCAGCCCCATAAGCCGTGACATCGGGCCAATGCCTCTCGGGGGAACTGCCCCCAGAGGAGAACCCTGCTGCGATGCTCGTGGTCACCCCCCCCCGCCCCCCCAGGAGCAGGAGGCGTGGGCCATTCCCACTTCACAGTGAGGAGGTTGAGGCTCGAAGGGTGAGCCTTGGGTCTCAGAGTTGCGGTTTGGACTCTTCCCGGGACCCTGTGCTCCGTGTGCTCGGGGCCGGAGGGACTCCCGGCCCTGGGGAACCCGCCTGTCCTCGCCCCAGGCATGGTGCCCGCACTCTTCGCCGAAGATGAGAAGGAGACCATCCTCGGTCAGATTGACCAGGAGGCGCTGAAGCAGGGCGTCAGCCCGGCCAAGGAGTCCGTGTGGCAGTACTTCGTGAACAAGAGTGCCAACAACCTGCACATCGTCCTGGGCATGTCGCCCGTGGGGGACGCCCTGAGGACCTGGTGCCGGAACTTCCCAGGTGCGCTCGGCTGAGCCTGCAGATCCGTGCGCCCCCTTCAGCAGGGCCCGTGCCTCGGGGAGCGATGCAGGACCTGAGGCTCTACCAGCAAGTGAAACTCGCCGTGTCGTGGGTTGGGATTCGGACTGTGCAGTGTGGGGCCAGCAGGCGTCGCCCGTGCATGTTGTCCCCGGGGGGGTGACGTCCTTACAGCAGGACATGCTCACAGTCCCAGGGCGAGGCCCCGGGTGGGCTCAGCAGCACTTCTGCTGCCTCCCCTGTGCCAGAATCGTGCCAGCCTGTGGGAGGTGCAGTGCCCTCGGGCACGCTGGGTTGTCAGCGCTGGGCTGGCAGGTACACCACCGAGAGAGGCCAGGGCGCTGCAGACAGCCTGGTGCCCAGACTGCCCATGTGTCAGCAGTGCTGGGCTTGCGCAACCCGCTGCGGCTGAGTTACTCTCGGGCACCCGTTTGTTGGGAACGGAAGATGTGTCGGTGTTGAGGGTCCGGGTTGCACAGCGACCCTCTGTTTCTCTGCTTTCAAGGTCTGGTGAATAACACTGGTATTGACTGGTTCATGCCCTGGCCGCCCCAGGCCCTGCATGCGGTCGCCAAGTCATTTTTAGGTAAGTGGCAGCTAAGACGGGGACCACTTAGTGGTATAACTAAGCAGTTTGTCACCACCTTCTTTTAACACATGGTGGACCAGTAGTTTTATTGCTAGCTTTACCCGGTGGCCAGATAAGTTTCTATTGAACGAGTACAAAAAGCGTTTTACATAAATGTTAAAGGCACACCTTAAAATTAAATAACCGTTGCATTTTGAAGTTATTTATTACATGTTCTTTTGTTATAAGCTAGTATCTTTTTAAAGCATGCGACTTTATAAAACACTGTAATATGAAACGAGAATTCTCATAATCCGTCTGCAATGAGTTAAAAAATATTTTTATTGATTTCAGAGAGGAAGGGAGAAGGAGGGAGAGAGAGAACCTTCAATGATGAGAGGGAATCATGGATCGGCTGCCTTCCTCATGCCCCACACTGGTTATTGAGCCTGAAGCCTGGGCCTGTGCCCTGACCAGAATCAAACCGTGGCCTCCTGGTTCACAGGTCGACACAACCGCTCAGCCTGCCAATCTTCCTAAACATCAATGGAGAGATCCTCGGGAGAGGATTAGCAACTAGGAGTAAATAAATAAAGTGTCGCCTTGTAAATACGGAGTCAGCAAACTAGTCGCTGTTGTGAGGAGTGCAGGTGTGGGGGAGGGGCCAGGAGAGGAGCCTTGCGGAGTGTGGATCAGCACCGAGGCCCGGAGGGGCCACGAGCAAGTGACAGTGGCTCTTGTTCTTCCAAAAACATTTTATGTCACTTTTTTGGTGGTAAAATTTATATAACATAAAAATTGCCTTTTAAACCACTTTTAAATACACAGCTCAGTGACCTGAAGTACGTTCACATCGTGCCGCCAGCACCACCACGTCCTGAACGTTTCTCCTCCTGTGACACTGACACCGTGCCCGTTCAGCCCCGAATCCGTCCTCCTCCCTCCCCCAGTTCCCCGTCACCGCGAATCGCTTTCTGTCTCTGTGAATGTGCCTGATCTAGATCTTTCACATAAGTCCAGTCGCACACGCTTGTCCCTCTGCCTGCTCTCAGGTAGCATGCTTCCGGGCGAGCCTCCCTCTTTAAGGCTGATTAACATTCCATGGCGTGGATGGACCACACGTTTATCCATCGTCCGTGGGTAGACACTTGGGTCACTTCTGCTTTGGCTGTGGTGACTCATGCTGCTGTGAACATCAGCGTCCGAGAATCTGCTTGTGTCGGCTTTCACTTCTTTGGGGGACACAGCCAGGAGCGGAATTGCTGGGTCCCGTGGGAATTCTCATTTAACTTTTCGAGGAGCTGCTCTTGTCCTTTCGTGAAGAGGCACGTTTTCCGTCCCTCCCTCCGTAGGGCCTAATACGATGATCCCCGAAGAACACATAGAAGATCTGGTGGAACATGTGGTTTTGGTGCACGGATCCGTGGGCGAATTCAGCAAACAATTTCTGCAGAAGCTGAGGCGCAGCAACTACGTGACTCCCAAGAACTACCTTGACTTTATTAACACGTACTCGAAACTACTGGACGAGAAAACCCAGAATAACATAGGTGAGCCTGGGAGCGGGTGGCGACAGGCGTGTCATCATTTACGGTGACGCAGACCCCAACCTTGTGTAAGCGGCGCTGCTTAGCGAGGCCAGGCGTGCGCAGGACCAGGCGGAGCGAGGCCCAGCTGGGGTTCGCTCTCCAGGGGCTCTCCTGGGTGGGCAGGGCCCGGCACGCCTGGCCTTTCCTTCCGGTGCTGGGCTGTGAACCTGCTCAGCTCTAAGTGGCCTGAGACTGGAGAGACGGTGGCAGCAGTGCGCTCTGCTGGCGGATGCTTTTAGTTTCTGATTTATTTCTTATTGAAAAAGACGAGCCTAAAGCAGAGGTAACGTATACATTGTGCAAAGGTTAAAAGTCAGAGATAGGGAAGGGAAATTTAAAATCGCTCCTAAAAGCTTTGCATAGAGGTCATCTCTACCTGAGTTTTGGTTTAAGTCCTTTCGTGCTTTTTTGTTGGGAAATGCTTTTTCAAAAATGCCGTGACCCTTGGCCAGACCAAGGGCTGTTTTCAGAACTAAGTTCACTTTGGCTGATGCCATCCCAACACCTCTGGCGGTGGAGGTGCCGAGTGATGCTTGACATTTCATGAGAAGGCTGTTTCCCGGCGGGCCCAGGCTGGCCTGGCGCCGCGAGGCCGCTGGTGTGCCAGCCCGGGTGCTGGGAACAGCCGCCTGGCTGCTGGACGCCGCTCTCTGTCCTCAGCTCAGTGCAAGCGGCTGGAGGGCGGGCTGGACAAGCTGAAGGAGGCCTCCATTCAGCTGGACGAGCTGAACAGGAAGCTGGCCGAGCAGAAGATCGTGCTGGCCGAGAAGTCCACCGCCTGTGAGACCCTGCTGGAGGAGATTGTCACCAACACGGCCATCGGTGAGTGCGGGCCGGCATGGCGGGGACACCCCACAGCAGGCTGGCCTCCTCCAGAGGCCCTGGGGGGGCTGCAAGCCTGGGCATTCCTTGGTCATAGATGCATCCCTCCACCTCTGCCCTGTCGTCACATGACCTCTTCCCTCCGTCTGACAAAGACACTCTTTCCAAATAAGGCGGTATTCTGAGGTTCTGGGTGGGCATGCATTTGGGGGGAACATTATTCGACCCAGTGTCCCTCCTGGGAGCCTCGGGAGGTGCTGTGTGCTGGGAGGGAACCACACAGTCAGCTGCCAGGGAGATGTGACAATCCAGGCCGAGCCCGTGCCAGGAAGCAGATACAGAGCGATGAGACGGGAGCAGTGGGCGGGCCACGTGAGGGAGTGGCTTTTGAGCTGGGCCTGGAAGCACATGGGAAAAGGGTGATGAAAAGGCAGAGAGGTCCCAGTGAGACGGAGACAGGGAGGGCACTGGTGTCCGCGGGCACTGGGCAGGCAGGCCGGGGGCTGTCACGTGGGCTGGAGCAGGTGGGACATGGCCAGGAGGTCAGTCAGAGCAGCAGTCCTGGTTGAGACCCAGTGTCCCGTGAGCACCCGTGTTCTAGTGGGACTCCCGAGACCGCCATAGTGGCCAACGCGCATCACCTCCCCCTGTGGCCCAGCCACGACCCTGAAGGGCTGCCCCTGCTGTGGCTCAGTAGCAGTGGTCCGTCCCCCACACCCAGTCGCCTCTCTAACCCCCGCCCCCAGCGGAGGAAAAGAAGAAGCTGGCGGAAGAGAAGGCCATGGACATCGAGGAGCAGAACAAGATCATCGCGGTGGAGAAGGCCGAGGCCGAGATGGCCCTCGCCGAGGTCATGCCCATCCTGGAGGCCGCGAAGCTGGAGCTGCAGAAGCTGGACAAGTCGGACGTGACCGAGATCAGGTACCGGGCAGGGCCGCCTCCCGCTGGGCTCGTCCCCAGCGTCACTCCTGAAAGCAGCGCGGTTGTCGTGGCAGAGCTAGTGCGGCCCACGGAGGGGATGGTCTTCGTTTGCAGAGGAGGGAAGGGGGGCCCGGGAGGCGCGGTGGCTGGCCCTAGGCCCCCAGCTGGTGGGGAGCAGGGCTGCTGGCCTTGTATCCAGGCTGACTCCCAGGGGGAGACTGGGCTCCAGAGCGGGCTGTGGCGGGGCGGCGCGGGGGGGGGGGGGGGGGGTGTGCTCTGTGAGTCAGTCCTCTGGATGGGAACGCACTCAGGGCCGGGCAGCACCTGCTGGAATGACAGCAAAGCGGCCCCCTGGGGGCCCTGGGCGATGCCGGGGTTGGGGAGGCGTGGCCAAAGGGTGAGGCCCCAGACCTGCCCTCGGAGCAGTTCGCCCCCGGAGCCCAGGTACCGCTGGGACGTGGCTTCCTGCCCCCACGCATGGCCGCTCCGAGGCCCAGCTCCAGGTGCGCCTGTGCCAGGACCCTCGTTGAGGCTGCGCTCACCGCCTCCCGTGTCCGCTAGGTCCTTCGCGAAACCGCCGAAGCAGGTGCAGACGGTGTGCGAGTGCATCCTCATCATGAAGGGCTACAAGGAGCTCAACTGGAAGACGGCCAAGGGCATGATGTCCGACCCCAACTTCCTGCGCTCGCTCATGGAGATCGACTTCGACTCCATCACCCAGGGCCAAGTGAAGAACATCCGAAGTGCGTGTGGGTGGCGGGAAGGCAGGCTCGCTCTCTGTGGGGCCGGGTGGAGAGCCAGGAGGGGCTTGTCGCAGGCCGGGGGCCCGTGGCTCTGCAGATGGAGGGGTTCTGGAGGCAGATGGTGGCGCTGTCCCGGGAAGCAGGACAGGCCCGTCTCCTGGCACTCAGGCCAGCGCCACCTTCTGCGCCTCCCGACAGGTCTGGTGGTGCCTGGAGTCGGCCTAACCCCTGAGCTCTCCTCTTGTGCCTTTTGCCGCATAAGCTCTCCTGTGGGTCCCTGGCGGGGAGGGTGTGGAGGCGGGCGGCACCACCCGCGGCCAGCTCCTGACTTCACACAGTGCCCACCCCGCCTGGCCCGCAGGCCTGAGCCCAGGTGGGGGAAGGGGGGAGGGGAACAGTCTTTGCTAAGATGGTACGAGTGCCTGGCACCGCCGTCTCCCAGCGCTGCTCAGCCCTGTCACCCAGCGCACTTCTGCAGCCGCTTAGACACAAAGGCTGCCAACCCCAGGAACCCCAGGCGCTGCGTGTGGGGGAGCGGGAGAGGCCGCCGTGACCCCTAATGGCCTGCGAACCGCTAGTGCCCTGCTCTGGGCCTTGGCGCCCGGCTGGGAGTCCCCTGGGGCTGCCGCAGCCATAGGAAAGCGCCCGGGTGACGGGACATTCGGTGCTGTCACATCTGAAACATCCTCTGACATAAAACATGTTCAGGGTCGGACCCACCCTGCTGTCCGTGGGACCCTGGGTCCCGGTCACGTGCCTTGTCCACGGGCAAGTCTTCCCCATCACTGAGCCATGGCACCTTTGACCGTCAGGTCTCTTGAAGACTCTCAACACCACCATTGAAGAAATGGAGGCTGTGAGCAAAGCAGGCTTGGGGATGCTGAAGTTCGTCGAAGCCGTCATGGGCTACTGCGACGTTTTTAAAGAGATCAAGCCCAAGAGAGAAAAGGTATCGCCCATCCGCCAGGCGCAAGCACTGCCGCTGAGGGACCCATGTGGAGTCAGAGTTAACGTGCCCACTGCTTTGCTGGGAGAATTCCGGCAAGGCTCTGATTTTAAGCCCCATAAACATTTCTCCCCAATAAACAAACTACAGCTCTCATTTGGGCCTAATGGGAACTGACAGAAACTGTGTCCTAAAGATTTTCCAATCTTGTGTGAAGAGAGCAGGATGAAAGAGATTCAAGGTTGTTGTCGAGGGCTGCGTCGCCGACAGTCACAGGACGGTCTCACCGTGGCAGGGGTGGCCCCAAAGGGCACGGACCTCGTTAGGAAGCAGGCGGAGTCAGCTGGGGTGCGGCTGCGTGGCCCTGCCCGCCATGGACCGCTTCCCCACCGCCCTGCGACTGTCTCCGTAGGTGGCCAGGCTGGAGCGGAACTACTTCCTCACGAAGCGGGAGCTGGAGAAGATCCAGAACGAGCTGGCGGCCATCCAGAGGGAGCTGGAAGCCCTGGGGGCCAAGTACGAGGCGGCCATCCTGGAGAAGCAGAAGCTGCAGGAGGAGGCGGAGATCATGGAGCGCCGGCTCATCGCCGCCGACAAGCTCATCTCGGGGCTGGGGTCGGAGAACATCAGGTGGGCGGGCATCTGCGTTCTCGTCTGGAAACGGGGGGAGAGCCTGATTTAGCCCTCGCTGGTTTGGCTCAGTGGATAGATAGGGCGTCGGGAATGAAGGGTCCCGGGTTCGATTCTGGTTGAGGGCACATACCTGGGTTTGCAGACTCGATCCCCTGGCCCTGGTCCGGGCATGTGTGGGAGGCCACCCATCGATGTGTCTCTCTCACATCGATGTTTCCCTCTGTGTCCCCATTAGCAGTGGGGCCAGTTGGTTCTTCTAGAATGTTCTTTAGAGGGTGCAGGAAGGTGCCTGCTCACCACAGCGCCCTCCTGTGCCAGGTGGCTGAGGGACCTGGACGAGCTGATGCACCGGCGTGTCCGGCTGCTGGGCGACTGCCTGCTGTGCGCGGCCTTCCTGAGCTACGAGGGCGCCTTCACCTGGGAGTTCCGCAACGAGATGGTCAACCAGGTCTGGCAGCAGGACATCATGGCGCGGGAGATCCCCCTGAGCATCCCTTTCCGCCTGGAGAGCCTGCTCACGGACGACGTGGAGATCAGCAGGTGTGTGTCCGCGCCCGCAGGTCCAGGGGCGCCTCCAGCTGGGCCCCACGGGCGGCCCCTGCAGGGCACAGCACGGGGTGGGGGGGTAGGCCCTGCACAGCCAGTGCCCGGGCGCCAAGGAGGGTCCAGCGGTCTCGGGACTGTGGGTTGTTCTGGGAAGCTGACCCCACCACCCTAGTCCTTGGTTCAGAACTTGGCAAGAGAAATGGATTTCCCTGCCGCTGTCCCTTCCAGGTGGGGCTCCCAGGGCCTGCCCCCCGATGAGCTCTCCGTCCAGAACGGCATCCTCACCACCCGGGCCAGCCGCTTCCCCCTCTGCATTGACCCCCAGCAGCAGGCCCTCAACTGGATCAAGAGAAAAGAGGAGAAAAACAACCTGCGGGTACGGCCCCCATGCCCCTCCCTGGCCTTCCCTGGCCCCCAGCAGTGCCCAGCGAAATGCCCAGCCTTGAGCCCCGTGTGGAGTCAGGAAGGGGGCGAAGCCCGGCTGTTACTCTGCTCTGATCTGCGCGTTGCCCGGAGGCTGTGAGCAGCTGAGGGCAGAGGTTGTGCTCTGCTCATCTTCGTTCCCCGACAGCACGGCCTGGCCCTGAGGGTCCCATCGCTTTGCTTTGGGGGCTGCAGTTCCTCGCTTCAGACAGACGTCCGGGGGGTTATGTCTTCACCGAGTGGTGTAACCACCAGCAGAGTCCATTTCTGTCGCCCCCAAAGGAATGCTGTGTCCTTGAGCATCGTCACCCTCCCCCAGTTCTTCCACCCCAGCCTCTGGCGGCCACTCACAGACTTCCTGTCCTGCGGATCCCCCATCCCTGCGTCTCCCTGTGAAGGGGTCACAGGGTCGCTGGCCTTGTGCCCGGCCTCTCACTCAGCACCATGTTCCCCGCGCTGTGGCGGGGCCTCTGCTTCCTGTTGGTGCCGCGCAGCATCCGCTGTGTGCCCGCACCCCGTTCACCCGCCCGCCACGAGGCACGAGGGGCTTGTCTCCACTCGTTGGCGATGGTGACGAGTGCGGCTCGGGCACCGGCTGCAGGGGTCTGGGTCTTATGGTCATGTGTTCGTACTGATTGGCCCGGTCACTTCGCTGAAATCGTCAGCAAACCCCTGACGTTGAGTTTGACCTTTTCCTTGTGGTTCCTGGTCCTTGCTCCCGGAATGTACCTGCTTGGATTCCAAGGCCACCCCCACGTGTGAGGCCAGGGCTGACCCTCGGCACTGCCTCCCGCCCTCCAGGTCGCCTCCTTCAACGACCCCGACTTCCTCAAGCTGCTGGAGATGTCCATCAAGTACGGCACGCCCTTCCTCTTCCACGACGTGGACGAGTACATCGACCCCGTGATCGACAACGTCCTGGAGAAAAACATCAAGTTCTCCCAGGGCCGGCAGTTCATCATCCTGGGCGACAAGGAAGTGGACTACGACTCCAACTTCCGGCTCTACCTCACCACCAAGCTGGCCAACCCTCGGTACACGCCGTCCGTGTTCGGGAAAGCCATGGTCATCAATTACACCGGTAAGGGCCAGGGCCGCCGGGCATGCAGGTGGTGCCAGGGAGACCGCCATCCGAGACAAGGCCTTCACGGCCTGCATTTCATTCAGTGACCCCATCAGGCTCTTAGTCACGTCTTTTTTTTAAATATATATTTTATTGATTTTTCACAGAGAGGAAGGGAGAGGGACAGAGAGCTAGAAACATCGATGAGAGAGAAACATCCATCAGCCGCCCTCTGCACACCTCCTACTGGGGATGTGTCCGCAACCAAGGTACATGCCCCTGACCGGAATCGAACCTGGGACCTTTCAGTTCCAGGCCAACGCTCTATCCACTGAGCTAAACTGGTCAGGGCGACGTCTTTTAAAAATAGGTATATTATTATTGATTTCAGAGAGGAAGGGAGAGGGAGAGAGAGAGAAATTCAAGGATGAGAGAGTCACTGATCGCCAGCCTCCTGCACGCTTGTTGGGGGACAGAGCAGTGAGGCCGCCCGTGTCCCCCCAGTCACTCTGAAAGGCCTGGAGGACCAGCTGCTGAGCGTGCTGGTGGCCTTCGAGAGGCACGAGCTGGAGGAGCAGCGGGAGCACCTCATCCAGGAGACGAGCGAGAACAAGAACCTGCTGAAGGACCTGGAAGACTCGCTGCTGCGGGAGCTGGCGACCTCCACGGGCAACATGCTGGACAACGTGGAGCTGGTGCAGACGCTGGAGGAGACCAAGTCCAAGGCCACCGAGGTCCGCCGCTCGGGGAGCGCACCGCGTCTTGCTGCGCTCAGGGCCTGGGCCTTGGGATCGGGGGCTTTGGGCGGGAGGATGTCAACCTGTGCTCATGGACGCGGCTTTGAGTCTCCTGAGGGTTTGCCTGATGAGAAATGGCCCCCCTGTGTGGGGCGCTGTGGGGAAGGGTGTCCGAAAGGTCTCCCCAGGCCCTTGGGAGGCGTTTATTAGCTTACAAAGCAGGCAGGTCTGTGCCAGCTTCAGGCAGGGCTGGATCCAGGACGCCAAGCCTGTCACCCAGACTCACCTTCCTGTTTCTGGGCTGGGCCTTCGGCGGTTGGCTTTGTTCTCTGCCTTCCTGGGAGCCAAGCTCCCCGTGGTCTCATAGGTCTGGCTCGTGTCCGCTCAGGTCAAGTCCCTGGGGGACGTGGGACTCTGTCCCTGTCCCCATCACGAAGGCCCTGAGAGTCATTAAATCCCACGCCCAGCGACCATCCATGGCCCAGGGAGTGTTGCGTGGCGTGGTGGGTCCTGGAGTTGGGGTGCAGCCCCGTGTGGAAGGAGATGGGGGTGCTGCGCGTCTCCAGGTGAAATGTGGGGCTGTCAGGAGAGGTGCTGTGGGGTTGAGCCGCGGGTGTCCACCACCTCTCGCCGCGGCAGTCGCCTGTTGGGCCCTGGGAGCGTCCCACGGGTCATTTTTTGTTTTTTCTCTTGTGCCTCTCCCACTCCCGCCCTCTGCCTACTGTTTACATCCCCTTGGTTAGGGGTGCGAGTGTCCCGTCTCCTTGGCAACCTGCACCTTTCCTGCAGGTGTCGGAGAAGCTCAAGCTGGCGGAGAAGACGGCCCTGGACATCGACCGGCTGCGGGACGGCTACCGGCCAGCGGCGCGGCGGGGCGCCATCCTGTTCTTCGTGCTGTCGGAGATGGCGCTGGTGACCACCATGTACCAGTACTCCCTGAGCGCCTTCCTCGACGTCTTCGGGCTGTCGCTGAAGAAGTCGCTGCCTGACTCCATCCTCATGAAGCGGCTCAGGAACATCATGGACACGCTGACCTTCAACATCTACAACTACGGCTGCACAGGTGAGCGCCCTCTCAGGCCAGGCCAGCCGTGCCGGGCATGCCGCTGGCCGGGGTCCTCGTCCTGCCCCGACTTCCGGTGATGGGGGGGGCCACCGGACGCAGCACCTGTGGAGGTCCTGGCTCAGGGCTGCTCTGTCCATGGGTGCGGGAGGGACAGAGTCAGCCCGTGGCGTGAGGCAGGAAAAGGGTTGCGGGTGATTGCGGGTTCCTAGAGGGCTCGGGTAGGCAGCCCACCCTCTAACACGGGCCAAGCACCGTTCAGATCACAGACTGACTTGGACACTTTCTCCCAGGAACGCATTTCTTCTGTTAAGAAAAGAACCTGGGGTGTAGCATCCTCCTTAGTAGAGGCTGTGAGGGATGTACTTCCTCCACCGCAGAGCCCAGCCCGCCGGCAGCAGCTCCCCGGCCCCGCCTGCTTCCACAGGCTGTAGTAGAACAATCACACACGTGGCGTCACATGCAATTGAGCCCGTGTCTCCTGTACTCGGTCATGGACTTCCCATGCAGGGAGGGCTCAGTGCAGCCTCCCCGTCTGGGGCTTTGTCACGTGGAAGCACGCTGTGTGTCAGAAACTCGATTTTAGAAATGAATTTTAAAATGTATTTAAATTCCTTATTGTTGAAAGTATTACTTACGTCTCCTTTCCCCCAATTGGCCTCTCCCCAGCCGCTCTCACCCCCAGCACATGCCCTTCCCCGCTCCACCCCCCTGTCTGTGTCCATGGGTTATGCTCAGATGCAGCTACAAGTCCTTTGGTTGATCTCCAACAGCCCTCCTTCTGAGGTTGGATGGTCTGTTTGATGCTTCTCTGTCTCTGGATCTATTTTTGTTCATCAGTTTATGCTGGTCATTATATCCCACATATGAGTGAGCTCATGTGATATTTATCTTTCTCTGATTGGCTCATTTCCCTCAGCACAATGCTCTCCAGGTCCAGCCATGCTGTTGCAAGTGGTAAGAGTTCCTTCTTTTTACAGCAGCGCAGTGTTCCATGGTAGATGGACCACCGTTTTCTAACCCCTCACCTGTGCTGGGCACTAGGCTGTTCCCAGGTCTTAGCTGTGGTGAGTGGTGCTGCTAGAACACAGGGTGGGTATGTTTGGAAACCACTTTAAAGTTGGTGTCCATCTTGTTCTTCAGGGCTGTTTGAGAGGCACAAGTTACTCTTCTCTTTCAACATGACGATCAAGATAGAGCAGGCGGAGGGGAGGGTCCCCCAGGAGGAGCTCGAGTTCTTCCTGAAAGGTACCGTGGGCCTCGACCACTCGCGCATGCGCACGCGGACCGTGCGTCCACACAGCTGGCCCCCCGCCGCCCTGGAGCCGCTTCTGGCCGCGCGTGTTGGGACTGTTTCGGTTCCATGTTGACCTTTCCAGCCTCAGAAATGTTGCTGGTCTGACAGGAGCAGCCCTTCTCTGCCTGAAGCTGCCCTGACGGGCGGCACAGGGAGCCGGCGCCCCCTCTTCCCAGGGGGCTGCCCCCCGCGAGGGAGGTCCCAGGGCAGGTGGCGGCGGCGGCAGCGGCTGACTCAGCTCCCGTGGGGATTAGGAAACATCTCCCTGGAGAAGAGCAAGCGGAAGAAGCCCTGTGCGTGGCTGCCTGACCAGGGCTGGGAGGACATCATGCTGCTGTCGGAGCTGTTCTCAGAGGACTTCGGGAATCTCCCTGATGATGTAGAGAAGTACCCTGCTGTCTGGCAGGAGGTGAGCCCCCCACTCCCTTCCCCGCTGCCCCGTCCCCCACCCCATTCCCTCCTTTCACCCACACCAGTCTCCAGACTTACCTGCGGGGACGGAGATACTCCTGGAGGGGCCCATTCAGATCTAATCGGAGCCCTCTGATCCCCGGGTGGAATGCTGGCTCATCCGTCCGTCTGTCCGTCCATCCATCATCTGTCCTTAGGCCCGCCCCACCCACCCACCCATCAGGCATCCAAGCAATGCCACTGAGCAGCTCTGCGGCCCGCCCTTGATGGGCACTGGGACCAGCGGTGACGCAGACACAGACCTGCCCTCCCTGAAGGGCACAGCTCGGGGAGGGACAGGACAGCTCGGAGGAGCGGAGGCCTGGACGTTCTTCCCAGCCCGTGTTGGGAGCCACGCTGCTGCGCACACTGCCGGGTCCGTGTGCTGCCCACGTGGCGACCCTCCCGGGCCTCCAGGTGACGGGGCCTCTGCCTTCCAGTGGTATGACCTGGACGCGCTGGAGCAGTCCCCCTTCCCCCTGGGCTACGACAGCAGCATCACCCCCTTCCAGAAGCTGCTCATCCTGCGCTGCTTCCGCGTGGACCGGGTCTACCGCGCTGTGACCGACTACGTGACGGTCACCATGGGGGAGAAGTAAGTGCGAGCGGGTGCTGGCGAGGCCTCTGTGTGGGGCCCCCTCCCGCACCCTCCGGCGGCCGAGGTGGGCCAGCTGCGGGAGAAGCTCACAGCGCCGTCTTTGAGCGTAACGATCGCCACGCGACTGCGCTCTGCTAGCGAAACACAGTGTGTGAGACGCACTGTTAAAAAGGAAACAGCCGCCATGAGTGGGGTGCAGACACGGGGCCCTCACACGAGGCGGGCGGCACCAAGAGCTGGGGTGATGTCCCAGGTGGTGGAACGGGGACAGTGCGCTGGTCAGACAGGAGCCCCCTAACTCTGGGGGCGGCCCTGCCTAGGTACGTGCAGCCCCCGATGATCAGCTTCGAGGCCATCTTCGAGCAGAGCACCCCGAACTCGCCCATCGTGTTCATCCTGAGCCCTGGCTCCGATCCCGCCAGCGACCTCATGAAGTTGGCTGAGCAAACTGGCTTTGGGGGAAACCGCCTCAAGTTCCTTGCCATGGGCCAAGGCCAGGAGAAGGTACCGGGGGTTGGAGGGAGCCGGGCCCAAACTCTGGTAGGGAGGAGTTATGTCCTGGCCGCACCACATGAGCTCGCGCCACTTCTGGCCTGCAGAGCGGGGAGCATGTGCTTGAACAGTGTCAGGGCTAGGGCTCGGGCTACGACTAGGATTAGGGTTCGGGCTACGGTTAGAGTTAGGGCTCGGGCTACGACTAGGATTAGGGTTCGGGCTACGGTTAGAGTTAGGGCTCGGGCTACGGCTAGGATTAGGGTTAGGGCTACAGTTAGGATAAATTTAGGGCTACGATTAGAGTTAGGGTTAGGGCTACAGTTAGGATAATGTTAGGGCTACGATTAGAGTTAGGGTTAGGGCTACAGTTAGGATTAGGGTTAGGGCTACGGTTAGGATTAGGGTTAGGGCTACAGTTAGAGTTAGGGTTAGGGTTATGGTTAGAGTTAGGACTCGGGCTATGGTTAGGGCTTAGGCTACGGTTAGGATTAGGGTTAGGGCTACAGTTAGAGTTAGGGTTAGGGTTACGGTTAGAGTTAGGACTCGGGCTATGGTTAGAGTTAGGGCTTGGGCTATGGTTAGGCTTAGGGTTAGGGCTATGGTAAGGATTAGGGTTAGGGTTAGGGCTACAGTTAGGATTAGGGTTAGGGCTATGGTTAGGATTAGGGTTAGGGCTACGGTTAGGATTCGGGTTAGGGCTACAGTTAGGATAATGTTAGGGCTACGATTAGAGTTAGGGTTAGGACTACAGTTAGGATTAGGGTTAGGGCTACGGTTAGGATTAGGGTTAGGGCTACGGTTAGAGTTAGGGTTAGGGTTACGGTTAGAGTTAGGACTCGGGCTATGGTTAGGATTAGGGCTTGGGCGACGGTTAGGCTTAGGGTTAGGGCTATGGTAAGGATTAGGGTTAGGGCTACAGTTAGGATTAGGGTTAGGGCTACGGTTATGATTATGGTTACGGCTACGGTTAGAGTAGGGCTACAGTTAGGGTTCGGGTTAGGGCTACAGTTAGGATAATGTTAGGGCTACGGTTAGAGTTAGGGTTAGGGTTACGGTTAGGGTTAAGGCTACAGTTAGGATTAGGGTTAGGGCTACAGTTATGATTAGGGTTAGGGCTATGGTTAGAGTTAGGACTTGGGCTATGCTTATAGTTAGGGCTTGGGCTACAGTTAGGATAAGTGTTAGGGCTACGGTTAGAGTTAGGGTTCGGGCTACGTTTAGAGTTAGGGTTTGACTACGGTTATGATTAGGGTTATGGCTACATTTAGGATTAGGGTTAGGGCTACGGTTAGGGTTAGGGTTTGGGCTACAATTAGGATTAGGGTTAGGGCTATGGTTAGGATTAGGGTTAGGGCTACAGTTAGGATTAGGGTTAGGGCTACGGTTAGGATTCGGGTTAGGGTTACGGTTAGAATTAAGGCTCGGGCTATGGTTAGGATTAGGGTTAGGGCTACGGTTAGAATTAGGGCTCGGGGTATGTTTAGGATTAGGTCTCGGGCTACGATTAGAGTTAGGGTTAGGGTTATCGTTAGAGTTAGGACTCGGGTTATGGTTAGAGTTAGGACTCGGTCTACGGTTAGAGTTAGGGCTTGGGCTACAGTTAGGATTAGGGTTAGGGATAGGGTTAGAGTTAGATCTTGGGCTATGGTTAGGATTAGGGTTAGGGCTACAGTTAGGATTAGGGTTAGGGCTACAGTTAGGATTAGGGTTAGGGATAGGGTTAGAGTTAGATCTTGGGCTATGGTTAGGATTAGGATTAGGGCTACAGTTAGAGTTAGGGCTTGACTACGGTTATGATTAGGGTTAGGGCTACGGTTAGGATTAGAGTTAGGGCTACAGTTAGGGTTAGCGCTATGGTTAGGATTAGTTTTAGGGCTACGGTTAGGATTAGGGTTAGGGCTATGGTTAGAGTAGGGCTCAGGCTACGGTTCGGATTAGGGTTCGGGCTACAGTTAGGATTAGGGTTAGGGCTACAGTTAGGGTTAGGGCTACGGTTAGGGTTCGGGTTCGGGTTAGGGCTACAGTTAGGATAATGTTAGAGCTACGGTTAGAGTTAGGGCTTGGGGCAGGGTTAGGATTAGGGTTAGAGTTACATTTAGAGTTAGGGTTCGGGCTACGGTTAGGATTAGTGTTAGTGTTAGGATTAGGGCTATGGTTAGGATTAGGGTTAGGGCTACAGTTAGGATTAGGTTTAGGGCTACGGTTAGAGTTAGGGTTAGTGCTATGTTTCGAGTTAGGGCTCGGCCTTCAGTTAGAGTTAGTGTTAGGGCAAAGGTTGTAGTTAGGGCTCATGGTACGGTTAGAGTTTGGGCTCACCGTATGGTTAGGATTAGGGTTAGGGCTACTGTTAGAGTTAGGACTAGGGCTATGGTTAGTATTAGTGTTAGGGCTATGGCCAGGGCTAGGATTAGGGTTACAGTTAGTGCTAGAGCTATAGTTAAGGCCAGGGTGAGGGTGAGGGTGAGGACAGTATGGCCTGGGCCCAGCGTGCTCCTGGCGGTGACCAGCTTATGGTCAGTGCGTGCTGTTTTTTTCAACGCCCTTGCACAGTCCCTCCTCCGCCCCTGCAGCTCCCCTGCAGGTCACAGTGTCACTGCCCGTGGCAGGGCTGATAAGTCATCAGGAGCAGGGACAGGGGGATCTCCTGGGCCAAGGGGCTCTGGGCGGGGACCTGCCCAGGGCACAGGGTCCAGGAGGAACCCTAAGAGATGGGGTTCCGCCTCTTCTGGTGCTGGGGGCTAGGGCGGGCCCTGGGAGAGCACAGGCTGGCGGGGCTCGGGCACCAGCCTTTCCTCCCCGCGGGCAGGTGGCCCTGCAGCTACTGGAGACTGCGGTGGCTCGCGGGCAATGGCTGATGCTGCAGAACTGCCACCTGCTGGTCAAGTGGCTGAAGGACCTGGAGAAGTCTCTGGAGCGGATCACCAAGCCCCACCCCGACTTCCGCCTGTGGCTCACCACCGATCCCACTCAGGGCTTCCCCATCGGCATCCTGCAGAAGTCCCTGAAGGTCAGGCGTCGGCAGACACCACGGACCCACTGTGTGTGCATGTGCGCACGTGTGTGTGTGTGCATGTGTGTGTATTATAAACAAACATCGGATGTGATTGGGACCTTCCACACACCCCTTCCCAATTCCCTCCCTCCCTCCCTCCCCAGAGAAGCACTGCCCCGTCACAGTGCAGCCCCCAGGCCTCCTCTCCCACTTGTGCCCAAAGCCCGGGTCCATCTGCACGGCTGCCCCTGGGACAGGCCACCTCCCGCATCCTCGGGGCCGTGCAGAAGCTCCGCGTGGCTTATGCGCATTTACTGCTTCTCCAGAGCACAGTTGCACAGGCTCTGCGTCTGTCTCTGGGGCAGCAAGAGGGAAACGTGGTTCCGCTCACCTTCCATCCCAGGCCCCGGTCAGGGGGCTGCAGGGCCTTCTCGGGGCGTCTGCTGAGCATGTGGCGGAGCCTCGGAGAAGAGCCTGCAGCTCCTCAGGGCTCCTGGCCCCTCACACAGACGGTGCTGCTCAGGGAGAGGCCCACCGGCCACGCAGTGAGAGGGGAGCCAGGACGCCTCCACGTCACGCTCTCCCATGCTGCGTGCAGGCCTGCGGGCCCGTCACCCTCCGTCTCCTCTGCCAGGTTGTCACGGAGCCGCCCAACGGGCTGAAGCTCAACATGAGGGCCACGTACTTCAAGATCTCGAACGAGATGCTGGAGCACTGCCCGCACCCCGCGTTCAAGCCGCTGGTGTACGTGCTGGCCTTCTTCCACGCCGTGGTGCAGGAGCGCAGGAAGTTCGGCAAGATCGGCTGGAACGTGTACTACGACTTCAACGAATCCGACTTCCAGGTGCGCGGCCCCTGCTTCCCCGGGACGTCCTCCCTCCTCCCCGTGTCCCCGGGAGCATGCTGGCGAGCCTCCCCCTCCCCCTCCCCCTCAGGTGTGCATGGAGATTCTGAACACGTACCTGACCAAAGCCTTCCAGCAGCGTGACACGCGGATCCCGTGGGGCAGCCTCAAGTACCTGATTGGAGAGGTAGGAGGCCTCGGGGACCCTCCTGGGCGGGAGTGGGGCTGTGGCCTGGCGCCCTGACCCATCGCGGAGCTGGACTCGCCTTGCTCCTCCTGCCCTGGGTCTCTGAACCCCGCTGCTCACTCCCAGTGGTCTGTCCTCTGAGAGCCCCGGCCGCACGCAGCTCCGCTCCCTGCCTGAGGCTGCTGTCCCTGGGAGTGGGCAGTGCCCGCCTCGCCTCGGGCATGCCGCAGCGCCGGCTCCGTCTGGGGGCAGGGCTGTGCAGGGTCGTGGGAGAGACGGCAGTGTCACCTTTCCAGGCGGAAGCGCCGCTGCCTCTGCGGTTTGGTTTTGCCTGTTTCTTTAATACAAAAGTGGCTGGTTCTCACTCCCGGGACCGCAGGTCATGTACGGAGGCCGGGCCATCGACAGCTTCGACCGCCGCATCCTGACCATCTACATGGACGAGTACCTGGGGGACTTCATCTTCGACACCTTCCAGCCCTTCCACTTCTTCCACAACAAGGAGGTGGACTACAAGATCCCCGCGGGCGCGGGCGACCCCAAGGAGCGCTTCGTGGGTGGGTTTCCAGACGCAGTGTCTCCAGGTCTTTTCTCAGGGAGCCCACATCTCGGCGGTGCTGGCTCTCCTGTCTCTTCTGTCCCTCGCCTGGGGGTGGGGGGCCTCCTTGGCGGGTGGGTGTGGGGCTCGGAGCTGACGGCGTTGGTTCTGATTTCCTGGCCTGAATGACGGCGGATGTGGCGGATTCTGCCTGGAGGGACGGGGTGGCCCCGAGAAGGGCACAGCCGTTTCATAACAAACAGAGGTGGGCTGGACGGGGCGGACTGGGTAGAATTGTACTTGGAACTGTGCGCGGAGCAGCGGGCGTTCGTCGGCGTGTCCGAAAGGGAGGGTGCACGCGGTGACCTCGCTGTCTGTGCTGTAGAAGCCATCGAGGCCCTGCCGCTGGCCAACACGCCTGAGGTGTTCGGTCTCCACCCCAACGCCGAGATCGGGTATTACACGCAGGCCGCCCGGGACCTGTGGTCTCACCTGCTGGAGCTGCAGCCTCAGACAGGTAGTCCGCCCGGAGGGGCGCGCCCAGGGCCCGGGGTGAGGCAGGGCTCTGCCTCTGGTCCCTTGAGTTTCCGCCATGCTGCCGCCTTGCCCACTTCCTCGCCCCTCGCCCCTTGCCTGGGGCCTTGCTCTCCCTCACAAGCATCCTGCCTTTAGGGGAATCGAGCAGCGGCATCAGCCGAGAGGATTACATTGGCAACGTGGCCAAGGACATAGAGAACAAGATGCCCAAGGTCTTCGACTTGGACCTGGTCCGGAGGCACCTGGGCGCGAGCATCACCCCGACGTCGGTGGTGTTGCTGCAGGAGCTGGAGCGCTTCAACAAGCTGCTGGTCCGCATGTCCCGCTCCCTGGCCGAGCTGCAGAGGGTGAGCTGCTCCCCGGGCAGGCGGCTGGGCGCCAGGCTCCCCGCCCCACAGGGCTGGCCCGACCGCCGCCTGCGCTCCCCATCCCACCGCAGGCCCTGGCCGGGGAAGTGGGCATGAGCAGCGAGCTGGACGACGTGGCCAGGTCGCTGTTCATCGGGAACATCCCTCACATCTGGAGGAAGCTGGCCCCCGACACCCTGAAGTCCCTCGGGAACTGGATGCTCTACTTCCTGCGGCGCTTCAGCCAGTACACGTCCTGGGTGAGGGGGCACTGGTGCCCTGCGGACCCCGCCCCACCCGCCCCTGTGCTGACCCTGCCAGCGGCTGACGCTGCTCTGCCCGCACATCTGTGTCTCTTCCTTTTCCTGTTTGAAGACCTTGAAGGCGCTGGCACAGCTCGGCCTACTCCCTGGAGAGTCTGTCTCAGCACCTATCCATCTAAGTCCCTCTAGACCCGCCTCACTCCTCTGGGGGTGCCCACTGTACGGGCACCCGGGGCCTCCCCGTGCTGGACATCCAGGTGGTCACCAGGGTTTCCCTTTGCCGGCACAGGCGACAGCCTGGCCCGTGTCCTGGTGCTCACTCGAGCCTGCTCCCCACGCATGCCTACGAGGCCCGAGTGCGTGCACTGTAACCCCTGACGCTTGCCCGGAGGAGGGGAGGTAGGGTGCAGGCGGCCAAGAGCGCTCTCCGCGGTGCTGGCATGAATGTTCGCACGTCTTGTCCGCGGTCGGTAAACGGTGACGTGATTGTCCGGATGTGCGTGCGTTTGGTTAGGGGGAGGCTGGGTATATCTCACAGTTTGTGGTACTTCTTCTGTGAATTGCCTTTTTAAAAAATATTTTTTATTGACTTCAGAGAGGAATGGAGAGGGAGAGAGTGAGAGAAACATCAATGATGAGAGAGAATCATGGATCGGCTGCCTCCTGCACACCCCCATTAGGGATTGAGCCTGCAACCCGGGCCTGTGCCCTGACCAGGAATCGAACCCGGACCCTTCAGGTCACAGGCTCTATCCACTGAGCCACAGCAGTCAGGACTATGAATTGTCTTTTTGTATTTTGGTTTCACTTTTATCCAATTCTCCATCTTTGGAAGTTGATTTGTAAGAGTTCTTAGCACATCAAGGAAACGGGCCCTTCACTGCCGGGTGTCCTCAGACTTTGGCTCGTGGTGTTTCTTCCCAGAGGACAGCTCTGCATTTTTGTGGCGTCAGATAGGTCGGTCTTGTCCTCATGGCTCCCGGTTTGTGTCCTTTACTCTGAGGCATGACACATTCCCTGGAGAAGACCTGCACTTCTGTGGTCTTATTGTTTTACTAGAGGCCCAAGGCACGGAATTCGTGCAAGGGGCTCAGCCTGGCTGCCTCGCCGGCCCTCGCAGCCCCGGCTTCACCCAGAAGGTTGTCTGGACGGTCGTCTGGATGGTTATCTGGACGGTCGCTCTGCTGTTCGGTCTAATTAGCATACTAGCTCTTTATTATATAGGATTCCTGAATCTTTGCTTCCTCTGCATTCAGCGGTGCAGCTTGCTTTTCCCGAACGGGCTGCCAGGGTCCTATCACCATCTTCCGGCCCCAACGTGAACGGTGTCTTTCCGTGAGCGCAGGGGCCGTCAGCTTTGACCAACGTCTGACGCAGCTGCCCCTCTGCTCTGCAGGTCGTGGAAAGCGAGCCCAACGTGATGTGGCTCTCGGGGCTGCACGTCCCGGAATCCTACCTCACGGCCCTGGTGCAGGCGACCTGCCGGCGGAACGGCTGGCCCCTGGACCGCTCCACCCTGTTCACCCAAGTGACCAAGTTCCAGGACGCAGACGAAGTGACTGAGCGGGCAGGACAAGGTGCAGCAGCCCTATGGACCCGCAGAGGCTGACCACAGAGGCCACCTGCCCGGTGCCGCCTCCGGTTCTGAGGGAGGAGCAGCGGGCCGGGCCGTGTGGGGGGACACGCCTGGGGCACATCGCTTCTCCGCCAGGGTCTCTGTCGAGTCCTGGGTGATGGGGAGACCTGGACGCGCTCACCTTTCCTTCTGTGTGGAGTGGACTCCCCAGTCAGTGTCAGACCTTTCAGAGGACGGGTCGCCGAGTGACCTCCCTGCAAACCCTGAGGGCGTCGCCTGCCTCCGACCCGGGCCCCGGCCTGCGGTGCAGCTGACACCGCTGTCTCCCTCCGGGCCCTGTGTCTGCGTCAGGGGCGTTTCCCTCAGCTCCGAGGAGACTTGTGGTGAAGGCTCGGGCACGCTCCCAGTTTGTGCGACGCACATGCCTGTGCCTCTGCGTAACGGTCCCTTCTTGGCTCCCTAGGGTGCTTTGTGTCAGGACTGTACCTGGAAGGCGCGGACTGGGACCTAGAGAGAGGCTGTCTGGTCAAGAGCAAGCCCAAGGTGCTGGTGGTGGACCTGCCCATCCTGAAGATCATCCCCATCGAGGCCCACCGCCTCAAACTGCAGGTGAGCGGCCGCCCGCACCCCACCCCACCCCCTACCCCCGGCGGCAGGCACAGGCCATGCAGCCTACCCTTTCCTGGGAGGGGAAGCCCGTGAGGCATGATACCCGCGTGGAGCCACTGCCCAGGAAAATGCACGTGAGCACACGCGTGCACGCAGACTTGGGTGGGGCAGGTGCCTCAGGAGGGACTGCGGGCTCCCGGGAGAGTCTGCGGCAGTGCTGGGTCAGTCCAGCTGGTGCGAGCAGCCGCCGCCTGCTTCGCCGGCCCAGGTCTCCTCCAAACACGTGTGTCCACGTTAAGCTGGGGCTAAGCTAGGGCAGGGCCGCCCTCAAAGCCCGGCCACGTGCTGGCTTAGATGCGTCTCGCAGGAGGGCCCCCTGCCCCCCACCCCCGGTGATGGGCTCCCCCCAGCCCACATGCCTCTCCTTTGCAGAACACCTTCCGGACGCCCGTCTACACCACCTCCACCAGGAGGAACGCCATGGGCGTGGGCCTGGTCTTCGAGGCCGACCTCTTCACCACGAGGCACATCTCCCACTGGGTGCTGCAGGGCGTGTGCCTCACCCTCAACTCCGACTGACCCCGGGGGAGGGGCTCATGGGGGGCGCTCAGCCCACTCTCGTTTGGGGGCTTCTCGAGAGGCAGCAGTGGGGGTTTCCTTTCACTTGAAATCAGCCATTTTCCTCTCTTCCCATAACATTCAGCTCACGGCTTTGTTTTTGAAGCTTTTTTAAGGAGTTAAGTAAATTCTAAAGGACAGCATGTGAAGATGTTGAGGGTTTCTTTTCCTTCTCAGAGGAAACACTTGATTAAGCCAAAGGGCCTGGCGTGTCCCTGGCACAGGGAGGACCCTAGTGTGCATCTCCGGAGACGCCTCCTGGGGCAGACGGCCAGGCTGCGGCCCGTCAGGCAGAGCCCCTTCCCTGGGCCACGGCCCCCCAGCGGCTCCTCCCCTTCCGGAGCCCTCCGCCTCCCGCGTGTGCAATGCTGTGAGCTCGCTGTTTCATTCCTGCGTGAGCCCCCACCACCCTCCTGGGTCTGTGGGTTGGGTGCACAATGGCCACCTCCAGGATGGCACTGTGGGGCCAGCCTGGGGCCCAGCCGGCTGGCCAAGGTGAGGAGGCCTCACTGTGAGGGGGGCAGGTGAGCACTCGGTGCACCAGGGCGGCCAGCCTCAGCCTAAAAGTCGCTTTTGCCAGACCCTTCTGCGGGAGACAACAGGGACTCCTCTTTTCAGAAGTGAACCCCCCGCACCCCCCACGGGGCCGTGTCCCTGGGTGAGGCCGCTGTCTGGGCGAGAACACAGCAGTTACGGGAGGCCCCGCCGTCTCCCTCCCAGCCGCCTCCTTCCCTCGCTGCTTCAATAAAAGACACAAAACAGAGAGGAGGCAGGTTCAGAAAATAAAGTTTGTTGGGATCTTGAACATTTTGGCTAAAACTTAACAAAAAATATGAACACACATTCAGGTTGCGGTGATATGAGAAGCAACGTCATCTTATTTAGTTCCCGTGACATACACATACGCCTGCCGCCAGGGCCGCCGGGAAAGGCCTGTCAGGAGTGAGGGGTCTCCATGGGAGTAGCTATCTGACCATGTTGACACTGAGCAGCATGCAGCCTGCGGGCCGCTGTCCACGCGCTGGGACACGGGTGTGCGGGAAGCAGGCCATGCGGCACAGGCGGGCCCAGCTACTACAGGAGCTGCAGCGGGACACGAGCACGTGGGTGTGACACGGGGGGTGGGAGGGGCACAGTGGTGGCGGGTCTGAGGAGTGTGGCATGCATGGAAACTAAACAAAACGGCGTGATGGGAGCTCCGCGGCGGCGATCACAGTGTGGACAGCGGCGGGCGTGGCCGCCTCACACCGTTCTGTCCGTCCCCGAGTTCTTCCTGACGCCCGCGCCGCCGCGCACCTGGTCCACCGCCAGCGTCTCCACCTCGGGCTGCGCCTGCGGCGGGACGGCGTGGTGGATGCGGTGGGCCACGCCCACGTGGACCTTGTGCTTCTCGCCGGAGCTGCGGTCGGAAGCGATGGGGGGGATGACCAGGGGCCTCTCCTTGATGAGGTGGACCTCGGCCGACTCCCTGGCCAGCAGGAACGGGGTGGGGTCGGGCATGGCATCCACCGGTTCCCGCAAAAGGAGTTTCCGGCTCTCGGCCCCGAATCTGTAGACCTCGTCGAATTCGGGGTGCAGGGGGGCGGAGAGGCTCTTTTTCATGCGGCGGCGGGGCGTCTCGGGCAGCTTGTCCCTGGGGGGCGCGGGCCTGTAGCCGGCCAGCACGGGGCTCCCGCCGGGGCTGCCGTCCGAGGTCCCGCTGGAGCTGAGTAGCTTCCGCTTGGTGGCGTGCAGCTGCGAGGTCAGGTAGGCGATGGTGCCCGCGCGCTGCTCCAGCTCCCCCGACAGCAGGTTCAGCTTGTGGCTCTTGAGCTTGAGCTCCTCCAGGTACCGCTTCTCGCGCTCCCGCACCGTGGTCTCCAGCACCGCGACGGCCGCGTTCCTCTGCTCCAGCTCGCGCAGCAGCTCCTCGTGCTCCTGCTCCTTCGCCCTCAGCTGCGCCTCCAGGTCCTCGCAGCGTCTCTGCAGCTCACTGCTGCTGCGTCCGTCCCCTGCGGGCACAGGCACAGCCGGTGAGAGCCCGCCACGGTGACGGCTGAGGACCCCCACAGGGCCGGGGCCGGGGCCGAGGTCCTGCGAGCTATTGGCCTGTTTATTGTATAAAAGAAGCCTCCAAGGTTACCAGCCGCTGAGGCCGTACGGACAGTCTCAGAGCGTCGGCTCCTGAAAGGCGCACACGGGAGACGGAAACACAAACCCAGGCTCAGGGCCTGGCGAGTGCCGAGCCTCGTGGACGAGACCCGTGACTCCGACAAGGAGCGGGCACGCTCGACGGTAACCGCCTTACAAACAGGCTGCTTAGGAAGGGCTCTGGGCTCTGCTAAGTCCCCACCCCGTGCTGGGAGCAGGCCCCTCTCCTGCCCTGGCTGCCACCCAGCTGATGATCTCCAGGGGACCCCAAGGATTCTGGAGTCTAAGGAAGGACCTCCGCCACGTTTGGGGCTACCTAGTACTCAGTCCCCCGCCCTGGGCCCTGGGCTGTCCTGCTCCGCCGCCTCCTGGTTAGAAGGGACTGTATTCACTATAAAAATCAGGAAGTCCGGAGAGATGTGAAGAGGCCCCCCAAACATAAGCGTCATTCCTCCCGCCGCTGCCCTGGGAACAGCGGGGTCCCCGCCCAGCGCTCTGGCCACATGCAGGGCTTCCCCACGGGAGCTGGCGCCATCGCCCCTCCGGAGGCAGCTCTTACCTGTCTGTTCCGAGCTTTTGAGTGTCAGCTCGTACGTTAAATCTGAAAAGGAAGCCACGGGCATTGGTTCTGTGTGGACACAGCGCAATGCACTGCACTGCACAGGCCTGCTCAGCCCTGAAACCGAGCCACCAGCCGGGAGTCCCCCTTCACCCCCTCCCCCGGGCAGGTCGGGGTTAAGGGCAAGCGTGACAGTGGCGGAAGCTACCAGTGGCCACCGCCCTTCTCAGGGTCCAGAGGGAATCCCTTCTCCCCTAAAACACATCCCATCCCCCCACATTCTGCCAGCAGCTGGCTCTGCTACGTGACGCTTTGGTCATCGGTGCCCAAGTGCATTGCCAGTCCTGACCACTGCACTTGGACCCATGGGTTCGCGGTGCGCCCGGGACTGGCTGCCCCGCTCTCCTCTGGCACAAGACCGTAGTCTCCCGGTGACGGGTCACCCCATCAGAGAGGAGCCCCTCACTGGCCTGGCGAGCCGGCCCGCCCTCCCCTCCCCCGGGGCGGCACCTGTGCAGTGCTGCTGCAGCCGCCGGATCTCGGCGTGCAGGCCCCTGAGCGTGCCCGCGTGCTCCCGCTGCAGGAACAGCAGGTTCTTCTGCGCGCTGTGCAGCTGGTTCTCCAGGTTTGCGGCCGCCATGCTGACACGGGGTGACCTGCGGCGAACAGAGCGGGGTCTTGGGCAGCGGCTCCGACTCCAAATCCCAGCCTCTCCACGGGCCACCTGGCTCCCACAGATGTGACCAGAGGCCTCCCGAGAGCCCTGCTCAGGTGACACCCACGGCCTCCCCAGGGACACGGTGCCAGGGACACGGCGAGCACACGCAATGGTGTCCAGCCCGGGCCGAAGCGAGGACTTGGAGGGAAGCCCCTGATTTCAGAGCTCAGCCCCCAGTCCTTCCTGGGAACTTCCGAGGAACACCTCACAGGGCCCCGTGGTGACTGCAGGAGCCTGGTGTCTGTCCCCAAGCCCTGCCCCCCCACCCAGCCCGCCGTGGCTGCGACATCAGGGACCAGCCGCTGGCTCAGGCCGGGACTCGGCCTTGACTGTAACTGGAGAAAGGCTCTGGCAGAGCTGCCAGGCAACCCAGGATGCCCTGCCCGCCCTGGCTGTGCCGGGACGGAACGCGGACCAGCCTCTGAGGGCGATCCTGTGGGTGCAGAGCCGTGGGCTGCGTTCCCCAGCTGCTGCGTCAGAGCCCAGGCAGAGGAAGCCCTCCTCAGGGCTCCCAGCGGGCGGCACACAGCAGGCCAGGGCTGGCCTGTGGCTGTGGGGTGGCACCAGGGCCCACAGTGCCCAAGGGCTTTGTCTCCCAGGCTGCCTCATCTCCTCGCAGGCGCCCTGCGCACAGCACACAGGACACACGGGAATGGCACGTTCACCTGCAGACGGAGCTGGTGTGGCAGCCCTGGCACTCGTGGGGTTGGGTCCGGCGTTCCCAGAGACCCTCCCCGCCTCGGGCCTCCTCCCGGCCCGTGTGCTCCATCAACCCTCTGTCCTCTCCTCCTTGGCCCCTGCCACACCCTCCCCATGTGGCGTCTGCACACCTCGGTCCCTCTGTCTGAATGCTCTTGGCAAGCCGGCCCCCAGCCCCGGCCCCGGCCCCATGGAGTGCCCTTCTCCTGCCCGAGCCTCACTCAGCAGCTTCCTCGTGGGCTGCTCCCGAGAGCTACGCCCATCAGACAGAAGCCGCAGCGGCCCCCTCAGGGCAGGAGCTCACCAGCTTTGGGACGGCCGGAGCGACAGTTCCGAGAACCTCTGGGCCACGTTTCTAGACGGAAGGGAACGGAGTGGCTTTGCTGGGAAGGGCCTTCACCCCTGAAGACGGGAAATGTCTGTTCGATCCAACGCAGCTGCTCCTTTAGCTCCCAGAGCCGTGGGAGCAGGGCAGTACCGTCAGCATCAGAGGAAACCGCGCAGTGGCCGCGAATGAGCGCTAAGCAGCTATTTTAGATCCTGGTCATGAATAAGACATGACCATTCACATTAGGGGCTCCTGTGCATGAACGCTCCACATGGCAAGAGCCTGTGGGCCTTGGCGCCCCTGCAAGGTCCGGCCCAGCAGGACCCGCCGGCTCTCAGCATCCTGCACACAGACCCCGTGACTTCCCGTGGGAACCCCGTGCCTGCCGACGGCTGAAACACTGCCATCGGGAAAGGGAAGGCTGGCCAGGGGCAGGGCGGGGGGAGTGGGATGGGGTGTAAGAAGAGGCGATTCCTAGCAGGGAGACGGTTTCCAAGCAAACATGCTGGGCATGGAGGACGCCTTCGCACCAGCTATGCAACACCTCTACGTCAGGGTGGGTGAGAAACGGAGGCGCAAAGGTGATTTCTCAACACAGTGGGTGACGGAGCAGGAGGGAGGCCTTGGGGTGCTGGGCTGTGCTTGGGCTAAACCCTAAGTCATGCTCTGCAGCTCACAGGACGGCTTCGAGTGCTCAGGGCGGTCCCTATGGCGTCCGGTGGTAGTCAGTGCGTGGTAAGCGTTAGCCAGGTTACTCTTATGTGACGAGTGGTCACCAGTTCCATAGACACCCCCTCGGCAGACTCCAGGGCATTCCCCAAGCGCCTCTAAGTGGACATGAATTAGCAGTCTTTCCCGTCATCCTCAGGAGGGAAACCTCACAGCAAAGGGAAGGTCCTCTGCCGACCCTGCTCTCCTCGTCCACTGGGAGGAGCCGCGCAGGGCGGTGCCCGAAGGGACGGGGAAACCTGCTAAGATTCTTACCCTGAAACACACCACAGGACCTGAGGGAGCTCACCGCAGCCCCCGGCTAATGAGGCTTAACGCCAAGTCCAGGTGCCCGCTCTCAGGAGGGGCAGTTACGATCCTGAGTTCACAGCCTCGGGTTGAAGCAGCCGTGTAAAGGGTAGGGACCGACGGCTTCTCCGCACACCATCTGAGAAATTCACCTACATCACCGAGGGTCCTCGGTGGCCGTGGCACCGGGAAGAAGGGCGTTGCTTCAGGAGAGCTCACGTGTTCAGCAGTCCCCACAGGGCGTTTTGGTGGGAACCGAGCGCCACCCCGACGCGGGAGGGCACACCCCGAGGCGGGAGGGCACGTTTGTGTACATTTAAGTAGGTTTTTAAAATCTAGACGGGTCTACAACACAGCGTTAAAAGGTTGCCCTCGAGGTGAACTGCGGGTGATTTTTACTTTTTAAGAATTCTGTTTTGGTGTGACCTAGCGCTTCTGCAATGTGGGACCTGTATTACTTTATAGTCAGAAAAGAATCATTAAGCGACTTCCCTCAGAACAGATCAGCACTAACTCCCCACTAGCAAGCGGCCTCATGTTTGAATGACAGGTCCGGGGCAGCCTTGAGGGCTGGATCGTGACCAGTTCAGCCCAGGAGTGAACAGGAAGGCAGCTGTGACAGAAGCCACCAGTTAGCATCCCCACATACGCGGGGATGACCATGACGCAGTGGGGAACCCGCCCGCACGCACTGCACGTCCCTGATTGTCTGACGTTGCCCATCGTGAAAACAAGGCCCAGCACAGCCCTCTGGAGCCGACAGCCGTTTCCTCGGGAAACGCGAGACGCGGCCGGCCGGGAAGCGCAGCCCCTGGAGGCCTGCGTGGTGGGTCACTGACGCGCTGCGGTCCGTCAGCTCAGCCTCTCAGAGCTTCCTTGGCTTCTGCTTAAAAGCCACGGGAGTGTCTGCGTGCTGGGCAGGGGCTGAGCCTCCAGGTGACCGTGTCCAGGGAGGAGGAGGTCTGTTCCAGGTCGCCTAAGCGTCGCTCAGGGGCTGTGCGGGCCCAGGGGGGCAGAGGCAGGAGCCCCCTGGTCTGAGGCACATGGTACCTCTGGGAATGCCCTGGGCCTCCTGGAAAACCGGGTGACATAACAGACTGAGGCCCACACCCCATGGCAGACCCCCCACCCGAGGCAAGAGTGCCAGCACCCCATCTCCCCACCAGCAGAGTCAGCGCCGCACGTGCTGGTTCAGAAGGGCTCAGAGGCCCCTGCTGGACAAAGAGGCCAAGTGGCCGGTGGGTGCAGGGCTCTGCTCGGCCCTTCCCCTTCCCTGTCCCCCTCCTGCCCCAGTAGCCTCATTTCACGAGCTAGAGCTGGAGGCGTTTCAACTAGATAGCGATGCCACTTGTGAGCTTCTCACAGCTGGTGGTTCACGAAGTCGCTCTGGGCCGTCACCTCACAGCTCTGTGTGCGCACGGCGCCCTGGGGGCACTTCCCTCTGAAGGGGAGGCAGGTCCTGCCCGAGCAGGGCCTCCGTGGGCACCTGACGGGGATCGCTGCAGGCGCCCATGTCTCCTGGTTGATAGCTAAGACAGCGACCCACACGCCTGCCTCGTCACACTAACGACACACAGACGCGCCGTCAGTCTCAGCCCCGATGATCGCCATCTGCGCTGTATTCCTGAGGCCGAGGAAACACGGCCGGTGCTGTACAGACCTCTCTCTCTGTGGCTTGCCGCGCGGATGAGCCATTTCAACTGCTTTTCTCCAGGTCTCGGGTCTTGTAGTTGCGGTTTCCGGGGAGAAACGCATTCTCAGCAGAAGCGCTGTTTGCTGTGGGTCAGCCACCCTCCCCTGTCACTCAGGAAACCGAACACGGCGGGTTGTGTCACGCACCCACAGGACACGTCCACATGACCCTCCGTGGGGTCGGAGATGAGGGGCATCACAAAGGGTTCCTCCCTGTGATGGATCTGGAGGCGCTCTGCCCGGCCCCCGGCCCCGTGGGCAGCACCACAACTCAGCAAGGCAGGCGGCAGGAAGAAGTTGCCGCCTCCCACAGGCCGGCGACAAAGGGGCCCACCCTCGCTCCTTCAGGAGTTAAACGGGGGCAGGAGAGATCTCCGAAATGACTGCCCACCAGCAGCCCACCCAGACCCGACTCCACGGCCATTTAACTTGGTACCTGCATACCGAGGGGCACCTCATGCTGTTTCCATTGGGCATTTATTTCTACGGGACAGCAGCTTGCGGACCAACACTTTTTAAAGATGAGCCCATTCTGTGAAGAGGCGTTTACCTAGATGGTCACGTCCCAGAACTGTGCTCGGACGGCATCAGCATGTCCACCTACGGTTGGGGGCCCTCGGATCTGCCATCAGCGGCCGACAGTCCCGGCAGGGATGAGTCACCTGCTTCCGTGTCCTCTCCGTGACTTCCTGTGCCGTGAGGGGTGAGTCAGGCACGTTTTCCAGGTGACATTTCAGCCCGACTCCCCTGAGGTTCTCTCCACTCACTGGTTCTTTGTGATGTCAGGGAGGGAGAGAACTCCCAGAATCCCCCATTCTCGTTCTTCAGTGAATCGCACACGAAGTGCCAGGGCAGGAGAACAACTCCCCACAAAATCCGGGTAAGAAGGCCTGCTGTTCAGAACGAACGAGGCTGGCTGAGGTCCGGACGAAGATGGGAGGGACGCAAGGTGCGTAGGTGCTGTGTGTGGGGGGGTTTAAAAAATGTTTCTATTGATTTGAGAGAGAGGAAGATAGAAACATCCATCAGCTGCCTCCTGCACGCCCCCTACTGGGGATCGAGCTGGCAACCCGGGCACGTGCCCTGACCCTGACTGGGGATCGAGCCACTGACCTTGGTTCATGGTCGATGCTCAACCACTGAGCACACGGCTGGGCTGGGGGTGCTGTTTTAGAGGTTGCCGTGGCAACCAGACTTGGGCCGTTGTCTCAGGTGCATGAGCCGTTAGACATGAGCCCAGCACAAAGAACCGAAAACAACTCGACAAGGACAAATGCACCCCAGACGCTATCCGCCGGCTGTGGGAGGAGAGCAGGAGGAACGGGGCAGAGGGAACGGGAGCTGTACTTTCCATGCGGGGTTCTCCAAAGAGCACGATGCAGCCCGTCTTTTCCTTACGCCTCTGCCTGCGCGGTCGCCGCTCTGCATGGGCACTTCTGTCTCGTATGTGGTCTCAGCCTCCCGCCATGGGGTTACTGATAATCCTCCGTCCGCGACACCTCTTCCAGGGCCACTTTTATTGAGATGCTTCTAATACGCCCCCGATGAACCCGTTGCTGGGAGCGTAGGCATCTGGTCTCCACGTGAAGCCCAAGCTCTTCTGGTCGGTCTAACTGGTGAGGGCTCTTGGTCAGTGGGGAGCGGGGGACTTGTTTTTCCTTCCGGTTGTCATCATGGGCAGGAGGGCTGCGGGGTCTTCTTGCTGGCCATGGAGTGTGCAGAGGCTGATGTGTGCTCCCCATGATGCTGTTCGGCTGGTTCTGGGGGTCACGGCTTGGTTTTACCTTCAGCTGCCAGCACAGACGCAAACACCAGGCAGACGTCCTGCAAAGGGCCCAGGGCACTTCCTGTGGGCAGGCGGGCCTGGGCGCTGCTGTGCAGCCTGGGTCAGGTTTCAGGGATGAAACACACAGAAGCTAAAATGCAGAGCGAGCACAAGAGCCAGCCCTTAAACGGCGTCTTTCAAAAAATAACTTCAGCTGAGAAAAACAATCTATTCACCTCCGCGACCTGCTGACTCTCAAAAGGACTGACATCATCCTGTTCTTAAGAAGAGCTTTTAAAAGACTCCCATGTGCTTCCATAGCAAAGGGTAATTTTCCTTCTGATTAGACGTTTATTATAGAAAACAAAAGCCGCAGGAAGAAATACAAATCATGTGTAGTTAAAAAGCCTTTTTAAGCAAAACACTGCTTTGGAAGACTGTGACCGACAAGGCCCCATACAAATGCAAAGTGGGCTTAGGATCCTCTAGCCCCAGGCTGGCCTCTGCCCAGGGTGCAAGTGGGTGCCTGAGGGGCGCTGTGCCCATGACTGTGGAAGCCGGCAGGGTAGGAAATGAAAAAGAACCACAATGCCCTCCAATCCGGCCAGCCCGAGGGACTCCAGGCGCCCGGAGGCCTCTCCCAGTGCGTCGGGGTGATGCCTCCCGCAGCCATTCCTGCCCGGCGGGGAGGGCTGATCTGCAGCCTCCGCAGGGGAGAGCAGCCCTTCCTCCTGGGGCTGGAGGCGCTCATCAGAGGCGGCTTTTGCTTTTATGCCAAAGTGAAGTCTGTCTTCCCCTAAGGCCGCAATGTTCCCTCCTCTGTCCTCAGAAATCGCTCTAACTCCACGCAATCTCTTTGCTCACGCGGACCCTAAACACCTGGAGGCAGCTGGGACACATCCACTCCCCCACTCAAACCTTCCGGCCGGTTTAGGCCGGTTTAACGCAGAAGCTGGAGATGGGAGGACTGGTGTCTACCTGACTGCCTGGGCGCTCTGGCACCGAGGGGCTGGCTGCCCTTGGGAGCTACTCCAGTTGGCAGACGTTAATCGTTAATCGTATCTCAGCAAACGGCGTCCGCTAGGCATTGGGGACTTCTCGCGGCTGACCTTGTTCCAGAAAGGAGGAAAAGGCCCGTGTCTTTTCTGGCCAGAAACGTGAGGAACTGCTTTATAACGTAAAAACAACTACTTCTTCACACACGGACACTGTTGGCAGCATCAGTGCGTTGCAAACACACTCCAGCACCTAAGTTCTGATGGAGATGGAATGATTTTTAACCCACACAACAGGCGGAGGAGTTAAGGACCCACATGGATGACCTTCTGTCCTAAGTAAAAGAATTATTTTTTTCTTTAAAAAAAGCAATTAACAATAAAAAATACCTCATTTCTAAGAAACTTGTTGGTTAGATTGATGTATTTACATGTGCTACAGTAAAAATCTGATCACTGTTCTGCACTGTAGGTTTTAAATAGAACTAAACTAAATTTGCTGGGTGATTATAACATGGTGCACAGGACTAATAAACGCGACTATGTTAAGGCTTTTCAGTAGTGTGGATGTACATGCAAACACATATACACATATGTACCCATCACAAGACTTAAAACCTTCTATCAAAAAAATTTCACATAAGCCCTAGCTGGTTCGGCTCAATGGATAGAGCGTCAACCTGCGGACTGAAGGGTCCCGGGTTCCATTCCGACCAAGGGCACATGCCTGGGTTGCAGACTCGATCCCAGGTAGGGGACATGCAAGAGGCAGCCAATCAATGATTGTCTCTCATCATTGATGTTTTTCTCTCTCTCTCCCTCTCCCTTCCTCTCTGAAATAAAATAAAATATATTTTTAAAAAAAATTTCACATAGCCCTAACCCGTTTGGTTCAGTGGACAGAAGGGTCCCAGGTTCGATTCCGGTCAAGGGCATGTACCTTGGTTGCGGGCACATCCCCAGTGGGGGGTGTGCAGGAGGCAGCTGATCGATGTCTCTAACTCTCTAACCCTCTCCCTTCCTCTCTGTAAAAAAATCAATAAAATATATTAATAAAAAAATTTCACATAAGATGAACATTTAGCCAAGAGAGAGAGCGAAATTCAAACACATCTTCGGAGGTAAAAGCAAACAAACATCGCTTTAAATGTAAACATCTTTTCCCTTACAATTCAATGGCAACAATGCAGGCGAATTCCTGACTGTGCAAAAATAAAAATAAAAAAAATCATTTACTACAACAGTAGCAGTGCCCTTCAAGTGAAATTTGAACTTAAAAGTCTTAGAAACCCGCCCATTCCGGCTTCCCCACTGTCTCCCAGGTCGGTTTCTGGGATCCCCCCGCCCCCCATGAAGGGGGACCGCCTGGCAGCTTGTGATGTTGCTGTGACACCGGGAACAGGCCACCCGCTCACCACCAACGCCGGGAGCCAAACAGGCCCGGGAGGTGAGCAGCGCAAGGGCCGCCCCGGAGCTCGGCGGCCGGGCCTGCGCCCCGTTTCGGAGAAACTGAGCCCCCGCCGGCGTCGGGGCGGCAGGGAGAGCCCTTACGCCAAGGCCCCCGGGGCCCGCGCGGCCGCGCCGGGAAGGTCCCTAACGCCCCGGGGCGGGAGGACGCCTGGGAAATGCGATGTGGACTCAGACCCTCCCCCCCCCCCAGCTCCCCGACCAGCAGGCCGGGCCCGGGCGCCCCTGCAATGCGGATCCCCACCCGACGGCCCCCCCCCCCCCGCCTGGCCGCCCCGCCCCAGCCCAGCGCCGGCGGAGCGGACGGTGCGCAGCCTGGACGGGAGCCGAACCGGCTGCAAGGCCTGCGGGTGGGCGGCCGGCGCGGGGGGCGCGCAGCGCTCTTGCCCGCCGCCCCGCACTGTCCGCCCGCGCCGCTCCCGAGCGGTTCCCGCAGGGGGAGACACCCTCTCCCCCGAACCCTGCGGCTGGGACGGGGCCCCCTCCCGCTGCAGCAAAGACTGAAAAATCATCGCCATGAATCCCCGTCCCGACAGGTGCCCCGCCGCCCGCAGAGCCGCCCGCAGAGCCGCCAGGTGAGCGGGGCTGGACGCGGGCTCACCTCGGGCCCCGCCTCACCTGCGGGCGCGGCAGGCGCGGTCCTTCAGGCGGCTCCCCGCCTCGGCGCGGTCCTCGGGGCGGGCGGCGGGGGCCGGCGGCCCATGGGCGGGGCGGGGCGGCGGGCGGGGCTGGCACCGGGCTGCGGGCTCCGGCCCTGCCCCGCCGGGCCGCCCAGGGAGGTCAGTGGGCGCCGCCCGCCCAGCGCATCTCGCCGGCTCCCCCCGCCCGAGCGCCGCCGCGGGGCCCGCCGGGAGCGGTCGGGGCGGCGGGGGCGGCCGCGCTGACGGGGCGGGCGGCCGCGGCGCCGGCGGGTCTGTGTCTGCGGGGCGGGGCGGCGGCGGGCGGTCGATACTCACTGGGCAGGGCGGGGGCGACGCGCCCGTCCCGCAGCCGCGGCGGCGCGGAGGGACCGCACCGAGCGGAGGGGGCCCGGCCGGTGGGACGCAGGCGCACAGCTCAGGTGCGGCCGCACTGCGGTTGCCCCGGGTAACGCGGGCCGGGCCGGGCGGGGCGGGGGGAGGAGCGAGGCGGCGAGCGGGAGCGCGCGCGCCGGCCGGGGTTCGAGGGGAGGCTCGGGGGGGGGTCCCCAGGACCCGCCTGGGATTGGGGGGAGGGCGCGCGGGCCGGCGCGGGGCGGGGGCGGGCGCGGGGGGGCAGGGGCGCCGGCCGGCGTTGCGCATGCGTGCGGCGCGCGCTCCCTGGGGCCCGCCGGCCTGGTGCGTGCGCACGCGCGCTGGGCCCGGAGGCGTCGGGACGTGCGGCGCGCGGGGCGCGGAGGCGCACCTGTGAGGTGTCCCCAGAGGAGCGGGCGGTGGGTGCGCGGAGCCGGGCCCGGGCGCCCCTACCCCTCGCGCGGCGTGAGTTCCCGGGGCCGGGCTGCGGCCTCTCTGTCCGGGGCCCGGGCGGGGCGCCGGGCGGCCGTGGGGGCGGGGGGCGCGGGCGCGGGGGGGCCGGAGGCGGAGCGGGTGAAAGAAAGGCCCGCAGCCCGCACTCGGGATGGGCCCGCGCCGGGCCGGCCCCTGGGCCCCGGGCGGAAGGTCCGAGCCGCCCCGGCGGCCCCGGGGCGGGCCCCACGGAGGGCAGCGGGGTCTCGGGCCTCCGCGCCCGGCGTGGGCCGCGGCGCCGGGCTGCGCGGAGTGGGGTTCCCAGATAGCGGCCGGGGGCGCGGCGCCGGCTGGGCAGCGGCAGGGCGAGGCCCCGCGGGAGCCGGACTCCCGAGCCGCCTCCATTGTTGTGGCGGCCGAGGGAAGGGGGAGCAGAACCGCCCCGGGGCCCGAGGCGCGGCGCCTTGGAGCCCTTCCCGGCGGGTCCCGGGAGAGGCGGCCGGGGCCGGGGCCGGGGCCGGGGCGCGGGCGGCGGCGGGGCCTCGCTGCAGGGTGCGCTGTGGTTTTGCAGAGCCGGCGGCCCGGAGCCCGACGAGCGCCCTGCGCAGGTGACGAGGAGCCGGGCGCGGAGCGGCCGCCGCGGGACGCCTCCATTCCATTGTCTGACCGGGCCGGGCCGGGCCTCCCCAGGTAAAGCGGCGGCAGCGCGGCGAGGGGGGTGCCCCCTCTTTCGGGACTTGGGGTTCCGTCCCGTCCCTGCTTCTGATGAACTCAGTACGTCCACCTCCCAGATCCGGGCTCATCTGCCCGCATCTCTGCCAGGTCACCTCTCGTCCCCCCCAAAACTCGGCCCCTTTGGGGAGCCCTCCCTGCGGGGCTCAGCTGCTCGCTCCCTGGCCGAGCGCTTGCTTAGTGGTTGTCTTACCGCAACAAAGGAGCCAGAAATGAGAAAGAAAGAAAAAGAAACCCCAGCTATTGCTTTTTCTGTTGTCGCCGAAGGAACGTTTTGCGCGGTGGAGACCGTGTATTGTCTTCACAGGACCGACCTGGTTTTGTTTCCATGTTTTGTCTCCTCTAGACGGGGACCCCACTTCCTGTCTTAGATGCATAGCAGGAAAGTGACCTTGTTCCCCCGAACCCCGCCCCCCCCCCCCGCTCCCCCAGGTTAAACTGTTTTAAATTAATTGTAAACGAGTCAAGTCCTACGTTTTTCCTGGTAGAAATGCAGACATCACCAAGGTGGCTCAAGTCTTTGCCGACCAGCCCGTCTGCAGAGTGAACTGCCGTGTGTCCTTGTAGATCGGTTAGAGACTCGCACGGCCTTTGTTTTCGCATCGGCCAGGGCACCGCCGTCCGCTGCAGCCGGAGAACTGCCTCGCGTCCGCCCCCTGGTCCCTCCCCTAGTCCGGGTGGACCGCGGCTTATTCCGCCATTTCCTGGACTGGTGGCCGTTTAAGCTCCAACTTTATACCTGAAACAGCCTTTCTGGTGGTGGCTCGCGGGGAAGTGCAGTGTCGGTGAAGGTGCACGAAGGACACCAGTTACAGAGTCGAGGGGAAGCTCTCGGTTACCAGCCCCGCAGCCCCTCCCCCTGCTCTCAAGCCCCCTGACCTTGGGCGGGACTCGATCCTCCCAACCTCAGCTTTCTGTCCTGTCCCTGGTGGTAATACCTGCTCTGTTTACGCCACGGGGTTCAATGACAAGAAGTATGTGAAAGTGCTTTGTAGAGTGTAGCGTGCTATATAAATGTTGGTTTTATTAGCTTTTACGACCCAAAGGAATTTTTTATTTGCAATATAATTTATATTTTCTCTTTTGACCAGATGTGTGTATTACAGAATACCAGAGATCGCCAAGTTTGCCTTTTAATTCGTGATTTTGTTATTAATTTTTATCAAGTGCTGTTAATACTTAGACTTCTTAAAGGATATTTTCCGAAGTACATGTTTTCTAGTGCTTTACATGCCATAAAAAATAAGGCAGATAAGTTCGTTGACTACAAGTGAAGTATCAGCACACTGAACACAGCATCAAACAAAACTCTCATAATCGTGTAACAAACCTATTTCCGAGTGAGAAACGCGTGCACGCTGTCCTGCGGCGGCCGCAGCGGTTGTTTGCGCTTTCACGTCCATCGGGTAAAATGGACTCTTCCTGAGTTTGTAGGCAGCATCAGAAAGAGTTCAGCAATGTAAATACTGACTGAACGATGGGACGGATGTCGTTTTAAGATGTAAGAGATGCAGTTAAGGGCCTTGTAAGTATTTTTCTTTCATTCAGATATACTCGAGGGCTTGTAGTGTGGCCAGAAAAATCAGCGAGCCCTGGTCCTGGTGGGAGCTTATGATCTGCAGTGGAGGGGATGGAAATGAAAGGCAGGCCCTCGGCTGCTCTGATCCCCAACTGGCATCTGCCCTAGGAGGGGACAAGAGGACCGAGTTTTAGGATGGATCCTAAAGATCCCCGGAAAGATCCATCCTTCCTCCCCCCGCCTCTCCCCCTCTTCACAGAAGTAAGATTTCAGCTGAGATCTGAGGGCGAGCAGGCGTCCGTGTAGAGTGATGTCCGTGTAGAGTGACGTGGGGCATGTGGGAAGGCCTGGAGGGGAAGCGCTTTGCCCGCTCCAGGACCTGAAGGGTGACTGGTGGTTACGCAGGCGAGGGGAGAGTGTGGCCAGGCGGGGCCTCGGGGTCACTCGGGGTCGGGCAGGGTCTGTAGGCTGGGTTCAGGGTGTTTTATCTGAGGGAAACTGGAAGCCTTCGCCAGGGCCGGGTTTAAGCGGAGGAATGACATAATCGGCTTTGCATTTTCAGACAGCATTCCAGCTGCTACACGCAGAATGTGGGGGTGGGGAGTGGAAGTGGGGGAGGCCAGGGAGGCCCTTTCGGAGGTCTGTCTGGACGAGAGGGGTCTTTACTCTGGAGTTCACATTGAATTCAGCTACCAACTAAACTAAGGTCAAAATAGATACTTTATTCTTTTTTCAAAAGCCCTCATTTTATCAAGTGGAATGAAAAGGCACATTTTAATGCAAAAAACACATAAATGTTAATTGTCCACATTATACTGAACAAGAAAATAATCAAATTTAAAATTGGGAAATTATTGAACACGGGTTTTCTAAGTTTTGTCAAAACAGTGATACATGAAATAAGAGTGCGGGGAGGGTCAGCAGTGAAAAAGGGAACTGTGTTGTAGTGCTGTTGGCTCCAACAATGAGAGTTTCTGAAAAACAGACCAAAACACGTGAGGGTGGGATTGAGTACAGAATGCACGCGTGAGAGGCATAGCTTCCTGAGCACCAAACAACCGGCAGGAACTACAACGGAAGAGAAAGCAGGCTCAGCTTCCACTGCGGCAGAAAGCACACACGGGGTCCAGTCTGACGGGGACATGCATGATCACCGTGCGGGGAGCTCAAACTGCAGAGCAGCCCGGATCCCAGCGTGTGTGTCTAAGCATAGAACTGGACAGAGGGATTATGAGGAACGAAGGAGCTTTAAAAAGCAAGGTAGTTGCGTGTGTATTGGCGTGGCCTGGGTGGATGTGTAGGATATATTACTAAGCCAAAAAAGCAAATTTAATTTTTTGTAAGATCCCCCAAAAAGAAAGAAATCTGTGTGTTTGTGTTCTGAATAAATATAGAAAAAGTTTGAGAACCAAAATATTTGAGAAGGATACGTTGTAACTACTGAGGGAAAGTCATAGGGGAGACAGATTGAAAAAAAAAATGTTTTTGTTGGTTTCAGAGAGGAAGAGGGAGAGAGAGAGAGAGAGAGAGATGGATGGATGGAAACATCAATGATGAGAGAGAATCATTGATTGGCTGCCTCCTGCATGCCCCACACTGGGGATCGAGCCTGAAACCCACGCGTGTGCCCTTGACCAGAATCGAACCCAGGACCCTTCAGTCCACAGGCCGACACTCAACCACTGAGCCAAACCAGCTAGGGCAGTAGAATTATTTTTAAGGGTGAGTTTGTAGGATGATTAAGTTCTGATTCATCAGCTCGGTAATGTAGGGCCATTAAAATGTTTATGTAGAAAATGTATTAAACTTTTAATGACAGAGTTAAGTGGAATAAAACCAGGACACGAAATTACATACACGATAAGATTAAAACTCTTAAAAATCCTAACAACTGTCCACAAAAACCTATGGAGAATAGTCTAGAAGAAATTAGGTGAGAATCTTAAAAATTGTATACATTGGGAAATAGCATGTTGGGTGATTTTAAAAATTTACTTTTTGGGGTATTTTCTAAGACTCTGTATTACATTTATGGTGGAACATTTAGTTTTGGGGAGCACATGTATCTGGGACGCCCGTTAGCTGCATGGTGAATAGGGATGTGCACTTTGAAGATGAGATCTGCCCTGTCACAGTCAGGCAGGCTCTAAACTGCTCCCTAAAATCGGCTTAGCTAAGTGGTTTGTTCTTAGTGGAGCATTTGGAATAAGCTGGAATGAATCTGTTACTTCCAGTATTTGGAGGAGAATTGCTTCCTAACAATATGCAGAATAAGAGTGGTTCCCTCTTCTAATTTTGTACGCGTGGAATAAATGCAGAAGCTTGAACCCGGGCCTGGGATTTCCCGGTTTGACTCTTGTTTACTCACTGCGTTTCTAACATGGAGAGGCAGTCAGGCTTTCGGGATGAGGAGGGGCGGCCAGCCAGACCAGGGGCAGAGCATCGAGAGCACAGTCATGATGCAGGGTCCGCAAGGGGCGTGCAAGGTCGGGGCGGCTGAGCAGGTTCTAGAGCAGAGCAGTGATGGCGAACCTATGACACGCGTGTCAGAGGTGACACCCGAACTCATTTTTGGGGTTGATTTTTCTTTGTTAAATGGCATTTAAATATATAAAATAAATATCAAAAATATAAGTCTTTGTTTTACTATGGTTGCAAATATCAAAACATTTCTATATGTGACACGGCACCAGAGTTAAGTTAGGGTTTTTCAAAATGCTGACACGCCGAGCTCAAAAGGTTTGCCATCACTGCTCTAGAGGGATGACCAGGTGCTCCTGGGGGTCCGCAGGGGATCCTGGGAGTGGGGACAGAAGGGAGATGTTCAAGAATGTGTAAGGGCCCCGGGAGCACATCCCATAATCCACCCCTGAGGGGAAGGGTGGAAGTCAGGGAAGCCGTCCCCGAGAAAGTGCCGTCGGGTGCGACTGGAAGGTGAACGGGACAGAAGTGGGAAGGCCTGGAGGTAGAAGGAGCTGGGGGCGGAGGGGAGGCTGTGGCTGTACTAGAGCTGATGGGCAGTGGTGAGAAAAGAGCCAGGATCGGTGAGGAGGAGCTAAGGTTGCCCGGAGCGCCAGCGCCGCATGAATAAGGAAATGACACTGACGCTCAGTGCCGGGGAGCAGTTGTGAGCAGGGCAGGACAACCGTTTTGCATTTGAGAAAGATGCCGTCAGAGTGGGCAGGTGAGGGGGAGGCAAGATGGGAGGCTTTTGTAGGATCCGGGGAAGAGGGCTCGAGCGGGCCTGGTGAGGGGGTCAGAACCAGTCCCGCTGGGGGCAGGGGCCCTCCTCTCGCTGGGGAGGTAGTAGGCTTCGGGGAGGTGGCGGGCGGACAGGCTGCGTAGAAAGGGCGCGTGGGCGTGCAGGTTCTTCCCAGAGAGGATTGGCGGGGATGGTGTTGTGCAGATCTGGGCTTTGCTGTGCGCACAAACCCATTCCTAAAATCAGCGTGGCTGTGCTTTTCTTGGGATGTAATTATCCTCCTAAATCGTTTAAGGTTGGAGAATGTTGTCCAGCTTAGACCGGGCCGTCAGCATCTTTCACATGGAGAACCCCGACTCTGGGCAACGCCGCAATTGTCTCGGGTTCCTCAGGCTAAACTCTGCCTCTGCACAGGTGGTTTCTCTGAAGAGCTGGGCGTCCTATTGTAAGGTCCTGTTATCAGACCGATTGGTGTGGTCTCTCCTGATGCTGTCGAACTGGTCCCTCCCGTAGGAGGCCGGCCAGGCCAGGGGGAGCCCACCTGGGCATTAGAAGTTGTCTCAGTGCATTCACACTGCGTAACAAACCGCCGCCGCCTGGGTGGCTCAGACAACAAGCATTCCTTTCTCACAGCTCCGGAGCTGCAAGTCCAAGATCAGGGTGCCGTAGTCAGTGTCTGGCAAGGGCCCACTCCTGGTCCGTAGACCTCGATCCTCTCGCGGAAGGGGTGAGGGAGCTCTCTGGGGTCCTCCCAAAGGCTCCATCTCCTGATACCATCACATGGGGATCAGGTTTCGTCCTATGAATTGGGGGGAGGGGGACACAAACATTCTGGCTGGGGCAGGAGGATGGCCACTGCCAGCTCACTCAGTCCCCCCCTCCCAGCGGGGCCTCAGGAGGGGAGTCTGAGTGGCCCCGCTTTGGTCCACGGTCACTGCTGTCCGGTTCATGGTGTGGGCCTTGGGGAGCAGGTTCGCCTGGCGGAGTGCCTGAGCCCGCAGGCTGGCCGTGCGTGCCGACGAGGGGACTGGTGCGAGTGGCGTCCTGGCACCCGAGAAGGGACTTCCGGAACAGACAGGACCCAGAGTTTGAAATGGTTCAGAGGTGTGACCAAGGGCGCGGGAGGGGCACTAGGCTTGGCCAGTTGAAGTCATTTAGCCAGTTTGAGAGTATTGGTCCAGTTCATCCCCAGGAGGCCTCACCGGCTGGGAGACCAGCGGCTTTGGCGGATTCCCATTTGCTCCTGGAAGAGAGGTTTAAAGAATGAACCTAGCCTGGCGTATCAGCAGCTCGCAGAGTCCATTCATTGCTTCCCAGCAGGCGGGTTTCCGCACCTCCATTCCCACTGGAATGCCCCGTTTGTCACCTGAGACATTCAGTAAAGCCATCCTGGAGCTCATTTATCTTTCATGCCCCTGCAAGTTCAGATTCATCAAATAATCATTGCTTATTTCCACGTCTTGCTCTGCGTGCCTCCCACGGCCTTGAGCCAGAGCAAACCTGTCCTGAAGGTGATGCAGCTGCCCCGAGGGGAGCGGGGAGACAGTCAGGGAGTCGCCGGGGCTCCTGTCTTCTGCACACGAAGCCCTGGTACGTCCCTTACTCAAACTTATTGTTAGATGCACAGTTCAAGCGTGCAGGGTTGAGCCTCACAGGATTTAAGAACATTTCACGGATTCCGAGTACTTGGTGTCAGCTGGCAAACAAGCCAGGCTTCTCAGCTCGCCCGTCTTCAGTAACTTCGGGCCTGGGGGTGGCCCCAGCTCACAGCTAGAACCAGGGGAGCTGCAGAATGCAGGCTTCGAGGCTTCATGACATGAAATTCAAGTTCCTAAGGACTTCTGACAGGTGCTGGGTGCCCTCTGCAGACGTGCAGCCGTGAGAACAGGGTCCTGCTGAAGGTCTCTAACTGCCGGGGCAGGAACCCGCCGAGATGGCAGAGCTGGTGGGGGTGTCATTTGGGAGCAGAGGGAGCCCACATGCACCTCTGGAGCCCTCCACGCAGAGAGTGAGGGCGTGTGTAGCAAGAGCTGTCCCGGAGGCAGTGGGATCAGACGGAGCCAGCTGTGGGGGGGAGGTGGGCAGTGGGCACATTGTTTTGCAAGATGACTATACTGTTAACACTACTAAACTGTACGCTTAAAAATGGTGAAGATTCTAAACTTTTTGGTTTTTTAATATTTTAAAAAATGCATTAAAAAAATAGCCAGAGAGAGTCCCAGATCCCAGACTTCTTGACCTGCCACCTGCTGTGACACTCCCGCGCCCAGTGTCCTGAGGACAGCCTTGCTGAAAGCCACGTGGCATTTCTGTGGCATCCCCAGGCCCAGCCCCGTCCCCTCCGCTAGTGAGCCGGGCCTCGTGGGGCCTCGGGCTTTCCTTTCGCTGCTGCCGAGGGTGGCGCGAGGCCTCCCGTGCTGTCCCGTTCTTTCTGCGCCCGAACGCGGACTGTGTCCCTCTGGGTCTCTTCCCAGCAGTGGGAGGAGGAAGCAGCTTAATAACTGAGCGTCCTCCTCTGAGATGGGAGTCACTGGAGCTCACACCTGCCACCCCCCGGCTCCTGCCGCCCAGAGCAGGGCCCCGCTGCCCCTCGAGGGAGACAGACCACAGTCCGGCAGAGGGAACGGACAGGAGGGGCCGGTCCTGCAGCCAGAGGATGCGGGGCCTCTGCTGTCCCCAGCACACTCACTCCCGGGCGCCCTGCGTGTGTCTTAGAGGGTCCTTTCCCTCAGTCCCCGTCCGTGTCCCCTGCAGAGGCAGCTGAGCACTGAGGCACTGACCCCGCCCCATGCCTGTCCGCATTACTGACGTAGGTCTTGCTCCCCATCCCCAGAGGAGTCACCGCTGAAGGTCGCCCGGCTGGGAAGTGTCAGGTCCAGAACTGAACTTGGGACCTGAAGTCCAGAGTCTCGCCCGCCAAGTTAGCTCACTTCCTAACGCAGGTGCAGGTGCAGGTGCAGGTGCAGGTGCAGGTGCGCACTCACCAGCCGGGGAGATAAGCCTGGGCTGTGTGTGGGCTCAGGAGGGCCCGACTTGCGGGGCGGGGCGGGGGGGGTCGATAAAGGCAGATGCGTTTTAAATCAGCCCTGGGGGCAGGGAGCGTCCAGGGAAACTGGCACTGAGCCCGCGGAGGAGGGACCCCGATTACAGGGAGGGGGGTCCTGGGTCTGGGAGCCTCTGCAGAGAAGGGACGGATTTGTTACACGAAGTAAGGGAACGAGGAAGCCGTGTGTACTCAGGCCTCAGGCCGCTGCCCTGGGCACTCCCATAGGCGCTTCCCATTCACCTTCTCTGGTCCTCACAGCCGGGCCTGCAGTGTTGTCAGCTGTGTGTTCTGATTGGGTCAAGATGAGCCGCGAGCGCATCCACGGGATAGAGCCAGGCTGCCCTGCGCCATCCGGGGGTCGAGTCTGTGGAGGACTTGGCGGGAGGAAAGCACATCTGTGCTCTGGTCTGCCTGCCGTTCCCTCAGGCGCACGTCTCCCTTCACCGTGTGGGGCGGTGGTGCCCGGCCCTCTGACTGGGGAGCCCACCCCCCACAGCGGCTCCCTGAGACCACCCAGGGCGGTTCGGCGCACTCGGCACAGCTGGGCAACATGTCTGCATGGACATCTTTGATGAGCGTCTGTGTCCCTGCTGGGCCAAGTTCCATGAGGAAGGGCACCCGTTATATTTCTGCTCTGGCCAGGCGCGGGGCCTGGCACCGTTAGACACTCGAGAAACATCTGTGCTTGGATGACTGGAGGACAGAGATGAAGGCGTGGAGACACTGCTGATGGGGCGCTCACTCAGCCAGGAAGCAGGGAGAGGCGAGGCCAGCGAGAGGCCGGCACACAGTGACCCGGGCCGTGTGGGGCGAGGCTGCGCCCTGAGGAGGCGGTGCTGGGCCGAGACCTGGGTGTGAGAGACTGACTCTCGGAGGATCGGAGGATCGTGCAAAGCGTGGGCCCCGGAGGTGGGGAGGAGAGACAGGCTGGGCAGGTCTGAGGATGAGAAAGGCTGGAGGAGGCGAGATTGGGTGGAGCCAGTGGCCAGCACCTGCCCAACCTGAAGGCTGTAGCGGGGGAGGGGCAGGGGTGAAGCAGAGAGACGTGATGGAGAGGCTGTGGGCAGACTGCAACTGGCAGGTGGGCGCAGTGGGGGTGGAGAGACGGGGATGGGGGCCGACCTGGGTGGGTCAGTGCAGTGTAGGGAGATGGGGGGGTGAGGAGGAGCAGTTTGAGGGGTTGGGTTTGGAAAGGCTATTTGGGGTGTCTGTAGCCGGGCTGCAGATGAAGCTGGAAGCCGAGCTCACTATGTGGCTGAGTTACTGGCGAGATTGTAGACTCGGAGAAGAGGGGTCCCCAGTTGGAGCCCTGGAGCGGCCCTGCATGTTGAGGTCGGGCAGGGCAGGAGTCTGCAGTGAAGGCGACGTGGTGGGCAAGGTGGGGGAAGGCTGGTGGGAGTGCCAGGCAGGCCAGGGGGACAGTGTGTCACAGTCCCAAATCCCGGAACTGCCTCGTCGGCACCGGGTACCTTGCGCACGCCTGGTCCTCCCGAGCTGTGGCTGTGGGCCTTAGGCTGTCCCTGTCAGCGGGGCGGTCCAGGTCGGCGGCCTCCGTGGTGCTGTCACAGCTGCAGGCTCACCCGGGACTCCTCCAGGGCTCAGCCTCTGCTCAGCCGCTGGCTGGTGCGTGACGTCTCGTGCCGAGGCCTCGGGCTGCTGCCGCCTTCAGGACCTTTCTCCCGCCGAGTCAGGCGGTTGGTCTTGATTCCGTCACGGCCTGAACTGAGTGCGACCCACACCAGTTGGCTCTCTGGACCTCCGTGTCCATGCTGAGCGGTCATCCTCTGACGGTGCCCTCTCCTCCCAGCGCCCTGGCGCCTGGGTGCCGGCAGGTGCGGCCTCAGGTGTCAGCTGGGGCATCAGTCCTGCCCTGTGTTTGCCGAGATCTCGGGTTCATCTCTAGCAGCGTGATTACCACACCAAAGGATCGGTGTGTGCATACTTTTTTCTAGACATTAACTATATTTTTGCTGAAACTTTGCTTATATAGTTGAATTTTATTATCTTAACACATTCACCTAGAAAAAATCGCTTTATTTTGCCATTAAAAATACTTTTTAAAAATGTATTTTTATTGATTTCGGAGAGGAAGGGAGAGGGAGAGAGAGAGAGCATCACTGATGAGAGAGAATCATGGACCGGCTGCCTCCTGCACGCTCCACACTAGGGATCGAGCCTGCAACCCAGGGCCTGTGCCCTTGACCAGAATCAAACCCGGGACCCTTCAGTCCATAGGCTGACGCCCTATCCACTGAGCCAAACCAGCCCGGGCTATTTGCCACTTTAATGTGAAAGAAATCTCCTTAAACACCCCCGTCCCTCTGTGGAGCGTATTGCTGAAAGTGCTCTGTAAGATGGGTCCGTTTCTGTGGACTGACTGCACTGTCACCGAGTATAGAACACACGAGATGAAACGGTGGCTGAGGCGTGATCCCAAACCTCAGGAGACTGCAGGTGGAACGTGTGTTAGTTACTTCCTTCTGTCTGCTCCTCATTCTGTTGGCTGTATGTTTGTCCCATGTTGGTGCCAAAAGACTGGAAGAGGCGCTGGGAATCGTGGCCGCAGGGTCTGGGGGGCAGAGGGCGTAGGGGAGCCTCGGGGATGCGCTCACCAGGTAGGGGTCCTCCCGTCACTGACTAGACGGCTGCGCACGAGGTGCGGGCACTCGCATCGTGGCTCAGGGGACAGGTCAGACCCGGAGCTTTGGGGTCCCACGGTGCTGCTGCTGGGAGGGGCGCTCGGGAGGGCTTCCCTGGGGTCTCACTGGGCCTCTGTGGGGGCAGCTGACAGCGATGCAGGGGGAAGGAGGCCAGGCACAGGAGGAGCACGTGCAGGACTGAAACGAAGCGGGGCGGGGAAGCTGGGCAGGACTTGGCGTCTTAGGGTCAGATTTTCAGTTCATCAGGAAACCTCAGGGCAGAAGCAAGGAGCGCATCTGACACCACACATCACGTGTCCGCTCTCCCTGGGGACCGCAGGGCGGCTCTGACGTGGCGTGTTGGCTGCGGAAACAGCAGGATTGTCCCCTGAAGTCCCAGGTGTGGGGTGCTCCTTCTGGTCCTGTATGCGGACGGCTGTTCCTCGCCTCACGGGGCCTTCTGCGGGCTCCTTTCCCAGTAGCACCCGCTGCGCTCAGGTCCCACAGGGCGTGGTGGTGCTGGCTGTGACGTGCTGTGCACAGGAGCGTGACATCTGCACCTTCTCTCTGCAGACCTGCACCCCACGGACAGCTCTCGGGAAGGGGTCCCTCCGCGGGGGCAGGGCAGGTCTGCGCTGCTCTCATGGTGACATCGCTTCATTACGGAACCGGCAGCAGTGCCCTGGACAGCCAGGCCCTTTCACCGTGTCTGTTTGTTTCTGTCGCAGGAGACTGGAGTGGCGCCTGGGCAGGGAGTCCTCAGCGGGAGGAGCCGCACACCTGGGCCCCAGGAGCTGGCTTCCGGGGAAGGCTCCGGCGGATGTGCAGGAGGCGGGATGTCACACTGACCCTTCCCGGGGAGCCTGCACGCAGCCTCTCAGCCTCTGCGGCGAGGGACACTGTGCACCGCCGTCTCTGCGTGAGAAGTGCGAGGCCGTCCACACGAGGGAGCTTCCAGGGGCTTCAAACGCCCGCCAAGGCCTGCAGCCGGAGCCCGTGGAATGTTGACACTCGGGACCCAAAAGGGAGCTCGGCGTTCATGAGCCCAGGATTCGCGCGGGCGTGCGTGTCGCTGCATCGTCCGTAGAGACCGAGGGGAACACTATGCAGGAAGAAGCCTTACTCAGGAAGGCAGGCAGGGCAGAGCTTAGGCCCACCTTGAACCCCCCGAGCAGAGCGAGCCTGAGATAAGCCGCCAGCATGGCCAAGTGCGAGGCTCAGCGACCTCGCGCCCTCTAACTAGTAGCCACAAGGAACTGTCTCCGCTCCGCCACGATACCAAATAGGAAACATGATCTACAAGTGCCCCATGTGTAGGGAGTTTTTCTCTGAGAGAGCAGACCTGTTCATGCATCAGAAGGTCCACACTGCCGAGAAGCCCCATAAGTGTGACAAGTGCGACAAGGGCTTCTTTCACATATCAGAGCTCCACATTCACTGGCGAGACCACACAGGAGAGAAGGTCTATAAATGCGATGATTGCGGTAAGGATTTCAGCACCACAACGAAACTTAACAGACATAAGAAAATCCACACAGTAGAAAAGCCCTATAAATGTTATGAGTGTGGCAAAGCCTTCAATTGGAGCTCACACCTTCAGATTCACATGAGAGTTCATACAGGCGAGAAACCCTATGTCTGCAGCGAGTGCGGGAGGGGCTTTAGTAATAGCTCAAACCTGTGCATGCATCAGAGAGTCCACACCGGAGAGAAACCCTTCAAATGCGAAGAGTGTGGGAAGGCCTTTCGGCACACTTCCAGCCTCTGCATGCATCAAAGGGTGCACACGGGGGAGAAGCCCTATAAATGTTACGAGTGTGGGAAGGCCTTCAGCCAGAGCTCTAGCCTCTGCATCCACCAGAGAGTGCACACTGGGGAGAAGCCCTACAGGTGCTGTGGGTGTGGGAAGGCCTTCAGCCAGAGCTCCAGCCTCTGCATCCACCAGAGAGTGCACACTGGGGAGAAGCCTTTTAAATGCGATGAGTGTGGGAAGGCCTTCAGCCAGAGCACCAGCCTCTGCATCCACCAGAGAGTGCACACAAAGGAGAGAAACCATCTCAAAATATCAGTTATATAGAGCGTTTTGCTAAGAGTTAAAAATCTTAAAACCCGTAAGTGCCACTAGGAAGGAAACCCTATGAATACCTGCATTGACCCAAGAAATTGCTCCTGGAAGCCCGGCAGAACGTTCTTTTGAGGAGGTGTAGGTGAGGTGGTTTGTTTTTAATTCCCACCAAGTGTGTTCCACAACTTGATGTCCCTCCGGGCGTCTGCCCAGGATGGGTTGTGAGGTCCCAGCCGTCTCCCATTCACAGAATGCGGGTGTGTGTTTCCTGGGCTTCCGGCCCGATGCCTCTCTAGTTGAGTGCTACACAGGAAACCATGATCATCACCCAGCCTCCCGCGTCACCTCCCACGGACGCTTCACCCACCAGCGAGTGTCCAGGTACCCCTGTCAGGAGCTCAGGACCCCCTTCTCTGGATCAGCGTGTCAGTTAGTGCTTTGAAAGGGACCGCTCCCCGAGGCAGTGCTCTAGAATTTCTCCATAGATCCCATTGTCTGTCGCCCCACTTCCCTGCGTGTCCTCAAAGTCCTTTCCCAGAAACACCACCCTTCCTAGATGGCATCCGATCTCACTAGGTTTCAGGCGTCTCGGGCGCCACTCATGCGACCCATCAGGAGTCATTGGCAGGCGCACGCTCCCTTAAACATTTTTTTTTTAATTTTGTGGATTCTGCTAATCACTGTGTTCCTTCCTGTTAGACTTTCTAGCGGCTCCATCACCTATTTCTAACTTGAACTTTTTTTTTGGAAGTAGCTGAATGCAAATAGGGAGGGGTAGGCAGAGCTGGAACTTTTCTGTGCCCAGATTGCCCTCAGGGGCTCCTTTGTGACTGGATCCTTCTGGGCCAGAGCAGCCCGTGGGGGTGGGAGGTGGGAGGAGCCACTGTTATAGTCTCATCCCTGTGATTCTGGGCAGTGGCAGCCGGGAGCCCTCGGTGACCCCTTGGTTGAGGATTACCTATCGGTTCCTTTTTAGGCCTGAATGTCTATGCTAGTTACCTTTTCTTTCTTCATTCATTCGAATATTTATTGAACACCTCCTATGTGCCAGGCACTGTGCTGGGTGCAGGGAATGCCACTGAATCAGACAGACAAGGGCCCCTACTCATGGAGTTTACTTCTGGTGGAGGAGACAGGCGATGAGTAAACAAACATAACGTAGTTGAGATAGTGATTAAGTGCTATGAAGAAAATAAACTGGGTGATGATTTAAGTCGAGGGTGGGAGGGCGGGGGTGGGGCATCCTTAGGTAGCAGTCGGGCAAGGCCTTTCTGGGGGTGGCGTTGGGCGGAGAGCAGAGGATCTCTGGCTGGTGGAGCCCCCAAACCGTAGCGGGTGGACCTGCGGTGTTTGTGGAAAGGCGGGTGCTGAGGAGTGAGCAGTGAGGGGCAGGTGCTGAGGTTCTAGGCCTTTTTTGTTTTGTTTTGTTTTTTTGTCTACATTGATATTAAACACTCATGTGGAGGAACTCAAGGAATGTCTAGACGACCAAAAGTCCCCAGTGACAACAAAAGCGGCCAGCGGCCAGCCTTGTCTGCCCGTCCTGTCGGCACTGGCCCCACATGCAGCCCTTTGCTCAGGAAGTCGTGGGGAGTTATGGTCTCGAAGTTCGGACACGGGTGGCGTGTCCCCACGTGGTGTCTCCATGGCACAGGTGGGAAACGAACCACCAGAGCAGTCAGAAGTGCTGGCGGAGCTTGGGTTTCTCACGTGTGAGCTTTCTGTTGGGCTGGAAGGGGGCGACTTAGGGGAGCACACGGTGGGCGGGCCGGGGAGCCAGGGGCCCTGGGGCAAACTGGTCACCGTCTGGATTTGACTCCAGATGTCGTCGCAAGTCTTGGGGGCCACACCCCACACGCTCCCCCTTCACCCAGAACGGCCGGCGCAGCCCCCACAGTCCCTTCCAGGCCGGTCCCGACCGCAGTGTACTGTAGCGTCTCTCTCATGTCCAGTAGCGCGAGGCTTAGGGGAGTAGCCTTCTAGTCCGTAGAGTTAGTGTTAGGACAGTTGGTTTGATTTCTAGCTTGATCACTGTTAGGGGGGTGAGCTTGGGCAGATCACTTGGCCTTCGAGTCTAGGTTCCTCCCCCGCGAGGACGCTGGGCTCGGGACTCCGTTCCCAGCTCGCCTAGAGTTCTATATTTCTACATAGTTGAATTATTTTATCATGCTGTTGCTGGGAAACGACTAACACTTTTGAAGCTACTAATCTTATGTCGAGCTTTAAAGTCCATAATTGTCTTCAGAAAATATTATTTGACCTACAGTATGTCCAGATCAGTTTAATAAAATTACTTTATAACAGGGCTCTGTGCCTGGCCTGTGGTGTGTGAACTTCGTGGTCGGCGTGTATGTGTGTGGACTCCGTGGTCAGCGTGTGTGTGTGTGTGAACTCCATGGTCAGTTGGGGGGGGGCACTTGTGCACCAGGGCGACCATGTAATGTACAGTTCGAGATGGACACATGCGGGGGAGGGGTGGGGTGCTGGCCATACCTGAGTGAGGACTGCAGGCCTACCCGGGACCAAACCAGGGTCACAGCCCAGATGACTGAACTGCACGAGGAGCAATTCCAAGAGGAGTCAGGTCCGCGGCTGGAGGCAGCGCCCCGTCCTGGGCAGCCCACCTTGGTGGTAGCTGTCTGTTTCCACGCTGGGATCACCCAGGGTTCCCACACATCCTGCTCTTGGAAGAAAAACCGACACACACGACTCTGCCACCCCGACAATAGTTCACGTTCCCTGTGGGCCCATCGTGGTCATCCGTGGGGCCCCACGTGCCGTAGGCCAGGCCTGCGCCAGTCCCTGCTGGCCACCCCCCGCTGGCCCGAGGGCAGGTCCGCGCCCCACGGCCACAACCTCGGGGGAGGCAGCCCACACTGGCCCTTGGGCTGTGGGTAGTGGGGAAGAGAGGCCACACGTGGGCTCAATGTCACCGTGGAGCCCTCCTGGTGCCCACAAGGACAGGGTGAGAGGTCAAGGCTGACGTCCAGTGAGTCTTTAGTCTCAGATAAAGCTGTTCCTGTCGCTTGGTGCTGTGTTCTGTGTGTGGGTCGTGTCCCATGTCACTCGCCTGGAGTACAGTGTGCAGGTCCTGCCTCTACAGACGTCAGAGTCAGCCCGACCTGCCCAGTGCGGCGGGTGACCCAGTGCGGCGGGTGGTCGGGGCAGAGCTCAGGGTGTCGCCTGCAGACACGGGAACACTCAGTGGGCCTGTCTCCTCAGCAGGGTGGGTTTGTGCTCACTTTTTCCTCTTGGACCCAAGAATTGTTTGGGGGAGTTGACCTAATTTTTTTCAATTGTATATTCTCTCTTTTCCATCAATCACTGTACAGATAATATTTTAAGAACAGACACACACACAGGAAGTCAGGTGTCTTTCTCGGGGAAACTTGGAGAAGGCCCCCCCCCCCCAAAAAATAGTCCCGTCCAGTTCCCTCACATCACATTTCACAATGGAATTTTCAAACGCTTAATTAGAAAAGTCACTTCTGTCTCTCCCACCTGAGTTTATAGACAGATGTCGTCACAAGTCTTGGGGGCCACACCCCACACACTCCCCCTTCACCCAGAACGGCCGGCACAGCCCCCACAGCCCCTTCCAGGCCGGTCCCGACCGCAATGTACTGTAGCGTCTCATGTCCAGTAGTACAGAAGTCTATACCTACTGCACTGGCTTAGGTGATACTTAAGGAGAAATTTGAGTGTTTTTTTTTTTTTTGCTCCTGTGGACAAATCAATTTAAAAAACAAAACCAAAAACATGATCCCGGCCGGCGTGGCTCAGTGGTTGAGCGTCGACCTATGAACCAGGAGGTTGAGGTTCGATTCCCGGTCAGGGCACAGGCCCAGGTTGCAGGCTCGATCCCCAGTCGGAGGGCGTGCAGGAGGCAGCCGGTCAATAATTTTCTCTCATGGATGTTTCTCTCTCTCCCTCTCCCTTCCTCTCTGAAATCAATAAAAAAATATTTAAAAAAATACAGAAAGTACGATCATACTACACAGGTTTAGCCTAGTAGAAGAGAGAGCCTCTAAACAATTGCTCATGGCACAGGGCCCTAGAACACCCATAGAAGGGTGACCCCCGTGCTGCGTTAGCGCAGAGGTCAGCGTGAATAACCTGTCTCTGGCCATGGAGCCAGGTGGGGCTTCCACCAGAAGGGCTTTAAGGGCTGCATAGGAGTTCGCCTAATAGTATAGTGAGAAAGCAGTGGAGAAAATACATACTTTGGGTCTCAAAATTAGTCCTGCTTCAGAACCACTGGAGGGCTTTTGGGAACAGGGGTCCCTGAGCCCCACCCCGAGTTTCTGATTCAGTGGGTGCGGGGGTGGGGCCTGAGAATTTTTGTCTCTATCAAGTTCCCAGGGGATGCTGCTGCTGCTGCTGCTGCTGCTGCTGCTGCTACTGTCACCCGAAGGACCACCTCTGGAGAGCGGCTGACGCGCACGCAGACCTGGCCTGCAGTCGCAGCGCGTTGGGGGAACTGTAAGTAACTCGGCGTCGCTGGAATTTGATGTGTCTGAGCGATTCGTTGAGAGAGCTAGGGAGGCGCCTGCGTGTCCAGGAGGGGTGGGCAAGGGAAATGGAGAGACTCGGCGGCGGGCACCAGGATACAGGACATAGGACGTGATCGCATGTCTAGCCCTAATGATGCGAGATGATACGTGAGTGACCTTCGGCCCTAATGATAGGAGATACAGTAGCCCGTGGCGTAACTGTCAACCCCGTATGTTACGAGGCGAGATGACGGTCAGCGGGCGTTGTGCCCCCTTCACAGCTGAGGTCACTGCCCGCTGTCGCGCGGCTCACTGGTTGGAGAGGTGGAGGCAGAGGACACGGAGGAGGACGCCTACAGTTTCTGCTTTGGAGGCAGATGCCAGGCGATGCCGTGACCACGGCGGGGAGTGCAGGGGTCGGGGGAGCAAGTTTGCACCATGTGTGCCGTTCTCGTCGCTGTGCGTCCTGATGGCTCCCTCTGGCTGCTGCTCAGTGGCCTGTGTACGGACCACCCACCGTCCCCACCCACTCGCCTGCGGTGGGCACGGGGCTGTGTGCACATCCACAGAGGTGTGTGTGGGGGGGGGGGCTCCCCCGACGTCTCTCACTGCGGTTGCTTTTGTGCCTCTAAAGCAGGGGTCCTCAAACTTTTTAAACGGGGGGCCAGTTCACTGTCCCTCAGACCGTTGGAGGGCCGGACTATAGTTTAAAAAAAACTATGAACCAATTCCTATGCTCACTGCACATATCTTACTTTGAAGTAAAAAAACAAAACGGGAACAAATACAATATTTGTATTTGCATGTGGCCCGCGGGCCGTAGTTGGAGGACCCCTGCTCTAAAGTCTCTTACTCAGCCCGGCCGGTGTGGCTCAGGGGTTGAGCGTTGACCTATGAACCAGGAGGTCAGGTTCGATTCTGGGTCGGCACAGGCCCAGGTTGCGGGCTCCATCCCCAGTGGGGGGCGTGCAGGAGGCAGCCGGTCAGTGCTTCTCTGTCATTGTTGTATCTCTCTCTCCCTCTCTCTTCCTTCCTCTGAAATGAATGAAAACATGTTTAAAAACGAAGTCTCTTACTCAGAGGTGGAAGGGGTGTCCCCACAGCTCCTGGCCTCTGGGTGTCACCCTAATGGCTCCCGAGCCTCAGGCGTCGCCCTGAGGTGTAGGATTCCTTGTGCCTCTTCCTGCTTTTGCGGGGGGGCGGGGGGCAGGGGGCAGGGGGCCTGCAGGCAGGACACAGAACTCCATCCCTGAACCCGCCTCTCCCTTTCCGGGTGTTGCCCCGCTTGTTAACGTGGCGCGATGTCTGTCTGCAGCCACCAGAGGGCGCCGGCCGCCTGAGTGATGGAAAGCGCCCCACAGGCAAGGAAAGGCGCCCGGTTCTCCCAGAAAGTGGCCTGTGGAGCGTTGCCTCCCGGGCTATCCAAGTCTCGGGGCGCTTGTTCAATTGTCGCAGAAGTGTTACTGACTCCCCCCAAGCCCCTCGGGTTCGGGGCGCCGTGGGTGGGGCTCAGGCCCCAGCAGGGAGCGCGGTGTCTGGCGGGTGTGTGAGGCCGAGGCCGGTGTGGAGCTGGGCCATGGGCGGCCGGGGCGGGGACCTCGAGCCCAGAGGAGGGGCCGGGAGGGCCTGGGGCCCAGGCTCTGAAGAGCGCAGAAGTGAGTGAAAAGGGTTTTTCCGAGAAACCAAGGCCGGCTCCGGGGGGAGGAGAAGGGAGAGCCCCCACCTCCCACGCTGACCCAGAAGCACCCCAGTTCTCCCCCTCGCCCTCCGCCCATGTCCTGAGCGAGGCTCCAGGACACATTCCCGCCCGAGGGCCAGGCTGTCCACAGCACCGCCGCCGGCCACGAGGGGCAGCGCGCAGCGCCTGTGACAAGAGTCCTGTCCAGCACCAGGACGCTGTCCCCTCCTCTGAGTGCCTGCCTGCTTGCTCAGGGTCAGGAGCTTCCGGTGCAACCGGCCTATGTGACGGTCATTCCCCGGAGCCGGAGCCAGGGAAGAGTGGAGAACCGTGGGAACCGTGGGAGCCATGGGAGCCGTGGGAGCTGGGGCTGCACAGGCCGGGAAGCCCCTCCTGCTGACCGTCCTTTCTCAGCGGAGATGGGCCTCGGGGCAGCCGCAGGGAAGGGTGGAAGAGAGCGTCCCGCTTCTGCTTACAGTTCGAGCCAGCGGCGTGTCTGCCTCCCTCCCTCCCGCACGTGAGTCCGCTGGTCTCCGGGGGCCACTTGGACACAGCCGGTGCCCTGACCCGGGCCGGGATCGAGCCTGCACCTGAGGCATGTGCCTGTGGCCGGAATCGAACCTGGGACCCTTCAGGCTGTGGGTCGGTCCTCTGTTCACGGAGCCAGGTTGGCGAGGGCTCGTCGGCGACCTTTTTTCAATAGTAGTGTAATTTTATTTTTTGCATGTGGCTTTCCAGTTTTCCCAGAACCATTAATTGAAGGGTTGGATTTGTTTTTTCATTGACTTCAGAGAGGAAGGGAGAAGGAGAGAGAGAAACATCAATGATGAGAGAGAACCGTGGATTGGCTGCCTCCTGCACGCCCCCCACTGGGGATCGAGCCCACAACCCGGGCCTGTGCCCTTGGCTGGGAATCGAACCGTGAGCTCCTGGTTCATGGTTGACGCTCAGCCGCTGAGCCTCGCCGGCCGGCTCACCGTGACCTTAGGGCTCGCTCCTGCCCGATGCAAGGGACAGGCGGGCCCAAGTGGAGCATGAAGACGAGACGCAGCACCTCCGTTTTAAACACATTCGGCCTCACTCAGCTGAGCAGCTCAGGTCAGGGGTCACAGCTGGGAGGGCAGGGGTCACGGCTGGGAGCGTGTCAAAGGCATTTATGCGCCGGTGTATCCTAAGTGCTTAATTTATGCCGTGCGCACCTTGCGGATGCGATCTGAGAGTTAAGGCGGGGTCACTGCTGTCTTTTTCTGTTCCACGTTGTCAGGGAAACCTATGTCTCTTTGGCCTAAATGTTGAGAGAGAGAGAGAAATGGAGCTTTGGAATAACTTTCCCGCTGCTGACGACAAGGAGCCCCTCTTGGCAGAAACCCTTTGCCTTTTAAAAAGCACACTTTTTACCTCGCAATAACTACGATGCCACAGAAGGCTGCAAAACTGGTATCCGCCTGTGCGTCCGTGAGGACAGCACAGCATCAAACCAGCAAGTGGTCGCGGCCACACCGGGTGCGACCCACTTTCCGGGGCAGCCGATGCCACCTCCAGGTCTCAGCCACTCCAAGAGCCGGGCTCGGAAACCTGTGTCCTCCGCCAGGGGCGCCCCCTCTCCCCGTCCGCCCCCTTCCGCACACCCACGGGCCTCCCGCCAGGTGGGCCTGGGGCTGGGGAGCTGGGCACGAGCTGGGGATCTGCTGGCCCCGCTGGGAACGCGCTCAGACACCCGTCTCGCCGCTCTCCATCGATTTCCACTTGAGACGGAAGGAGGTGGAACTGGGGCGAGCCGCCTGGCTCCCGGGAGAAGCTCTGATTACAGATTAGAGGGGAGAGCTGTGCGTGCATCCCTGAGGCGGCGGCCTCTCGTGAGGTGACGTGGTGACTGTGGGCAGGCGTCCTGCAGGGGCCCGGGCGCGGCCTGGGCGGGGCTGGTGACCAGAGGCTCTGCTGGGAAGCAGGCAGGGGGCGAGCTCTCGGTCCTTGGTGACCAGGCTTGTGGGTTCCCCACCAGGCAGGTCCCCGATGCTCGGTCACCAGCGGGCGGGGTGCAGTTGGACTCAGCTCTGGCACCGGCCGCCTGGCGTGGGCGCAGACCCACAGTCACGTTGGGTCCCACAGGCTGCCCCGAGACACCGACGGCAAGGCCAGGCTGTCACCTGAGCTTCCGATCACCTGGCACGGGCTCACCTTCCTGCTGGACACCCGACGCCCCGAGACGAGGGCTGTGTGGGCGCCGGGCACCCTGCCTGCCAGCCCACCGTCCTCGCCACCGTGTCCGAGGCCTTCCCAGCAGGGAGCCTCCTTCTTCCTTCAGGGTGACAGCAGGGAGCCCAGACGCCCAGCCGGGCCCCATCTTTCTCCCGTTGCCGCCAAACTGGGGGCAGTCCGTGCTCCCGCACTGGCTTCGGGCCCACAGCGCCGGCAGGAGCATCGGGCCTCTGCGGGCCACGGGGAAGGTTCTTTTCTCCGCCCCGCTCCCCTAAATCCAGCCTTGCCCGCTGCTGTGGCTCAGTGGTGAAACCCCCCTAAGAGCCAGGAGGTGGGTCCCCGGTCGGCACCGCATGGGCTGCGGCTCCATCCTCAGCGGGGGGGGGGGGGGGGGGGGGGGCGGGGGGGGGACGTGCGGAATCGGTTTCCCGCTCCCTCTCCCGTCCTCTGACATCAGTGCACTAGTGTGTGTTTACCAGTGTGAACCTCGAAGACCCGGCTGGTGGTTCTGGCCCCACACTCCGTCCTCCTAGTTGAGCGGGGCCCCTGCCATGTGAGCCGAGACCACCAGCAGGCCTGGCCGACTGGCCTGGCAACGCTCGCCGGCCTTGGGGGCGGGAGGGGCGCCCCGGTCATCGTGGTGCTGGCTCCGTGGTTTGAGGGTTAACTGGGGTGTCTGTGGGGCTTTACCTCGGAATGGGGCCCTCAGAGGGTCTCTCCAGCCCTCAGGAGCGAGGCCCCCTCCCCGGGAGCCGGGAGCGGTGACAGGGCAGACCTGGCCCGTGGCTGCGCGGCCCCCAGCCCCCGGCTCAGGTGTTGTCCTTGCCGATGGCCCAGCCAAGCAAGCTGCCTCCTGGCCTCACCTCCCCCTCCGCCTCCTGAATGGCTGCCTGGCTGCGCTCGGCCCCTCGCCCGCCTCCCGACAGTCACGTCTGCCCACGGCTCCGGCTCTTTGCCACATGCCACTGCCTTCAGGATAAACATCGCACAGACTTCCCGGAGCCGCACAATGGTCCTTTTGTAGGAGCTCAGGTCTTACCGCGGGGCCACGCTGCTGGACGGAGCCGCTCGTTACTGACACCAGGGCCCCCCCCCCCACACTCCCCACCCCGCTCTCAGGAATTCAGAGCCGCCTGCTGGTTTCTGCCCTGGTGATTGCCGCTGAAGGCAGCGGGCCCGGTCCACACGGCCGCCCTGAGCCGGGCGCCCTGACCCTGTAGGATGGTCCCTGCCCAGCAAGGCATGGCCCAGGCTTCTAACTCAGAGAGAATCACGGATCGGCTGCCTCCTGCACGCCCCCCACGGGGGATCGAGCCCGCAACCTGGGCGCGTGCCCTGACCGGGAATCGAACCCTGACCTCCTGGTTCATGGGTTGACGCTCAGCCACTGAGCCCGCCGGCCGGTGTCCCTTCTCGTCCTCACAGGAATGTTAGGGTTCCTGTTGGCGGATGGTCCTTTAGACCCGAGCGCGACCCCCGACCCGATGGGTGGAGGCCACACTCATCCATCTTCCCCTCTGGTGGCTTTAGTCAGAGGTCTTCTGTGCGCATTAAAAATGCAAATGTCCGCCCCTCGAATTCCAGGAATGTGCCGAGGGGACGGGGCTGGGTTTAACGGTTTCTGTGACAGCTGGGCGGGTCGTTAACATGTAAATTCCACGGCTGGGAAGGTTGACTTTTGGTCGTAAAACGCGTCTTTTCTCCCGGTAACCCTGCCTGACTCTCCAGCTGTCTAGACAATGAAAAAATTAGCACCACGAAACAGAATAGTTTCAAAACCTTTGGGACCAAATACTTTCTTTAAAAAAAAAAAATCCACGGCGAGAAATGCCAGACCAGCTAGTTAATTATGCAAGGAACCCGCGTTCCAGCCTGGCCTGGCCACAGGCCCGCGGGCGGGAATGGCGTTTTCATACCTCGGAGAAGCACTTTCCCACACGGATCACACTGACTTTGACCCCTGACCCCCGGGACGGTGTGGCCGTATTTGTGACCTTGCTCCGGAAGGCCCAGACCCCCACTGGCAACACCTCCCACCCCCCAGCACTGCGGGCTCCTTCTCTCCTCGCCGCCCATCAGCCCCCGGGGGAACCAGCTGTGGCTCTCGCAGATCCCTCACTGTGTGGTCCAGTGGGCGGAAAAGAAAAGTGCGCAAGAGCCCAAACTCTTCAGATCCCTCATTGGCCTCCCATCGGTTTGGGATCAAAGCCCCTGGAATTGTGACACGGCTCCCGAGGCCTGGCGCCGGGTTCTGAGATGGAGTAACTCGTCCTGCAGCAGCCGCTCACTGTCACGCTGTGACGGAGCCGAGGACGGGGACGGCGTTCAGGTGGCTGGTGCACGAGACGGTGCTGAAGGCCCCGCTGCCCCCAGCGAGGAGTTCGCAGGGGGGCCGGCTTCCTGGACCTGCCTCCTGCCTCCTGCGTCGCTTCATCGCTCTGCCAACGACCACGGCACTGTCTCTGAGCCGGCGGGGCGGGTGATCGGAACCTTCTAAAGGCTCTCTCTTCCCAGGCCAGGAATCCGTGACTTCCTGACATTGAAGCAGAACCTGAGTGTTCAAAGGAAGCCTCCAAGGCGGACAGGGCTCAGTTCCTGGCGGTGGCTGCGGGAGCGCTCGTGTGGAGGGGGCAGGTGACAGCCACATGTAGCAACATTAAAGGGGCCGAGCTCCTGTGGGCAGCCCAGCCTCGGCTCCACCCCCCTTCTCCCTCCCACTCCTTCCCCCCTCCCCTCCCCCCTCCCCTCCTTCTCCTCCTTCCCCTCCTTCCTCCCTCCAAAAAGGCCGGTTGCCCTCGAGGGCCCAGGACTCCTCCCAAGGCGTCCTGAGTGGGTGATGGCGTGAGCCGGCGGTGGGGTGCGTGGAGTGAGGCCCGGGGCTCCCACACATGCGCTTGGAGGTTGGTGGAGGCGCTCTGGGTCTCAGGGTTTGGAAAGGTGCTGATGGAAGCCATGCACACCCCCCGCGGGCGGCCGCCCTCCCATGTCCCCTGACACTCGGCTCTGACTTCAGTGACGCTGGACTCCTGCCCGCCCAGGACAAACGCGCCCAGGCCCGCGACCTGCCCGGGCGCCTCAATCGGGACGAGTCCCCTCGAGCTCGCGAATCGCGACGCAGGAAGTGTAACGTGGTTCCAGAAACAGTGGCGCTGGTTTCACAGCCCCGCGCCCGCTGAGGCTTTTGAAAGCGGGAGCATCGCAAACCCCAGACCAAGGGGCAGTGGGAGCAGCAGTCGGAGCCTGAAGACACCAGAGGGAGCGGCGCCCCAGGCCGGGCAGGCGGCAGGCGGCAGGCGCAGGAGCTTAACAGGACGGCCCCCACTGTCCACCCAGGGCCAGGGCCCCATCCCGCCCCGCCACCGACCGGGAAGGTGACCGTCTCCATCCTCGGGGTCAGGGGAGGTGCCTGCTCCCTGAGACATGGGGGACAGAGACCTGGGCCGGCCAGGCCGGGCCCCTTCCTCTCCCGTCTCCCCTCCCCGCTGCCATCACCCCTCCCCTGTCCCGGGAATTTCCCTTCAGGCCCCGAAAGTGACTGTGGTGCTGGGCCGTGACGTGACGGTGGGGAAATGAGGCTGAGGGGAGCCGCTACCGAACACGAAGGACAGCGTGGAAGTGCTGGGTCCCGCGCGTTATACGTGGTCTTTCAAGGCCCTCGTTTTGCTGGGATGAAATGAATGTGTTGCTGGCAAACGAGCAGTCGAGATACTCCTCGTCCGTGCATCGCGCACCTGGCAGCCGGCGGCCTGGGCTGGGCCGCTGCGAAGGCGCCCCGTGCATGCAGCTGGGCCTCGGCCTAGGCCACGCGGGCCTCGCTCAAAGCCACGGCTCCCTCCTGCACACGCTCCCGGGGGCCTGGGCTGGGAGCCTGGCCACGGGGTGCACTGGAGGGACCAGGTGACCGGCCGGCTGCTCTGAGGAGTGTGCCCAGAGTGCCCAGCACCACCGGATAGTCGCTGGCCTCGAAGTCAGCAGCGGTGACCCACCCGACCACACGCACGCACGGCCTCGGAGAACCTTCCAGCAGAGCAGGTGGGGGAGGGAGCAGCCCACCCGCCGTGGGGCTGGACCAAGGCGGTCTGGCTGGGAGGCTCCACCAAGATCCAGAGCCACCGAGACGCTCACGGCCGCCCGTGGATGTGGGCGTGTGGACGCTGGGTGCCCGGGAGGGGCGGGGTGGGGAGGCTTCTGTTTGAGGCTTTTTAAATGGAAAATCAAAGCCGCGAGCTTGGCCTGCGGAAGCATCGGAAGTTGGTTGTGCTGACGGCACGGATCCCAGAATAGGAAGCAGCTGGAGAGTCAGCTGGAGAAAAACAGGGCCTGCGACTCCCTCTCTCCCCTTCTCTCCCACGTCAGCCCCCTACACACACACACACACACACGAGCACTCATACACGAGCACTTACACACACGGGCGCACACACACACACTCATGCATGCACATACACTTATACACACGCTCACACACACGCACATGCACACATACACGCATGAACACACACACTTATACTCACACACTCACACTTATAATCACACACACTCACATACATACACTCACACGCACACACGCACAGGCTCACACACAAATACAACAGGGAGGGGAGGAAACTGCAACACACAATTGAGAAACAAAAGCTGAAATGCACATGGAGCCCAGGGAACTGGCTCGGCCCCTCTCCCTCCAGGAGAAGTGGAAAGCATTGCACCCGGGAATAGAGGCTCCTGCCCATCACACCCCCGGGGAGAGCAGGGACTGCCCATCTGCAGAGCAGAGCGCTGGGCACCCCGTCCTGCCCAGGCCCCGGTCAGTGAGGCGCTGGCTCCTGCCCCTGCCCAGGCCCCGGTCAGCGAGGCACTGGCTTGGGCATGGGCCGGTCCCAGCTGCCCAGAGGCTGAGAGGCTGGTCCTGGGCACGACCACAGACAGGCCACACCTCATTGCTCCGCCACTACCTCCTTCTCCCGCCCTGGCTGCCCGGGTTCCCAGCAGGGAGGCTGGCTCCAGGCAGAGGATGGATCGCCGACTTCTGGGATGTGAGTTGGAAGAACAGGAGGAGCGAGGACAGGAGCAGCGGTGGGCAGGCTGCCCTGGGGGCGGGAGACTCTGATGTGCTCGCTCTGGCGCGGCAAGGACTTCAAACTGTTCCAGACGATCCAGAAATCAGTCTCCCTTTGGATCGTCAGGCACCGGCCACAGGAGCCTCCTCGGCCAGCAGAGCCCCTTCCGCAGGAAGCTGCCAGGCGTGGGGAATGCGGTTCCAGGCTGGGTCTTAACAGCCAAGGCCGGGCCTTCTGAATCCGAACCCGGGTTTCTGATCACAGGCGGCGCGCTGGGAGGAGACCCGGCAGCCAGCGCCCACCGGGCTCCAGGCCTGAGCAGACGGCTCCTCATCCAAAGAAACCGGCAGAAAAGAACCCGAATAGTTTCTGAAATGCTCCTGCAGTAGGAACCGTGGGGCACTGCGCCCCCAAGAAGAAACCCACTTTGAAAAGGAGTTGCTGCAGGAAACAGAAGTGAGCCACAGGAAGCACCTCTCGGTTTACAAATGAGGCCTCCAAAGGAGGTAACAGCGAGATGGTCAGACACTGGGTGCAAGGAAGGGGGTGTGTCCAGAAAGGTCGTGAGAACTAAACAGAGACCAGAAGAGTGGACAGCGGCGTTGGAAGCAGCAGAAAACAGCACGGAAACAGAAGAGAATTGGATCAGTGACGTCCGGGAATGGGGGGGGGGGGGGGGGGGGGGCGGGTTGGGGTTGCTCACCACAGGGTGGGAGGGTTTCCAGCTACATGTCGCAGACAACACCCTCTCGAGGACAAGTCAGGAAGCTGTCCTGAGGAAGGAACAGGGAGAGGCGGTCTGAGATGCGGCGCAAGAGTCAAGCAACGGGCTATGGAAGTTCCTGAAGGAGAAGCCACCTGGGGGGCAGCTGGTTAACATTGGTCGACCCCCATGCACCTCCCCCGCCCCTGGACCTGATGGCTCGGAGACCTGCGCAGGTGGGACATGGGGTAACAAGCCACCAGGGCAGCTCGCCTGGGACAGCAGGACGTTGGCAACGGCCTCAGCCCATTCCGGAGGGACTGGCTCTGTCAGGAACCAGGAGGATTCTCCGTGGTGGTGTGGTGAGACTTCCCGGGCACACGGTTAACTAGGAAAAGCCAGCTGTGGAGAGCATCCTGCCACTTGCGCACAGGGGAGGGGGAAAGGAGTCCACCCGCATAGATTCATATTTGTTTGTTGCTAGGACTGAATTACGCCCCACCTCGTCCATATGTTGAAGCCCTGACCCCCCCCCCCCCACCACCACCACCATGTGACTGTATTTGGAGAAAAAGACTTTAAGGAGGCAAAGTTCAATGAGATCCTAATGGCGGAGTCCTAATCCTGCAGGACTGGTGCCTTTTTAAGGCGAGCAGACACCAAGGTGCATCTGCGCAGAGAAGCAGCCGTGTGCGGACACGGTGAGAAGACGGCCGGCTACACCCCCGGGAAGGGCATTGCAGTAACATCAGGAGCAAAGACAAGGAGGCTGGTTTTCCTTCATTACCTAATGTTCTGGGTAAGCGAACAAGCCAGAGTAAGACATGAATATTGAAAGGGGTGACGTGAGGAGGGGCAGAGACAGCGCTGTCACATTTGCAGCTGACGCATCCACCGGATCAAGCCCCGTTCAAGATCTCCCGCTGGCTTCCCCGAGCTCTCAGAACCGAGGCCAGACTCCTTGCTGGGTCTCCAAAGTGCCCCCTGGTCTCCCCTGCCTGCCCCTTCAAGCTCATCCATGCCACTCACTCTAGGCCACCGGCCTGGCTATTCCATGGATGCACAATGCTCGTCCCTTCACTTCCTGTTCCCTTTGTCTGGAAGTCCTTTCCTCAGGGCTCTACAGGGCCTGTTCTTCCTCATCCTAACAGTCTCAGCTCCGAATCGGCCCTGAGTTGTGTACCAGTGGCAGCCCGCCCCACCACTGTCCATGTGAGTTATTGGTTCACACATTTCTCTCCTGCCCCCCCCCCCGCCGCCCCCAGAAGACCACTCCAATGAGAGGGGGGCCTTGTCTTGATCGCCTCTGTGCTTGGCGTGAGCAGGAAATGAAGCGCGTGTTTAATTATTTTAATTGACTAATTAAGAAAGAAAAGCACAACCAAGGGCTTGGCTTATGTGTCTGGAATAAGATCCAAACAGGCGGGTTTACTTGGGAAGTAACGGAGCTGAAGCTGCAGGTTCCTCACCCAGACACCCCCCTGGGAGGCCCTGGGTCTAATTTTTATTTTGCAATTTTGTATTTTAAAAAAGTTTTGTTTTAAAAACATCCTCTGAAATTGGATAAGCTTCACCCTCCCCCAAACCTGGCTCTGTTTCCGCCATCGAAGGTCGTAACAGACCAGAGGTCAGGGGCCTGGCCCGAGGCAAATCCTGATGATTAATAATAATAATAAACAATAACGACAGCGGTGACAGCAGCCAGAGAGGGGTAATAATAACACCAAGCAGCGAGAGCGGCTGCCAGGCAGCAAGCACCGTGCTGGTCCTCACCACCTTCTGCTCTGTTCCTTGTACCCACTTCTGAGATGAGCAAACCGAGGCTCAGCGGGTCAAGAATTTTGCAGAGCGAGCTGATGGCCACGGCTTAGATGCCGTAAGAGGGATGAGGAAGTGGCCCCTGAATCCTATGGGCTGAGCTGAATTTTGCCAGAGGGCTCGGCCCCCTCTGCTCGGGGCCTGTCTGCCCTTCCATTGTCCTGCCGCCCCCGGCAGGCACGTGTGGGACCCTCTGTGACGTTGTTGTAAGAGTCGCCCCTATCGCTGGCCGTTCCTGTCCTTGGGAGTTCGCCTGCTCGCCCGCGTTCCTCCCCCGGTGGACTTTGCTGTTGGAAATGGCCGAGCAGGGCTGACCCGTCCGTGTCCCTGCGCCCAGGTGAGCCGCGTCGGGGTGAGCGCCGGCGCTGGTGGCCCGGTTCAAGGTGAACGAGTCGACGATGTGCTTCAAACAGGCGTCTTTCAACCGAGACGCACGGGAAACACGCTCAGGAGGGGCCGGGGTGCGAACGGGAAGGGCCGCTCGGTGTTGGGGCGACTGCAGAGCAGAACTACCCGGAACGGCCGCAGCTCCTGGGCCCCAACAGGTCAGAGCGTCTCGGGAGCCTGCACCCCTCCACCCACCCCCGCAGGGTCGAGGCCGGATCTCCGGTGCCATCTCGGGCACACTGGCCGAGTGTCTCTTGGAATCACTTCACTCACACAGACGCAGGACACGCTCGCCCCTCCCCCTGCCCGTCGCCCATGGCGCCCCGGGTCGCTGCAGGAGGGGGTGATAGGCGCCCACCCTCCCCGTGCAGACAACAGGCCCTTCAGCGGCTGCTCCGGAATCAACAGGCGGCGGCGGAGGGAGGGTCCGTGTGGCTCTGGCCTGGCCGCCGGCCGCGGTGCACAAAGGCCCAATGTTCTGGCCCGACCGAGGCGGCTCAGGGTTCCCTCCGGGTCCCCCGTCGCACCCGCAGGCTCGCTGCCCGCTGTTTTCTCAGGTGTCGTGTCAGCGTCGGCTCCGGATGGGGAAGCTGGCGGCCCTGCCTCAAAGGGGCTGGCGCCTGGCACACGGGGCTGTTCACGCAGAGCGTGCACAAGGCCCCCTCTTTCCTGAGGGCGAGGGGTCTGGGCCACGGGCCGGGTGAGCTTGCAGAAGGGCCCGCAGGAGAAGCCCGCGCTGGTGGGGAGGGCTGAGTGGGGGGGTGTGGGGGGAGGTTGGTGCCGGGCAAGAGGGCCCCTGGGGAATCAGAGGTTCATTCATTCCCTAGACCAGCCGTGGGCAAACTACGGCCCGCGGGCCAGATCCGGCCCGTTTGAAATGAATAAAACTATTGAAAAAAAGACCGTCCCCTTTTATGTAATGATGTTTACTTTGAATTTATATTAGTTCACACAAACACTCCATCCATGCTTTTGTTCCGGCCCTCCGGTCCAGTTTAAGAACCCATTGTGGCCCTCGAGTCAAAAAGTTTGCCCACCCCTGCTCTAGACCAAGGTCAGGGTTCTGATCCCCTCTGTTCACCCCTTTGGTGAAGGAGGGCCCCCGGCCTCTGAGTGCGGTAACCCTGGGAGGAATGACCATCCTGCGGAAGGCGGGGGGTGGGGGGGGTGGCGGGGAATGAGGGGGAGGCCAGGAGAGGCTCCGAACACCACCCACCAGGAGGGCGGGGCTCCGCGGGGCTCTGGGGACAGGTGACAGGCCCACAGGGAAGGCGCGGAGGCTGAAGGGCAGGGGACAGAGGGCTGTGGTCACCTGGGGGTCTAAGATTTCCAAGAGGGGCAGGTCGGACACCCCGTGGCTGGGAGCGCGGGCTCAGCTGCTGCCGGCGGTCGGAAGGGAGGGCCTGGGAGCGAACGCAATGAAGCAGACGGACTGAGTTTTCGGTGCTACTCACGTGGGCCGAGGGCCGGGCCCGCTCAGGGAGGAGAGTCCGCGGGCACTGGGCGTGGTTGGCTTCCCGGGCGGGGACCCTCGGCTGTGTGAGGAGCTCCCGGCGTGGGGGCCACGGGCAGCGGGTCACATCCTCACAGTCCTGGGGCTGCCCGCTCGGGCAAACCGGGGACACGCTGCCCCTGGTGTCCACGTGGCTCCCCCTTGGCCTCCGCTCAGCTGTCACCTGCAGGCTCGCCCTGATGGGCCCGGCCCATGGCCTCATCTCTCAGTCCTCCGCCCCCCCACCACGTGCTCATGTTTCCACGTAGCCCTTGCGTCTTATCTGTCCAGCGTTGGACACAATGTGTTTATTAGGTGGTCTGTCAGGTTCATTCATTGACGTGTTCCCACGCCTGAGGTGGAAGGAATGACAAGTCCCGGACAGGGCACCTGTCACCTGTCACCTGCTCAGCGGGTCCCGTCATCCCGAGTCGCTCGGCACGGAAATGCCTCCTCTCTCACTACCCCGTCACCACCCACCATCTCAATGACCTCGCTGTTGCTTCACGGGCTGCGTCTGTCCCTGTGGCTGGCATGAGGGCACCACAGTGCCAGGAAACTTCTGTCTCGTTCAGCGTCCTGTCCCTCCAACAGTGCCTGGTACAAAGCAGATGCAGTCAGTATGTTCTGGAAGTTTCTGTGGAACGCCCCACTATCAGCCTGCTTTCCAACAGACCCTGAGGCTGCTCCCAGCCACATGGAGCACAGGCCTGGGCACTGAGCCCTGGGCGGTGTTTGCTGAAGGAGGCCACTTCCGCTGCCTGCGCGGTCGGCGGACGGAGGGGTCAGAGTCTCTCTTTGAGCCGATGGCTCCTTTGGATCCAGGGGGTCCAAGGGCAGGAGTGGGAGGCGCAGAGCCCCTCCTGCCCGCGCGCCCACAATGCTGCCTTTCACGGCCTCTCGGACGGGGTCGGACGCCGCCTGCCAGCCGTGAGGAGCGGCGGCCGGCTCCACAGTGAGGCCTTGTTCTCGGGCCTCTGCCTGAACCTGCTGGCGGGCGGGGAGCCCTCCCGGCGGCTCAGCTCTGTCTCGGGGACTTAAAGTCGTGTCTGCCTTCTGGGGGTGATGTGTGGCCGGGAGCAGCTGGGTGACCACACTCCCCAGCAGAACGGGCCCCCGTTTTCCTTACGATGCGGCTCTGGTCTGCTCCCCTCCCCCCACACCAGTGACCCCGGGGACCAGCTGCTGACCCACCCAGATGTCACAGCCACGTGCACATCTTCCTGGCCTGACGCCCGTCTTGGCTGGGACGGCTCAGCACGGCTCCCACCCACGGCCACCGAGTCCCGCCTCAGACACCTGCGGCCCCTCCCGCAGGCGTGGCCTTCAACCACGAGGGACGAGGAGATCATCGTCCGGCGGCCGGGCCCCAGCGCGAGGACCCTGAGACGGTCGGTGCCACGGGCACCCTCACTGCTTTGCTCGCCTCCTGGGCTGCGCCCCCTGCTCTCCCCTCCCGCCCCGGCCTTCCTGGCTCACTCCCACCGCACCCTGTGCCTGAGCCCCTCAGGCCCGGGAGCCCAACCTTAGGCCCCACGACATCCCCACGCAGAGGCAGTTTGGAGCCGCGCAGAGCAGCGCGGTGCGTGTTCGTGGGGAAACGCAAGGCGTGAGCTGCTGAGGACACGCCTGAGATAAAAACCAGCTCAGGGCCGTGGGCCAGCAGAGCGGGGCCGGCTGGGGCCTCTGAGAAGGCGCCCAGAGGGTCTCCGTGGGGCGAAGTGTTTCCCGTTACGCCTGGGCCCCCATGAAGGTCTGCCGTCTGCACTCCCTGAGCGTCTGGACTGGTGGGTCCCCAGACAGGCAGCAGGAGGGCGGTGTGGTTTGGGGCCAAGGGGCTGGCGAGCTGGCCATGGCGACTGTCAGTGCCTGGGGTGGGGGGACAAGGGGTAGGGGCACAGGGGGCAGGTGAGCTGCTCCCTTGGGTCATCTGAGGCCCCGGCCAGGGGGACCACTATCACAGCCCGGTCAAAGGGGGGCACGAGCAGGGTCGGAGGCGGGCCTGTGAGGACAGGGCCACGCGCATCCACCAGCCCTGGCAGCTCGGGGATGGGGCCACGTGCAGGCAGCGGTGGGGGGCGGGGCTGCGGTCTGGGGGACAGTGTGAGTGAGGGGCCTGGCGGGCCTGGACCGGGGGTTTGTCTCTGAGTGCGGCCGGTGCGGGCAGACGCGTCGTTTGCACTGACTGGGAGCCGCACTGGCCTCCGCAGGTTGGGTTTCCAGGTAACAAGGGGCCTGTGTCCTACCCCGGCTCCGGCCCGGGCTGCAGGCCAGGCGCCGCCTACACCACCACGTGGCCACGAGAGGACGGGGCCTGGGCCGCGGCCTGCCCTGAGCCTCTCAGAGCCGTTCTGTCCCGGGGCCGAGGCGCTCCCGGAGGTCTGAGGGGCGCACCCGTCCTGGGCGGGTGGCACCGAGGCCGTTCCTCCTCTGTGGCCGCTCCCTGTGCCGTGTGCCCTGTCCTCCCGGCTTCCCTGGGCCTGTTGCGGAGCCGGGGCCCCTGGGTCCTGGGGATCGTAGACCAAGTGGTGTCGCGCAGGCACCATCACACACAAGGCCTCCAGGGTTCGAGCACCCCAAGAAGCTCCCATCTGCCCCCCAACCCCAGGCAACTCCTGAAATCTCACAGTAATTTGCCTTCACTCGACCGTCAGATAAGTGACTTTTTGCAGTAGGAGCCTTTTTAAAGGATTTGAAAATTATTTTATTTTCCCGCTTCGTGGAGTGTGAATGACAAGCTATCTCTGTCTGTGTGTAAGGTGCACAGGTGAGGAGTGGCTATCCCTGCACGTTACAGCGCAGTGACAGTCCGGCTGGCGCACACGTGTGTGTGTGCGTGCGTGTGTGCGCGCGTGTGTGCGTGTGCGCATATGTGTGTATGTGTGCGTGCGTGTGCATGCGTGCGTGTGCGAGCGCATGTGTGCGTGCGTATGTGTGCGTGCGCGTGTGTGCGTGCGCGTGCGTGCGTGTGTGCGTATGTGTGCGTGTGTGCGTATGTGTGCGTGCATGTGTGTGCGTACGTGCGCGCGTGTGTGTGCGTGTGTGTGTGTGTGTGGCACGCACACTTGAGCCCTGTTCTGCCTGGCCTGTGAGCTCAGTGGTTGAGTGTTGACCTGTGATTCCGGCTGAGGGCACACGCCCGGGTTGTGCTCGACCCCCAGCAGGGGTGCAGGAGGCAGCCCGTCAGTGACCTTCCTCTCTCCTCGATGTTTCTCTCTCCGTCCCTTCCCCTTCCTCTCTACAAATCAATAATAATGTATTTTAGGGGGAAAATGGATTCAGAACTTACAAATAAGACTTGAAACAAAAACCCCAACAAGGATTTGAGTGCAGCGAGTATTTAGGGAGAGGGTCCCAGAAAAAGCCAGAGGGCGGGGGTGGGGGGGGTGAGGAAGGGGCAGGAGCCGGAAAGGGTGTGTTGGGGGCCGGTTACTGCTCTGTAACCCATTCCGGAGCCTGGGAGACGGGTGGTCCCCGCCTTAGCGCGCCCCCTGGTGGCTGCTCCCGGTCACACCCCTAGGAGGCCTCCCAGGAGCTCCCGAGCATCACCAGGCCTGCGGCCTCGCCAGGCGTGTAGCATCCGCCCCCCCTTCCCTCCCGGTCCCCTGTGGCCCCTGCAGGGTGACGGGGAAGGCGAGGGCCCTGGGTCTCGGTGTTCTCCAGCCCCGTCGCTGCTTCCCTTCAGCCCCTTCCCTGAGCCCCAGGCTGGGGCGGCGTGGTTCCCGCCTGGTGCCCGTCCGGCCTCGCCCACCCCGCCTGTTTGCACGAGCGGCTCCACTGTTTGCTCTGAATCAGGTGTGACCTCCCTGATGGCCGTGTTTGTCAGCAGCTCTGGTTTATGACCTGGGACAGGCCTGGGCTTAGGGGCGCCTCCCCTGGGATCAGCGGGGCTCCCTGCTGCTGGGCGACCGCCTCCCACGCAGAGCCAAGGGTCTGGAGATGCGCCCAGACTGACAGCGGCTGCCGGGTGGGTCCGCCTGGAGCCGGGCTCTGCCTGCAGGGCTGCTCCGACCCCAGGGGAGGGCTCGTGTGCCCTCTTCCAGGGGAGCAGGGAGGGCACGCTGCCGGGCACGCTGCCTGGGACCCCCCCTCTCCCCGCCTCCGGGAAGGCGTCAACCCTGAGGTTTGGGCTCTGCCTCCGAGCGAAGGGGCTGTGGGGGTCGGAGCGCAGCGGCCGCCCTGACCCGGGTCTCGGCGCAGCGCTGCGTCCCGATGGCGTCGGCGGGACCACCGAGTGGATTTCATGGGCTGAGGCCGCATTGACGCAGAGGCACCCCTTACCCAACGGGTTCTCACCAGGAAAGAGAAGGCCCAGGGCTCAGGAGCCCTTCCTGCCTCCGGGACGCCTCTGCCTCCCGTTCCTGCATATGCATTACTGTATGGCTGTCAGAGAGGAAGGGAGAGAGAGAAACATCAGTGAGGAGAGAGAATCACTGACTGCTGCCTCCTGCACACTCCCCCCCACCCCCCCACTGGGGATGGAGCCCACACCCCGGGCCTGTGCGCTGACCGGGAGGCGCACCGTGACCTCCTGGCTCCTAGGTCCACACTCACCCCTGAGCCCCGCCGGCGGCCTGACTTCCTTTCTTAACGATAGAGGGCGGAGGGGGCCCAGGCTGCAGGTCCCCCAGGCCACCCTCGAATAACCTCCTCTCGTCTGCATCGCCTCTCCCTGGGCAGTTCCTGCGCCCGGCGTGGGTTCCCGTGTATGCGTGGACGGGACGTTTTCTTTCCATTCCCTGTCACTTTCCCCGCCGTGAGCCCTCATGTGTTTTGCGGGTAACAGTGGTTTGGGGGCTGCAGACTGTGGCCCTGAGCACAGGCCAGCCTGAAGCCGTGCTTGTCAGTGAAGTGTTACTGGCCCTTAGCCCCGGCGTCGCGGACCCGGTGCGTGGCTCTGGCTGCGCTGAGACACATGGGCATCTGGCGAAGGGCGCGGCTCCCGGTCCAGGCGGGCACATAGCAAAGCTACGCGAGGTGGCACAAGGGCGGGCGTGGGAAGTACTGGAAAGGCGAACCGGGGTTCCGCCGCGGGGCCTTTGGGAACCAGAGGGAAGGACCCCTGCGCACTGGCCCAGCATCGGGGACTCTGTCAGCCGAGAGGCTGCAGGGATGGCCCGGGCGCTGGACGCCAACACGTCACGGGTTCCCCCAGGCCTGGGCGGGCCGCGCTCCGGTGGGTGGGCTGGTGCCGGGGCAGGTGTGGGTGCCCAGTTCCGGTCTCTCTTCCTGCTGGGCAGACGTTAGTTTGCTTTCCTCACGTAGGGCTCCAGGCCTCTGCCAGCTTCCCACTGAGCCTCGGGCAGCTGTGAGCGCCCGCTCCTGCCTGGTGACTCACTCACAGCGTCTGCTCCAGTTCAACTGCATTTATTGAGTGAAATTTTAGTTGGAGAAACAAACATGAAAGACACCACCTGTCACATGGGCCACTCACATCTTCTGGCCTCACCACCATGACCACCATCATCCCCATCATCACCATTAATTACCACCATGACCACCATCATCCCCATCATCACCATTAATTACCACCACCATGACTACTGCAATCACTGCTACCATTACCTCCACCACCATCACCTCCACCACTGTCACCACCACCATCACATAAATGAGCCAACGTTCCGTTGCCTAGATGCTGGCGGTACCCAGGTCGCCAGAAGCAGTGTTGGAGAGAGCACTTCTCGGGACCTTAGCGCCCCCGACTCGCCATAGCTCCAGCCCCCGTGTGAGGCACAGGCTGGCACAGACAGGCCGGTCGCCGCCGTGAGGGGAAGCTATGGCTTTGCTCCAGTCCCACAGGAAGCGCGTGTGGCTGAGGGCATTGTGTGTGACTGGGGGCAACCCATGACCACCTCTCCTTCCCCCGTGGCCATGTTGGCTTCCTCTCCCTGAGGCCCTTAGAGAAGACCCCAAAGTCGGCGAGGGCACCCCGCCGGGCACCAGGAACGGACGCGCGGCCCAGGCTCAGAGGGCTGGCATCGTCGAGGTGCCCAGACAGACACCCGCGTGGCCATGGCCATGGCGGGGCTTGTGGCTGGGGTGCACAGGAGGGTACCGGGACCCCGGGCCATCAGCACAGCACGCTGCTCCTCACCAGCCTCTGTGCGGAAGATGCCGCAGCCATGCCTGGCGCCCCTCCTGCTGGCGGCCTCTGGGGAGCCGCCACGAGCCCCGGGCCGGCGGGACCTAGAAAAACAAGGGCGAGGCCGCCAGGCCAGGCCTCTCGGAGCGGAAGCCGGCCCGCGCCAAGCAGTTGGCAGAGCCTTATCTGGGTGAGAGGTGCAGGGGAGGGTGAGGAGGGAGCCGTCCGCTGGGACGCCTCAGAGGCAAGGCCGAGCCGGCGCGGAAGAAAGGAGCCGGAGGTGACAGGAGGCGCCACCGTCCCTGCCCACCAGGGCGGCCTCCAGCCACGTGCGGCTCGTGGGCGCTTGACCTGGGACAGTTCCAGCGAGGAGCCGAGTTTTAGGTTAAGTTTGTTAAGTTTAAATGCAAAAGCAGAGACTTGATTCAGTGATGAGAAAACTTTGCACTTATGGGAGGCACACGTGAGGTGGGTGAGTCTAGCCTGTTCCCTGTGTGTTTTACGAAATTCACAGCCTGTGGCACATGGTAGCACCGACCCGCCTGATCCGTTCCCAGTGAACATGTAACATCCAATTGGGTTTGTCCCTCAGGATCCAATGCACTTCGGGTTTCAAAGGCTCCGTCCGAAGAAAAGGCCTGGATGGTAGTTTCTTAACCCTGATGGTGTGTGGGGATGCTATTTGAGAGGTCCTGGAGTAAATAAGATTTTATTTATTTATTTTTTTAAGGGAGAAACTGTGTTCCGTTTATTTCCAAGCACCATTTTCTCTGCATGTCAGAGCCCCCTCCAGGACCCTGCAAATCACAGAGCACTAGCGTTAGTGTCACCTGCTTCTCTTCTCCTCCCGATGTGGCTGCGGGATATTTAAAATGGCACACGCCGCCCTCGCCGGTGAGGCTCAGGGCTAGGACACCGGCCCGCAGACTGAAGGGTCCTGGGGGTGATTCCGGCCAATGGCATGTACCTTGGTTGCGGACTCCATCCCCAGTGCGGGGCGCGCAGGAGGCAACCGATCAATGTTTCTCTCTCATCATTGATGTTTCTATCTCTCGCTCCCTCTTCCCTCCCTCTCTGAAACCAATAAAAATATATTTAAATTAAATTAAATAATAAAATAAAATGACACATGCAGGTCACGTTCGGTTTCCACTGGACGATGCCGCACGGTCGCTGAGGACCCCGGGGCTGTCCCCCGCCGCTGTCAACACCGGCCATTGGCTTCGCTGCCCTCTGCCCTCTGCCCACCCCTGGCCACACCTCAGGAGTAAATGTTTGCCAGCAGGCTGCTGATCACCCAGAGAGGAAGGACGGTATAAATAGAGAAAATGAATCACAAGTTGGAAATTTGGCAACTCCCAGTGTTATCGCTGACGCCGGGACCTCGGTCTCGCTTCTCAAGACCCCACAGTCCTGAGTGCGCTGCTGGCCCGCTGAGCAGGAGGGTTTTGAAGGTCAAGGTGCATAGCGATGCGACGTCTGTTGGTCTAAAGTCATGTCAAATCAGAGTCCATTTTTATTTTAAAAAATTTCTAAATATATTTTTATTGATTTCTGAGAGGCAGGGAGAGGGGGAGAGAGAGAGAAGTATCCATGATGAGAGACAATCATGGACCGGCTGCCTCCTGCACACCCCACACTGGGGATCCAGCCCGCAACCCGGGCCTGTGCCCTGACGGGGAACTGAACTGTGACCTCCTGGTTCCTAGGTCCATGCACAACCACTGAGCCACACCAGCTGGGCTGTAGTTGTGTCTTTTCCGGAACATCCTGTAGCTGGAGTCACGGGGGCAGCCGCGCCACCCTCTGAGGCGCCTCCGTGTGTCCCGTGGCTGGTGCGGATGACACTCCGCCGCCTGGAAGGCCCAGTTACCCCCACCTCCCACCCCAGGGCGCCGGGGCCGCTCCCGGTCCGGGATGGGCCTCTCTTCAGCTCCTGGGGCTAAGCACCATGGGGTGATTGTTGGCTCAGATGGTTGCTCCCCCACTTTTCACTTATCTACCCCTTTCAGGATGCCTGGCACCCCGCATCTGCCCGCACCCCTGGGCCCAAACCGTCTTAAACTTCACCAGTGACTCTCGTCCCTCTCGCCTCTTACCCAGTCTTCATCCTTCTCACCCCTTCAGAGCAAAAAGACAAACCAAACCACAGACTGAGGCATGGTTTTTATTTTAAATCCTCACTTGAGGATGTTTTTTCCCATTGATTTTTTTAGAGAAAATGGAAGGGAGGAGGAAGGGAGGGAGGGAGAGAGAGAGAGAGAGAGAGAGAGAGAGAGAGAGAGAGAGAGAGAGAGAGAAACATCGATGTGAGAGACACACACCGACTGGGTGCCTCCCGCCCACACCCCAGCTGGGGCCTGGGATCAAACCTGCAACCCAGATAAGGTGCCCTTGACCCGGCACCGAACCCTGGACCCCTCTGTGCGCGGCGTCGCTCAGCCGGAGCCGGAGCCGCACTGGCGGGGGTGGTCTGTGTGCTTTCTGAGCACTTACTCCTGCGATCAGCTCTGTCCCCCTGGGACCTGAGACGCTGCCTCTCCCCGAGATGGGAGGGAGGCGGGCTCCGTCGCTCATCTCTCTGTGAGGACGGTCCCGTGTGGAAAAGGCTGCTCGGATCTGGGTGAAGATGGGGGGTCCCCAGGGGACGGGGGGCCCGCCTGGCGCCCCTCCAGCCCCCGGTCACTGGAGAGCAACCTTCGCGTCCCCGTCACATCCCTTCTTCGGGCCACATGTGCGAGGCAGTAAACAGCTCTCCGCGACCCAAATAAAAAGGGCTTTATGGAGCGAACAAACACGAGCCAATGCCAGGATCCCGTCTAAACGAATAAACAAACCCCAGTCCGGAGGCGACGGGCCGCAGGTTTGGGGGAGACGAGCCAAGCGAGTTGGTTTCTTCGTTCCAGGGGGGAGGAGGGGCGCCCCGGGCCCGGTCAGCAAGCCCCACCTCCAGACTCGAGGGTCCCGGCTCCTCGGGGTGGAAGCAGACAGCACCAGTTTCCGCCACCAGCAAGCGGCCCCCCCGGACTTGCATTTAGAAATACAGGCGGTGGCCCCTCGGAGACGGGAACGCCGGCCTCCCGGCCTGGCCTCCGGTCGGCAGTGAGCTGGGGCCCTGGACGGAGGTGCTGGGCCCGGGGCAGGCATTAGGATCAGCTGGGCTTGTCGCCTCAGCCACGCGGGCTCACGTGTCCCCTGCCGACCTGGCACCTGGCCGTCCCCGTTTTGGCCTCGGTCACTCTGTCCCTCCACAAGCCCCCTCCCCTTGTCTGATCATCTTTCCTTGACCCCATTGTTTCATTTTCTGCCCACAGCCCCTCGTGGCATCTGCTGTCTGTGGCGTCCACACGCTGCCTTCTCCCGGCTCCTCAAAGCTGCTATGGGGACACCAGCCCGGTCCCGGCGTCCTGGCCCCATGGCCCACGCTCTCCGCCTTCTCTCTCCGGGTCTCTGGCTGCTTCCACTCCTGACTGGCCAGCTCCCTCTCCGTCCCTGCCTGGAAGGGTGAGCTCACATCAGAGCGTGGGCACGGGACCTCACAGGCGGCCGCCCCCGCCCACGGGCCGAATCTCAGACTGTGCCCTGGGCAGGTACGATGGCTGCTGTGGGTACGGCAGGCACTTGAGTTGGACAGGTTGGTGCAATCTTTCTCCCCAACGCACTCGTCCGTTCGCTCTGGCGGCGTGCGTTAGGCACGCTTCATGTGCTGGGCAGGGAAACACGGAATCGAGCCGTCCTTGCCTTAGAGAACTCTCAGGCTGGGGGGAGAAACAAAACCACAACCAGCTTCTAAGACGGGGTCTCGGACGCAGTGAGCGGGCTGGGGGGAGGGGGTGGGGCAGTGCAGACCCCCTGGAGCAGGGCTGAGTGTTGGGGGCCAGGGAGAGGGTGGCCAGACCAAGCCGAGGGAAGAGAGGCTGAGAGCCGCTCGCAGGGTGGGTGGCGTCACTGTGGTGTGAACCGGAGGCAGGGGGTGAGGCGGGAGGGGCTTGGGTGTCGTCTCCAGAGTCTGGGCCGGGGTCGGCAAGTGACAGGAGAACCGCTGAAGGACCCTGGGCAGAAGGCGGTGCTGTCCAGCCTGGCCTCTTCCACGAGCCACTCCATGGAGCCGAGGGTGCACTTGAGGACTCTGAGACAGAGGCTGCGAGAAGCCCCTAAATTCCTGGCCCCCACCAGACTACATTTCCCAGCACCCCTTGCATCTAGCTGGGGTCATGTGACTGGTTCTGGCCAATGGACCGTGGGCTACGGGCAAGAGTGATGGGGCCACTTCCAGGCTTGGCCCCTAAAAACTCCCGCCAGAAGCTCCGAGCGCTTTGCAGCCTCCCGGCTGGACACAGGGGATGCAGTGGAGGATGCTGGGGTGGAGCCACGATATGGAAGGAGTCTGGGTCCCTCGATCACCTAAGAGAAGACCGCCCTATGCCAGCATGAACGGGCGTTAAGCCGCTGAGGTTTTGAGATTGTTATTAGACGGGGTGGGGGTGCCCTGTCCAGTACAGCGCTGTGGTGGGCAGATGGGAGAAGCCTGAATCGGGGTGGGACAAGATGAGGAGGAGGAACAGGTGCAAGCGATGCTCGGCAGTGCGGTACTCACCACTCGGCGGCGAGCTGGACACAGACCTGGCGGACGGAGAATTCAGGAGGAAGACGAGCCTTGAGGAGGGAGGTGCCACGTCTAAGTCCAGGGTGAATCGTGGGGACCCCGGTGGAGATGACGACGGGGACCAGGGCTTGGGTGACGGGTTGGCACCAACTCCACACATAGATGGTGACCTGAGCCGGAGAGCGTGCGTCACGCGGGGAGCGGTGACTCGGGGCGTCAGCAGGCACCGCTCTCGCCCTCCCTGGTCGGGGGAGGGTTACAAGGAACACGGCGCCCAGTGACATGGCACACGGTCTTCCCGCTCTGGGTTACATCGGGCACCTTCGGAGTTGATCTTTATTTTTTTAATTGTTTCACCAACTAGGACAACATGAGTGAAAAATGAATGTTCTCGCCCAGCTGGCGGGGCTCCGTGGCTGAGAACCGACCTAGGAACCAGGAGGTCCCGGTTGGAAGCCTGGTCAGGGACAGGCCCGGCTGCGGGCGTGACCCCTCGTGTGGGGTGTGCGGGAGGCAGGGGACCCATGATTCTCATGGCTGTGCTCCAGGCAGAGGAGGACTGAGAGGGGCCGTGGAGGGAGCCCCACTCCCAGCCTCCTGCCAGAGGGGACCCCTCTGTCCACCCCCCTCGCTCTCTGGGTGCAGAGATCTCAGGAGAGAACCTTCTGGAAGGTATGCTGAGCACCCCCTCTGCACCCGACTTGGAGCCAGCCGCCGCCGAGGCCACTTTGAACTTGAACTCCGTTGGAATCCAGCTCATAGATCCGTGGCTCAGCCTGGGGCCTCCCTTGGGGGCCTGGGTGAGGCCGGCACAGGACAAGGCGGCCTTGAGGGCCAGGGCGTGGGGGGAGCGAGTGCCTGTGCCCTGTACCTGGGGACGGGCTGCGGGCCCAGCGGGGCGCCCACATCTGGAAAGTGTCAGGTTTAAGGCCCAGGCCGCGCCCGGGTCAGCCCGAAGGACATGCCTGCACGCCCGCAGCTGTGCAAACGCCCGTCAGGTTCCCTCCGAGACAGGGCCCCTTTGTCAGCTTCCCCTCGGTCCCCGGCTGCCCGGCCCCCAGCCCAAACAGCTGCCGGCAGCATCTGTCTGAGGCCGCATTCATCCGCCCCGAAGGAAAACATCGTTAACTCGGCCGCGTTCGGGCTTATCCGCCAGACTTGCCCTCCCCCCGCCCAGGGGCCCCGTGTCCCAGCCAGTGTCCCCCCCACCTCAGTGCATAGGGCGCCCCAAACATTCCGTAGCGCACCGCCGCCCCTGGGAGCTGCCGGCTTCAGTGGTCCTTGGGGGCTGTCACTGGGAAGCCCTTTCCGGGTGGATGGGGTGTGGCTGGTGCCTGGTGGTGATGGGGACACAGTGCATGGGCCCAGGTCCGTGCTGTGCACACGAGGTGGGGATGGACCCGACCGCGGGAGAGGGCAGGACTCGCCGCTCAGCAGCGCTCAGACCGAGGCTGTGGCAGGAGGTGTGGGGCTGTGGTCCCCGGGACGGGCTGTGCCCTTGTGCTTTGCAGAGTTGCATTAATGAGTCACCTATAGGACACACACACACACACCTCACTCTGTACAGGGACTCCCAGGAGGCAGGCTCCGTCCTTCCGGAACGCAATGATGCTTTCTTATTTAAAAAGTGTGTGTGTGTGTGTATATATATATATATTTTTTTTAATTGACTTCAGAGAGGAAGGGAGAGGGGGAGAGAGAAACATCAATGATGAGAGAGAATCATGGACCGACTGCCTCCTGCACGCTCCACGCTGGGGATCGAGCCGGCAACCTGGGCCTGTGTCCTGTCCGGGGACTGAACCAGGGACCGAACCAGACCTCTTGGTGCCGGGTTGATGCTCAGCCACTGAGCCCGCCGTCTGGGCCGGCTCTGTGTGCTCCTCAGCGCTCGCGTGTCCTTGTCCATTAAACTCTGGGAGCTGTTTGCTGACGAGCACGGCAGGTCTCAGAGCGGCTGCTGCCTGTCTCCCCCGGCTCCTGTTCCTCTGCTCTGTCTGGGCTGGAGCAGGAGCGTCCCCTCCACTGTGGTGTCTCCCCCTGGAGAGCCGAGGTGGCGGGTCAGGCTCCGAAGCCGCCGGCCACGTCCACTCCCGCCGGACGCGCTCCTCTCGGCTGTTTGCTGCAGCCCCGGGAGGGGCCGGAGGAGAAGGCCTTCAGCCGAGGTGTGAACCAGTGAGTGACAGCCACGGGAACCCAGGAAAAGCCGTCAGCTCGGACGCGGCTGCGGTGGGAGAGGGGGAGGGGGCCCGCCGGAACCCCCAGCTGGACAGTTTCCATTCTTTGGCCGGAGGCCTCGGGGTCCCTGAGGCTGTCCCAGACACACAGGCAGAGGCCCGCAGACCCCCTCCCCCTCCATGCGCACCCTGGACCGCTGTCCCCGCGTCCCTCTCTGAGCGGCTGGCCGTCCAGTGCTGGTCTTAGGAGCGGACGCGGTCCCCGCCCTCTGTGCGCAGGCCCTGGCCCTACACCGACAGCTGCCGGACACGGAGCCGCGGCTCAGGGGACGCGGCTAAAAAAGACGAGGTGAGTCATTGTCCAGGCCGGGCCGCCTGTGGCGCGTGGGGCGCTGGGAGAGGACGGGCGAGGGGGGCAGCGCTGAGCTGCCCGGGCCGGCCCTGCTGGGAACGCAGCCCACGGCCTGGGTGTCGGCGGGGCCTTGAACCTGAAACCGAGTTCCCTGGGCTGATGGCGCATGGCCAGGGCAGGGGGACCGCCAGGGGCTGGTGATGAAAAAGGCCAGTCTCCCCTCCTCCCTGCCTGGGACCCCACTTTAAGTTCCGGGGGCTACGCTGAGAGGCTCAGTAACATTGGATTACAGTTTTTCCCCGCATCCCTGAAGGTAGTCTGTGTGTGAACTCTGCATATAACAGGTCAAGTTCAGCTCGCCACCCCTTCTCTTCATCTTAAAAAAAAGAATAAAAATTATACACACACACACACACACACACACAGGGTGTCCCCCCAGAAGCGTACCCACACTTTAACAGCTGAATTTTGAAGATGAAATGTATTTTCATAAACACTGCCTTTCTCATTATTCAGTGTGTGAGACATTGTCTGGGGGACCCCTTGGAGATGGATATGTGGGTACGGGGGGGTCTATTTTACAACACCCCGTGGCCGCGGTCTCTGTGCAGACAAGGCGTGGCAGCGGAGCGGGCGGGGCCCCGCGGGGATTCTCCCTGGCGGAGCCGGGCTGGCGCCTGGGCTCCCTCCGGCTTAATCCCGCCATGTCATCTCCGCTGGGCCCTCGATTATTACCCCGCCGTATGGACGGGCGCGGGCGCAGGGCGGGCTTGCCAGTGGCCCGGGCCACACCGCCTCCGGGAGGGTTGGCTGGGATTGGAACCCAGGCAGCGGGGCATCGCCCGGGAGGCCTCCTTCCTTCTCCCGACGGCGCCCCCGGGGCTGGGCAGTGTTGGCAGCTGCCTCACACAGCGGTGAGGAGAGCCTGCACCCAGTGCCCCCCGCCCGGCAGCAGGACGCCATCCGGATGAGATGGAAGAGAGCCCCACGCGGCTCCTGGGCCCGTTGGCCCACAGGCCCCCCCACCTGCTGGGTTTGACCGGGGCCCAGGGCTCGGGCAGCTCCTTGCTGCAGGCAGGTCCCTGAAGGTAACCCCCCAAGGCCCCAGCGAGGGTGTGAAGACCTGGCCCCGCTGTGTGAGTTCAGGCAAACACGGACCCTCTCGGAGCCTCCGTGGCTGCATCTGCTATAGTTTCAACGGGAGTAACACACTCATCCCTGTTGGGTGTGGGCAGCTGCGGGTTCGAGTGTGAGGGTGCGTGGGCCAGGCCTTTGCTTCCTGCCCGTCCTGGGCTCTCCGTGAAGAAGCCTTTTTCTCTGCGCCTTCCCCGCCCCCCCCCCCGCCCCCCGGCCTTTCTCAGCCTGGGAAGGTCCCCACGTGCTCCTATAAGGAGGGACTTCGCTGGCTCCTGGGTGAACGTCCCCCTCTCCAGGAGGTGATGTCCGGGGGTCTCCCCGTCTCCCCAGCTCAGGACACACACGTGGGGACCCCTCGTGGGGACCCTAATGCCTCTTTCCTATTAAGTACCCTTTCTCTGCCCACGCTCGCTCTCCTCTCTCTAATCCAGCGTCCGAAGCGACGTGCTCAGATGCTTCCAGAAACCTGCTGCCGAGTCTCCGCGGACCCCCACCCCCACCCTCCCCGGGGTGAAGCCCCCATCCCTTAGCACCCACGCGGTCTCTGTGGGTGTCCGCCGCGGCCGCAGCGCCTGGCCCAGCGCTGGCCCCCAGGGCCCCAAACACACCCCTTCTGGCTCCCCCCTCACTGCAGGACGAGAGGGCTGCCCGCCCGCCGGCCGGCTCTGCTGCTTGTGGAAATCTCGGCCTTTCCTCCGCTGGCAGTTGCAGGCCACCTGGCCCTGGGAGGGGCAGCAGCCTGGAACCGGAGCTTTCAGTCCAACGGCAGCCCCGGCCTGCGCTTCTGACCCGCAGAGGTCAGAGGTCATGGTCCCCGCTCTGCAGAGGTCAGAGGTCATGGTCACCGAGGTACTTGCGGGGGCCGCTAGCTGGGTGTTTGACATCTTAGTGCAGTTACGTCTCTGCAGCGAGATCCCACGGGGGAAGTGGCCATCGGGGGGCCCGCTGGGTGGGAAAGGCACGAGCAGCCAGGCTGGAGCCAGAGCACAGGATGGAGGGGCTCCCCAAACTAGAAAACCATGACTCATCCTGTTTGACGGCAGCAGCTTCGAGGTCAGAATCGATGCCGAAAAGTTCCAGGTGAAGAAACATCACGTTTTCAAACCGAGTCGGGATGCCCTTGGGCCGTGTGCCCCGCCCGGCACGCCCACCGGCTTCCTGCCGCGGCCTCGGTGCGCGGGGCCACCGGCCACTTGTGTGGCGAGAAGGGTCATCTCGCCGCAGCCGGTCCCAGGGCCGCCGAGCAGGGACCCAGGAAGCCGGCTCGCTCCCGGGGGCCGGGGCATTCGGGGAGCAGGTGGACCTTTGGGTGCTCCTGTTCCGGGAGGACCGGCCCCCCCACTTTGTGCCAGGATACAATAACCAGCCCCCCACCCATTTCAGGGCAAGTGGCCCGAGGGCTGAGGAAGGCCCGTCTTGTTTTTCTCTAGAACGTTCCAGACTCGTGGCCTCATGTCAGTTCTGTTTGGGCAGCAAGTGTCTCATGCTCCCCCTGGGAGATACGGAGACGGTGTAAGTTCACCCACCGGGGGCTTCTCTGTCCCCAGGAGCGCGCACGCTCTCTCTCTCTCTCTCTCTCTCTCTCTGTCTCTCTCTCTAAATGGACTTTTTAGAGAGAGAGGAAGGGGGGGAGGGAGAGAGAGAGAGAAACACTGATGTGTTGTTCCACTTATTCGTGCGTTCATTGGTGGCTTCTGGGTATCGAACCGGCAACCTTGGTGTTTGGGGACGACGCTCTGACCCTCGGAGCCCCGGCCTCTTAGGAAGCCCCCTCGGGCTGGTCCTGGAGGCACCTCGTTTCCTAGCCTCGCGCCTCCCTGCCTGCGCTCCCGGAAGCTCTCTGCACGCAGCTCAGGCCTCACCCAAGAACGACCCCTTCTCAGAGCCGCCCGCCCTGAACGCGAGCCCTGACCTGTCCCCCCGATTATCAGTGGAAGGAGTTTCTTTCCTCCATTAATCTCAGCGTTGGCTTCCTGGTGTGTTCACCCCTGATCCCACGGCCGGAGCCGGGCAGGGCTGGGGCGCGGGGAGGGGGGCAGGGCTGGGGCACGGGGAGCCGGGCAGGGCTGGGGCGCGGGGAGGGGGGCAGGGCTGGGGCACGGGGAGCCGGGCAGGGCTGGGCTTGAGTTCCGTCCACACACTCAGCCGCCCTCTGCCTCCACTCTGCCCTTGCCAGCCCCTCTCCCACTGTCCTCTGCACGGGCCCTGCAGGCAGCTGGGTGCCCCTGAGCCAGGGAGGCTGGGCCCTGGGAGTGGGGGACTGTCAGTGAGCTGAGCTTGGGGAGGTGGGGGAGCAGGAAGATGAGAGGGTCCTTCCCGTCACCCCCCTCCCCGTCCCACTTCCACCCAAAGGCCGGACACAGGCCAGGCCGCGCCCCCACGTGAACACAGGGGCCTCTGGCACCGGGGCGGTTAGAGCCCTCGCCTCCCCGCTGCTGGCAGGGCCGTGTCTGAAGGTCCTTTCATTTGCTCGGCGAGAAGGAGGAACCGGAGGGGCCCCCTCAAACCTGCTCACTCCCCGCCCACCGCTCGGGACGCCTGGGGCCCGCCGCCCTGGTGCCGCGCTTCTCCGGGCGGGCGGGCGGGGCGCGGGGAGAGGCCTCTGCGGCCGGGCGGCGGGCGGGGCGGCCGGGAGGCAGGGCGGAGGCGGCGCCTAGAAAAGGAGGCGCGGGCCGGGAAGGTGCGCGGAGGCCGGCGCGGGCGGGCGGGCGGGCGGCAGGCCCGGAGGGAGGCAGCGCGCAGCCCGGACCGGTCGCGGCCCCTCCCGGCGGCCGGGGGAGCGCGGGGCGCAGGCCTGAGCGCCTCCTCGGCTCTGCCCGCAGGTCCCGGGCGCCGCCCTCGCCCCGCCGCCGCCCCGGGTCGGAGCGCGGCGAGGAGCCCCCCAGGAGTCGGGCCCGCGCCCCCGCCCCCGACATGGTGGGCCACCTGCATCTGCAGGGCATGGAGGACAGCTCCACGGAGCACGGCCGCGAGGGCCTGCTCGACAGCCCCGACTCCGGGCTGCCCCCCAGCCCCAGCCCCAGCCCGCCCTTCTACTCCCTGGAGCCCGGCCTCCTCGACGCGCGCGCGGGGGGCGCCCCCTCCTCGGAGCCCCCGGGACCCGGCGCTGGAGAGGCCAGAGCGGTGAGTGTGCACTGGGCGCGGAAGGGGACCGGGTGGCGGGGGTCTGCCCGCCCGCGAGTCCCAGACGGGGCCCTACAACGCCAAGATCCCCCCAACTCCCCCCCACACCCTCCGCCCAGGAGGGCCCCGTGCGCGGCTCCCAGGTGGGCCGGCCGGTAGGGACCTGCTCCCCGGCCTGGGCCTCTCCAGGGAGTGGCAGCAGGGAGAAGGGGGTGAGGCCCCCAAACCCCCAGAAACAGCCCCTCCCCCGCGGGGGGCTTGAGCCCTGGCCCAGCCGAGCGTACAGACGGACAGACGCCCGCCAGGTCCCTCTGCCGCTGCCCCGCTGCCCAGTTTGCGGTTCCCAGGCTCCCGCTGCCAACATGCAGCCTCTTTTTTTTTCTCTTTTCTTTTCTTCTTTTCTTTTCTTTTCTTTTTTATTGTTTTAAGCGAACCCAGACAGGAACCCCCTTCCCGGGAGGTGAGGGTGTTGACGTGGAGCTGAGGTGGTGCTGGGGGGGCTGGGACCCCGTGCGGAGACCAAGCTGGTCTCCTGCGGGACTTAGTGGGGCTCAGGGCAACCGGCTGGGCGGCGGGAATGTGACTGCGAGTCCCCCACAGGGCAAGTGGGGAGGGGAGGTTGCTCACCCCGTGGCGTCTCCCCTCCCTGCCGGCCCTGCACGCTGACCTTCGGTCCTGCGGGGTGCGCGCGCGTGTGCGTGTGCGTGTGCATGTGCGTGCGTGTGCATGCGTGTGTGCGCGCATGTGTGTACGTGTGTGCGCATGTGTGTGCGCGGCGCGCATGTGTGTGCGCACACATATGCACACTACTCCAGCCCAAGGCACTTTCCTGGGCCTGGGCATGCCGCCTGGGGGCTCCGGGGCAGCAAATGCTCCCCCTCCTGACACCCCGGGAGGCGATGGCACGGGTGTCGTTGATGCCTCTCTCGCCCCTGAGTCCGTGGCCCCCAAACTTGGCCTCAGAATATCTGAGTCCTTTACAGGGCACCATGCCCGCCCCACACCCCGGCAGCCTCATTTGGTGGGCACAGGCCGGCGTGGCTCAGTGGCTGCGCGTCGACCTATGAACCAGGAGGTCACAGTTCGATTCCCCATCAGGGCACAGGCCCGGGTGGCAGGCTCATCCCCAGTGCGGGGCGTGCGGGGAGCAGCCGATCCATGACTCTCTCTCATCATTGATGTTTCTCTCTCCCTCTCCCTTCCTCTCTGGAATCAGTAAAAATATATTTAAAGAAATAAAACCACTACATTGTGGTTTCAATTAAAATAAACAAACACCTCCCCGGGCATTTTTCACGTGCAGCAAAGCTTGGTACCCGCTGTCTCAGGCCACAGTCAGGCGGGGATTTGATTCTGGTCTCTCTCTCGGGGCCGGGGGGGGGGGGGGGGGGGGCGGGACGCCAGGTGGATCGAGGTGACGGGCTGTCTGCAGGGACATTGACCCTGCATGTCCCTCGGGGCTCCCTCGGCACTGTGGCTGGAGGGTATCGGGGCACAGCTCCCGCGGCGCCTGGCACAGCAGAGAAGGGGGCCGGGGAGCAGCCTCCCTCGATTGTCTCGCTGACCCAGAATCCTCCGGAAAGAGCGCTTTCCGGGCGCGCTCTCTGCGGCTGGGCCAGCGCGGTGCCGCCTGACTGGTCTTGGCTGGCGTGGGGGGACTGACCTTCTTTCCTCCCAATCGGCCGGAGGGCGACCCGGGGCTGTTTCCGCGGCAGCGAGGGACCCGCCTGGATAGCCGCCCCGAACCCCGAACCCCGAACCCGTTAGCTGGTGGCTCGTTCTCACACATCCCAGCGCAGGGTGCACCCTGAGTCCCCGAGCGGGCGCTGAGGCCCAGGGGCGAGCCATGGCCCAGGCCACCCAGCTGGTCGGTGCCGAGCCGGGACAGGACCCGGGAGTCTGGCTCCGGGCCTCCACCCTGAGACCATGCACTGCCCCACTGCTCACCGGGAGCTCAGGGAGGGGGTTTGTTAATTAAGAAACAAAGTGCACCCTCGCTGGTTTGCTGGGTGAGTAGAGCGTCGGCCTTCAGGGTCCCGGGTTCAGTCCCGGTCAAGGGCACGTCCCTCGGTTGCAGGCTCCATCCCTGGCCCTGGTGGGGGCGCGTGTGGGAGGCAACCAGTCCATGTGTCTCTCTCACATGGATGTTTCTCTCTCTCTCCCTCTCTCTCTCTCTCTCTCTCTCTCTCTCTCTCTCTGTCTCTCTCTCTCCCCCCCCCCTCTCCCCCTCCCTTCCACTTTCTCTAAAAACCAATGGAAAAATATCCTGGGGTGAGGATAAATAAATAAATAAAAAGAAGGGTAGCCATTGGAAAACCCAGACACAAAGGGCCGTGAACCTACGTGGTGGTGAGATGCTGCTTTTAATAAAAAGAGAGGAAATGGTTGCCATGGGCAACCTCTCCTCAGCAGGGGGCCTGCAGCTGGCCCGCCCGCCTGCCCAGTTACTGAGGGGGCACCCCACCTCCCGTGCACTCCAGGGGTTCACCCCCTGCTCGCTGTGGCTCCCTGAGACGCTTTCCAGGCGCAGACAAGGGCACCGCTCAGGGGGCGGGAGAGAAACCTGACCCGCGTCCGGGAGCCCAGGTCTCGGATGCCCGGGCGTGCAGCGGGCTGGCCTCCTCCCGCGGCCGCACGGCTGGGGCGCAGCCTGCTTCCCGCAGGGCGGCTGCTTCATCCTGACACCCAGTCCCAGGCAAAGTGGGCGGCCTGTCCCCAAACCCTAGAAGCCGGCGTCCTCACCAGCTCATCACCCGTTTCTTATGCAGGACACGCATGTTATATGCATGTATGTTTTGTGCATGTTAAATTCGCTCACGCTTCCCTTCTCCAAGCAGCTCCCATCCCCCTCACTTTTGTTTAATGGGCTGGACCTCCCTCCCGGACGACACCCCATGGACACAGGCCGGGCTCCGCTGGTGCGAGATGGCACCCCACCCAAGACACACATGGCCTGGCCCTGCCTGCCTTGACCGTGGGGTTGTTGCTCACTCTCTGGATAGTCATGTTCCTGGTGACTCCCCAACCCGTGGAGACCCGGAAATCAGTCCTCCATCCCGCCCGTACTGACTGCACCCACTGTATGCCACGCCCAGGGGGACATAGTGCCAGGTGGATGGATAAGTGCCCACCCTTAAGCCAGAAAGATGGGGGGGTACTTTAGACGGGGGGTGGTCAGGGAAGTGATGTTCAACAGAAACCAGGAAAAACATTCCGGGGGTAGACTTGATGGTTGTGTGTGTCAATCCAAGAGAACGGCACGTGCAAAGGTCCTGGGGCAGGAACAGAAGACAGGTGTGTTCCAGGAGTAGCGAGGCGGCCGGCACAGGCCTGAGCAGGGACTTGTAGGCCAAGCTGAGGCCAGAAAGTAAAATTCCATTCAGTCTTTTACACATGTACTTGCGACTGTTTTATTTTGTAAAAGGTATTATGAGTTCCCACACTCCCCAAATTAGAAACCCGAATCAGAGACTTGCCTGAGAGATGCCCGTGAGGACCGGGAGTGGGTAGGGCCTGGCTGTCCTGCAGGGCACCCCAGCCAAGGCTGCCCGCCGGCCAGGAGGGCTTTGCCCGCAGCTGCATTCCTCCCACAAATATTTAAGCCGGGCGGGACCGGGCGTGCAGCCGGGAGCTAGACAGACTCGTCTGTGCCCCGCAGGCTCCCAGCTGGACCGGCACCTCCTCCCCGTCCTGCCCTGCCACGCAGTGGGGACTGTGGGGGTGCATCGGGGGAACTAGCCCTGCCCCATCTCCCTGCCCCCCTGGCATGTGTGAGGGTGCAGCCACCACTGGGGGCGGGGGAGGGGGGGCAGAGGAAGGACTCGGCCCTGCGGGCCCCGCCCCCTCCATCTGCCGGGCTGGTCACAGGTGGAGTGTGTATCTGAGTGGTGCACTTGAGGATGAAGGAGGAGGGACAGGGGGATGGATGGATGGATGGAAGGAAGGACAGATGGACGGACAGACTGAGGAGACGGCTCAGCCCATGGCCCTCTTACAGGCTCAGGGGGCGGGGCCCTGGACCCCTGCTGCTGCTGCCACGCCCCCTCCACTGAGGGGCTCCTCACTCCGTGGCTGGACGGCAGGTTCGGAGCTCCCTGGGCCCCACGCGGAGGCAGCCACGGGCTCTGTGTGTCATCGGGTTGGGCACAAACATGGCTGTGCTGTTGCTACGTGTCCCACTGGCCGGGCTGGGACCCCTGGCCGGGCTGGGCCCGGAGCTCTCCCCCCCGCGGTCATCTCTCCCCCGCGGTCATCTCTCCCCGCGCCCTGTGGGTCGTGCCCGCCTAGCACCTGTGTGTATTTTCACTTCCAGCGCGAGTATCTATCCTCGGGGAGGCACGGGGCCAGGCGGGCGGGGCCTGGGGCGCTTCTCCTGCAAATCCGCCCGCTGCGCCCGCAAAGGAGACCAGGGAGCTGCCCCCCACGCCCACCTGCTCCAGGCTACAAGGGGCTCTCCGGGCCCCTGGAAGGAGCTGAAAGCTGGGGGCCCTCCGGGGGTGGGGGCAGGGAGGGTGGTGCCTGAGAGGCTGCGGAGTCCCCTCAGCTCCCAGCTGGTCTGGGCCTGGGACCCATTGTGCTCCCCTGCCCCCAGGCCTCAGAGCCGCCAGGGAACCTGCACCCCCAGGACACTGGCCTGCACCTCAGGGGCCCCGCCGGGCTCCCAGGCCTGTGGGAGGGCTCCCAGGTGCACAGCCTCACTTTACAGGTGAGCAGACTGAGGCCCGGTGAGCAGGCGCCAAGGCCCTCTGGTGCCCCTCCGCGGCCACAAGGATCCAGGCCTGCGGCCCGGCGGCTCAGGGGGTGAGCGTCGACCTAGGAACCAGGAGGTCAGGGTTCATTCAATTCCTGGTCAGGACACAGGCCCGGGTTGCGGGCTCCATCCCCAGTGGGGGGCGTGCAGGAGGCAACCGGTCCATGATTCTCATCACTGATTTCTCTCTCTCTCCCTCTCCCTTCCTCTCTGACATCAATTAAAAACAACAAAAACAAAAAAACAAGAACCCAGGCCCGGCCCATCACTCAGTGGGCTGGAGTGTCACCCCGCTATGCCTCCTGGGGCTTGCTTCCCGCCAGGGGCCCCTGGGGTGCGAGCGCCTGTTTGCCCCCCCCCCCCCGTGCCTGCCCCCTCCGTGCCCCATCCCCCCCCCAAGTGGCTCCCATCCGAATGTGGCCCCGCCATTGAGGAGCGCCTGGTTCCGGGGCCCAAGCTGCCTCCCTGGCTGTGCCGGGTGCTCCCTGTGCCCACTCTCCGGCTGGCTGGGGGCTGCGGGCCACATGCCATCGGCTGTTACTACGGCCCCTCGGCGAGGAGGCAGCTCTGTGTTCCCGGCCTGGGCCCGCGGGCGGCCGGCCTCGGTGACTTCCGGAGCGTCTGGCCGCCAGGCCCGCTGGATGCCAGCCCGCGTCTGGGGCTCGCCCTCTCGGATCTCCGTGGCGTGCCCAGCTCTGGGCCCTTTGGAAAGCGGCGCTCAGGGCTGCGGCTGCCGTGCCAGGCCGTGAAGGGGCCTTGTGTGCCCTGTTGGCAGCCGGCCCGGAGCCGGATCCGCCTGAATGTGGCTGCAGTCACGCTGACCGAAGGTCCGCTCAGGCCGCATCGGGGTTTGGCCGTTTCTCTAGCCCGGGCAGAGGGTGGCACCCGGGTTGTGCCTCCCTGCTCCTGAGCTTGGGGTGATTGTCTTCAGGGGGGCGGGGAGGGTTAGAACCAGCACAGGCGGCCCCTCTCCCCTCCAGCGCATCCACGTATCCAGACGGGAGAAACACCTCCAAAAACCTTAGTGCCACGTTCCCGTCCCCTCTTAGCTCTTCTGTGGCCACACACCGCCCCCTTGAACAAGGCCCTGGGAGGCACCGGGCGCCATCCCGCCCACAGGGAGCCGCACACAGTAGGCACTCAGCAAGCACCTGCGCGCGGCGAGGAGGCATCCCTTTGGAGAGCACGTTGTCTCTATAAACATCAGGCCCTGGGGCTGTCGCTTTGTTTTGTTTTGTTTTCTAAGTTCCGTCCCCGGAAACGTGGGCACTTGCTGCGGGAAGAAGGCGCGCCGAGGTTTCAAGGTTTGGGGTGTGGATTGGACCTCTCTCCAGGGAGGACCCCAGACCTTCACGAAAAGGAGGACTGGTGGCGGGAGCCGGCTCTTCCAGCGCGTACTCTGTGTGGGTGGTCTGGGCACCGCACGGTCCTCGCCGCGGCCTGGGCATTGGGCGCCCCTGTCACCCCTTCAGAGACGGGGTGGGGGGCTGACAGGATGTGAAGGCCTGGGGGGCTGAGGCTGGTGACATAGCCACCACTTTGAATGATGCATCAGAAGGAAGTCGGAGCTTGGAGGACCTCACACGACACCAGTCCTGTCAGCACTTGTCGCATCCCTGCGCCCCCAGAGGGACTGGGACGTGGGTTCCCATGGCACGGGCAGGTGCAGGCCGAGCTGATGAGGAACTGCTGGTGTCAGGCCCGCAGGAGCAGGAGTGGAGGCGGGTCAGTACGGGCTGGTGTCCCGGAGCCCGGGGAAGGCTGCCGACAGCCACCTGAGGGCTCAGGGGGAGCCATCCGGTCAGATCACGGGCTTTTGCTGGGCTGGCCCTGGGCCTGGTGTCAATGCAGGGTGACCAAGTGCCCGAGTTTCCCAGGACGGGGGGAGGGGCATGAAGGGAGCAGAAAAAGTGAGGGCCGAGCTCAGTCACGTGGGGAGGAGGCCGGGCCTGTGGAAATGGTTTGGGGCCGACAGGCAACAGGCTGGGGCTGGCGGGTGTGTGTGGCCCGTGTGTGTGTGTGTGTGTGTGTGTGTGTGTGTGTACTTGTGCGCACGCATGTGTGTAACAGTGCCCGTGACTCTCTCCGTGTGTACTTGTGCGTGTGCGCACACGTGTGTAACAGTGCCTGTGACTCTCCCCGTGTGTGTACTTATGCGTGTGTAACAGTGCCTGTGACTCTCCCCGCAGCCCCCGCCCCTCCCTCCGAACCCCCCGGCTCTGGAGATGAGGCCCCGGCTGCTGCCCGTGTTCTTCGGTGAGGGCATCGAGATGAACCCAGAACCTGCCCACGAGATCCGGTGAGTGGGGCTGCCTGCGGCTGCGTGGGCACCGGGCTGATGATGGGCGGGGCCAGGCTGAGGCTCCACAGCCCCCTCTCCAGCCCCTCTGGTCTGCTGGGCATGAGGCTCCCCGCTGGCACCTGCGGGCCCGTTCCCCCTGGCGCTCCCCAGCGCCCAGTGCTCCACGCAGCTGATCCAGCCCCTTGTCCCCAAGAGTCCAGGTTCGCCCACTGTCCCAAATGTCCTTGTCGGGCCCCGCACAAAATCTGTATCTTCACTGATTTAAGGGAGAGGGAGGGAGAGAAACATCAATGAGGAGAGAGGACCGTGGATCTTCTGCCTCCTGCACACCCCACCCTGGGATGGAGCCCGCAACCCGGGCACGTTCCGGGACCGGACGCTCAGCCACTGAGCCACGCGGCCAGGAGGCACATTCGTTACCCAGTTCGGGACCCAGCTGGGGCCACGTGTCGCCTTTAGTCTCAGGTGCCCTCTGAGCTGGCACAGGTCCTCTGCCCCTGTGACCTTTAGGCCTTGACCTTTCGAAAGAGCCCTGCGGGTGGGGGGTGGGCGGTGCAGCGCCGCGTGCCCCTGCCCGCCGGGGCCTCGCTCACGCGCCTCCCCCCACCCCCAGCTGCAACTCGGAGGTCAAGTACACCTCGGAGCAGCACTTCCGGGACAACGTGGTCTACGCGCACGTGCCCACCGTCACGGCCTACAGCGAGACCATCGTGGCCGCGCCCAACTGCACGTGGCGCAGCTACCGCAGCCAGCTGACCCTGGAGCCGCGGCCGCGCGCGCTGCGCTTCGGCTGCACCACCATCATCTTCCCCAAGCGCGCGCGCCGCTCCTTCCGCACCACCCTGCACTGCAGCCTGGGCCGCGCGCGCCGCCGCTTCACCGCCAGCGTGCAGCTGCAGCCGGGCGCGCCCCCCGGGACGCCCGCGCCCCCCGCGCCCCCCGCGCCCCCCGCGCCCCCCGCGCCCTCCGCGCGCTAGCGCCCCGCGGGAGCCCTGGGCGCCGAGGGCGCGCCCTGCCGGCCGCTCCAGCCTGGCGGGCGTGGTGGATGCCTCCCGTCTCTGGGCCCCTGAGCGCAGGGCGGCGCCGGGAGGGCGCGCACCAGGCGGTGGCGGCCCCAGGGCCAGGGCCGGGCCGAGGAGGAGCCTTGGCTGGGGGACCTGCTGCCGCGCCCCCGCCCCCCGCTGCCCGGGGCTGGTGGCCTGGCTCCTCGGCCGGGCGTGACGGAAGAGGGGTGCTGCCCAGACACCCGCTGCTCCCAGGGGCGCGTTTCCAGATGTGCCGGCCGCTGCGCCCGAGGCGGAGGCCGCGGTGGCCCCTGGTGGACGTGAGTCCGGGAGGCCGGGCTGACCGGACGCTGAGGCGGGGCAGGTGTTGGTTCTAACGTGTCCGGGCTGTTCCGTGCCTGGGGCCCCGCGTGGGAGGTTGAAGCACAGCCCTCCGGACGGAGGCCTCGAGCTCAGGGTGCGGCCCCTACCCGCCGGCGGTGCAAGGCCTTCCGACCAGGACTCCCCGACATGGAGCCTTCGCGCCAGGGCCCCGCAGGGGCATTGAGGTCTCGGGAGTGTCCGCTGCCACCTGCCTGAGGTCGGGCCCAGCTGTTGGCTTCGAGGGAGGCCGTGGGGGCCGGGCCGCCCGTGACCCGACGGTGGCTCTGCAGTGACTGTGCCGCGGGTCCCTCTCACGCGTGTCCGGTCAGGAGAGGAGGCACCAGACGCGGGCTGGGGGCGCACAGGCCCAGGAGCCCCGAGGTGTCTGTGGGAGCACCCGGGGGGTAGGGGCCGCCGCACCCGCCCCTGAGCGCCCCCCCCGAAGGCAAGGGCTGGGGCTTTAGCGCCTCCCGCTGGCGAGCTGGGGCCTGGGCGCTCGAGTCCAGGAGAGGGAAGAGGAGTCTGTTTCTCAGTATGTGCACTCGGCGCGTGTTCTCTCCAGAGATGCTTCCGGTTAAAGAAATAACTTAAGAGTCGGGAACCTTAATAAAACGTGCAAATGCAAAGAGGCTCCCTCTTCCGCCAGACCCTTAGACCTCGCAGGGGTGGGGCGGGGAAGATGGGCTTTCCTGGGCCCAGAGCTGTGTGCCCCCAGCCCTGCCCCACATGCCAGCCTCCGTGTGCGCACCAGCCTCATGCACAAGGGCCAGGAGCAAACGCAGAGGCCGGGCCCCACCGGGGCTCAGGTCTGGGGGTGATTCCCAGGAGCCGGGGGGACAGCAGCTGTGGGTCAGTGTCCTCCAGGAGGCAGGCAAGTGGGTGTCTGACATAGGCGTCGGCAGGGACACACTCTTCCCCGAGGAGGAGGGTCACAGTAGGGCCCTGGCAGGGGCGTGGGGCCTCCCGATCCCGGACCCTGGACCCTGGACCATGGCCTGGCAGCGCCTGAAGGACAATGATTGACAGGCCCCGTGGCCCAGGCACCTGCACAGCTCAGCATCCTGAGGGCTCTCCTTCCAGCCTCCCCTGCTGTGTCCCCACCACCTGGAGGGAGGTGTCCGGCCCCCACACGGGGGTGGGGCCTGTGGCTAGAAAGAGGCACGTGACTTTATTTCTCAGCCTCTGCAGAGGGGGCACCGGTGAGAATTCAAGCCCCTTAAGCCTTTGGTGCAGCCAGACCCTCCCGGGGCGGGGCCAGGTGCCTCCTCTCACGCAGGCGCAGAAGGTGCGTGCTGGCTCGGGCCCCAGAGGCCTGCACCACCGCTCCTGCCTGTCTCCGGGTTCACATTCGCCAGCCTCAGGGCAAACCCAGCCGTCTCCCCAGCAGCCCCCAAAACAGGTGCCCCACCCCCCGCCTGGACGGGCCCCATCTCCAGGAATGACAAGGACAGACGCAGGTAGGTACCGTCTGCAGCCAGCCTGGGGGGCTGTCCGCGGTCATCTTCACGGTGACCCTGGGAGGGAGCGGGGGACCCTAATGAGGAGGCGGGACTGACCCGCCCCAGCCTGCAGGACAGCCTGTGCCCGGCCCAGAGTGAACCCTCGGGTCCTCATGGCCCCGTGGCTTTCTCGGGACAGAAGGGCCGGAGCCCAGAGCCCGCCCGCCAGCTGCCGCAGGTTAACTCCCGGATTAGCTTCCACCACCTGGCGATCTCCATCCCTCCCTGTCCGTCCCTGTCAAACCCTGGGTCTTTGTACCTTCCCCCCTCCCCCCCCCCCGTGTGTGCACACACACACACACACACACATACACACACACGTGCGTGGGCAGGGTCTCTGTGCCTCTGAGGGCCACGTGTGTCATTGTCCCCACTTTACAGACGGGAAAACCGTCTCCCAGGCAGTTTCTCCCTCACGATCCATCCAGCACCCTCGCAAGCCGATGTGATTTGTAAAGTGAAGGACAGAGCATTTCAGGGAAAACAGCCAATGGTCTTACTGGGTGGCCATTGGCTCGCTCCTTCCCAGAAACTCCCGGGTCCCCCACAGCCTGATGTCCAGCTGCCCTGGGCTCCCCGTGTCCTGGGCTAGGTCTCACCCCTGCCCCAGAGCCGCCACCTCCAGGAAGCCACCCTGGCTGCTCAGGTGCAGCCGACCCCAAAGCCCTGAGGACCCGCCGTCCTTGCCCTCCTGTGGGAGGCAGCTCGCGGGGCTGGTGGCCCGGACTCCCTGTGGACTCCTCTGTGGCGCCCTCCTGGCCAGAGGGACGGGAAGGGGCCAGGCTCCAGGGGAGGGTGCCCTCCCTGCCCCATGGGAGCTGCCAGCTACCTGCATGAGCGACACTGGGCTGCTGATGGACGCAGCTCTCCAGGCACCTGGGCCTGGGGGCGGCACAGGCCTGGGGAGGGTCCAAACCTGCCTCTTCACCAGCTTCCCAACGTCCTCAGACTCGGGACATGGGCCGACAACTGTCCTTCCCTCACCAGCCACATGGCGTTTCCCGAGGACTGGTCCTCGCGGCACCATCACGGGGGGAGGCGGGGTCAGGGTCAGAAGGAGAAGATGGGAGGGATGAGTTCTCAGAGGCTCGGGCCCCAGCTGGGCTCTGAAGCAGGTGCAGGCGTTTGCCAGGGAGACGGGGATGGGAAGGGGAGGGGGCATCTGGGCGTCCGATTTACAGGCGGAGACGGGGTGGGGCGGGATGAGCCCTTTGGGGTTGAGGACTGGCTGTGGCGGCTGGAAGGCAGGGGGTCCTGTGAGGGCGCCAGGAGGCGTGAGCGCTCCCTACACCCTGCAGACACCCCCACGTCGGGTCTGGGCCACTGGCCCTCACCCGGCTGCCCACGCTGAGGCCAGGCGATGGAGGGGACGGGGCGGCAGAGATGACACCCCCCCGCCCCCCATAGCACATGTCACTCTGGTCTGACCACAGCCGAGGGATCCTGGGTGGCACCAGCAGGCGTGGCCAGTGCCACCTGACCCCCCCCTGGGTTCCTGGTGGGGGCACTTGAGCCCAGTGGAGGGAATCCTTCGCTGGCCCGACACTGCCACCTGCCTGTGGGCGCCAGTACTGCAGCGGGAGCTGGGCTGAGGCCTGTTGGTGCAGATGAGGGAGCAGGGCTCAGAGGGCACCCAGGGCGTCCCCAAGGTCACACAAGTGTCACCCGAGGCCCGGAAGCCAGGCGTGTGGCTCCACAGCCCTCCGCTCACTCGGCCTCATGGCCCAGGCTCACAGGGACTAACGGGCCGCGGGGCCTGAGGATGCCGGCTGCTCCCGCCCCCCCACCCCCCCGGGGCCTCGCAGGTCCACACCCCGGGAAGCTTGGAGGCAGCAGGGGGGCCCCCTGGTTCCTCACTGCCCCCCAAATCCTGTGGGAAGGGCTGAACGTGAGGCTGAAGCCTGAGGTCTGGTGAGGGCGGAGCCGCGGGGTCCCTGGGAGCCGCCCCTCTGGGCATCGAGGACGCCTGTCCCTGGGTGGCCTGTCCTGGGTGGCCGCGGCCAGTGGCTCTGGGCTGGGGAGCCACAAGGCGGAGGGACCGGGACCACAGGGCCCCGGCGTAGCCTGACTCGAGCGAAAGGAGAATCTCCGCTTTGCCGACTGCCTGTGGGGTTCACCCTCTTGTCCGGGCTTCCCGCACCTGTCAGAGCCCCCGAAGGCCCCCGGGTCCTGGGGAGCAGGCCTGCTCCAGCCTCAGCGCCTGCGGGACGGCCTGAGGTGTCGTCTCCGGGGCAACGTCTCCATCCAATGGCCGGGTGGGGCTGGGGCCTGGCCCCTCTGAGGACAGAGCCCAAGTGGGACACAGCCAGGGTCCTCGCCCCTGACCTCGGCTCTGACCCCAGGGTGGAGGTCCTCTGACCTCTGTCGGGAGGAGGGGTGGCTATCAGGGGTCATGCTCAGGTTAGCGACACCCTGGGGTCGCTATGGGGGAGGCAGCTGGGCCTTTGCAGGTGCGTATCTAACCCACAGGAAGGGTGTCCCCAGGACGGTCACTCAGGAGGCGGGTTGGCCAGCACCACCCGGCCCACCTGGGTCCCAGGAAGGGGCAGAGCCCTGTGTAGAGGGGGCCTGAGTGCTGGGCCAGAGGGGGGACAGCACCCTGGGCAAGGGCGGCCTTCCTCCCACTGGGTACACAGGCAGCAGGGCCCCGAGGCCCCACAGCTCACACAGCGTCTCCCCCCCAGGACGCCTCCTAGGAGCCCAGCACCTGGGCCGTGGTGCGTGGGCACAGGGTGGGCACAGGTGGGCAGCGAGGTCTCCCAACTGCCCTTCCAGAACCAGGCACCCGGCCTGGCAGCCACTGAAATGGTCACACGTGACCAGGACAGGCGGGCGCGGGGCTGTGGGTGAGGGAGGCAGGTGGGCGGCAGGAAGCGCAGGAGGCACAGGGGAGGGGCAGGAGGGCGGGGTCCCGAGGCCCTGGCGCCCTGGCACGGGGAGAGGGCTGAGGCTCGCTGGGCTCCTCAGGGACGCGGCCGGCCCGACTGCGGCTCCCGAGTCCGGTTACCCAGCAGCCGAGGAGCAGACGGGCAGCTGCTTCCGGACCCAGCGGGCGAGCTGTTCCCTCTTCCGGCTGGTAGTCCAGACAGTGTGTCCGCTCGTCACCGGGACGCCTGCCCCGTGTGACGCCTGTGGGAGAGCCCTCAGTGCCCTCAGGGGGGCATCCTAACCCAGCCGCATGGGCCCCGGCTGCTGAGTTAGGAGCATGTTCCTTGCCCCCCCCACCAACAGGGTTCCCTCCCATGGACCCCCACCCCTCGACCCCCCTCCCTGGCGCCCAGCCTGAGATAAAGCAGCAGCAGCCGTCACTCGAGTATAATTCGCTTTTAATGAGAACAATGTGTGTAAATGACAGAACGCCACCGCCGTGCGCAGATGGCGGCCGCGAATACCCATCGAACGCATTCTGCCCACGGAAGGGAGGGAGGGCGGGCGGGCGCGGGGGCTGAGCCAGTGGCCCGCCCCTCGGCCCGTGGACACGACGCCAGGGCCGCCGACGGGGGCCTGCGCGCGCCGCTTGAACGGTAAGCGGGTTGAAAGCGCAGCAGCAATAATACTGGGTGAGTCCTTCCTTGCGTAAAACATCTGAATTAATTCATCGAAGGTATCAAAAATATACCCTGTAAACCAACACATTTACACCTGCCTCTCCCACCGCCCCGCCAGCGCGCGCACAGAGCGGTCCAGGTCCCCGGGCCACGCGCCCCAGGCCGCACCCGGCCCTTCTGCCCGCCCGTCCGGCCTGACGTGGTTTCCAGCAGTTCTCAGGGGCCCGGGCGGCCCGCGGGGACCGGGACGAGCGCGCTGCGGGCTGGACACGGCCCGTGTCCGTCCGTCCAGAGCGCGAAGCGGGGTGCGGGTGGAGGGGGGGCGCGGGGGGTCCTAGCTCAGTTTACACTTTGGTTCCAAACGCGTTAAGGGGGGGAGGCAGTGGCGTGGGAGGTGCGTGGTCGTCCGGCTTTGGGTCCCTGGCCGTCCCAGCTTCTGTGTGTGGCCGCCGCCCGGCCCCGCCCCCCCCACCCGAGCACCAGGTAAACAACCCCTGAGAAAGTCACTGCACAGGGCCAGCCGGGCGGGAGTCCCAGTTAAGGCTTTAGACGGGCAAGGACGCCGGCTCGGATGGGCGGACGATGGACAGGCGGACGCACAGGCGGACGCGGGGGCTCCTTCCTCGTGGGGGAGTCGCCGCCGCCCGCCCTCACCTGGCCGCTGGGGGTGCTCGCGGGCCCGGCCGTCCCCAGCCCCTGCGTCAGTCACTCGCTGTCGGACAGCGTCTCGTACTGCGAGCAGAGCAGCGGCTTGGGCTCCTCATCCCAGGCGTGATGGGGGCCGGCCAGGGGCCCGCCCGCGGGGAGGCCGGGCGGGGGTGGGGAGGCCATGACGCCCGCCTGCAGCCGCATGATCAGCGGGTTGTAGGGGAACGGAGTGGAACCTGCCGGGGAGACGGGGAGACACCGGGAGGTGCCGGTGAGCCAGGCAGCCCCCCGCAGGCCCGCCCCCGGCAGACTCGGGCCGTGGCCTCCTGGGCCGAGCAGCTGTCCCAGCCCCTTCGAACTCCTGGAAGGTTTCTCCAACGGGCTGGACCCACAGGGCCCCACCCCAGGGCCACTCCGCAGCCACAGACCTGTGGTCCTGTCGGTGCTGCTCTTCCCCCAACACCGGCAGCGCCGCCTGCACAGCCACCCGCCAAGCCCGTGGGTGGAGCCCGCCGCCTCCCTCTCCCGGCTTCCGACCCTCCACCCTCTCTGGCCACTCACACCCTCTCCCTCCCCCGGGCCTTTCTCAGGAGCTTCCTGCCACCTGAGCCGTCCCTAGAACAGGCCCTACCACGTGCTCACGCACAGTAGGTGCACAGGCAGCTGGCGGGGCCAGGCCTAAGGTTGCAGCTGCCCCACTCCCACCCCCACCCCCACCCCCACCCCTACCCCTGTGCCCACCTGCAGATGAGGGCCGGTCCTCCCACACGCGGCTGGTCAGCGGCGTCCGGCGGCTGCAGTCCCCCTCCGAGTGCACCGAGGAGACGGAGGGGGGCCGGTCCCCGGGGGCCAGGCCTGGGGCCGGGGACTTGGCTTTCCGGCTGCTGGGTCTGCCTGAGACCTTGGCTTTCCCACCGCCGCCTGCAGGAGACACAAGGGAGGAGCCGTGTCAGACGCCAAGCAGCACTCACCACGGGGAACGGAGCATGGGGCGAGGGGCGGGGGGTGAGGACCCCCCAGGGAGGAGCTGGGGTCTGGAGGTGAGTTTCTACCAGAGGGTGCGGGCTGAGGGTCTGCAAAGCCCCTCAGGCTGCCCTGCAGCCTGGCTACCCGCCCGGCAGCCTTGGGCTTGACCCAGGCCGCTGCCCGGGCTGTGCCGACCCTCACGGTCAGCAGGCCTGTGGGGAGCGGCCAGACCCCGGGGCCAGGCCTGGGCCTCCGTGAAGCCCAGAGACTCTGAGGCCGCAGGGTCCGGGTCAGGCCTGGCCGTTGCTCCGGCAGAGCGTGGCCCAACGAGGGGGGCTGGCCCACGGACACTGGCCTCCTCCCATCAGCCCGAGGGCCGGCGGTGGACATGCACGGTGACCCCAGCAGGCGCTGAGCCCGGGGGTCCCCCTGACCTCGAGTGGGCGGGTCCTCGCTCCAGCCTGACCTCCCGCAACGGGACAGACGGGGAGCGGGCGGCCCTGTGTCCCGGGGGAAGGCGGGTGGGGCGCGGGCGGCGATGTGAGTGTTTTTAGAAAAGCAGCAGCTCCTTTGGGCCTGGGGGGCGAGGGGGCCACGGGGCCACACGGGGGGGGGGGGTGCCCGCCCGCCCAGCTCGGGGATTAGCCACGTCCAGAACCACGTCAGACACGCACAAAAGTAGTCAGAAGCTCTGAAGCCGAGGGGGGGGGGGGGTCGGTGAGCGGAACCGGAGGCAGAGGATTAAGGACACGGGGTGGGGGGGCGGGGGGGGGCAGACGGGGCGGGCCGAGCGAGAGGCCTGCAGACCTGGCGAGGTGAGTGCGTGTTCGCTCCGTCCGTCGGCAGCGGTTATGGGCATAGCAGCGGGCAGGCCGGCACTGGCATTCAGAGCGTTAAAAGCATTGGCGCCGAGCGGGGGCTCCTCCCACTGGTCATATTTACCCATGAGCGCCTTTCTAATAATGGCCTCCAGCCCCAGGTTGGTGCTGGCCTGCTCGGGCAGCGCCTGGCTTCGGCAGGTCATGAGGCCTGGGAGAGAGACACACACACGGGCCGGGGACACGGAGGGGCAGCGGGAGGAGGGAGGAGAGAGAGTACACAGTGAGCACATTTCGGCAAAGCAACACGATTCCTCACCCCCTGCCCCCTGGTTCCCCTGCCGCTGCGTCGGGGGCCCTGGGAGCGCGTAGGCATCCCCGGGGGGAGGGGGTTTGGGGGGGGGGCTTAGGTGACGCCCCAGCCTGCTTTCTATCCTGCCCCCTGGGAAATCAGGGGCACCTTCTGCCCCCCCTCCACCCCTAGTCCCAGCTGGGGCGGCTTCCTGATTTAAATTCCCAGTGGCCCGCAGAAGAGGGGGACCGGAGGGCCGCCCCGTGTGAAGGGGCCGCTGGGAAATTAAGTCGAGCCGGAGCGAGGGACTAGGCACAGGGCGGGGCGGCAGGAGGCTGGGGGAGACTCGGGGGGGGGGGGGGGTGGTGGTGGTGACGGGGCGGCTGGTTTCCCCCGCCCCCCCATGCCTCTGCCCCTGAGGCCTGGACCCTCAGCCCCGCCTGCCCCCCCACAAGCTGGGCCTAACCCCGCCCCCACCGGGAGCCACAAGGAGAGAGAGAGAGGTGCAGAGACGAACGGTGAGGGGTCGTAGCCATGCAGTTACGGTGCGTGCGGGGGACAGGGCAGAGCTGGAGACAAGGGCTGGCCGCCCGCCCCTGGGAAAGGGCCGAGTCGACGCGCTGCTCCCCCCGGAGCCGCCCAGAAGCCGCTGGCCACCGAGCCTCCTTCCTGCGCCCGGGTGTCCTGACCCTGGCGTTTTTCTGGGATCCGTTCTGGGCACTTGTGCCAACCCCGGGGAAGGGGTCTCTCCCCAGAACTTTCTCGAAGCCAGACTTTGCCGGCAAAGCCGCGAGCCGCCGGGCAGCGTCTCCGAGAATTTTAATCCTTCGCTCCGAGCGAATGTGAGGATGCCCAGTGACCCCCGCGCGGTCCGAGAGCGAGACCCGTGGCCTGTGCCCACGTGGCAGCCTCCACATCCCGTTTCTATGGCAACCGGTGGGCAACTACGTTATTTTTCTTTTCGCCGCCAGGGGGCGCCCTCTCCCACGTCCTGGCTGTGTCTTGGCTCTGGTTCGTCAGCACTTTAAACACACACCGAACTGTGTCCCCCAGAAAACGCCAGACTCCCAGCAGGGCGAGCGCCCCGCACGCTGAGCAAACCCCGGAAACGCGGAAACCTCGACGCGGAGCATGCGGGCCGCGACGGCCTCTGGCCGGGTTCGGGCTCGGCGGCCACAGGTGTCCCTGGGCCTCGTCCGCAAGGTCGCGGTCCCTGAGCTGACCCTGCGGGAGGCGGCCCGTGTCCAGTTACAGCGGCGGGAGCCCTGGCACCCTGGGCACGAACGTCCGCAGACGCGCGCACCCGTGGCCCAGTGGCCTGTGTCAGGTTCAGAACGTTCCAGAAACACTCGTTTCTAACCCCCTTGTTGTTCTGGACGGACTGTCTCCTCCCCGGGGTCCCTGGGGAGAGCTGGGACCCAGCAGGGACCCACCAGGGGAGCCAGCAGCCGGCTGGTCGCACAACCCAGCAGCCCTCTGCTCACCAGCCTGGGGACGCAGGCCCCCAGGCACGGCAGCACATGCCCCACTCCCCCAGCTCAGGGTCCCCCGGCAGGGCCAGAGCTCAGAGTCCTGCAAACACACCACCTCTGCACACGGGGCCCGTCCACGGAGGGTGACAGCCCCCCAGCGGCTCAGGGCTCAGACCCCTCACACCAGACTCAGCCCCACCTAGTCCTTCCCTGAAGAAACACAGCGTGGCCCCTGCCCGAGGACGGGGTCCAACCCCAGGGGGCCCCTGAGCCCACAGAGGGCTTCAGTTTTAGCTGAAAAATGGCCGGGAGGCTCAGTGGTTGAGCGTCAACCTATGAACCAAGAGGTCGCAGTTCTATTCCCGGTCAGGGCACAGGCCGGGGTTGTGGGCTCCGTCCCCAGCAGGGGGCGAGCAGGAGGCAGCCGAAGGGTGTTTCTCTCCGACGTTTCCGTCACTCTCCCTTCCTTTCTCTCCAAAGACCAATAAAAAAATACTTTTAAACGTGTGCGAACTTCAGCCCCGTCTACGTGACACAGCCACGTGGCTGCTTCGACTTCCCGGCTCGAATGTTCACGTAAAGCGGATGCTCTCACTGTAAGAGGTGCCCGCACAGGCCCCGAGGGAAGCCTGTGCACCCCGAGTGCGAGCCCAGGCCCCTCCACACAGTCACATTCCCTCTGGGACGTCGCAGGTGAGCCGGGCAGGTTCCCAGACGGCCGTCCGCACACCTCACCCCGTCTAAACGCACCCGGGGCCTCCTCGCCAGCCTCACTGGCCCCCCCAGGGCTGGGGTAGACAGAGGAGGGGACACCTTGGAGCTACAAGGACTCCGGTGGGGGCAGTGCCCCCGGGACTCCAAGGCCAGGTCCCCCAGTCTCCTTGCACCCTGACCTCCCGGGCGCAGCTGAGCTGGGGAAGGGGGGAGGGGCCGGCGCCCATGGGCCAGGCGGGCGGTTACCTGCGCCGGTGATGGCGGGCATGTTGAAGATCTCCGTCCCGGGCTGGCCGATATCTGGAGGGGTGAGGAGAGGTGAGACCCACAGCCGGCGGCCCGCGCCCTCACCCTGCTGCCACCTGCGGGTCTAGACACCCGGGCGCTGGCTCAGTGCAGACGGGCTCCTGCCGGGGCAGGTCCTGGGGTTGTATTTCCAACCAGCTCGCCAGGCTGCTGACCTGCTGACCTGCACCCCCACCCGCAAGGCCCCGAGGCACCGGCTGGGCCAGGGACTGTCCGCAAGTTTGCAGGCCATTCCCGCAAAGAGGAGCATCCACACAGGAACCAAGCGGCCGCCGGTTCGACTCCCGGTCAGGGCACAGGCCCGGGCTGCGGGCTCGATCCCGGGGGGCGGGGCTGTGCAGGAGGCAGCCGATCGATGATCGTTTCTCTCTCACTGATGGTTCTCTCTCTCCCTCTCCCTTCCTGTCTCTCTAAAAAGAAAAAGTCAATAAAAACGTATTCAGAAAAACACACAGAGGAGGGTCCGGCTCCCCCGACGCCCCCGGCCCGAGGCCTCCTGAGACCCGGGACATGGCCGGTTCCTGCCGTTCGCTGTCCTGAGAGCGGCTGCGGGAGGCTGGGGTTCAGGGCACTCACCACGTAAACGGGGGACCACCCACGGGACGAGCACCGTGAACGGAAGACACGTGACCCCAATGCCCGGTGCCCGCACGGGGCTGAGCACAGGCCCTTCACACGCCTATTCCCTGGGCGCCCCGGGGGCGGGCGCTGCTGCCAAGTGCCTATGGCATAGAGACCAGCCTGGACCGGGCGAAGGGCCTGGCAGGGTGGTCAGTGGTCCCCTCCCCTCCCCCACCGTGGGTCTCCGCGGCCGCTCGGCACCCAGGCCCTTACTGTATTCGGGCTCGTTCCGGTTGTGGGTGCCGAGCTTCTTGTTGATCTCCTGCTTCTTGGACTTGACCATGGCAGAGGTGCTCTCGGTCAGCTTGCTGAAGAAGGCGGGCGGCTGTCCGGTGTTGCCTGGAGACTTGGAGCCCATCCTGCCGGAGGCCGGACTGGGTCAGCTCCCCGCCGTGGGCGTGCTCACCTCCCGCGACGGGGCGCTCACCCCCCGGCTGCCCGAGATCCACCCCCAGCCCCTCCCTCAGGCCACGTCGCCTGCACCGGGCGGCCAGAGCTGAGAGACGCCAGCCCGCCGCCCGGGAAGCGGCTCCCCAGGCCGGGCCGTCAGCTGAGCAGGTGAGAGGAAGCCTTGGTGAAGCCCGAGGCCACGGGCGGCGAGGGGCTGTCCTGAGCCTCCATGGTGGGCGTGGGGGTGGGGGTGGGGCTGGTGTTAAGGTACCTGGACTCCGCCTGCTCCCCATCGCGGTACAGCGGGGGGTACAGGGCGCTCCGGGGGTGCCCGGGCTCTGCCAGGCCCTCCGGCGGGGACACGGGCTCGATGCCGTCCTCACCGCCGCCCAGGGCCGCCGTCTTGCTCGGCTCCGGCGACCTGCGCGGAGAAGGGTCCCCGCGGTGGTCAGAGCTCAGGCGCCCCCTCGCGAGGGGCCCCCTCTCCCCGCCCCCGGCAGGCGGCTCCTCTGAACCAGGGCTCGCCCGCCCTCCCGGGAAGAGCCGGACGGTGTTTTAGGTGCCGTGGCCACCTGTGGTCTCTGCTGCGAGTTTTTTTCTTTTTCTTTTTTACAAACATTAACCCAGCCCGGCCGGTGTGGCTCAGTGGAGAGTGCTTTGACCTATGAACCAGGAGGTCACGCTTTGATTCCCGGTCGGGGCACAGGCCCGGGTTGTGGGCTCGATCCCCAGGAGGGGGCGTGCAGGAGGCAGCCGATCCGTGATTCTCTCTCATCGTGGATGTTTCTCTCTTCCTCTCCCTTCCTCCCTGATATGTATTTTTTAAAAATTGAAAAGTAAAAATGTAACACCGCCCTCAGCTGTGGGCCGTGTGTGAACAGGCTGTGGCTGGACGGGGCTCAGGACGGGTACGCAGGCCCCTCCTGCACCCGTGCCAGGTGCCCCACTGCCCCCGACACCCCGGGGCTGCCACCGCTGCGTCTCACTCAGCCGGTGCCCCCCGACCCAGAATGGCTCCACCCCGGAGCTGGGGACCGTCCTCTCCTCGGCACCCCAGGCGCCCAGGGGGACCCGGGGTGAGTGTGCCAGCCGGCGGGGCGCTGCTCTCAGGTACACGGCTCTGGTTCGAATCCCAGCCCCGCCTCTTACAGGCCGCGCCCCGCGGGCAAGTGAGTTCCCGCCTCACGCCTTAGTGCCTTCATCTGTGAAATGGGGCTTTGCTGCCTACACCTCCCGGGGCCGCGGGGAGTCCTGGGTAACCCGGGTCAGGTGTTTACTCGGTGCCCGGAGCCCACGGACACGCCATTATCTGTCAGCCGTGACCTTGAACCAAGGCTCCTGTCTCCGGGGCCTCAGCGTCTCCTCTGAACCCTGGCACCGAGGGGCAGACGGCTGACGGGGCCTCCCGCAGGCTGACCGGCAGGGGGCAGCGCCCCGGCCCGGCCCCAGCACGCACCTCTTGCCCCCTTCGCTGTGCGGGGAGCCGCGGGCGGGGGCGCCGTGGTCCGGGGGCGGGAGGTAGAGGTCGCTGGGCGGGCGGCGGAGGTCCAGGACGGGGCAGGTGGCGCCGGGGAAGGAGTAGAGGGGCGCGGGGAGGGGCGTGCCGAGCTGCTGTGGGTGGTGCCGCGTGTAGTCCTGCGTGATGACCTCCTGCGGGCCGGTGGGAGGAGGCATGGGGTCAGGGGTCAGGCGGCGGCGTTCACATGCCGAACCTTCTGGGGGCGTGGGCTAGACTGAGCTCTGAGGGCGGAGCCCGGCTCGGTCCTGGGCTCCCTGCCCACAGCGGCCGCGATGCCCCGCGTAGCCGGGGGCGTGGAACCGGGGCTCAGGCCGGGGCCCCGTCAGCTGGACGAGGGGCAGCTGCAGAATCTGACTTGGAGACTCGGGGGTCCCCAGGCCGCCCCGCCAGGACTCCGTTTACCCATCAGACAAGAGGCTCCCCACCTGCCTACCCCCTGCCCCGCCCTGGGCCCACCCCCGATGCAGAGGTGACGAGGAAGGGTAGTTACACTGATGTGCTGGGCCAGGGTGACCACCCGCTGGTGACCTTTGACCCCCGGTGCGGTCTGGAGCAGCGGGCTGGAGGCGGGCTGGCTCTCGGACAGCGGCCGCAGGTGGGGGAGGTGCGTGGCCTCACCGCCCAGCTTCCCGGAGCCTGTGGGCAGAGCAGGGCGGGTCAGGGCGGGGGTGGGGCTGGGCCGTCCCCCAACCTCTGGGCGCCTCGGTCTTCCGGTCTGCGGGATGGGGTCACGCCTATGCTCGCAGGGCTGGTGGGGGGGGCCCACCTGGCTGCTTGTGCCGCAGGTCCCCCTCCAGGTGGCTCTTGTCCAGCTCCTCGAGGTGCTTGGGGAGCCCCTTGTCGTGGGCCAGGCTGGGGGAGCTCACGGGGCTGACGGGCTCCACCCCGTCGGGGCTGTAGCTGCCGCCGTGGTAACCTGCAGCGTGCGAGCCTGGGTCAGGCCAGCTGGTGCTGGGAGCGGGCTGCCCCCGGCCTCCCCTGCCTGCCCCGCGGGCTGGTCCCCAGGCCAGAGCTGGGCATCTGGGCGGATGGAGAGGGGGTGACCGGAGCAGGGGCTGCTGGGTGGCCAGGGTCGGGGTGCACTGAGGAAGGAGGGAGAGGGGACAGCAGAGAGGGAGAGAGATGGAGGAGAGGAGAGACTGGGGCACCCCGGCAGGCAGGGTGAGAGAGTGGGGGGACAGAAAGAGAGAGAAACTCAGACAGAGAGAGATCGGGGGCATGAGCTGGGGGAGAGAAAGACGGGGGAGGGGGGTGTGCCTCTGGGAACGGGGGTGTGGATCGGCCGTGATGGGCTGGAGGGAGTGAGGTCTGGCGGGGGGGGGGGGGGGGGGGCAGGGAGTGACAATTAGTCTGAGGGTCCCCCGCAGCCCTAGTCCAGTAAAGAGGAGCCCGAGCCGGGGCCGGAGGTGGGAAGACTCCCCTGTCCCAGAGCAGGGGACAGCGGGGGGGGGGGGGGGGGGGGACACCCGGGGCCAGGGCATCCCATGGCTCCCGGACAACCTGGCGGGAGGCAGGGGTCAGGTCCCCAGCTCCTCCTGGAAAGTGGAGCGTCCCTCCCCTTCCCGGCGTCCTCGGCGGGCGTCCTCCACACCGAATCCTCCATCCACACACGGCAGCAGGCTGCGCCCGCGCCCCCGGGCCCACTCCCTGCTCCCCGGGCGAAGGAGGCGCAAAAGTGGGGCGATGGGAGGCGCGGCGGGAAGTCAAAACCACAGATCCATTCATTTAAGGAAAAGAAGCGAAAATCCAAAAAAAAAAAAAAATCATGATAAAACGATGTGCAAAGGAGGGGGCGCCCCCCCCACACCGGAGGGGGGCAGGCGGCAGGCAGCCGGCGGGACGGCAGCGCGTGCAATCGACGAAGACGACGTGGGAAAAAAAAACCAAAGACCAAAATCAATGAAAAATGGGGGGGCGGGGGCGGGGCGGAAAATAAAAGCAGAGATCGAAGTATCTTTAGGCCACGAAGACGGGGGGCGGGCGCGGCGGGCCCGGGGGCTTACCGTCGCGAGGGGAGTCGGCGGCCAGCGAACCTCCTTCTCGCGGCCCTTTATCGTGAGCAATTTGACGCATGATTATCGCGTCTATGAAGGTGGCCGCTGTCAGGGTGGTCTTACCCAGTGCTCGGAGCTCCAGTTCCTGGATGGAAAAGGGTTTACTTTGAGTCTTTTCCCGGTGCAGGTCCGCGGCCGGCGGGTCCGGGCTGGCGCGGTGGGCGGCGAGGCTCTTCGCTGGGGTGCGGGCGATGGCCGCGTGGCCGGGGCCGGCGGGGGCCAGGGCCCGGGGCTCGGCGCCCTTGCCCGGGGAGGAGGCGGGCTCCAGCCCGGCGCGGGCCTGGGGCTTGGCGAGGAAGGTGTGGCCCGCGTCCCCGCGGGGCCTCTCAGGCCGGCTGACCCTCGGGGCCTCTTTGGGCAGCAGGACGGGGTCCAGGAGGGTGGGGTAGACCCCGTCCAGGGTGCTGCCCAGCGGGCAGTGGGCGGCGGGTGGGAATGTGGCGGCTGGGCGGACGGGCGAGGAGGTGGAGGTGGACCTGGGGGAGGAGAGGGGGGTCAGGAGGCGGCGGGAGCCACGGCTGGGGCCTGCGTCACACCCTCGCTCTGACACCTGGGGGCGGGGTGTCCCCTATTCCCCACTGCTCCCTGGATAAACCCACCCTCCTGATGCTGGCCTGCAGTGTGACCTCACCCACCCATTCATTCATTCATTCATTCATTCATTCATTCCTTCCTTCCGTCATCCTTTCACAACTGTGAACGGAGCCCCCACTACGCGTCAGGGACACAGCACTGCACGGAACAGACAAAAGCTCCTTGCGCTCTGGTTAAGAAGGGACTGTAGACGTGTGAACCTACAAACCGGACCCTATGGGAGGGTGGTGGGTGGTGGGTGGAGGCTACGCGTCGGCGCCGTGAGAGAGGACGCCGGGGAGTGCTGGGGCGACGCCGGGGCTTCTGGGAAACGAGCCGTCACGTTTCATAACGAGTCGCGGGGAGGACGGGACGAGGGCGGCCAGTGTGTGGGGGGGAGGGGGGCGGCAGGAACGGGAATGAGTTTGGAAGAAGCGGCTCCATGTAGACAGGTCCCTGGGCAAGAGCAGGGGGTTCCGGGGAGCCCCTCCCCCAGCCCTTGGGGTATTTGTCACCGGAGGGGACCTGGGCCCCTTGTGAGAGGGAGCGGGTTTGGGGGCCTCGCCCTCCTCAGGGAACCGCTGGGTGTTGTCCAGGCAGGAGGGGTACCGTCTCCTGTTTGAGGGCCTTGCTTCAAGGTTGTGGGGGGGCCTGGGGGTCTGTCCACAGACTCCCCTGAACCCAACACCTGTCCACCTCCTCATCCATCCACCTGGCACGTCCTCACCTGGGTACCCACCTCATCATCTACCATCCGCCTCGCATCCTGCTCCCGTCGCCCACACTGACCTGCCTGCCGTCTCTCCATCGATCCCTCCATCCATCCATCCAAGACCCATCCCTCCCTCCATCCATCCATCCAAGACCCATCCATTCCTCCATCCGTCTATCCACCCATCTGTCCATCCATCCATCCCAGTCACCATCTCGTCACCGACTCACCCACCCACCCATCCTCTCAGCTCCTCCTCACCCCTCTCCCCATACACCCACCGTCTAGGCACCCTCCCACCACCCACCTGCCTCCCCACCCATCAGCACCCATCTGTCTCCAACCTACAGGGCCACCCACGTCACTATCCCTCAGCCGCCCGCCCGCCCGCCCGCCCGCGGCCCCGCCCGGTGCCAACCTGGCCCACCTCAGGACCGTGGGCGTGCCGGGCTCCACGGAGGTGGCCACGCCCTTCATGCTGGTGTTGTGCAGCACGCTGGGCCGCTGCTGGACGGCGTCCTGGGTCCGGGGCGAGATGGGCGAGTGCTGGTGGGGGTGGGAGGCGGGGCGGCTGCTGCTGCTGCCCCCACCCCCGCTGCCGCTGCCGCTGCCGCCGCTCTGCTCCGTACCTGGGGGGACAGGCGGCAGGTGAGAGGCCGGCCTCGGCGGCCGGCGGGCAGGGCCGGGGCGGGTCCCTGGGGCCTACCGGGCCTCCAGATGGGCGCGTGCTCCACCGTGGCGCTGGACGTGAGGATGGACTTCTCGCGCTCCCGGTCCCGGTCCCGGTCCCGGTCCCGCTCAGACGAGGACGTAGTGGGTTTTGTCAGGTGGGTGGGGCCTCCTGGAAACCAAAAGGCCTGCGGCTCAGCCCCGGGTGGAACAGAGCCGGTGAGGCATCGGCCTGGGGGCGCCCAGCCAGCCGCTGGCTTCCCGACCCCGGACGGGGGCAGGGGCAGGCGCTACCTGGGGAGAGCGGGGAGCTGCTGAGCCGGCTACTGAAGTGCTGGGCTGCGGAGGGGATGTAGGCCAGACGGTCCATGGCGGTGGCGGCCGTGCCCGGCGTCGGGGGCACCAGCACGGGCAGGTGTGGCACTTGGGACAGGTCGATGATGCCTGTGGGGGAGGCGGCGGCGGCTGTAGCCACGGGGGAGGGGCCACAGGCTGGCCCACCACAGGCCCCCGTCGGACACCACACCCTGGGGTTCCCTCCCGGGTGCACGCGCTGCCCCGCGGGGCCCTTCTGAACGCCAGGGGCTCCGGTGCCCTCCCTGTGGCTGCCAACCCGGCAGTGGCTGTGCCCTGCCGTCGGCCCCGTGTACACGGCCACACGGCTGCTCAGCCTCAGTTCCCTGCCCATCCCCACCTTTAATCCTCACTGAGGACGTTCTCCTCTGGTTCACAGAGAGAGAGGGGGAGAGGGAGAATGACACATCGGTGGGTTGCCTCCTGCACGCACCCGACCAGGGCCCAGGCTGGGGAGCCTGCACCCGAGGTTCGTGCCCTTGACCGGAATCGAACCCGGGACCTCTCGGTCTGCAGGACGACACTCTACCCACTGAGCCACACCGGCCAGGGCCCCCATCCCCACCTTTGAAACAGCTCGGGTGACCCATTTTCCCAACTGGACCCGAACTAGGATGTGGGCGTTCCAGAACATTCTGGAAGTTTCTCCCCCAGAGGACGACTTCCATGGGCGCATGCAACGCCACCCCAGGCCCTTGCGAGTCAGGGAACCCGAAATCCCGACAGCCTGACCCCAGGACCACGCACCGCCCGGCCGAGCCTCCCGGGTCCGTGCGGCCATCGGACGCCAGCGCACGCCCACCAGCCGGGTGGCCCCCACCCACACCTCCGCGGGGACACACGGTGGGCACCTCCTGCTGGCCTGCACGGGGGAGGGGGCGGGGGGGCCCGGGACCACCCACCTCGCGGGCCGGCGGCGTAGTTGAGCGCCAGCGAGGACTCGCGGGGGGCCAGGCCGCGCAGCATGTCGGCGCGCTGGGCCATGGCGGTGGCCGCGTTGTGGTGCATCTGCTGGGAGGTGATGTAGTCGTTGATGATGGTCTGCCGGTTCTCCAGTGCCGCCGTCTCGGGGTAGCCGCGGATGAGGTAGGGCGGGTACAGGTGTGGGTAGGTGGGGTTCGGGGCCAGGTGCCGGGGCAGGTAATAGGCAGCGGCCGCTGGGAGAGGGACACGGGGTCAGAGGTCAGACACCCCACCTGTCCTCGTGCCCCCCACGCCCGCACCCTGACTGCGTTGCCCCAAACACCCCAGGAGAGAACTGAGGCCTCTAAGGAGAGAGACAGCTGTTCCCCAAAACACGTGGGGGGCTCTTGGTGACGGTGTTCTCTGGGCTGAAGTTCTCCCAGCTACAGGGCGTGGGAAATGTGGGTCCCCGAAATACTGAGGGGGGCACCCGAATATTCGGGGAACGCCCACTGGAGCTTCCTGAGATCGTTTGTGATTTTTTTTGTTAGTCCTCACCCGAGGATATTTTTCCACTGATTTTTAGGGAGAGGGGAAGGGAGAGGGAGAGACAGAGAGAAACATGGATGTGAGAGAAACACATCGATGGGTTGCCTCCTGCACGCGCCCCAACCAGGGCCCGGGCTGGGAGGAGCCTGCAACCAAGTACGTGCCCTTGACCGGAATCGAACCCGGGACCCTTTGGTCCGCAGGCCGAGGTGCTATCCACTGAGCAACACCGGCCGGGGCTGTTTGCGATTTGAAAGGCGCTGACCAGGCCCTCGGGGAAAGCAAACCACTGGGAAACGTCACCCCAGCCTGTCCCTCAGGCACTGCGGGCAAATCCCAACCGGGCAATCCCCACGGCTGCACCGTCAGCCTCCCCAGCTCTAAGCCTCAGTTTCCCCAAACGGCAGCGCCTCGCTGATGCACGAGGAGCCGCACGAACGGGGCCCCCACCCCGGCTTCGGGGCCTGTGCGCCCGGACAGGCACCTGCGTCCAGGGGGATCCCGCGGGGGATGGCGGCGGGGTCGAAGGCCAGCGGGATGTGGCCGCGGTACAGGTCCACGCCGCTCACGCCCCGCAGGAGGTGCTCGTACGGCGAGAGCGGGTGCGGGTGGTGCTCGGGCGCGGCGCTGTGCGGGGACTTGGCGACCTCGCGGGGCGTGGACGTCAGCTTCCGGTCCTGGGCCGCCTTGCTGGACGAGTGGCTGCCTGTGGGCCCAGAGCGGGGCAGGCATCAGGCCCCTGTGCCCCCGGCCCTCCAGCCCCCCCACGGCCCCGAGGCTGGTGTTCATGGGGGTGGGGGGCCGGGTGTCTCTGGGGCCCCAGGACCTCACCCACTGATTTGCCTCTTAGTTTTTTGTTTTGTTTTGATCGTTTACTCATTTGCTTCTAGTGTTTTGTTGTTGTTTTTTTGTTCTTTTTAAAAAATATATGTTTTGACTGATTTTAGAGAGAGGAAGGGAGAGGGAGAAACTTTAATAAGAAACATCCGTGGTGAGAGAGAATCATGGATCGGCTGCCTCCTGCACACCTCCTACTGGGGACCGAGCCCGTAACCCGGGCCTGTGCCCCGACCGGGAATCGAACCCTGACCTCCTGGTTCATGGGTCAGTGCTCAACCACTGAGCCACGCTGGCCGGGCTGTTTTATTTTATTTCTTAAAAAAAAAAAAAAATCAGCATGCGTTTGTTTCATTCACTCAATCCATCGAACAAAAACACTCCGGGAGCCCCGGGCAGCCAGCGCTGTCCCGACAAAGAGTCATCAGTGACAATTGCAGCGCGACAGGCGCTCGGAGACAACTGAGACGGGGACGAATGGGGCAGAATGGGCGAGCAGCCACCCTGAGGAGGTGGCCTTTGGGCAGGACCTGAGGGAGGACAGGAAGCCAGTTGGGTAAAGACCTGGAGGTGGGGCACGGCACGTGCAAAGGCCCTGGGAGCAGAAAGGGGCCGTCTGGCTGAGCCGGGGCGGAACAGTGGGCGGGAGGCCTAGCCGCAGGCTCCCGAGGCGGGACGGACAGGCCAGCTTCCCTCTGGGAGCGGCGAGAGGTGCCGGAGGGATGTGCTTCAGCAGGGGGTGGGGCTCAGTGCGAATCTGGCTGCTGTCTGAGGAGCAGGCGGGGAATGGCGGTGGGGGAGGCGGGGTTCCCGAGCCGGATCTGGGGCAGAACCCACGGTGGCTCGGTGGGCGCCCCCGGGGCCCGGCCTGAGCTGAGCGTGGGCAGCGAGGCAGTTTCCCGAGATGGGAGTCCCCCCACCGCCCCCCCATCCTCCCCCGCGCCCCACGCACCCTCCCCCGCACCCCACGCACCCTCCTGCAGGCGTGGCGTGGGCTCCCGCGTGGTCCCGGGCGAGCCGCGGGGGAGGGGGCCGGCGAAGGAGGCCGCGTGGTCCTCGTAGGCGAGGGGGCTCTGGCGGGGCTTGCCCAGCTCAGGCACGATGACCGGGGCGCCCCGCGTGATGGAGCCCCCCGAGCCGCTGCCCGCGCCCGACCGGCCCTTGAGGCTCTCCTCGTAGCAGGCGCGCTCCAGCGCCCGCGCGTCGGCCATCACGTCCAGCGGGTGCACGGCCGGGAAGGTGCGGCCGGGGCTGCCGATGATGGAGCGCACGTCATGCTTCTTGGAGCCCGAGGAGGCTGTGCCCGCGTCGTACTTGAGCGGGGTGCCCTGGGGGGAGGGAGGGAGAAGGGGGGTGAGCACCAGCCACAAACTCAGCCTCGGCTGCTCAGTTACAACACGGGGAGCCACAGGCCACACTGGAGGGGCCCGGCCTGGCCTCGGGCCTCAGCCGCCTGGGGGAGGGTCAGCAGAAGGCACAGAGGCCAGCCCGTCCTGGAGCAAGTGGGGGACCGGCTCCTGGCCCCTGGGGTTGGCTGGAGCGAGGCCAACACCCCCGGGGGCGAATCCTCCCTCCTGTGAAGCGGGGCCTCCGCACGAAGGCTGGGCAGCGAGTTCCGCTCCCACGCCCCCCACGCCCCCCACACCCCGAGGCTTCCGGCCGGGAGGTCAGGGTGAGGCCCCTGCTCCCGCCAGCAAGGGCAGCTGAAGACAAAGGCCCGGCCCTGCCGGCCGCAGGGAGGGGACCCGCGTACTGGGCCTGGTGCCTGCAAGCCCCACAGCTCCCCGTCCGCTCGGACATTTGCGTTATTTCATAAGAGGGGGAAACGCCCTTGGGGTAGGGAATATTCTAGAATCAGACGGGCGTCCCTGTGGCTGGCCCACGGCTCCGCGGCCCCCAGCGCGGTACCTGCGTGATGGAGCCCTCCTTGAGCGGCCGCGGGGCCAGGGGCAGCTCGGGGGTGCACCGCAGCTCCTCGCGGGGGATCTCGTGGACCGAGCGCCCGGCCTCCTTCACCGTGGCCACCAGGCCCTCGTGGGGTGGCTTCAGCTTCAGGGCCTCCAGGGGGCGGGCCTTGTAGGCCTCGGCCAGGTCCCGGGGCGGCGGCGGCGTGCCCTCCAGCTTCAGCAGCTTGGCCTCGCGGCGCAGGTAGTCCTCCTGGGCCTCCACGTAGGACCGAGGGATCCCTGCGGGACGGAGACGGCGCCACCTCACACCCGCGACCCCGGCCCCCACCTTCACCGGGGCCTCCTCACCAGCGGGTTCTGGGCTCGAATCACATGACCTGACCCCCCTGAGCCCCGACGTCCTCACCTATAAGAGGGGCGCACTGGCCCCCCTCACGAGCCTTCAATGAAATCACACGCAGGGCGTACCCCCAAAAACGTTTCCACGCTTTCACGGCCGACCGATGGCTCGATGTCAAAGAGGAACTGTCCCTTCGTGAACACGGCCTTTACCGTTATTCAAAGCACGCGGACACGTGTTTGGGGGACGCTCTCCAGTTACAGAGCGTCGACCGGGGTGCGCAGCAGCCGCTCGCCGCAGACCAACCAACGGAGAGCCCAGGTATCTGACCCCCAATCCTCCCGCCCACGGCACCTCCTTCTCCAAACCGTCCCGCAGGTCACATACAGGCAGCGCTGGGGCCAGCGCCAAGCACACAGCAGGCGCTCAATGGATGGTGTCAGCGAATGGGGTGGGGGCACATTTTGCTCTCCTTGCAAATGAGAAACGCCCCACCGGGCCTGTGTGTGTCCCCGTCACTGCAGGTGTCCGCACGCCTTCCCAAGCGCCTGCCCTGATCTGGTTCCCCCGCACTCGGGTACCCCCCCCCCCCCCCCGCCTTGCTGTCATCTCCCTGCAGCTGCCGTGCGCCGTGGGGGTGGGGGCGGGGTACCTTGCGTGATGGAGCCGCGGATGTGGTGCTGTTCTTTCAGGTGGTGGGGGCTGTGTCGCTCAGGGGGGATGGCGCGGCCCATGAGACCTGGGAGGGAGCGGGCGAGGGGCTTGTGAGGCGGTCCCCGAGCAGCCTTGGGCGGTGACCGGGGTCGGGGTCTACAGCCCCCAATCCCGGGAGGGGCCCCGCCAGCCACTCGGCCGTCCCCATGATGGTGGTGGCGGCTGAGAACCCAGCAAGCGGTGTCCCGTCTCTGGGCCCAGAGAGAGCCTCAGTTTTCCCATCTGTAGATAGGGCTGGCCCTCCCCCCAGCTCCCTCCGGGAGGCGCCCAGAGACCAGCTCTCTCTCGGCGGCTGGAAGCGGGTCCCCGGGTCCCTGGCGATTCTGTGTGGACTGAGAACACTGGGCCGGACTCCCACCTTCGATGCTGCCCGCGGCGATGGCCCGGCCCACGCGGCCCTCCATCATGTCGTAGGTGCGCTTTGGGGCGGCCGTCTCGTGGGCAGATCCCGAACTGCTCCTGCCGTCCTCCTTGGACACGGACAGGCCACCTGCAAACAGGCCAAGCTCACGGTGAGGGCGGGGCCGCCGCGGGGCGATCGTGGGCACGGGCCTGGGACCCGGAAGCCAGCCAAGGCGGGTGCACGCAGGCCCCTCCAGACTGAGTTCGTGCCCTGCGATCCAGCCCCGGGGCCGGGACAGGGCCCCACCCACCGGCCCCTCAGCCCTTCCAGGGGACTGACTGACACAGATGGGAGCGGCAGACACGCCTCCTGCACCCTGAACCCGACCTGCCGGGCTGCTCTGTGGGCGGCGTGCCCTCGACCACACACCGGCGGCCATGTGAGTCTGTGCACAAACACGCCCGCACAGTGACGGCTTGTGACACGAACACACACACACACACACACACACACACACACACACACACACGAGCCCTGGTGTGAACTCACAGGGCACACACCACCATTCACGTGTTGATGAATGTGGGGCTCTGTGCGTGCAGGTTTGGTGGCTCTGCCGCCCGCCCCCCGCCCCCCGCCCCCCCGGGATCCTTGAGCCACTGGCTAATTCAGAGACTGCAAACTGGGACCAGCCGACACACTGCGGCTGCTATCGATTTTGTTCTCAGAATTAAATGCCGACGTTTAAACACTGGGAGGTTTCGGACACACAGGGAGAGACTAGAAGTCTGGCCGGGAGCTCACATTCGAACTGGGGGACAATCAGCTGCTGGGGGACCAGAGAGGCAGGTGCCCCGGGAGACAGCGCCCGCTCTCCGCGTCGCCACAGTCCCCCCCACTCCCTGCTGCCTCAGCCGCTGGCCCCAGAAAGTGCATGAGGAATTAACAGCCCATTTTACAGATGATCAGCTCAACCCTAGAGGCTCAGGACTGGTCTGGGGCCCGAGTGGAGGTACCACCCAGTGCTCTCTGCCCACAACACCTCGACTGACAGACTGACCCCAGGCCCTCCATCCCCTGAGGGCATTCAGCCGAGGCTGGCACAGTCCCCAAGGCCGTCTCCACCAGGTGGCAGCAGAGAGCGGCCTTTCCCTGAGCCCCATGGTGCTGCCTCCACCTCCCAGGACCAGGACCAGGACCAGGACCAGGATGTGGGGGTGGGGGCCGCGGGCACAGGCGGAGGCGGACGGAGGGGAAAAGGCGCCCGCTCGCCTGAGAAGCAATTGAGGGCCCGGCAGCAGCCAGCCGCCAGGAGGGGTGCCCATTAGCGGCTTTTATCTCCCCACCCCTGGGTGCCCGCTGCCAGGAAACGCTCCTCCAGCGTCTCCTCCCTGATTAACTCCTCCCTCGGTTGTGAACCCAGAACCAGGAAAGAGAGGGGCCGAGGGGCCTGGAGCCGGGACCCGGGGCACAAGGCGGGTGGAGGTCAGCGGCTTCCGCTCTCCGGGCCTCCGTTCCCCATGAGGCCGACTACCAGTTTGTTTCCTCCACGGTAAAGACCTGGGCAGAGGTAGGGGGCTTGCGTACCTGCTGGGACGGGGAGCTCACTACCTCTGAACGTACTACTTCCCAGTGGCACCCCAGCCCTGCCTCCCTCCTCCCCGACCCTGGGCCTCCTTTTCTCTCGAGGGGCCAGGAGGGGGGCCCCCAGGGCCCTTGGGCATCTTGCACCCCTGTTTCCTTGCTGTAAGAGGAGAACCAGCTCTTCCCCCGCTCCAGCCACTCAGGGCTGACGGAAGAGGCACCTGCTCCCACCACGGTGTCCCCTCTGGCTGCCCTTTGGCCCCAACCCTGCTTTTCTGGACCCCCGCCCCCCTCCCCACCTTGACCCCCTCCAGAAACGCCAGGGTCTGCGGCTGGGAGGACGGGCCAGGCCGGGCGGGCAGGTTCCCCGGACGCGGGATTAACAAGGGGACCTCCTGTCTGCACGTCCTGAGAGCGTCATCCGAGGGGACTCCAGATGCGGTGTCCCAGCCCCGCACCGCACGGCCCCACGGGTCCTCTCCCCCCCGCGTCCCCGAGCAAAGCCCGTGGGGGGGGAGGGAAGCCACGCCCCGCCCGCGGCCCCCGGGGGACAGGCTCACCCTCATAGGACAGCACGTGGCCCTTCTTGCCCTCGTAGATGACGTGGCCCTTGGGCAGGCCGTCCTCCCGCCCACGGTCCAGGCGGCTTGGGCTGTCCTCGCCGATGATCCGGGTGATGGTGCCCTTGTACAGGACGTCGGCCGGAGTGCCCTGGGGGGTGGAGGGGGAGAGCTCGTGTCCCCACGGGCCCTCCAAGTCCACCCACGTGCCCACGTGTGGCCGGCGGAGCCCCCTCAGGTAACCTCCGAGAGGACGGGGGTGGGGGTGGGACTGGGTCTGGAGCCTGGTTCGTGGCCTCAAACAGCGGCTTTTCCCAACGAGCTGCTGTGTGGCCTCGGGGCCGTCCCGTCACCTCTCTGAACCCCCGTCCGTGCATCACAGAACACAGACCGTCCCCACGTCCCCGCTCAGCCCAGCCGCCCCCCATCACTACGCGCCTCTCCTCCCGGCCGCGCGGCTCAGGGGCCGAGTGTCGACCTACAAACCAGGACGTCACGGTTTCAAAACCTCTGGGTCCAGAGAAAAGCGGAGAGTGGACGACCCCTCTGGGGTGGGACCCGAGGCCACTGGGGTCAGAAACCCCGCCCGGTGGCCGGCCTGTGGCTGAAGCTCCTCCGTGATCGTATGAGAGAGCGAGTGCGTGCGTGTATGTCTCTCTAAATGGGTGTCTATGCATGCATGTGTGTGACCCCTGACCCCGGAGAGGCCCAGAAGGGGCCCTCTGCAAACCCGGGATGGGGCAGACATGGCTGGCGGACCCCAGCACCCCTTGCGTACCCGCACGGGGCTGGCCGTCCGACTCCAGCCCTCAGGCTGTGAGCACAAGGTCACGGTTAGCCCAGGAGGAAGCCTCTGTTCCCTGGGACTGAAGTCACAGACGCGGCTGGAAAGCACAGTGCCTGCCGCCAACCTCCAGGACGTGGCCTGGCCTTGGGGGGGGGGGCGGGCGGTCAAGCGAACTCCCCACCGCCCCTCTCAGCCTTTGTACATACTGTTCCCTGGGCCTGGAATGCTGTTCCCCAAATTTCCTGCAGGGCTCAGACCCCAAAGGTCTCCCCTCTGCTGACTCGGTCACCCCAGGCACTCTCCCCCACAGCCAGGGTGGACGGACGCCCAGTGTCTGCCCGTCTCGCACCGTGGCCGGCATCGCTCTGCCGCCAGGCCAGCTCCCCGGGACGGCGTGCTCTGTGCTCTGTGCTCTGTGTTTGCTCGGCACCACGGACACAGGGGGGTTGCCCGGGGGAGGAGCTGCTATACCAGGATGTCACCCCGCCCCCGAGGCAGGTGCCACCAGTGACGGACGCAGAGGGGACAGAGGGCCAGGTCAGGGTCCCGCCCACCCTGCGGCCCGCCGTCTGGCCCGGCCCCGCTGCACCCGAACTCACGTGGGTGATGGAGCCGCGGTAGGTGATGGGGCTCTCGGCGGGCACCCGGGCGGTGGGCACGCCCTTGCTGATGCTCCCTCCGGAAACCGAGCCCAGGGTCGTCCCTGGAAGACGGGGACACGCGGGCTGCAGGGTGTCTGAGACCCAGCCCAGGCCCTAGAGGCCCCCGACTCCCCAGCTGGGTCTGGGTGCAGCGCCCACGCCCGCCTCCACCCTCCGAGGACGGAGGAGCAGCTGCTGGGACACAGGGCAGACCCGGGCCTCACGCCCTCCGCCACGGCCTCACCTCTCAGCACGGACGTCTCCTGGGCCGTGGGCACCCCCAGGCTCTCCGGGGGCCCCGCCTGGCCCCGTGGGGACAGCTGCTCCTGCTTCACGCTGCTGAAGGGCGCTGGGGACGGGCGAGAGCAGTGAGCCAGGTGCCCCTGGGACAGGGCCCCTCCCCGCCGACCTCGGGCTGGGCCCAGTGCCACGGGGGTCCGCAGAGCCAACCCCCGAGTTCCGGCCAGAGTCCACAGGCCACGCTGCACCCCCCCCTTCAGCGACAGCTGCATAACCCAGGTGCCCCCCCGACAGGGACAGCTGGACCACGCGTGGGCCCTCCGATGGCGAGGCCCCGATCCTTACCCAGCTTCTTGGGGTCCAGGGCAGGGGCCAGCCCCATGGCGAGGGGGCCCACGGGGACCTTGGCGTGCTCCGAGTACGGGATGTGCAGCTGCACCGACAGTCCCTGAGGGGACAGAGGTCATGGGGTCACCGGGCCCCCGCGGAACCTCCACCACAGGCCTCAGCCCAGCCAGAGTGCCCGGACACCCCCTTTGACAAGGGCCCAAGGGGGGACCTCGGGATCACAGAGGCCCGAGAGGCCTGGGGCTCGAGTCCCGGCCCCGATGCCCCAGCGCACAAGCCACGGCCTCTCCCGAGACTGGGTCCCCTCGCCCGTGAAGCGGCCATTACGACCTGGCGTGGCTTAAAGGGAACGGCTCACGGCCTGGGGGCCACGCGATGCCTCGACCCCCGCACCCCGCGCTGCACAGGGGGCCGCTGTGTGTCTAGCACCTTTCACAGAGGGGAAACTGAGGCAGGAGAGGCTGAGGAACTTGCCGCAGGACACGGTCTGATTGCACAGCGTGTGCTTGCCCTCCCCGGGAGTGACCGCCTAAGGTCCTGACAGGCTCCAGCCGGTCGGACCCAGCAGAGCCCTGAACAGAGACGACCCGGCCCCCATCCAGACAACCCGGGTCCCCGGGGCCCATTCCGCCGAGCCCCCCGAGGAAGGCCTGTTCTCCGAGCACCAGGCCTCGCCCTGGGGGTGGCACCCACCTGCCTGTCCAGGACGCTGGGGTGCTTGGAGGAGGAGATGAGGGGCGGAGGGTTGGAGATGGTGGGCGGGCGTGGCAGGACGGGCCGGGTGCTGTCGTGCAGGCCCAGGGACAGCGGGTGACCTGCAGGGCACAGGTCTTTCCGTCACAGGACCCCCCGCGTGGCCGGGCCCCTGTGGACAGACTCCCCCTCGCCTCTGCCCTGTCCACCAGGGAGGTGACCATCCACACGTGCCCCATGCACTCCTGTCTCTGCCCTCAGGAGCTGGCTATGTCCTCGGTTCAGACACCACCCCCCCCCCCGAAGGGAAAGCTGGGGTCCACCCAGCACCTCGACTCCTGCCCAGACCCCATAACTGGTCTCCCTCCTGGAGTCCGTTCCCCTCACGGGAACCAGAGGGTCTCTGTAACAAGTCCGCTGGCTCACACCCTCCCCCTGCTGAGACCCTGCTATGGCTCCCACTGCCCCCAGGACAGAGTCTTAACCTCCGGCACGGCTCCTGCGGTCACTCGGCCTGGGGCTGGCGGCCTCCCCGGGCTCACCAGGCACCCAGCTCACCCCACAGCAGCCTGATTCTGTTTCTCAAGCTGAGCCTGCTCTGGCCTGCCTCTGGGCCTTTGCACATGCTGTTCCCTGCACAGGGCATGCCCTCCCTTGCTGTTCTCCTCGGTCATCTGGCCCACTCGGCCTTCAGGATCCATTCTGTTTAGCACAGACCTTCCGCATGAGCTGCTGGTGGGGGCCAGCAGGACTGGGGGCCCCCAAAGGACCTCCAACCCAGGCTGACTGTCTCTGGAAACCAAAGCAGCCCCTTCCCTCTCTCCGCAGCCTCCCTCCCAGGACTTCCCCTCCAACCAGCCATGCTCCAGCTCAAGCACCATCTATGGCTCCCTATCCCCAGTTAGTTCCACCCCAATCCTGCAGATGGCTCAGACCGCCACAGATCCCCATCCAACCCAGATCCTCCTGCACCGAGCGCGAGCCTGTGCGAGCAGCTGGCGCCCAATGACGCACGGGCCGACCCAGCATCGTGGCCCAGCAGCCCGAGCGTGGCGAGCTACTCACCGGGAGGGGCGTAGGAGAAGGCCGAGGGGTCCGGGGCGTGCGGGGAGGCCTTGATCACCTCGCGAGGGGGCACAGGGAAGGGCAGGCCCGGCGTCCAGCATGGGGGCTCCGCGGGCAGCTTCTGGCCCTCGGCCGCGAAGGCCGGAAAGAACACGGGCTTCTCTGCGGGGCGACGAGGGGGACGGTCAGCGGTGCTCGGCCAGCCCTCGGGGACCCAGGGCCACAGCCGCACCCACTCAAGCGTGACCCTCCCCGAGCCCACAGTGCACACCTGGGCAGGGGCGGGGTGCCGGCCAAACGTTAAGGGGGGCACCTATGATGGACACTCCCCAAGTCTGTGGGCCGGGGCCGCTCTCAGCCCTGGGACACTCCGCTCAGCACAGGGGTGTGTCCAGGGGCTGGGCTGCAGGTCCTTGGGGGCCCCTGGGATCCCAGGGAACGTCTGAGTCCCAGGTGAGCAGGAGGCCCGGGACACGCCTCCAGGGCTGGGGCGGCCGGTGGCGGCCCGGGGACCTGCGCCTGACGCTTACACCCGCTTACACCCGCTTGTACGGGAGCTGGGTCACGTCCACCCACGTGTTTATCACCGAGCTGTTGCGACATGGACAGTCTGGCCCGCAGAGCCTAAAATATTTACTCTCCGGCCCTTTCCAGAAAACGCCAGCTGACCTCTACGAACGCGGAAGGTGGTCAGCTGCGTGTGTGTGTGTGTGTGTGCACGTGCATGTGCAGTGGCGTGACCAAGGCGTGGCCGGGGAGGGGCCGGGCATCCGGGCACCGCACCACAGCCCTGCCTGCCAGTCGCCGCGGTTTCACCAGCGTGAGCGTGTGAGGAAGGGACTGTCGCCAGGTTGTGCGGGGAGGGGGGAGTGGGATGCACAATTGCAACCGTGGGCTTATCTGAGGTCACCAGCAAATATTTGGCCGAGCCAGGATTTGACCCTTTGACCTCCCAGCCCCTGCAGCGGAGGGTGACATGTAAGCGAGAATGTAGTCTCCAGCTGCCGCAGTCCCCACCCCTCCCTACTGCCTCCCTCCGCCGTTTCCCTCACCGGCTCGGCCCGCTTTGCTGCTACAGACCTGGGGAGTTTGCAAAGCTGCTCTTGGCACACAAACGCCCCCTCCCCTGCCCATTGGCCCTCAGGCTCCTCCCCCCGGGCCCCTCGGCCGCCAGGCACACTGACCCTCCTTCTCGGGCGGGACGGGGCTCCTGCTCTTGCCCCGCGGGCTGCTGCTGGGCTGCTGGGGGGCGCTGCTCTCGGGCTGCAGGTGCTGCGGCGGCGGCTGGGTGGGGGGAGCCGGCTTCGGGGGCGCTGGGTCCTCCCGGGCGGGCTCGTGGGCTTTGGTGACCTGCTGAGGGAAGCAGCGAGAGGTGGGCATCTTCCCGGGCCGTGCCCGGGGCACCGAGACCAGGGAAAGCCTCCCGGGTGCCCGCGTGTGGCCAGCCGGGCACGCAGGCCAGAGAGGCCACGGCCTGCCCAGGGCACAGAGCTGGAGGGTCAGGAGGGCAGGTCTCCATGCAAAGCCGCTGCCTGGCGCCAACCTCCCCGCCCAGCCGGACGCCAGGTCTCTCTGGAGGTCAGGGCGATGGGGACCGGCACACAAGGCTGTGCCAGCCTCGGGGCGGGCAGTGCAATCAGCAGGCCCCGTGCCCTCACCGGAAGGCCCTGGCCGGCCTGGAGTCCTCGGCCCAGAGCCCCGGCTGCAACTGGGGAGCCGGGCCACCCCGGGGAGGGATCACCCCAGCAGAGGCTGGGCCACTCTGGGGTGAGGGCTCCGCTGGGCCTGGGGAATCCGCCAGGAGGCCAGCCCTTCCCAAGGGACCTCATGTTCACAACTGGAGGGTCCCCACCCTTCTCTCCAAGGGGCTGTGACAGCTGGGGGGGCGGGGGGGACTGGAGGGAGAGCCATGTGGCTCCCAGGGCCTCAGAGGAACTGGGCGGGAGGACAGAGGAGGAGCCCTCAGCCGGCTCCCTGGGTCCCAGAGCCCCACCCGGAGCTGCTCCCGCCTCATCTCCATGGGGATTGCTCCAGGAAGCGGGCGCGGCCAGAGGAGCGAGAGGCACGGAGGCCGCAGGTGCGCAGCCCGGGGCTGCACTTGGCCGATGGTTTCCCTGCCCAGGAAGTGAGCCGGGCTGGGCGGGCGCAGGAGGGGGGCCGGCACTTACGATGGGGGGGATGGCGGCCGCACGCTGCTTCAGCTGCTTCAGGTCCAGCGGCTTCTGGGGCGAGGCGTGCGCCCTGGTGTCGCCCGTCGGGGTGAGGAGGCTGGGGCGCGGCGACAGCAGCCTGAGGGGGGACAAGCGTCATGCCGGCCCCCAGCCCTGGGCCAGGGGAGGGGAGGGCACACCAGGTCCCAGTGGGGGCGTGGGGGCTCCACCCTCCCTCCTCTGGTGCACACAGGACCCCGAGGGGGCCCCCGGGCCCCTCCAACCCCAGCCCAGAGGCTCAGGTTGGGGTCCGACATGCCCCCAGGCAGCCCCAGGCCAGGGAGGTCCCGGCAAAGCCCAGACCCCGAGCCCACACCACGCAGGGCCCTTCAGAGCCACGGAGTCGAGCGGACGGAGGTCTGTGAGCTGGAGAGATGGGCAGACCGTGCCCCCGCACAGGAGGGGCTCAGGGCCTTGCACGGAGCCGAGGGTACCCTGCCTCCCGGGGACAGGAGTGGGAGCCCCCCCGTTTCACCAGGGCATCCCCCTAATGAGATCTCCCTCGCACACCAGGGATGGAGAAGCTAGAGGCGCGAGGGCCAAGGACTCCCGTGCACACTGTCCGCCCAGCGCCGAGCGCGGCCACGGTGCCCAGCGAGGTCACGCCCGTCTGGCCCTGCCTGCCAGTCGCCGCAGGCACGCAGAGCTGGCACCGCACCTGCCGGCCACACGGAGGGCTGACACGGGTGGCACAGGTCTCGGCGCAGGGCTGTGGTGCCTGGGCCCAGGGCAGAGCCCGCCCTCGGGGGGGGGGGGGGGGGTGCTCCAAGCTGCTCACGGGCGCCTCCTTCAGGGAATGCCAGGACGTGAGCGCGGGGACAAGGTCCCTATCGCGGTCCCGTCTGGCTCCCTCGCCTGCCCAGTGGGGCTGCGGGTTCCGGCCCAGCTCCACTCGCCGGGTGACCTGCACCGCTGGCCCGGCCCCAGGCTTGGGGTGCACGGAGGAGACCCCGACTCCAGGTCTGCCTGCAGGGCACCCGAGTGGCTGGTGACCAAACAGCAGGCGAGGGCACCGGCCGGGGTTGGGAGTCAGCCAGAATGGAGCACTAAGGCCGCTCCCCCAAAGTGGGGGGGGGGGGGGGCCTATCGGCAAGGCCCCTACTGTGCGCTATGGCCACACTATGTCACACGCGGAATGTAGGCCACGCCGCTGACTTGGAGGTAAGACCTGGGACAACCAGGTCACGCCGTGCCCAGCGAGCAGAGCCAGGTGCCCGGCGGAGGGCAGGTGGAGCCGGCGGACACGTAACACGCGGCCCAGGTTCCCTCTGCGCAGGGGGACCAGGGGCGGGGGACCCCGGCGGTGACAGCCGTGCCTGAGGGCGCCGCCTCCGCCCGCATCTGCCACACGCTTGGCTGAGCACAGACATGACACGCTGCCCACGGCGCGGGCGGGGCGGGCGCGGGGAAGGTCACACTGACTTTGCCAGGCTCCGCGCCTGCACGGTCCCCGCCGCCTGGCTCACCTGCCTCCGTCCTCACCTCCCCTGACCCCTCCCATCCTGCTCGCACTCCCGGGGACCCCCCACCGGCTTCTCCTGCAGCTGCCGTCCTGGCTGGCGCCCCTGGACTCAGGCCCAGGCCCGGCTCCCCTGCGTCTCTCAGGCTGGCACCCCAACCTGGTCCAAGCATCCCCCGCAACCTCCACTGCCACTGGCCCCACCCCAGCCGCCCTTCCCTCACATTTACTTACTAGCCTCCATTTAAATCAGCTTGCATTTGGCCCTGGCTGGTGTGGCTCAGTGGACAGAGCGTCGGCCTGCAGACCAAAGGGTCGCGGGTTCGATTCCGGTCAAGGGCACGTACCTCGGTTGCAGGCTCCTCCCCGGCCCGGGCCCTGATCGGGGCATGTGCAGGAGGCAACCAATTGATGTGTTTCTCTCACGTCGATGTTTCTCTCTGTCTTTCTCTCTCCCACTCTCTCTAAAAATCAACGGGAAAACACCCTCAGGCGAGGATTGAAAAGGTAACAGATAAAACAACTCGCATCTGTCCACCCAAAGCTACAGGTGAACACACTGCAGCCGCCTTGGAAAACAGCCTGGGGGTCCCTCAAGAAGCAAGCCACCAGTTACCCTCAGCCGGCGATTCCACTGCGGGCGTGCGCCCCGGAGAATGGACACCCTCCCCACCCCCCCATCCCCGTCCGCAGACACGGGCTCGTGAAAGGACACAGCGGCAGCACCCACCCCGGCCCCCAAGAGGTGCCAACGACCCACCTCAGACCCACAGGCTCAGACCCACAGGCTCAAACAGACGCATGGAGCAACGGAACGAGGTCCGTCCGGAGTGGAATATTACTCGGCCATGAATAAGGACCGACGCCCCGAGTCACGCCACAACACGGGTGAACTCGGAAAGCGGGCCGCGGTGCGAGAGGAGCCTGACACCAAGGCCCCGTCCCGCGTGCCCCGTTTGTCAGAAACGCCCACACCAGGCAAAGCCACAGGGGCAGAAAGATCAGCCGGGCGGGTGGCGGGCGGCCAGCGGGAAGAGGTCAGTGGGCTGGCCGGGGTCCAGCTGGTGGCCAGGGGCTGGGGGTGGGCTGCGGAGTGACTCAGGGGTGTGAGGTTGTTGCTTTGGGGGGGGAGGGAGATGGGGGACGAGGGTTAACGGACATGTTCTGGGCTGAAATGGTGGTGACGGATGCGTGAACGGTACTTTGAGAGCTGAAATGGATGGTGTGGGAGTCAAACCCAGGAAAGCTGGTACCAAAGCAGCATAAAGAAGATGCTTAGTGTAGCCAACTAGGCGATCAAGAACTACAAGGTAAGTACTGTTTCTAAGAACAATAACGTAACATCATCACGTGCTTTATATTGTGTTAGCTAAAACATAAAATTCTGTATCTGGCCCGGCTGGTGTGGCTCAGTGGTTGAGCACTGACCTATGAACCAGGAGGTCACGGTTCGATTCCCGGTCAGGGCACGTGCCCAGGTTGCGGGCTCGATCCCCAGTGGGGGGTGTGCAGGAGGCAGCCGGTCCATGATTCTCTCACATCACTGATGTTTCTCTCTCTCCATTCCTCTCTGACATCAATAAAAAAGTATCTTTTAAAAATTCTGTATGTGTAAATGAAACGCCGTAGGGATACCAAGTAAGTTTTTACAAAGCACAGAAGCCCGGCATCCGTGTCCCACGGATTCTCAATGAACTAGGCCCGTGTCCTGCCTCGGTTTCCCCGGCTCCACACCCAGGCAGGGGGCAGGTGGGAGGGGAGCAGGAACCACCCCTCACACACTCTCAGGAGGCCTCACCCAGAGTCGGGGGTCGGGGGGCTCCGTGAGGACAGAGGCAGGGCCCAGTGCTCCTCCGTTTGCGAGGCTCCCGATGCCAGGCTGACCTCTCGCGGCAGAGAGCCGCACCCGAAAACCAGGGGCCGGCTCTGATCCATGCCCCCGGGGTCCCGAGCCGCAGAGGGGGCGGAAGAGGCTGGGCACCCGTGCGGGGCCACCTCCCCCGTCCCACCCACCGCCTCCAGGAGCCCTCCTCGCTCTCCCGTGTCCTTGGACGAAGGCGCCTTTCATTTTCCTCTCTGGAGGTCCGGGCTGGCGAGGGGCTCTGGGAGCCTGGCACCGGGCTGGTGGTTTACAGCTCGTCACTCCTTTATCCCCACAACGACCCCTACGCGGGGACCCGCACGCCCACCTCACAGATGGGAAGGCTGAGTCCCCAGCGAAGGCCCTTCTGAAGGCCGCCCCCGGGGAGTGTGCGGGCAGCGCCTCTGGGAGCCGGGCGGGCAGCGCGGGCTCTGCAGTCACCGCCACCACCTCTGGGCCGCGGCCGGGAAAGCTCCCGGGCAGGGACGAGGGCGAGGGCGGGGCAGGACGAGGGGGCAGGGCCGGGCCCAGCAGCCTCCTGCGTCTGTCTGTCCCCGGGACACCCAGTTCCCAGCCCTGAGCTGTCAGGCGGGGAGGAGGGCGGTGGGCAGGCGGCCAGGACCCGGGGTCGTCCGGGGGGACCCACCCGGCCCTTCCGGGAGGCCCCGATGCCAGGCCGGCTCTGACGCAGCTCTCGGCCAGGCGGGTGGCGGGCGGCCAGCGGGAAGAGGTCAGTGGGCTGGCCGGGGTCCAGCCTCCTGGGCCCCAGGGCGGGGGACTGGCCGGGGTCACTTGGGGCGGGACGGGCCAGGTGTCCTGACTCCCCGCCCGGGGCTCCTCTCCCAGGGGATCGAATGCTGGCCGCTCAGGCAGGAAGGTGGACGGCAGCCAGGCCCGCGGGGGCGGGAAGGACACGTCCCGGGTGTGGCTGGGGAGGGGGAGGGGCGGGAAGGTGCCGGCGGGGTTTCAGGCCTGGCCCGGGGTCCCGGGGGCTGTGGGTGGTCGGGCCAACCCTTCCCGCTCTCCAGCCGGGGCCTGGCCACCTGGACCCCAAACAGACGCCCGGAGGCCGCTGATCGGCTCTCAGGCTGCTGAGAGCAGGGCCACGTTCCCACCGCCAGCACGACGGGCGGGGCCGCCACCCGACCCTTTCACTTATTTATTTTTAAGACCTCAAATCCATCTTCCAGGGATAGAGAATGTTTTTATCCGTATTTCTTAAAATATATTTTTATTGATTTCAGAGAGGAAGGGAGAGGGAGGGGGAGAGAGAAACATCCATGATGACAGAGAATCATGGGCCGGCTGCCTCCTGCACGCCCCCCACTGGGGATCAGACTGCAACCCGGGCCTGTGCCCTGACCGGGAATCGAACCCTGACCTCCTGGTTCATAGGCTGACGCTCAACCACTGAGCCCCGCCGGCCGGGCCCGCCCTGACCCCTTCCCAGGCACAGTGAGCAGACGGGCCAGGCCCTGGCCGGGCGCCCTCCCTGCAGGCTGAGCCGCCGTGAGCACTGTTTTCTGAGCAGCATCGATTGGGCGAGGGCCCCTGGGGGTCTGTGCTCTCGGGACCCGCGGCCAGGCCTCTGCGGGGGGAAGCTCCCTGCCCCGCCTCCCGCCCAGCTGTTTGCCCACAGACGGGAGAGGCTGGTGGCGCCGAGGACAGGACCCGGGGAGCAGAGGCCGGCGTGGCTCACGTACTTTGGGAGACCCAGAGCACACAGACCGAGCCTGACTTTCCCGGAACATTCTAGAACTTGCCATTGTGCCATGCCCCAAGGTGAATCACAGGGCACAGGCAGCGGCTCCGCGTGAAAGCATCGGATTTGAAAGTCACATTTTCCTCCTCCCGCTGCCCAGCGCTTTTCCGACAGACTCGGAGAGAGAGCAGAAGACGGCACGGTTTCCAGTCAAAACAAGAACCGGCCGCCGGCCTCATTAGCAAACAACCCCTCGCGCTGTCCAGAGGGGAGCCCAGCGGTCTCGCCCTGCTGCCCGCGGCCACCCGCCGTCGGGCGCAGCGCAGGCGGGCCAGCCTCTGTCGCAGTTCCCAGGCGTCTGTGCGGGACGTGGTTAATATCCAGCATTCCCGGGGTGGGGGGTATAGCATCCCGCACCAGGAGCAAAGCAGGGGTAAGAAAGGGGGGAACATGGCCCCCAGACTCAGCTCAGCTGCCACTTCCGGGGGGAGGTCCCTCCACTGCCTTCTCCCCACGTGGAACACCTGCATCTGGACTCCATTCAGTGCCTGCCTCCCTGACCAGACCACGTGCTCCTTGAGGGCGGCCACAGAATTGCCCTGTGCTGTCCTGGTATACAGCCGGCGCTCAATAAGTGTCTGCAGTTATACGGGCGGAGCTCAACAAGTGCACACAGGTATACAGGCGGCGCTCAACAAGTGCATGCAGGTATACAGCTGGCACTCAATAAGTGTCTGCATGTTTACAGGCGGCGCTCAACAAGTGTTTTCAGAATGAAAAGATATAAACTGCTCCCCAGTCGGTCCACTCACCTATTCTTGTCGCCCCCCTCCGGCTCGTCCACCTCGTCGGCGCTGCAGGTGGCGCTGGAGTCACTGTCCTGGGGGGCACCTGAGCCCTTGGTGGAAGGGGCTTTGCCCCCAGAGCCTCCACCACCCTCCTTCTTCTCCACCTTGACCGCGCCCTCGGGCGCAGGCTCGGCGCCGGCCTCCGTGCTCCCCTGGGCTTTGTCGGGCGCCTCCTCCAAGGCCTCCTCCTTGCACTCCGTCTTGATGGGCTGGGCAGGCGGCCCCTCGTCCGGCGGCTCCTTCTTGCCCACGGCCACGGCCACGGCCAGTTCCTGGGCCACAGCAGGCTTCTGCTCTTCCCCCTCCTCTGCCGCTGGGGCTGCCGCTGCGGCCTCTTCCTCCTTCTCCTCCTTGGGGACCACAGGAGGGGGTGCTGCGGGTCCCGGGGATGCCGGCAGGGGTGTAGGCGGGCCGGAGGCTTCAGGGGCTGGGGCAGGCTCGGCGGGGGCCGGGGCGTCCTCGGGCGGCGGGGTGGGTGGCTCAGCGGGCGGTGCCTCAGTGCCCGGGGCGGGCGGGGGCTTGGGCCCGTTGTCCTTAGCGGCCTCGGCGTGGGGCGAGGGGATGCTCTCGGTGTCCGAGCTGTTGTTGACGGCGGCTGCGGGAGACAGAGGGGTGAGCGGTGTCGGGGCTGAAGGAGGGGTGGACGCCGCCTTCCCCACCCCCCTCAGTGTGTCCCCCGACACCCGATGGCCCGGAGGCTTCTAGCACCCACCCTGCTGGCTGTGCTGTGGTCACCATTATCGTCCCCGTGCCACAGCCATGCAAACTGGAGCCATGAGCTCCGAGGAACTGGGGGTGTGGGGGGCAGCCACACCTACTGCCCCCCGTCCGTCTCCCAGGGGCCTGGGGCCCGGCAGGTGCACAGGAAGTGCTGACCGAAGGAGGACAGACAAGGGCAAGGGGACCTCAGTTCCAGGCCCGGCTCTTACGCCTTAAAAAAAAAAATCACTCCTTTGGGCCTCCATGTCCCCCCACTTCCTGTAAAGTGGGGGGCGCTTAAACACCCACACTAGCTGCTGGGAAATCAAACCAGGGAAGCGTCACGGATGACAACACCCGTGAAAAATCATCAACAAAACGGCTGGGCCAAGCGCACTGATCGGCAGGCGGGAGGCTGGGAACAGTGTGGGGAACAGACACTGCGCGGGGAGGGGACAGGCGGCGGTGCACGGTGGTGCTCACAGGCAGAAGCATGCGCGCAGAAGTGGGGCCCCTGGCAGAGGACGGGGACCTCGGGGTGCCCCCCGCCCCCCGGCCACGTCCGTACCTGGGCCGCCGCATTCCCCTCTGGGCACCTCGCTCCCAGAGGCGTGGGAAGCTGGAAGGAAGTGAGAGAGGGGTTAGGAGCCATGGCACGAGCAGCGGGGAGGTGGGGGGAGGGAGGGGGAGCAGGGCCGAGGGCCACAGGCAGCGGCGCCACTGGCCTTCAGACTCAAGGGTCCCAGGTTCAATTCCGGTCAAGGGCATGTACCTTGGTTGCGGTCACAAACCCAGTAGGGGGTGTGCAGGAGGCAGCTGATCGATGTTTCTCTCTCATCGATGTTTCTAACTCTCTATCCCTCTCCCTTCCTCTCTGTAAAAAATCAATAAAATAAATATATTAAAAAAAATAAATATAAATAAATTTTTTCCCCTAAAATGTGACAGTGGATGAGATGGCAGGACACCAGCTGTCACTAGGGCTGTGCTGAGTCTTCACAGGGTCAGGAGGGCGGGACAGACAGTGCCAGCAGGCCCAGAGCCTCAGTTACCGTGGTTGCCACCACATCACCATCATCACCACCATCACCACCATCCTTATCACCATCATCTCCACAATCACCACCATCTCCACAATCACCACCATCCACTATCAGCACCATCACCATCCTTATCACCATCACCACCTCTTCACCATCGTTTTCACCACCGTCACCGTCACCCCATCACCATCACCACCTCTTCACCATCATTTTCACCACCATCACCGTCACCGTCACCCCATCACCGTCACCCCATCACTGTCACCGTCACCCCATCACCATCACCCCATCACCGTCACCCCATCACCGTCACCGTCACCCCATCACCGTCACCGTCACCCCATCACCGTCACCCCATCACCGTCACCGTCACCCCATCACCGTCACCCGTCACCGTCACCCCATCACCGTCACCATCACCATCACACCATCACCGTCACCCCATCACCGTCACCCCATCACCGTCACCGTCACACCATCACAGTCACCACCTCGCTCTCCCCTTTGAGGCAGGCCAGGCCCCTCAGAAGGACCCAGACGTTTCTGGGGAAGGTCAGCTCCCACCGACCGCCCTCACCTTCCGCCTCCTCCGCCATTTCCTCTTCGTTCCCGCTGGCGCCCGACGCCTCCATCTCCTCGTCCTCGACCGCGGGCGGGAAGGCGGCCTCCTCGCTGGCGGCGGCCGGGGCCTTCTTCTTCTTCCGGCGCGCGTTCCTCTCCTTCTCCTGGGACAGGGCGAGCGGCGGGTCAGGGCTGGGCCTGGGCCTGGGGATTCCCCGAGCCGGACGCGGCCACAGGTGCCCGGACGGTGATCCCGCCCGCGGCTGGCGGTTATTTTTACCGCTGGCTTCTCCCACCGTGTCCCAGATACTCCTGGGTGCAGCCTCGCCCGCCGGCTGCCAGGTGAGGAAGGCTCCCTCCCACGGAGGCCCCGCGACTGCCCCAGCCCTTCTGATGATCCTCGCCAGAGCGGGCCCTGCCCAGGGCCACCCTGCCAGGTTCCCTCACTCCGGGGAGCCGATGAATGAGGGAGCTTTTCCTGCCCCGTCTCATCGACTCCCATGGGCCCCCGGGGGACAGGCCGGCTTGGCAAGCTCCTCTTCACTCCACCAATCCTTACAAGGCACCTACTGTGTGCAGCCAGTGCACGGGGGCCGAGGACATACATGAACAAGGCAAACAAGCTCCTGCCCCCAAAGACCTTCTCATGGGGAAGGCCAGCAAACACTTCCCCTAAAAGGAAGACTCAGAGGTGCCAACGGGGCTGTGGAGACCCGACACGGGGCGGGGCAAGAAAGCGCGGGGGCGAGGCTGCTCTAGGTGGACAGTCACGGAGGGCTTCCTGGAGGAGGTGTCCCGAGGGAGCTGGCTGGGCAGGGCTCTGGAGGTGAGCCGCCCAGGTGGAGAGGCTGCACATGCAAAGGCCCAGAGGCGGGGCAGAAAGGAGCCCCCCACTGCAGAGCCTGTCACCTCCCAGTGCCCCAGGCCCTCCTCGTCCCCTGAAGCCCAGCTCCTCGCGCCCAGGGCCAGGAGCCCCGCCCCCAGCTCGGGTACTAATGTCACTCCTCATGGCCGGCTCCTTCTTTGCACTGCCCTGGCCCGGGCGCTTCAGGGGAGCAGAGGAGACATCCTGGCACCCTCCCCCCGACCAGGCTGAGCCAGGCAGGTGCCCAGACGGAGTTTGTTGATCGACTCAGTGACGACGACGTGTCGGCATCTCGGGCTCGAACACACAGCGGGGAGGTGGGGGGCGTGTGTGCAGGCAGAGTGTGCTGGGGTCTCGAGGTGACCAGGGACCCCCCGCCCCGGGGAGTGGACTGGACCCTCAGAGGGCGTCCAACACAACCGGGTGACGGGGGAGGGCGATCGCAGCCTGAGCCCCGTGGAGTCTGCAGGGAGGGAGGCGGGGCCCGAGCACCCGCGGACGCGGATCGGACTGTCCCCCAGACGCCCGTCCACCCAGACCTCAGAACGGGCCCTTATTTGGGAGCAGCTCTGGGCAGATGTAATTAGTGAAGATGAGGTCAGACCAGCTGGGGGAGGCCCTGGTCCAATGGCTGGTGCCCTTATAAGAGGGAAGTTTGGACACCGAGGCGCCCAGGGGAGCCCAGGGGAGAGCCGCCGGGTCTAGGGCCAGGGGACCTTGAGGCGGCGGCGCCCCCAGGAGTGGGCGAGGCTGGGCGGGCCCTCCCGGGAGCCTGCAGAGGGAGCGCAGCCTACCGGCACCTGGGTTCAGACTTCGAGCTCCAGCATTGAGAGAGAGTGAACAAGAAACGAATACACGCCCGGGCAGTGTGGCTCAGTGGGTAGAGCGTCGGCCTGCGGACTGAAGGATCCCGGGTTCGATTCCGGTCAAGGGCACATGCCTGGGTTGTGGGCTCGTACCCCCAGTAGGGGGTGTGCAGGAGGCAGCTGATGATTCTCTCTCATCACTGATGTTTCTCTCTCTCTCTCTTCCTCTCCCTTCTCTCTGCTATCAATAAAAATATATTTTTAAAAAGAAAGCAAAAACAAAAGAAACGAAGACACCTCCTGTCCTCCATCAATCCCCCCCAACAGGCCCCTGGAGAAAGCCACCCCGACTCGCTACACTGCACAGCACAGCCTGCTCTCGGGGCAAACACCCTGTCACCTCCAGCACCAGCAGGCCCTGCCCGTCTGGCCCCTCACCAGGCCTCAGGAGTCCCCAAGTCCAGCCCCAGCCCTGGGGCAGGGTCACTTCCTATCCTGCCTCCTCCCAGGGCAATGGGAGTCCTCAGGGTGCAGCCACTGGGGACACCACGAGAGAGAGGGAGATGCCCGCTGCCCCGTTAGTCACAGCTTCCGTCCCGGCACTGGGCCCGAGGGCCAGCGCCCACCCTGCCCGTGTCCACCGGCTGCGATGGGAATGCCCAGCCGCCACCACCCACTCCCACGGCCGCCCCAGCCCTGCCCCACATCCCCAGCTTCTCCCCGCGGCCCCCGGGGGAGCCCACGGAGGTGCCAGAAAGTTGTGTGGCAGTGGCTTCTGTGGGTGCGGCCGAGGGTTCCCCTCCTTCCCCAATCTATTTTTAGCCGGCGGGACGCACTCCAGCACCCCGGCCGGGCAAGGCGGGCCATCGGCCGCCCGCGTGGAGGCTGGGACTCGGGAACTGGGAGCCTCGCAGGGAATAAGGGTTCCCGAGGCCGGACCAGGGCTGTCTGGGAGGCCTCCCCGGCTACTCGGTCAAAACCAGCAGATCCTTGCCACCCATCAGCCACACCTACTACACCCTCAGCTTGCCATCTCCAGGCTGCAGTGTGAAATCGTGTGTGTGTGTGCGCGTGTGTGTGCGTGTGTGTGCGTGCGTGTGTGTACCAGCTCCTCAAGGCCTGTCCTTGGCCGTCTGCCCAGCGCCCCTGGCACGGGGCCTGGCTCGGAGCAGAGCGCTCGAACTACGTCTTGAGATGAATGAACCCGACAGACAAGGACGTCGGCTCAGAGAGGCTAAGACACTTGTCTGAGACCACACAGCTCAGGAGTCGAGAAGCCCAGATTGGAAAGCAGGTCAGGTTCAAGCGCTTCCCGCCCGGATCCTCTCTCTCTCTCTCTCTCTCTCTCTCTCTCTCTCTCTCTCCCTGCAGGCCTGTGTGGCCTCAGATGGAAGAGACAACAGAGAAAAACAAGACAAGGCCGGGCCTGGGTGGAGACAAACAGACAGGGAGAGAGGCGGAAGTGGAGCCCCAGGGCCTGGACTCACAGATGGGAGAGCAGAGCGGGTAACCTTCGGCCAGGGGGGGAGGGCGGCCTCGCAGCGGACAGCGTGCCAAGTGTTACATAACCTGGACGGCTCCGCCCGCCGCCGGAGCTGCTTCCTGCTGACGCTGCCGCGGCCTCGAGGCCACCCCGCGGGCCTGTGCCAGGCAGGAGGGGGCACCGCCGACCCTCCGCCTCGCCTGCCCCTCCCTGCCCCGGCGGCCGAGGGGGAGCCCTCTTCCTGAGCTCCGGACTCCGGACGGACCGGGCCTGGCGGGGACTCACAGGGACCCATCTTCCTCCTGGGACTGGAGGGCGTGGGGGAGGGGCCGGAGGCAGAGGTCACCGAGTTCAGCAGCAGCATCATCACTATCATCATTGCATGAGGCCCATTTGCATACTCTGGTGACGGGGGACTCACTCCTGCCCCGGGGGTGGCCGCGGTCAGGACAAAGGCCCCGGGCCAAGCCAGCTTCCTCTGACGGGCCCTGCGTTTGCTCACCACATGCTCTCTCTGACCCTCCGTGGGAGCCGCCTGGGAGCCGCCGAGCAAGAGCCAACCCCTCGCTCCACATGGCCCGCCACCCACAGTGAGCCCCCAGCAAGGTGCCTACACGCCCGCCCGCCCGGACCGTGGCCGGCCAGCCCCCCACCCTGGTCCCCGGCACTGCGGGCCCCAAGGACCCTCTGTGCAGCTCCGTGGGACACGGGGACAGGCCCGCCAGGGAAGCCAGGGGCTCACAGCCCCCCGCCCCCCAACCCCGGCTGCCGGCCTCATGACTTTCACCTGGGCCTGGAGCAATGGAAGCGCCCTCGGGGAGCTGAGGGCCATGCTGGCCTCTGGGTCCCCTCCTGTTCACGCAGCTCCTCAGCCTGGGCTGGGCTGCTGCCCCCACCAGCCTCCCCTCCCCTCGGGCACCAGCCAACGAGGGCAGAGCCGGGCAGAACCCTCCAGCCCAGAGCCCCGCCCTCCATCGCTCTGATAGGCTGATACTCTGAGTGAATGAATGAATGAACCCATCCATCATCCATCAACCAGACACCCAACCTAAGACTCAGTTGGCCTAGGAGCTGACAGCCGCCACGGCCACGGCCACCAGCACGAGGGAGCCGACACCCAGCCTGCCACACGCCCACCTGTCACCACGCAGTCGCGGTCGCCACCGCCACCGCCGGGCTCGCTCCGTCAGAGCGCTGGCGACCGGCCAGGCCCCTTCTAAGCGCCTGACATGCGTTCCCTTAAACCAGGGGGTCCTCAAACTTTTTAAACAGGGGGCCAGTTCACTGTCCCTCAGACCATTGGAGGGCCGGACTATAGTTTAAAAAAAAACTGTGGACAAATTCCTATGCTCACTGCACATATCTTATTTTGAAGTAAAAAAACAAAACGGGAACAAATACAACATTTGTGTTTGCATGTGGCCCGCGGGCCGGAGTTTGAGGACCCCTGACTCAGACCATCCCCACCGCGGCCCTGAGCTGGGCTCCACCACCGCCCCGTGTCCAGGTGGGGACATGAGGCACAGCGGTGAAGCCAGTGGCCGGTGGCCACACGGCGAGGAAGAGGCCGCGTCTGGACTGAAACCCGGGTCTCGAGGCCCCGCGTCCCCGCATGCGTGACAGCACCTCCAACGAGCGCCCCGAGGAGAGGAGGGCCCGTGGCTCCGACGCAAAGACGCTGCTGCCGCCGCTGCCGCTGACGCCGCTCCCCGGGTGGCAGGGCCAGCGATGGAGCACGGGCGGGATCTGCAGTCAGGGCGCCCCGCCCCGGCGGGCACTCACCCCGAGTCCTGGGGACCAGGGCCTTTACTCCCCCACTCACAGAGGAGGAAACTGAGGCTCAGCGGGGTGAAGCCGCTGCCCAAAGTCACCCAGGGGCCCAGGCGTCAAGCTGGACTTGGCCTCACTACCCCCCCTCCCAGCCCCAGCCCCAGCCGCACCACCCAGCTTCCCGGGGTCCCTGGTCCTTCAACCCACACTGTCCAGTTCTGGGGTCTCCCAGGGGTACGGGGCGGGGGTTGGGGAAACCTGGAAAGTGAGGCCTGGGGCCAGCAGGCCCATGGGGAGGAAGGACAAGCCTGTAACCCAACAGCCTGGGCTGGGCAGGGCACGGGGGAGGAAGGTGGTCGGAGGGAATAGACGGCATCACTTTGTGCCTGGGTGATGCTCAGAATCCCCCCAAATCGGAGCCGGTGATACTTGGAACCCCTCCAGGCCCCCCCTCCCCGGCCTCCGCCCTCCACCCTCCTGCTGCCTGGGCTCGGCTCCTCTCGGACCCACGGGGTTTCAGCAGGTGCTGGGGTTTGAGCAGGTGTCGGGGCAGGTGTGCACCGTGCCCTCCCCGCCCTGAGCTTCCCCCTGCCCCCTGGAAAGGCGTCCTGGGAAATCCGGGAAGACGCAGAGCTGTGGGCGCACGAGGCCCGAGGGGCACGGGGACCCCCCTGAAGAGCAGGTGGGCGTGGTGGGGAACGGGGTGCAGGCAGGGGCCGGCCTCAGCCCTGACCACAGGGGCACGGACAGGGTCCCCCAGAACACTCAGGGCGGCCGGGACGTGGTGCCCTTCACTCCCGCACATGCTCAACCAGAGCTTCAAGGGCGAGACGCTCCCCCTGGCCCACCTCGTGCTGTGCAGCCTCCACAGCCCGCACACCCTCTCTGGGCCGGGGCGGAGCCACTCGACAGGCTTCGTGAACTTTAAACCACAACAGAGGGCCCATGGGGGTGCGCTGGGGGGTAGAGGGCTGTGTGCCCCCCGATGCGGCCTGCTGGCCAAGAGCTGGGGTCCTTGGGTTCAAACCCAAGCCTGGCTGAGCCTCAGTTTCCCCACATCTTAAGAGCTGGCTGCCTGGCATGGGAAGTATGGCCAAACTGGGGGGAAAGGGGAGATGGGGAGACAGATGGGAAGAGAGGGAGGGAGGGAGGGAGGGGAAGAGAGCGAGCGAGCAGGGCCGCCCGGAATGGCCTCTTCCAGGAACAGCTGCGGAGGAAGCGGCCTCTCCTCTCCTCTCCTCTCCTCTCCGGAGAGCATTTACGCTGAGAAGCACGCCCGCCCCTTCTGCGCTCCTGGGGGAGGGAGGGAGGGAGGGAGGGAGGGCCTCGGCCTCCCTCAGGATGGACCCAGAGGCCAGGACCAGGCGGCTGCTCCCCGACCTGCCCGACCTGCCCTTCCCTCCCCGGGGCGGCCCTGAGACTGCGAAGCCCAATGGGGAGAGGAAGACGGTCACGGGGGTTCGTCTACCCCGGGGTCCCCACTCCACTGCGCTGACAGCCCCAATCCCAGTGAGTCCGCGGCCTCCAGGCCCCCAGCGTGTGAGACGAGACGGGTTCTGGTGGAGGCGGGGGCCTGGCACCACGGGCTCGCCTGCCCGTCCCGTCCCCGGAGAAAGGGCTGTCTACGGCCCGGATCGACCCTGCGGCGTCCCAGGGGTGCCCCTGGGCAGGAATGGGAGAGGCCCCGACTGGCTAGGACCCCGGGGGGCGGGAGGGGGGGCTCACCATCTTCAGCTTGTGCTGCTGCAGGATCTCGTCCAGGTTCTGCCGCTTCTTGTAGTTGAAGTAGAAGTTCTTACACTGGCTCACCGTCTTGGAGCCCACCATGCGGGCGATGGCCGACCAGTTCCGGCCGTGCTCCAGGAGGCCTGCGGAGGGCGGGGGGCGGTGAGGCTGCGCGGAGGGGCCCACGGAGCCCCAACCCCGGCCCCGGGCTCCCCTGGGCTGAAACCCCGGGGGAAGTGGTGGGGGCACCGGGGAGAGTGAGGGCAGAAGACCTGGCTCCACGTGCAGCACAGAGTCCTGGGGGGCAGGTGGGTGCCGGCCCGGGTTCTGGGGGCTGAGGTCCAGGGCGCAGACCCCGCCCGGGCCCCCCTCGCCCGCCTCCCCACGCCGTGACCCGGCGCTGACACGCACTCGCAGCTGCAGACGGCCCCAGGGACGGGCTGTGCTCCGTCTGCACCGGGCGGCCGGGAGCGGAAGGAGCCTGTGAGCTGGGGTGGGGACGGGACAATGAAGTCCAGGTGGGGGTGAGCCGGGGCGAGGAGCCTCTGCACCCAGGTTCGCTGGGCCCCCCAGGGCTCAAAGGCCCCCTGGATGCGGACCACACGGGGCTGGTCCAGGGGCTGGGAGTGGACGTGTCCCCACATCACAGCCCCCCACCCCCGTGAGCTCACAGCCTCCTGGTGTGGGAGGAGCCCCCAGAAACGGGCAGACCTCACCCCAGACCTCCTGTGGCCTGGGGAAGTTTCCCTCACACTCTCGGGCCAGAGCCATACACCCCCCACTTCTACCCCAACACCCTGAATGGGCTCAGGAGACACACAGCCCCCCCAGACAGCGCCCCGCGCCTTGGATCCAGGGGCAGTGCCCCGGAAGCCCGCCCTGGGTCTCAGCCCGCTGCCCGCCAGGCTCCAGGCAGCAGCACGCCCCGCGCGGAGCAGGTGGGGCCGGCCCCTTCCCGTGGACGGCAAGGCAGGAGGAGGGAGGCAGGAGGCGGACTCCGGGGGCTGTGACGGGGAGCAGGGGGGGTGGGGGGGCCGCATGAAGGCTGAGTCACGTTACTGGGAACGCACTCGCTGGCCCCTGGGCCCCAGAGCCACGCTCGTAACGTGAACGCGAGATTCGCACAGCGACGTCTGAGGCCGCGCTCCCTGAATCGAATTAAGCTGCAGGAGGGGGGGCTACAGCCGAAACCCTGCAGGGACGCGGGCCTGTGCTGGCATTCTGCCGTCTCCGTCTCCCTTCCCTCCCTCCGTCCCGCTGCCCACCCAGCCATCACCCACGCACACGTGTGCTGGGGGCTTGCTACGTACAAGCCTCTAACGAAAATAAAAGAGCAGCAGACGGGACGCGGAGAAGCCGCTGCGTCCTGCAGCCCAGGGACCTGCCATTCGCAAAGCCTTTCAGATGCTAAGACTTGGTGCTGGGCATCCTTGCTGCGAGGCCACGGCCCGTCTCCCTGTCCCAGGACGGGGGCGGGGAAACCGAGGCTGGGGGGGGGGGGGGGAGACCAAGGCTGGGGGCAAAGGGGCCACAGCACCTCACAAGCGTGTGGGGCAGGCCCGGGGGTGGCCGGGTGGGCGTGGGGACCAAGGGTTCTGCTCCCCCACCTCTGACCCCGGGGGGGGGGGAGGGGGGCTGGACTGGACTGACAGGCCACCTGCTCCCCTGCGGAGGCCACGGGCCAGGTGCCTCAGGGCGCCCCGGGTTCCTCAAGGACGGGAGGGGGGGCGGGGGGGGGGCATGGGATCAAATGCAGGCCGGCCCCTGACCTTTCTCTGCGCAGCGCCCGCGGCAGCTGCCACTCGCACAGAACCCAGCGGGGAGGGCGCGGGACACGTTTATTTATACTCCTAGCCCGGGCCCAGCGGGCGGGCAAACACGCCGGCCGGAACCCTGGCCTCTGGGCGGGTGTCTCCCGCCGGGGCCTCCTGGGGCGGGAGGGGGGGCAGCCAGCACCCGGAGGGCGGCCAGGCCCTGGGAAGGCTGCCGTTCCGGGCCTGGAGGTGGCTGGGAACCGGGCTGGGGTTGGGGATCAGGGGCCCCCCTCGCCTTCCTGGGAGAAAGGAGCCGACCGAGAGCCCGAATGGAGCCCTGTGTGGCCAAGGCTGTCCCGCTGCGCTCGGGCCTCAGTTTCCCTAACTGTCCCTCTGGTTCCTGATTTCTGAACCCCACTGAGGGTGCCAGGGACGGGGGGCAGCCCCAGGGACCCCACCGCGCCCTGGAGACACCAGCCTGAGACCCCGACGAAGCCCCCGCCACCACAGCCCACCTGGACGAGACAACGCAGGCCCCGACAACCAGGCCCCCCGAGGCCCCCCACCCCAGGCCTCCTCTTCCCCAGAGAGCCCGGCCTGAGCCCCCAAGGCCCTCGGGGAGGGGGTTCCGCGCAGAAGGTGGAGGTGGGATCCCACAGGAGCAGAGCTGCTGAGTCCCTGGCTCTGGGCAGCCACAGCCCCGCTGGTCACCAGGGCTCGAAGCCCCCCAGCCCCTGCTCCCCCCCAGGGCCACTCACTCACATCCTCTCATCTGCGTCTCCCCCTCGGCCAAGTTTTCCGGAAACATAAGGCTTGGAGAACGCTCCAGGGAGAGGAGCCGGAGCCGCGGGCTGGGAGGCGGGAGGCTGGGCGGCCGCGGTGCCGGCTCTGGCGTCTGCTGGCGGCTCAGCTCAGCCTCACATCCTTCTCCCCTAACAGCGCCAGGAGGAGGGAGGGGGAGGAGGGGAGGGGTGGAGGGTGGAGGGAGGGAGGGGGAGGAGGGAGGAAGAGGGAAGGAGGAGGAGGGAGGGGGGAGGAGGGAGGAGGGAGGAGGGAGGGGGAGGAAAGGGGGAAGGGAAGGGAAGGGAAGGTGGGAGGCAGGTCCTTGCGGCCTCCTGGCCCCGGCTCAGCACTGCCACCCGTGACGTGAGGCGGCACCCTCCCCCCCACCGCTGCGGGCAGCGAGGTGCCCTTCGCCACGAGGGCAGCCAGCGAGAAGTTGTCAGTGTGCGCGCTGGCCCGTGCCAGGCGTCACCGGGGCTCCGTGTCCGCGGCTCGTCTGGGCACCAAGGTGCCCTACGCAGGCGCTCGGCCAGGGGCGCTGGCCTGGAGCCCCCGGGACCCCCGCTGCGCGTGCCAAGTGCACCGGCCGCGGGCTCCCGCTGCCCCGCTCCCCCGGCGGGCGCCTGAGCTCGCGGATCCTCCCGCCTGACCCAGCGAGACGCCTCGGGGCTGAATGTGACCTCCAGACGGAGGCTCGGCTCGCGGCAGCGGCGGGCGGGCGGGCTGGGGAGCGGGAGCGTGGCAGGAGCCCAGGTTCAGAGGGGGCGGGCCCGCTTGGCACCGCTTCCCCTCCCTCTCTCCCCATCCGTGCGGTGGCGCGTCAGCAGCGGTAAGAACAGATGAGGGCTCAGGAAAACAGCTCCCCGCCCCGCAGGCGGGCGGGAGCAAGCAGCCTCTTCCGCCGGCACTGCCGAGGCCGTCCACCTGCGCTCTCCCCCCCACCTCCCCCCATACAGCCGGGCCCCCCCGCTGCGGGGACTCGGGGGTCTGGGAGGGCGGAGGGGGCCGGGCTGGGGGGGCAGAGCTGGTTCAGAGGCGGACACCATAGTGCCGAGACCCCCACCCACGTAGGGCGGGAGGGGAGCTGGGGGTCCCCGAAGGGCTCCCTTGCCTCTGTCCTCCCTCCCGAGACACCCCCACCAGCCGAGACACCCCCACCAGCCGTGGCGGCTCCTCCTGGACCCCTGCCAGGGACGCCGGCGGCTCCCGGGGGGTTGAAAGTTAACTGAGCTGAACTTTGGAGCGAGATCCAGGTCATGACCGAGTTTTCCAGCTCCAGGGTCACTGACCTGTGTGTCCCTGGAGCCGTCCACCTGCCTCCCCGTCCTGCCGGCGGGAACCCCAGGGCCGCGGGCCGCAGGTCTCCGCCCCTGCTTCTGGCCTGGGCCCCCAGCCCGCGCCCCGGGGGCACCGTGCCAGGGAGGGCAGCGGATCCCAGCCTTGTCGGGGATCTAGGACTTCCCTCCTCCGCAGGGAGCCCCAGGCGAGCCAGCGTTCGCAGATGCCAATCCAAGTGTGTCACTGCCCTGCCTCACATCTTCCGATGACGAGGACAACCCACCCGGAGCTCTGGAAGCTCTCGGAATCAACCCCGAAGGCCTCGGCGTGGAGCCGGCCCCACCCATCTGTCCAGCCAGCTGCCCACCCCTCTCCCGGTTCACTCCCTCCGGCCACTGGGGGCCTTCACACCCAGCCCTGGGACGTGCCCCAGGACATTTGCACTCCTTCTCAGCCCGCACGGCTTCCCACAGATCCGCCTCGGTTCTCCTCCTCAGCTCGGGGCTCGAGGGACGCCTCCTCCGAGAGGCCTTCCTGGACTACGCCCTTCACAGCTGCCCTCCCAGCCCCTGCGCAGTCTCGGGGTTCGGTCACCTCCGGAGCAACCAGCGCCCCCTGAAATGAGTTCCTTTGCTCTGCGGCTCACGGCCGGCCCTGTCTGCGCCCACAGCTGCTAGGCCTGCAAGAGGCGCTGCTGGGCAAACGCACGCAGCTCCCAATGCTCCCGGCGTCTGGGTCTGGGGGCCCCCTGGGCGCCCCACGGGTATCTCGGGGAACTCTCCGGGCTCTGGGAGAGCAGCTGCCCAGAGAGCAGGGGCAGGAGGGCTGGTCCCCGCAGGCTCCCCGGGCGGTCCCAGGGGAGGCAGGCGGCACACCCACACGGGGGGCGTCCAGCCCCCCGGCTCCCCGTCCCCTGCGGTCTCGATCCTCCAACCCCACTTCTACTTTCTAAGGAAGGAGTTTCGTTCCGAAGACTCGGGGGCAGGAACTAGGAAGTGAAATTGACGGAGACAGGAAGTGGAGCCGGGAGAGGTCTGAGTCACGGACGGACTGGGTGAAGGAGGTGAAGGAGCAGGCGGTGGCCGCAGGGGTGCGGGAGGGGTGTCCCGCGGCGGCGTGGCTCGTGGGGGGCCCTCGGCCCGGCGGACACCCGCTCTGCCGACACCACAGGGGCAGCGTCGCATGCACCGTCCAGGGACCTGTGACAGACATGCCAGGTGGCCCCCCCGACGGGTCCCTGCCACAGGGACCGGGAACCCCACCCCACCATCCAGGCTCAGGTGAACTGGCCCGGGCACCCCTCTAGCACCCGTGGGCCCCACGTCGCCCCCCCATTTGCACCCTGGGAAGGTCACAGCTCTTAGACCCCCGTCCACGGAACACTCCGCACGCCGCCCTGGCCTGGGTCTCGGCGATCGGGTCTGCGGGTCGCAGATTCGCTGCGAGGCGGCTCTTCCCCTCGACACACAAGGAAACGCGCTCGCGGAGGGAACAAACCACCCGCGTGCGGCCTGCGTGGCCTTGCCCGCCGCCCGGAGACGCCGCAGCGCGATGCCTTCCTCGCCCGGCGCTCCCGGCCGGCCGGCGGGCCCCACTCGCTGCACAGCCCTGGGCCTGGGTTTCCTCCCCAGCAAAGCAGGAGCTGTGTCGGCCGGTGTCTGCCTCCGCGCACACAGGACACAGGTACAGGTGGCTGTCCACACCCGTGGAGCACCGCCTCCAGGGTCCCCCGGGCGATCAGACGGTCGTTTCCTTCTTTTTGTGAGATCCTCACCCGAGGATACTCTAGTGGTTTTTCCACTGATTTACAGAGAAAGCAGAAGGGACCCGGAGGAGGGGGAGAGGGAGACACACACATCGACGGGGCCGTGGATTGAGCCCAGGGAACGTGCCCGTGACCGGGAATCCCACCCGTGACCCTCCGGCCCTCGGGCTGATGCTCTAACCATTGAGCTCACCGCCCAGGGCAAGAGAGTGCATGCAAAGTGCCCCCTTGGTCTGTCTCCACCCAAAGGGGCAGCAGTCCCTGAGACACCACACGTCTGACAACCCTAAGGCCGCCCCAACACATCAGCCCTCCATGTGAGCCCTGGCGGGTGGGGGGGCTGTGTCTGGGGGCTCCCACTCCTCTCCCCGAGCCTCATACTCTTCACCCGTGAAAATGAACTAACCAGCCAGGGTGCCCGACCAGGGCCCCGGAGCACGAAGCACCCACGGGCCTCCCTCACTCCCCATGGCGGGCGCGTCCTGCTGCCAGGGTTACGGGGACAGGGCTGGGGTGGGCTTGGGCTCTGGCTGGCCCCATGGGGTCTGTCTGGGGGCCCCCAGAGCCTGGCAGCCTGGAGCGGGGCCAGCGCCGATTCCTGGCCTGGAACGGTGGGACCCAGGGCCCCCCAAGCCCTCCCTGCTGGCCCCCTGCCCACAGAGGAGGGGACGGGAGACGGGGGACGGGGAGCCGCCTGCACGGCTGGGTCGGGGCACTGTGCCAGGCCAGCCTGACCTTTCCCAGGGGGACAAGGGCCTGCCCTCCTGCCCCGGGTGGCGCGGGGCCCGAGGGCAGGCCGCCAGCTCCCTGGGCTGCCCGATTCCTGGGTGGCAGCTTCTGCACATGCTCAGTCCCCACTGGGTGAGCGCCTGGGCAGGCAGCCCCGACTCCACACTCACAGGAGGGCCGGTGCCCGCCTGCCCACCGGGAGCCCTGCCCCACCGCTCCCCATGCCCTCAGCGGACAGCCAGCTCCATCCACCGGGGGAAGGCCAGGGTCCTCCCCAGGGCCCCCAGCCCTCGCCCATCTCCCCTCATTCTCTGGGTTTCCATGGCCTCCTCTCAGCCAGCCTGCGCAGCGTGCAGCTCCCACCGTCGGGATGCCCTCCCCTCCTGGCCACCTCCGCCCAGCGGCCCGGCCCGGAGACTCACTCGTCCAGGCCTCACACCAGCCCCATTCCCACCCTGTAACCAGCGTGTTTGGCCTCAAACCCCAGCTCCACCACTTAACAGCCGTGTGACCTGAGGCGGCTCACACAGCCTCTCTGGGCCTCCGGGACCCTCACCTGGAAAAGGGAACAAGAACAGCACCTGCTCCGTGAGGTTGGTGGGGACGTAGAACTTGGAGCAGCTCCTGGGCGCCCACAGGTACGGAGACGGCCGGGGAGGGTGTCCTCCTTGGGGGAGCCCTGCCCAGGAGGCGTCTGAGGGAGCTTGGCCGGCTCAGGCTCACGCCTCGATGCTGGACTCCCAGCCTCCCGAGCTGAGGGAGAATGCATTTCCGTTGTCCTAACCCACCCAAGTGTGTGCTTAGTGATGGCAGCCCCAGCAAACAAATGCAGCGGGCGACTTGCCCATTGTACAGATGAGAAGACTGAGGCGCAGGGAGGCGGACGGATCTGCCTGAGGTCATAGACCTAAAAGGCACAGAGGCTGAGGTCTGGGGGCAGGGACCCTGTGCAGCTCATCCTCCAAGGCCCGGCTCAGTGGTCCCCAGGCCCCGGGGACACTGGCTGCTCACCTCCCTGGGCTCCCGGGGAGGGATCAGGGCTGGCCCGGCTCCGGGCGGCCCTGCCCTGCAGAGGGGGAGGCCCTGCCGTGAGTGATGGGAAGGAGGACAGCGGATGCCGTCAGCCTCGGGCACAGCCGGCTCCTGGGGCCTTTTCCGGGTCTCTGAGGGCTGGGCGGGATGTTCTTAGCCTCCACCCGCTGCCCACCGTGGAGGAGTCGCTGGGGCCGCCAGCACCTGCCTCCCCGATACCTCCCCCCTCCCTCCCGCCCCCGCCGCTGCCTGGAACACACGGCCATTAGCAGCCGCCCCGGCGGCAATCGCCCGGTCGCTGTCATTCACGGCGGACGAGCCCGCCGGCGCTCACTGCATTATTACAAATGTCACCGCGCGGGCCTGGCGGGACTCACGCTGCCGGCTCCGTGGGCAGGACCAGATGAGCTCACCGCCGCCGAGGGCCCAACCTTGAGCGGCCAGGGCTCACTCCCGTCTCGGAGTGAGTCATCCCGCCGTCCTCCTGGCCCCAGATCTGCCCTTCCCGAGGGAGAGAGAGGGCGGCTGCCAACTCCCAACCCCTCAAGGTAACGGGGAGGGAGGAGGCAGCGCTGGGGCTGCCGTGACAACAGAGGCACAGCAGGAGTGAGAGGTGGGAGCATGGGGGGGGGGCAGCCTGAACCTGCCTGTGGGGCCCTGACTGCCCCCTGGGGTGGGTCCCAGGGCAACTTGACCACCGACAGCGAGACCCCAGGGTCACACGTGTGATTAAAACTCCACGTAGTCCAAGCACCGGCTCACAGCAGCCTCATCGCAATCCCCCACCGTGGAAACGACCCACAGGTCCATCAGCTAACACGTGCATCACAGAACGTGACCCATCCACGCGCAGAAGACGACGCAGCCACGGAAAGGAGTGAGGCGCCAGCACGCGGCCCCACGGGAGGAGCCAGACACGAAGGGCACGTATCGTACGGTTCCACGCAGGTGAGGCCCGGCGAGGTGGGCCCAGGGGACGGAGAGCAAGGCGGCAGGTGCATGCGGCCGGCGGGGGTGGGGGGGTGACTGCCAATGGGGGCGCTTCTGGCGGGGCTGACGGCCGTGCTGGGCTGGCCAATGGGAATGCACGGACAGCCCCTGGAAGGCACGCTGCGGAGGGCACACACTGTCCATTTCACGTGCACTTGGTCACAGTTACAGGGGAAAGGAGAAATCACACAACTTCAACAAAGCCTCTTGCGCACTACACGGCGAGATCCACGTAAAAACCACCTAGTGGACACAGAGGCCCGAGAAAACTGACAACATGGCCCTCGGGGGGCTGACAGCTCTGAGCCCCGCCAGCCTGCGCAAGCGCCCCCAACCCCCGGCCCCCAGGGGCCTTCTCGAGCCGCTGCACGGAGGTCTGAACCTGCACCTGCGAGAGGAGGCAGGGGGCTCTTCTGGGTGACGCTCTCATTCCCATTGTGCAGATGAGAAGACTGAGGCCCAGGGAGGTGGCCTCGCCTGAGGGGGGAGCTGGAGGGAGGAGCCCGAGAGAGCGGCGCCAAGGGGACATGACCAACCTGAGAACACCCCGAAACAGAGCCTGTCCCCCGGCCCCCTCACCGGCTGCACCGCAGCCCCCATCACGGCCCAGCGAGTCAACGCCCTCCCGCCACATGACCTTCAGGACCGGGTGCCGAGGGAGGGCGGCCAGGCCCCGACGCCCTCACCTTTCTTGGCGGTTTCCATCTCCTCCTCGGTCCAGCGGGAGCTCTCGTTCATCTCCATGGAGGCTGCAAGGAGGACACACACGTTGGCCGCGGCCGCCCAGGGCGTCTCCTCGGCCGCGGGCTGCACGGGCACCGCACTGAGCGGCTCTCGCACCCGGGCCAGCCTCCACGCAGCCTGCTGGGGTGCAGGGTGTGCCATCGCCCCATTTTACAGGCGGGAAACGGAGGCAGGGCGGGGCCTGGACAGGGAGGTCTGAGCCTGGGCGGGCGAGCTGGAACAGCCCCCTGCATTTCCCACCCCGGCATCTGGGCCCCCCATCGGCCCAGGCTCCAGGGGCCCGTGCCAGAAGTGGGGCACACGGTGCAATTCTGCAGGAGTCCTCCTGCCCTGGCTGCTCCGTGCTGCCACCGAGGGCGGCCGCCCGAACCTCAAGGCTGGGTTCGAATCCTGACCAACTCCATGACTCTACAGAAGCAGCCCTGCTTCTCTACGCCTCAAACAGCCCCTCTGTGCAGGTACACAGGCCGCCCCGGGAAGCCGGAGCAGGTGCCTGGAGCAGACCCTGGGCCTGGAGGCGGAGATCCCGGTGACAAAACATCACCTCAACCCCCACCCTGGGAAGGCATCTTGGTGGCCTGGGCCTGGGGTTCCCACAGAGGCAGGAGGGTGGGCCCCAAAGAGCCAAAAAAGTACAGAGGACAGATGCTCATGGGCTGCCCCCTTGTGGCTGATCTTGGGAACTGCTACTCAGCCCTTTCGCCATCGCAGTGACCACAGGAGGAATCCAGGCGCCTACGGCAGGGATGGCGAACCTATGACACGCGTGTCAGAGGCGACACGCGAACTCATTTTTTTGGTTGACTTTTCTTTGTTAAATGGCATCGAAATATATGAAGCAAATATCAAAAATATAAGTCTTTGTTTTACCGTGGTTGCAAAGATCAAAAAATTTCTTTATGTGACACGGCACCAGAGTTACGTTAGGGTTTTTCAAATGCGGACACGCCGAGCTCAGAAGGTTCGCCGTCACTGGCCTACGGGGCTGGGGGAGGTTGGGGGCGGTCAGCACGAGGGTCCTTCTAAAAAGGGGTGGTGGCTACTCCGCTCCAACAGCTGCTCCTGGCAGAAACACAGGCCAAGTGCAGCCAGACCCGACGTCACAGCGAATCCCTAAGGGCCGGTCTGGAGTTTTATGGGAGCCCTCTCCGCTCTGGGGTCCTCACGGCTGGAGGCCACGGAGCCCCTTCCACGCCCCGGAGACTGCCGCAGGCCCTCCCCACGCACACAGTCCCGGAAGCGCTCACCCCACGGGTGCCGGCAACCGCTGTGCACAGAGAGGTTCAGGAAGTCGCCCCGGGTCGCACAGCAGGCCCAGTGAACGCCGGGACGGTGGCCCTGCCCGGGCCCGAGACTCACCCAGCTCGGCGCTCTGCTGCGGGGTGACGGCCTCCTCGCTGTTGGCCTCGTTGGCCATCGAGCGGGTGATGCGGCCCTTGCGCCTCCCCTGGCTGTTGGCGGTTTTGCGGCCTTTGGAGGCCACGGCCTCTTTCTCATCGTTGTCCTCCCCAGAGGTGTCGTCCGTCTTCTCCCTGAGGGTCAGAGGGGGACGGAGGGAGGGTGTCGCCGGGCGGCCGTGGCCACGAGACCTGCACCTGCGGGCGGGCAGCCACCCGCTCTCCCGCCGACGAGGGAGCTTGGCGGGCAGCCGTGGGCAGCGGCTCTGCGTTTATCAGAAGGGCGGGGTGAGCCGGCCGCTCTCGGCCGCTTTGCTCTCTGCTGTTTGACTGGGCGGCCTTTTCATTCACTCGACGGGAGTGGGGGCTGCGTGCTCCCTGCAAGGCCATGTCCTACACCAGAGGGGGCTGCTCTCCCCTGGCCTGGGGTACAGCCACGCCACCCGCACGGGGAGGCACTCCCCGCTCTGTGAGAGCCCAGGCTCCCAAGGGCCTTACGCAGGCGAGCCGGGTGTGGGGGGCGCGTGTGACCTCAACACCCTATCGTCTCAGGCGGTTTCCTCTGGGGCCCTCAGGTTTACCCCCTCGGCCTCCCATCCGCCCTCGGGAAGGCCCTCGCTGGAAGCCCGGGAGACGGGACCGGCCAGATGCTTGCAGCAACCACAGGCCTGAGCCCATTCCAGGCACCTGGCGCCCGGCCGTGCCGGTCTCTCTCCACCCCGTCTCCCCGTGGACTCTCCCGCTGGCTCCGCTCCCTCTGCCCCTGCAGCACGTGCGGGAGGGAGACTGGGGGCTCCGGGAGGCTGGGGGCTCCGGGAGGCTGGGGGGCTCCGGGCGAGGCTGTGCCTTGATCCGCACGGGCTCACACCGACAGCAATGACACTAAAGGCGAGGGCTGCGGCTGCCTGCACATCTAGCCCCTCCCCAGCTCCTGTGATCCCCGTGCCCCTCCCCGAGTCTCCGTCTCCGGAGACAGATGCACAAGAGGAGAGGAGGGGAGGAGGGGGCAGAGTTCCAAAGTCACTGCCTGGATGTATTCGCTCAGA